>NC_053392.1:87001196-87703696 GCF_905171765.1 Bufo bufo
ATGTGAGCAGCAATGAAATACCACCAAATGAAAGCTCTATTAGTGAGAAGAAAAGGAGGTAAAATTAATTTGGGTGGTAAGTTGCATGACCGAGCAATAAACGGTGAAAGTAGTGTAGGTCAAATTGTAAAAAGTGGCCTGGTCATTAAGGGTGTTTAAGGTAGGGGAGCTGAGGTGGTTAAAGGTCCTGCTGAGATCATTTCAGTAATCGTCTTGTTAACTCAGGTGAGAATGTTGACGAGCACAAGGTTGGAGATCATTATGTCAGGCTGATTGGGTTAAAATGGCAGACTTGACATGTTAAAAGGAGGGTGATGCTTGAAATCAGGGGCGGACTGACCACTCATGGGGCCCCTGGGCAATAAGAGATTATGGGGCCTCTGTGTCCCCACCCACCCTCAAGCCACACCCACCCACAGCCCCACCCACATCGCACCGTGTCGGCTCCAGGCTCATGTGGGCCCTTGGGCGATAAAGTCTCAGTAGGCCCCCTATACAGTGATAACTCTCTGAGTACAGATAATGTAGTAGATGTCCCCTGCAGTCCTATGTAACACCACAGATAACACGGTGATGGCTATCCGAGTACAGAAAATGTAGTAGTGTTACCTGCAGTCCTATGTAAAACTACAGATAATAGAATAGAGACCCCCCTGCGCTCCTATTGAATAGATATGTGTGAATCTGCCTGTATGGGGAGATCCTGCTGCTTAATGTCTTTAAAGGAGCTATTGTTCTCCCTAGTTAAGTGTATATGGAATAAGTATATCACCCGTAGGGGATATAAGACATAAGCGCTGGTACACAATCAGATTCAACTAGTCCTAAAAAGTTGGCACTATGCTGGGTGCCAATCTGAATGACCGGGTGATTTCGCTGCAAAAATAGGTTATGTCAAAGTGTGGACAAATGTTGGAATGAATCGGAATATATAATCAATTGCTGGGAGTGAGCGGACAGTATATGATATAAAGATATTGGTACTGGGAATAAAACGGTAAGTGAAAGGTTAATGCTGGTATGATCACTACCCTTGGTACCTTGTTTATTCTTCTCTCCAAAAAAGTTCCTTTTGTCGATGTTCCACTGTGTTATTCCTTCAAGAGGAACCCAGAAGGAATAACACAGTGGAACATCGACAAAAGGAACTTTTTTGGAGAGAAGAATAAACAAGGTACCAAGGGTAGTGATCATACCAGCATTAACCTTTCACTTACCGTTTTATTCCCAGTACCAATATCTTTATATCATATACTGTCCGCTCACTTCCAGCAATTGATTATATATTCCGATTCATTCCAACATTTGTCCACACTTTGACATAACCTATTTTTGCAGCGAAATCACCCGGTCATTCAGATTGGCACCCAGCATAGTGCCAACTTTTTAGGACTAGTTGAATCTGATTGTGTACCAGCGCTTATGTCTTATATCCCCTACGGGTGATATACTTATCCAAAACTGCAGATAACACTAGTGCTGATAATGTGGTAGTGTTACCTGCAGTCCTATGTAAAACTACAGATAACACTAGTGCTGATAATGTGGTAGTGTTACCTACGTCCTTAGTGTGCCTCCCTATTAGTGTTGAGCGAACTTGTGTTTTAAGCTCGGCGTCTAAAGTTCGGGTTCAGGTTATCGAAGTATCCCATTATGGATTCTAAATTCCGTTATGGTCCGTGGTAGCAGAATCCATAACGGGATACTTCGATAACCTGAACCCGAACTTTAGACGCCGAACCTAAAACACAAGTTCGCTCAATACTACTCCCTATGTCTCTCCCACGGACTCCATGCTGGCGGCGCTGCCTCCTCCTTTTCTTCTTGCCCCGCACAGAATGTCTTGTTGCAGCTGCGTCAAGACACAGGAACACTGTGGGCATGGTGATGGTGACACACAGGGAGACACACACACACACACACACAGGGAGACACACACACGTAGACACACACACAGGGACACACACACACACACAGGGACACACACACACAGGGACACACACAGGGACACACACACACAGGGACACACACACACAGGGACACACACAGGGAGACACACACACACAGGGAGACACACACACACGGAGACACACACACAGGGACAGACTCTCACAGAGTACAGCCCCGACAGCTTGTTTGTAGACAGATCCCAGAAATCACAGAGAACATCTGGCTGAAAGAAAGAACCGAGCAGCTTCAGGTGGATCTCACCCTGCAAAAGCTTATGTTAGACAGTCAGCAGGTTGTATGCAGGGCTCTCTGTGTGCTGACACACTGTAACACAGGTGCTGTATTGGAGGCACCAAGGTACAGAAGGGCTGGGACCACCACTAGGATGAGGTAAGGGGCAGGAGGACACACACAGGAGCAGGACTAGCCTCAGGGTCATGTGGCCCCTTATATAAGTCCATTACACAGTATAGAAATAATACTCCCAGGAGGTCTGTGCTCAGAGAACCCCCTTTAACTGCCTCCTGGTGTTAATAAGGAATAGGAGGTAATTCAAGAGCAGAGAGCTGGTAGTGAAGGTGTTAATGACAGAAAATGGCGGAGACTACACACATACCTCCACCTGCATTTCTGTACACGGCATGTATGGGGGAGGCAGACTGGAGTTGTTAGAAAGAGGTCCCACCCATTAGACTACCAGTCTCCACCTCCTTGGGTAACATCACACCTACCAGCAGCGACTCTATTCTAGTCACTATCCAACCAGTACAGCAGCACATGATCATGTGATCCGCTTGACTTCGCCCATACAGCATCACAGGGTCGCGACGTCATCACAGGTCCTTTACCTCCTCCAGTTGCACAGCCTGTGAGCCTGACTCCTCCCACACAGGATCACATGATCTTGACATCATCACAGGTCCTTTACCTCCTCCCACTGAACAGCCTGGAGACTGACTCCGCCCACGTAGGATCACATGGTCGTGACATCATGAAAGGTCTTTTAGCCTCCTCCAACTAGAAAAAGCCTCTAATGTATGGGCTCCTGGGAAGTATAGGTCACGTGACGAGGGAACGCAAAATAGGCAGTAAAAAATAGCTCTTTAGCACAGCTGCGGCGGGCCCCTATCCTGGCCCTCGGACCGACCGGTCAGTCCGCCCCTGCTTGAAATCATTGTTCTTCCATTGTTAACCATGGTGACCTGCAAAGAAACGCGTGCAGCCATCATTGCGGTGCATAAAAATGGCTTCACAGGCAAGGATATTGTGGCTACTAAGATTGCACCTCAATCAACAATTTATAGGATCATTAAGAACTTCAAAGAAAGAGGTTCAATTCTTGTTAAGAAGGCTTCAGGGCGTCCAAGAAAGTCCAGCAAGCGCCAGGATCGTCTCCTAAAGAGGATTCAGCTGCGGGATCGGAGTGCCACCAGTGCAGAGCTTGCTCAGGAACGGCAGCAGGCAGGTGTGAGCGCATCTGCACGCACAATGAGGCGAAGACTTTTGGAAGATGGCCTAGTGTCAATAAGGGCAGCAAAGAAGCCACTTCTCTCCAAAAAAAACATCAGGGACAGATTGATCTTCTGCAGAAAGTATGGTGAATGGACTGCTGAGGACTGGGGCAAAGTCATATTCTCCGATGAAGCCTCTTTCCGATTGTTTGGGGCATCTGGAAAAAGGCTTGTCCGGAGAAGAAAAGGTGAGCGCTACCATCAGTCCTGTGTCATGCCAACAGTAAAGCATCCTGAGACCATTCATGTGTGGGGTTGCTTCTCATCCAAGGGAGTGGGCTCACTCACAATTTTGCCCAAAATCACAGCCATGAATAAAGAATGGCACCAAAACACCCTCCAACAGCAACTTCTTCCAACAATCCAACAGTTTGGTGAAGAACAATGCATTTTCCAGCACGATGGAGCAGCGTGCCATAAGGCAAAAGTGATAACTAAGTGGCTCGGGGACCAAAACGTTGACATTTTGGGTCTATGGCCTGGAAACTCCCCAGATCTTAATCCCATTGAGAACTTGTGGTCAATCCTCAAGAGGCGTGTGGACAAACAAAAACCCACTAATTCTGACAAACTCCAAGAAGTGATTATGAAAGAATGGGTTGCTATCAGTCAGGAATTGGCCCAGAAGTTGATTGAGAGCATGCCCAGTCGAATTGCAGAGGTCCTGAAAAAGAAGGGCCAACACTGCAAATACTGACTCTTTGCATAAATGTCATGTAATTGTCGATAAAAGCCTTTGAAACGTATAAGGTGCGTGTAATTATATTTCACTACATCACAGAAACAACTGAAACGAAGATCTAAAAGCAGTTTAGCAGCAAACTTTGTGAAAACTTATATTTGTGTCATTCTCAAAACTTTTGGCCACGACTGTAGTGCCAATCCTCCCCCCATAATAGACAAATGGAAAAGATTAATACCCACACTTACAGAAGAATCAATAATGGCTTTATTGGAATCACATGTACAAGTATCACCAGCAATCAATAATAAGGAGGAGATTTCCTCTCTTCGTTATTGCCGTAGATTGTACTCCTGGGGTCTGCCTGTTGGGAATACTAAATTAAGACAATTGGGATCATTACAAGACAATATTCTTGAAGGAAACATTATTTTTGGCACGTAAATGTATAGCTCTGAAATGCTATTGCCCCACTACGCCGAATTTGACCATGTGGAAATTACAAATAAACCAAATCCTACCATTTTTAAAGATAGTATATAAACACCGAAATAAACCACAAAAATTTGATAAGGTGTGGGGTCTGTGGTGTGGGTCACATCTCACTATGTACTCAACCTTGAGACTGCGACAAGCTATATAAACAGCTCGAGGAAACATGGCTCAGTCGATTTAATGGGGCTGCCTGAGCTTTTATCTCATGATGCTAAATAGATCAAGAAGTGTGGGGTTTTACATTGATGCAGAGAGAGATGGACAATGCGGTTTCTGAATCACTGTTTATACTGTATTTTGTAACAAATTGTATGATGTTATTGGGAAGTTACTCTTGTTAATAAAGGAGTTTAAAAAAAATATTACCTGCTCACACAGCAGCAAGATGTTACCAGATGATTGAATATGGGGGTCCCTGCAGCAACTTTGAGAAAGTAGGTCCTGGGGAGAAGAGGACACTGGTAGCTTTCCTCTATACCTAGAAGTCATCTCAGCTCTGATCGTGTCTATAATAATAAACTAGGGAGTTTCTTTAATAATCTATCAAGTTTTTTATATGAACAAGGTCATGCGAGTGACGTGTGCAGTTCGGAGGAAGAGGTGGTGGTCACACAGCGCCAGCCACACAGCAAAAGAGGGAGCAGGGTGCAAAAGCAGAGTGGCCGTCCCCTAGCCAGTATGCCTGCTACTGCCCACCGCACCCAGGAACTGAGCACACCAAAGCCAGCTCCAAGGAGTTCCCTTGCGTGGCAGTTTTTCAGACAATATGCTGACGACAAGACGCATAAATGTTCTAAACCTGAGCACCACCTGCATGACCAGGCATCTAAATGCAAAGCACAATCTGCAGTGGAGTACACACCTGAAAAACCACGAAAGATCTCAGGCTCCTCTTGCTCCCACTTCTGCTGCGGTCTCGGCCTCTTCCTCCCCCTCTGGAGTGACAGTGGCACCTGCCACCCCACAAACAGAGGATGTGGCCGCAACACCTCCACCACCGTCACCCAGCTGTCACGGGTAATGGGGAGGGGATAACACCAGATAACACACAGAAGGAATAGACCGGAGTCTAGGCCTCAACGCTAAGGGAGAGGGATGGTGACCTCCTAAGAATCCCTAGACCTCTCCCTGACTCCTGCCAGTATGAGTAGACCCTGAAGGTGGAAATACTCATACACCGAAACCTTAGCCCTGGAGACCCTGGAAGGCTCTAGGAGTGGTGGCAGGAAATGAGACTACTGGTTCCTCCCCAGATGAAGAAACCAGCGTCTCCCTTAGGGCTTGACAACAACACACACAAGCGAATAACAAAATGCTAAACAAAATGCACTTAGCTTAAAGAAGAATGGAGGAGCAGGAGATCCAAAGGAACAACACACCAGCTCAACCAACTCCAGCAGGAAATATCAACCGCATGGTAAGCAGCGTGAGTAAGAACTAAATAGAGCTTCAGTAGTGACCACGAGCTGCACCTGACAAGAGGTGTGGTCATTACCAAGCAACAACACTGCAAGATGAAAACAGAGAGACTGTCAGATAACCTCATGTGCCGCCTTCTCTCCGATCTTCTCATTTCTGTCATGGGAGGGACTGTGACACCAGCCTGTTCACACTGTCCTATGGAAGCGTCCATCCCCCAACCACTAGAGAGAAAGAGGAAGTACCCCTCTACTGACCCACGATCCCTGGCCCTGAATGCCAGAAATTCAAAATTCCTGGCCTTTGAAATACTGTCATTCCGTCTGTTGGAGACAGAGACCTTTTTAAAACCTTATGGCGGTGGCTGTCCCACAGTACGTGGTTCCCAGCCACCACTACTTTTCCAGGCAAGCTATCGTTGCCCTGCACAACCAAATGGACAAAATCAGGTGTGCACTGCACAACGACATCTGTGGCAAGGTCCACATAACTACGTATATGTGGACCAGTAAGCACGGGCAGGGACTTTATATCTCCCTAACTGCACACTGGGTAAATGCAGTGGCGGCTGAGCCTGAGGCAGATATCAGTTTGGCACATGTCCTACCGCCACCGAGGATTGCAGGACATTTCTCGTTGCCTCCTCCTCCTACTCCGCTTCCTCCTCTACCGCCTCCTCATCCGGTCAGCGTAACACCTTCACCACCAACTTCAGCACAGCCAGGGAGAAACGACAACAGGCTGTTTTGAAACTCATCTGTTTGGGGGAAAAAACCCACACCGCGCAGGAGCTGTGGACGGGCATGGAACAACAGGCCGATGAGTGGTTGGTGCCGCTGAGTCTCAAGCCTAGCCTGGTGGTTTGTGATAACGGGCAAAATCTCGTAGCAGCTCTGGGGCTAGCCGGTTTGACTCACATCCCTTGCCTGGCGCATGTGCTGAATTTGGTGGTGCAGAGGTTCCTTAAAATTGACCCCGATATGGCAGAGCTACTGCAGAAAGTGCGGGCCGTCTATGCATGCTTTCGGCGTTCTAACCCTGCTGCTGCTCTCCTGTCTGCGCTGCAGCGTAACTTCGGCCTTTCTGCACACCGCCTCATATGCAACGTACCCACAAGGTGGAACTTCACTTGCACATGCTGAAGAGACTCTTCAAGCAGCAGCAGGCGATAGTGGAGTTTCAGCTGCAGCACGCACGGGTAAGTCACTCTGCGGAACAGCACCACTTCACCACCAAGTGGGCCTCCATGCGGGACGTGTGTGCCCTGTTTCAAGTACTCCACAAACATGGCCAGTGCTGATGACACAGTCCTCAGCGTTACTATTAGTGTTGATCGCAAATATTCTAATCGCAAATTTTTATCGCGAATATTGGCACTTCGAGAATTCGCGAATATCTAGAATATAGTGCTATATCTTCGTAATCGTGAATATTCTAGATTTTTTTTATCAGTACCCATGATCCCTCACTGCTTCTTGCTTGTGGGCCAATGAGAAGGCTGAAAGATCTTTGACTTTAGGAGTAGTGTTGATCGCAAATTTTCATAGCGAATTTTCCGATTGCCGATTTTTTTAATCAAGAAAATAATGACGAATTCGCGAATATATGACGAATATTCGCCTAAATATTCGCAAAATATTGCAAATTCAAATATTGCCCCTGCCGCTCATCACTGGTTACTATCCCACTTCTATATCTCCTTGAAAAAACACTTTGGGCGATGATGGAAGAGGATGTGGCACAGGAGGAAGAGGAGGAGGAAGAGGGATAATTTCCATGGTTATCAGGCCAGTCATTTAAAAGTGAAAGTGTGTGTTCCAGCACCAACAGAGGAAAGGTACACAACTGTCCACCCAGGGCACAGTTCTGCAGGATTAGGAGGAGGAGGATGATGAGGAGGAGGAACCGTGTTCACAGCAGGGTGGCACCCAAAGCAGCTTATGAGCATCAATGGAGCATGGCTGGGGGGATATAGAGGACACAGACGATACACTTCCTACATTGGACAGCTTGTCGTTGCCTCTGGGCCGCCTGGCACACATGAGTGACTACATGCTCTAGTGCCTGTGCAACGACCGCCGAGTTGCCCACATTCTAACCAAGGCTGATTACTGGGTGGCCACACTGCTGGATCCCCGCTACAAGGACAATGTACCGTCCTTAATTCCACCACTGGAGCGCGATCGGAAGATGGGTGAGTACAAGCGCACGCTGGTAGACGGGCTGCTGATGGCATTCACACCTGACAGCGGGAGCTCAGTGCAAGCACAAGGTGAAGGCAGAGGAGGAAGTAGTCTCTAACGCAGCTGGTGCACCGCCAGCACCTCAGAAGGGAGGGTTAGCATGGCCGAAATGTGGAAAAGCTTTGTCAGCATGCCACAACAACCAGCACCACCAGCTGATACGGAACATCTTAGCAGGAGGCAGTATTTCAGCAACATGGTGGAACAGTACGTGTGCACACGCCTACACGTAGTGACTGATGGATCTACCCCATTCAATGTCTGGGTCTCCAAATTGGGCACATGGCCTGAGCTTGCCCTTTACGCCTTGGAGGTGCTGGCCTGCCCTGAAGCCACTGTATTGTCCGAACGTGTGTTTAGCACAACGTGGACAAGCTCACGTTCATTAAAATGAACCAGGCATGGATCCCACAGGACTTGTCCGTACCTTGTGCTGAGTAGACAAGTATACCGGCCGCACCCAGCCATTGTTATACTTCAGTGCACTTTATCTTTGCATTCTCTTTTCTATTTCCCAATGTTTTGGGGTCTTCCCAAATTTATAAAAAAAATAAATAAATAAGGGAAAAAAATAAAAATAAAAAAACAACAAAAACAGTGTTGGCTACTGCCTCCTCAACCTCCTACTACACTTTGACCTCCGCCTCCTAGTTCAAGATTATTATTTTTTATTTTTTTCTATGCTATGTTATTTGAAGTAATTTCCCTATCCACGATTGTTTGCAGGGCAACTGTCCTGCCCTTACCCCCATTTTTCTTCCTTTTGCAGCCCTCTAGCCCTTACTACGACTATTTTACAGCCATTTTAGTGCACCAAAGTTCAGGTCCTCATTGGTCCTCATTGACTTCAATGGGGTTCGAGTTCGGCCGAACCCAGTGAACCCGAACATCCACGGGTCCGCTCATCCCTAGTCCTGTGATTTATGGGTTTAGCACATGTGACCGTGCTGACCAATCCTAGTCCTCCTGCACCTATATAAGTGGTCCAGCCCCCTTCCCAAGTGCCAGGACATAAAATGTCCTTGTGTTCTGCAAAGGTTGCTGTTGTCTGTGCTGGTGTTCCTGTATACCTGACCCGTGCTTGCGTTTCTAGACTCCACTACCTGTTTGATCCTTACCTGCTCTGTCTTGACTCTCCTGTTGCCTAACCGGATTGCCTGACCTGTACCTGTGACGCCTGCTCTGACCCATTGCTTGTTTGACTTCGCCTCTGTCTCATCCTTCAGTCCTGCACTGTTGCTCCTGGTTACTACTCGGCCTGCTGACTACGTCTGTACCTCGGGGACCTTGCTCTGGTACCCCCTGGTCCACCTGGACCAGCTGCCTTGTGTGCCAATCCTTCTCCTGGTGTTTCCCTCGGAAAGTCTATCCCCACCATTAGTGGTACTGTGTAGAACGTGGGGTTCACTTAGACAACGCTCTTAGAGGAGGTTGGTCAAGTGGCACAGTGGGTTTACAGCCGCTGGTTCGTGATAGGTTGTCAGAAAATAGCTGTACTGGTGCCCCAGAGGATGTTCAAAAGCAACATGGTGCCTGTAAACCAATTAATCAAAATCTGCACTGCAAAAGCCAAGAAGTGGTCTTCTGAATACTGCAGCCTATCCAAACAGCAGTTTTTATCCACATTTGTGGCATTTCCACTCCCAGTAGAACCTGCCTATTTATTCAAGTAGTGTGGTGTGAGTCTCGGATGGCACCAGTTGGGCACTACATATTGGGCACTAAAATGCCATATCAGTGGAAAAATTGCAATTTTCCAAGCACTTATGGGGTCAAAATGCTCAATACACCCCTTGGTTAATTCTGTGAGGGTGTGATTTCTAAAATGGGGTCACTTCTTGGGGGTTTCTTTTTTTGTTCCACCTCAGAGCTGCCGGCCAATGCTGTATAAATGGTGCACATGGTGTTCTTTCTTTTCTGAACCCTGCCGTGTGCCCATACAGCACTTTACAACCACATATGGGGTGTTGCCATATTCAAGAGAAAATGGGTAACAAATAGTGCAGTGCTTTTTCTCCTGTTACCTCTTTTGAAAATGAAAAACCTGGGGCTAAAACAACATTTTATTGGAAAAAAAATATTTTTTCATTTTGACAGCCAAATGTTTCTAAATTCTATAAAACCCCTGAGGTTGAATCACTCACTACAACACAAATCAAATTCCTTGAGGGGTAGGGTTACCTCAGGGTCTCTTTAAATGCAACATTGCACCCAAAAACTATTCCAGTAAATTCTGTCCTCCGAAAACCATATGGTGCGCCTTCCCTTCTAAGCCCTGCGATGTTCCCATACAGCAGTTTACAACCACATATGGGAATGCAAAATTGGGGTAATAAATATTGTGGTTGGTCTTGCTGTAAACCCTTGCTGTGCTACAGAAAAAAAATTGATTAAATAGAAAATCTGCAACAAAATTACATTTTTAAATTTCACTTCCATTTGCTTTAATTCCAGGAGAACACTGAAAGTGTTAACAAAGATTCTAAAATGAGTTTTGAATAATTTGAGGGGTATAGTTTCTAAAATGGAGTCATTTATGGATGGTTTCTATAATGTAAGCCCCTCAAAGTGACTTTAGAACTGAACTGGTCTTTTTAAAGAAGTGGGTTTTGGAAATTTTCTTAACAATTTGAAAAATTGCTTATAAAACTTTAAAGCCTTTTAGCAGCCTAAAATAATAAAAGGAAATTTACAAAATGATGCCAACATAGACATATGGTGAATGTTAATAAGTAACTGTTTTATGAGGGTTTACTATCTGTCTTAAAAACAGAGAAATTCAAATTTAGAAAATTGCAAATTTTTTTAAATTTTCTGTAAATTTTTATTTTTTCCATAAATAAAGGTAAAACATCAAGGCAAATTTACCACTAACATGAAGTACGATGTGTCTCAGAATTCCAAAGTTATTACCACATAAAGTGACACGTCAGATTTGCAAAAATAGGCCTGGTCAAAAAGGTGAAAACTGGCTGGGTGTTGAAGGGGTTAAAGATGACCCGTCAGCGCTCCTGACATGTCTGTCTTATTAAATCCTTACAGTTCTCAAGAATGGATGTTCTCAGTATCCTTGTCAATAAGGACATGCCTCATTGACAAAGTGGAAAGTAACACGGTTATCAGTTTATTTGTGCATTTACGAGAGTTATAACAGAGGAACAACACAAAGGTTGAACATGCAGTATGACATCATTTTCTCATCTAACCTCTGTTCATTATATGCTTAAGAGTCGAGTGGGAGGTCTTAGTCAGTGTATGACATCTTTCCTTATGAGTGTGTATATAGAGTTAGCTGTCAATCATGGATAGGACCGCCCACTGGACTCTTCACCCAGAATAAGTAGAGATATATATGAGTAAATTACAAGTTATAATGCATATTTTCCCGCAATACCATATATCAATCTGCTCACCTCCTCCTGCTCTATAACATGCTTGTAACGGGGTTCCGAAGGTGCACTCGGTCCCCCATTGCCCGCAGAACTGTTGCTTAGCTTTGGGAATGAGGATCTGTGTTTGACCTCATTCCCAGGGCGGCTTTACTGCTGGGTTGCTCCCTGCTCCTAAGTCTGCCTTGAGCGCCGAGCTGATCACTCGGTGCTCAACTGGTTAATCTGTCGGTCATGTGACGCTGGCCACGTCACATGACCCTCACTCCCCACTATAAATACAGGCAGCCTGCTAGCCACAGGTTGCCTGTTAATTTCTAGGTTCCTGGCTATTTGTTGGACTACTGAATACTCACCTGATTCCGTGCCCTGACGATCCTTTGCCTGCTCCTCCTGTACTGCGCATCCGTCCTGGTATTGTGACCTCGGCTCCCACCTGACTACTCTCTTAGGACTCCTCTTGTACTTCTCTACTCTCCTGGTATTTGACCCCGGCTTCTCCTGACCATTCTTTGCTTAACCCTTTGTACTGCGTAGCTTTCTTGGTTCTGACCCGGCCCGTTCATGTTCCGTATTTTGTCTTGTCTGTCTTCCCTGCACGTATCCTAAGTTAGGGACTGTCGTCCAGTTGTCCCCTGTCATCAGGACTCGTGAGGCAAGTAGGCAGGGCCAGGGGTGAGGGTGGAGCGCAGTGGTCACTATCCTTCCCCCTGTGTGTGTGTGGACGTGACCGTTACAATGCTGCCTGCAGCTCAGACGTGATATAGAGCAGGAGGAGCTGAGCAGATTGATATATGGTTTTCAACATGATCGGTTCTCTATATATCATTTATAGCTTTACATTTTTTGCTTGTGTTGAAGATGCCCTCAATCGTGGCTAATTACGTTTGCTCTACTGCTCCAAATTGTTCTGATCCTATGATTTTACATGCATGGAAGAAACCACACTGACACCAGGCAAGGCTCAAAGCAGTTCCTTATTTATTACAGGAAGTTAAGCAGTATATATGTACATCAGAGAGGGGAATCCCCCCTGAGGCTCGTGGCATTGTTACATTGGCTAGAATACAAAAATAAGGAAAAGAGATAACACTTGGCATCTGCGCATTGTGCATTATTTTACTAACTGTGGTATGCAAACTATGTAAACATCTAAGTGCAAGCGCCATATTGTAATGGCTTCACACTAACAGCAGTATAGCTTACGTCATATATGACACATCAAGGAGGAGGGTCCTCTTGGAACTTGTGAATAAGGCGTTAGCTGAGAGCTGAAGGATATGGGGGCCATCTTACTTAATCAAGAATGATATCCACATCTCTATCACTTGCTCTTCCCAAATATGCAGAGGAACATTGGGGTGCACTATATAGCACCCTCTGCAGCCTTGCCCTTGTCCCTGTGTCCTCCTTTCATTCCCACAACACCGAGATCACCAACTAACCTATAAAACATAAAATGTACATATGAAAAAAAAATATGTATTCACATCTACATTTCTCCTTCTGCAGGCAACTTTCCCACTGTTCGGCCTGTAGACCCTGACATGTCACCAACTAGTGCACTTCCTGCTATCTCACTGCGCAAAACTGTCTGAAAACCAGTTTTATTGTTGCTTTTATTCACAATCCTCAGCATGTGCCCCATTGTAATTGAATCTGACCATTGCCGTGGAAAGCGTGTTCATTTATCTCTAGTATTTCGTTATCTCACTATCAGCCTGGGTAAATATCGTGTAACAGGTGCACCCGCTACAACTGTACAAAAGAGGCTAAAGGTCATCAACAACAACAAAAAAAAAGAATGATTGATTTAGTTTTTTTCTACTTCCTACTAAAGCCCTAACGACATAGTGTAGATCCTATCATCATGTTCCTCCCTACAAGAAAATCTGGTTCATGAAGAATACTGTCTGGAAAGCATTTGGAAGGTGCACCGGTCGAAGTGTAAAATATTTACTAGCAAATAGTACACCGCGGACTGAAGTCAAGGCGGCCATATACATTCAATAGGTGTGTCCGGATGACAGCTATCTCACCGGACTTCCTCCCAACTCCTCCATACACATTCGCTTCGGCTGGATTTGTATGTGTATTCAATGTGGAGACACTTCTGCGGGGGTAGGGGAAAGGGGGGGGGGATATGATCTTTTCTCCTGGGAAAAGAAAAGGATCTCCACTGACATCATCTGCCGGGGGAGAGTCCCCATACTCATTAGACTGAAGGCTGAACTTGCTGTTCTTGGCGGGTTCTGCTGGCAATAACCTAATACGTGTCACGAGGGTGTAAAGAGCCACGTCTGACTCAGTTATACCCGGGGTCAGGAAGTCGCAGCGGGTGGCTGCGCGTTCTATGCATAAAGATAGTGCTATTTCTTAATGGTAGCTTTCTGGGTTTGCCTTGCAACCCTTTTTGGCTCACTCAGGGATCCGTAGCTTCTTCTCCTCAGCTGTTTCTTGTCCAGCACTCCTAACCTCCTTATATTCCCCTCTCTCACTTCTCTGGTTGCCAGATATAGAGCTTCCTGCCTGGACTTCTATACTGACCCACTGGAACTGTGTAGCTGTGATTCCTGGTTGTTGTTCCAGAGCGTTACCCTCCGGATCCCTGTTGGGCCTTTGTGGTCTGCTGTTGTCGCCCACCTGGGATTATATGTTTGTCTGTATTGTCTGTCCTCTCCTTGGTGTTTTCCTTTTAGTGTCAGTGGTGCGGACTAGTGATCTCACTACGTAGGGCTCATCTTAGGGAAAGCTAGGGTTTAGGCACGTGATCGGCGTACGGGTGAGGAACCCATCTAGGGACGTCAGGTGCCAGCCGCAAGGTGAGTCAGGGGTCACCACCTTTCCCTCTCCCTTGGACAGGGCCTTCCCATTTCCCTTCCTTTGCGTGACGCCGGTCATTACATTATATCTGGCCCTTATTTTGTGTAGGTAAAAAAAAAAAAAGGCGTCGGTCCTCCAGCAACAGCAGCAATTGCAACAGACCGCAAGCCCAGCGGTTGCTACAGGTAACCAGGTTGTTGCAGAACCCAAGGTTGTTCTTCCTGACAGATTTTCTGGGGGAAGGGACAAATTTGTGACGTTCCGTGAGGCCTGTAAATTATATTTTAAGCTGCGCCCTTACTCTTCTGGTAATGAAGAACAGCGGGTGGGGGTTGTTATTTCCCTGCTGCAGGGGGACCTGCAATCCTGGGCGTTCTCTTTACCCACTGATTCCCAGGCTCTCCGGTCAGTGGATAAATTTTTGGGGGCCTTGGGTCTCATATATGATGACCCTGACCGAGTCGCACTGGCTGAATCAAAATTACGGAGACTCCTACAGGGAGAGCGGCCAGTAGAGGAGTATTGCTCAGAGTTCCGTAGGTGGGCTACGGATACCCAGTGGAACGACCCGGCTCTCAGGAGTCAGTTCTGCTCGGGGTTATCCGAAAGGATTAAGGATGCGCTTGTGCTGTATGAGACTCCCTTTTCCCTTGATGCGGTTATGTCCCTTTCTATCAGAATAGATAGACGTCTTAGGGACAGTTTGAAAAATCCGGAGCAATTGGTAACCCCTCCCAAGCAGCAGTTAGTCTGTACGGACTTAGACGAGCCTATGCAGCTAGGAGGAACTATTCGTCAGGTCCATCCTCCTGAGGCTCGCCGTAGGCGTGGGGTTTGTTTTTTCTGTGGGGAGAGGGGTCATTTTATTAATGTCTGTCCTTCCTTTCTCAAAAACAAAAGACCGTCGGAAAACTACTAACCCCAGGCTGTGTGGAGGATGTCAGCCGGGGGGTATACGTTTCCTCCATACGAACATCGCAATTTGTGTTGCCAGCGGTTGTTGTTTTTGGTGTTAAGACGGAGACTATTTCTTTTTTTCTAGACAGTGGAGCAGGAGTAAATTTGATAGATGCCCATTTTGCCCACACTATGGGTTTGTCTCTCTGTATGCTACAGAGACCTATTCCCATATTCGCTATTGATTCTGCTCCTCTGTCTCAGAGAAACCTCACTCACATTGTCCATAACTTACACCTTCGGGTAGGGGACAGCCATAACGAGTTGCTTTCATGTTATGTTCTGGAGGGGCTTCCCACTCCTGTGGTGTTGGGTCTTCCCTGGTTGGTAGCGCACAATCCAGTGGTGGATTGGCAGGCCAGGGAGATATTGGAGTAGAGTGAGCATTGCCGAGAAAATTGCTTAAATAGCAATTGCTTAGTCGCCTCCATAGCTACCCTACCTACATTTGTTTCGGACTTTGAGGACGTTTTTTCTGAAAAGGGTTGCCAGAAGTTACCACCTCACCGTCCTTATGATTGCCCGGTTAACCTGATTCCCGGTGCAAAATTACCCAAGACCAGGTTATATAATCTTTCTGGTCCGGAGGGACAAGCCATGAAAGATTATATCTCCGAGAGCTTGGCTAAGGGACACATCAGACCCTCTTCCTCACCCGTGGCTGCAGGGTTTTTCTTCGTTAAAAAGAAAGATGGGGTCCTGCGTCTTTGCCTAGATTTTCGCTAATTAAACCGGATAACCATCCGAGACCCATACCCTCTTCCTCTCATTCCTGACCTGTTTAATCAGATTGCGGGTGCTAGGTGGTTCTCCAAACTTGATCTTAGGGGGGCCTACAATCTGATTCGTATCAAGGAAGGGGATGAGTGGAAGACAGCTTTTAACACCCCTGAGGGGCATTATGAAAATCTAGTCATGCCTTTCGGTCTGACCAATGCTCCTGCTGTCTTCCAACATTTCGTTAATGACATTTTTAGTCATCTTCTCGGCAGGTTTGTGGTGATATACTTAGATGATATTTTAATTTATTCGTCTGATCTGAAAACACATGAGGTGCATGTCAGACAGGTACTGCAGGTCCTACGGACGAATAAATTATATGTGAAAATTGAAAAGTGTGTCTTCGCCGTTCAGGAAATACAGTTCGTAGGGTATTTATTATCTGCTTCAGGTTTCCGTATGGATCCTAGGAAGGTCCAGGCAATTTTAGATTGGAATCTTCCTGAGAACCTCAAAGCACTGCAACGGTTCTTGGGCTTCGCAAATTTCTATAGAAAGTTCATTAAAAATTATTCGGTGATTGTAAAACCCCTTACTGACATGACTAGGAAGGGGACTGATTTTTCGAAATGGTCTGACGCCGCTAAAATTGCTTTTTCCTCTCTAAAAGAGAGGTTTACCTCGGCACCTGTACTAATCCAACCTGATGTCTCCCAGCCTTTTATTGTTGAAGTAGATGCGTCAGAGGTGGGAGTAGGGGCTGTACTGTCTCAGGGTCCGTCTCCTGGCAAATGGCGTCCTTGTGCTTTCTTTTCTAAAAAACTATCTGCAGCAGAGAAGAACTATGATATTGGCAATAGGGAACTATCAGCTATTAAATTAGCGTTTGAAGAATGGCGTCACTTTTTAGAGGGGGCAATCCACCCCGTCACGGTGATTACAGACCACAAAAACCTTCTGTACCTCGAATCAGCTAAGCGTCTCACCCCTAGACAAGCTAGGTGGTCGCTATTTTTTACCAGGTTTAACTTTGTTATTACCTATCGTCCTGGGGAAAAAAATACCAAGGCATTATCTCGTTGTTTCCCTGGAGGGGGTAATGTGAGTGATCCGGTACCCATTCTACAAAGAGGAGTGGTGGTCTCTGCTGTACACTCTGTTCTGGAGGGGAAGGTGTTAGAGGCCCAGGGGGACGCCCCGGTCTCTTGCCCCCTCAGAGAAATTGTTTGTACCGTTAAACCTGCGTCTCAAATTATTAAAGGAACATCATAATTCGGCACTTGCTGGGCACCCGGGTAGTAAAGCAACCTTGGAGCTATTGTCTCGTCGTTTTTGGTGGCCAAGGTTGCGTCAGGATGTAATGGATTTTGTGTCTTCTTGTTCTACTTGTGCGCGCGCAAAAGTCTCTCATACACGTCCTGCAGGGTCTTTATTGCCACTTGTCATTCCCAATAGGCCATGGACACCTCTGTCAATGGATTTTATCACTGACTTACCTTTGTCTGCGGGTAAAACAGTTATCTTGGTAGTAGTGGACAGGTTTAGCAAAATGGTACACTTCATTGCGTTACCCGCACTACCTAATGCTAAGACTCTTGCTCAGGTATTCATCAGTGAAATCGTGAAGCTTCACGGGGTTCCTTCCGATGTTGTTTCGGATCGGGGAACCCAGTTTATTTCTAAATTTTGGAAAGCTTTTTGTTCCCGTTTGGGGGTACACTTATCCTTTTCCTCAGCTTTCCATCCTCAGTCGAATGGACAGACTGAGCGTACCAACCAAAACCTTGAGACATATCTAAGATGTTTTGTGTCTGAAAACCAAGAGGTGTGGTCATCATATTTACCGTTAGCCAAGTTTGCCATAAATATTCGCCGTCAGGAATCTACTGGCAAGTCACCATTTCTTGGTGCATATGGTTTTCATCCCCAATTCTGTACTTTCAAAGAGGGGGGTCTTCTGGGGTTCCCGAAGAGGAACGGTTTTCGTCATCTCTTTCATCTGTATGGCAGAAAGTGCAAGCTCACTAATTTGAAAAATATGGGAGGTAAATATAAATGCATGGCTGATAAAAGACGGTCACCAGGTCCGGACCTAGGAGTGAATGACTATGTGTGGTTATCTACTAGGAATATTAAATTAAAGGTTCCCTCTTGGAAACTGGGTCCTAGGTTTATTGGTCCTTACAAAATAGTAGCCATCATTAACCCCGTGGCTTTTCGCCTGGAGCTACCTCCATAAGTCGTTACTCAAAAAGTATGTTCTTTCTTTCAAATCTTTATTTATATATCAAGGCAAAGATATACAGGGTCAACAAAAAAATATGTTCAAGAGGGACTTGATACTGGCACATTAGGGGGCAGGGGGAGAGGATGGCACTATGTAGATTAGCTTGTGTTGACAAAAATCCTTGCACCGGCCCTGACTTCGGGCGCACAATCCCGCGAGACCAGTGACCTCTAGAGGTGGGTCTCGCGGGATCACGCGCCGAAGACACATGATCTTGGCAAGAGCCAAGGCAATGTGGACCTGGAGCACAGCGAGGAGCAGAACCTGGTGAGCACCCCTGGCAACCGCACTCTGACAACCTGCACTAGGGTGTCAGAGGCTGCAGGACAGTGACTGGCAGCAGGGTGGCACACACTTGTGTACAGGGGTCAGGGCACACCTGCTGCTTGACTAGGGGCCATAGATTGACTGGCACAGGGTGCCCAGCAGTGGCACATGGAGCCTAATAGGTGGCACAGACTGTCTAAATGGCTATGAATGGTACAGGGTGCAGGACAGTGCCAGACTGGCAGAGGGCACAAGGCAGCATACTGTTTTATGTTGCCCTGGTGGCACAGGATTTCAGACAGTGGCTGAATGGTGCCTGGCAGTGAATAGGTTGTACTGCTCGTGTTTGGTGTGCCAACCTGCTGAACAGCGCTGAGTGATTGGCATCACAGGGATGGTACTAGGTGGCAGACAATGGCTGGATATTATATATCCATGACCATAGTCCGACTGGCACAGGGTACGCGACCATAGTCAGACTGGCACAGGATACATGACCATAGACTGGCACAGGGTACACGACCATAGTTAAATGTTGCATGCAATAGGTGGCTGAAAAAGGGGCGGGTAAAGGGTGTGGTCAATGGGCGGAGTCAAGGGGCGGCAAAATTAGCTTTTGCCTAGGGTGGCAAAAATCCTTGCAACAGCCCTGCATCAGGGGCGGACTGACCATAGACAATACAGGGAAATTTCCTGGTGGGCCGATCTGCATTAGCATTAAATGGGTTGTCCGGGTTCAGAGCATATCCCCGTTTTCACCCAGGCAGCCCCTCTGATATGAGCATCAGAGAACTTCATGCTGTTTGTTTATATTTTTTACATTGCTAGGCAAGAGGCTTCTGCCTAGCAGTGTTCCTGGTGACGTCACCACCACTGATGGGCGGGCCTTAGCGCTGCCCTAGCTGTTTTATAGGCTAGGCCAACACTAAAGCCCGCCTATTACTGCAGGTGGCGTTGCCGGGCTCACTGCTAGGCGGAAGCCTCCTCCTAGCTTACCCAATGGAGAGCCTGGTTCATCACCAGATCTCCAGAAAAAGCCTTTGCCCTGTGCAATTTAGAGCAGGGCAAAGGATAGCATCAGAGCATGAAATGCTCCGATGCTCATTTCAGAGGGCCTGCCTGGGTGAAAATGGGGATATGTCCGGGTTCAGCTCTGAACCTGGACAACTCCTTTAATGCTAGGAGCATCAGGTACTTATGCACCTGGCTGGTAGAAGAAAGTGTCCTCCTACATTCAACTGTTTTGCTGTCCTCAGGATGGCGATAGATTTGAATACTGCAGCGGGGGCAGCAGTATTTTGTGCTGCACTACAGTTTTGATGGTCCAACCTACTTATTTTGGCCCTGCCTTTTGTCAATTTGGACCCAACTTCAACACGGGGCCACTTTTAGTTTTTTTTTCCAGGGCCACTTTAAGTTCCCAGTCCGCTTCCCTCTACAGTGGGTCTTATGTACAGTGTGAAGTGCATGTCAGACACACACACATTGAATACAACTATGTTCTCCTCATTCTTCAGAGTTTCTGTTAATGGCTTGTGGCCAGAAGATTTAATGGCTCACACCCATTGAGTGACTCAGATAGCTGTCTGAAAACCTTAGTTATAATTCCTGGCTTGTCTGTCATTCTTCTGCAATCACACCGTGCATCGTAATGCCATGTAAAATGGGTCAGCCAGCGCACTGGTTACATTGTCTGGAATAAAAGCTAGCACCGTATCTGTCTATCTTTCATCCACAGAACCTTGATCATCCAATTATTCAATTCCGTCACCAAGAAATTCACTAATAAATGAGAAATGTAATCATACCTTTCACTTAGAGAGCCGTTGCTTCATTCTGGAGAAAAAATATATTTTTAATCCATATGCAAATGTGCAGTTAAGTGCACCAAGGGCAGGCCCAAACCACTCTGTGCACCCTTGCTCCTCCTCCTTCCTCTCCCAGATCCTCTTTCTCTTCTTGATTGACAGGACCAGTTTCCTGCATGGTCATCTAATGGGGCCAAATAGCAAAACAGAGTATGGGCCTCCTTGCCTTGCCCAGTTTCCCAGTGAACATGAGTCAACCCCTTCCAGGCAAAGCGGAAAGCAAAGCATGACTCAATTTTTTGTTTAAATGGAAGACATTTTAATAAAAAAAAAAAAAAATTGAAATAAAAGTCGCCTGCACTCTATTCTATTTATGTTTCATAAATATGAAGTTCATCCTGAACACAGTATTTCTTAAAACTGAATGCCTTCAGCCACCACTAGGGGGAGCTCAGTGCAAATGAATTTATACAGTTACCATTGATATCAATAGAAGCTGTAAATATTTTATTTGGAATGTGTTCCACCTAGTGATGGCTGCTGGAAAATGCAGTGAATCGAGAACCGGAGAAACAGTTTTGCGCCAGGGCATTTCCTCCCCTCAGGCCCTATAATAGTTGTCTGCCTCCTTGGTAGGTACGACACTGTAAGTATGAAGGGATAATGAATGCTGATCAAATTGCATATCATTGATTAGCGGTTCTCATGGGCAACAATTCAGTATGTGTAAAAAATCCTATAGTTTAAAGAGGTTTCTGACTTTTTTATACTGATATACTTTTTACTTTACTCACTTTACACTTTTTTCTACCAAGGATAGGTCATTAGTATCTGATCGGCAGGGGTCCGACACCTTGGACCCCCGCCAATCAGCTGTTTGAAGAGACCACGGCGCCACAGTGAGCGCTGCTGTCTACTCACAGCTTACCAAGCACAGCGCCGTACATTGTATAGTGGCTGTGGCTGGTATCGCAGCTCAACCCTATTTACTTCAATGGAGTTGAGCTGCGCCTAGGCTATGTGACCAATGAACGTGACGTCACTGGCCTAGGCTAAGCTAAAAGAAGGCCGCAGGACTCACAGGAGTGCTGCAGCCTTCTCAAACAGCTCATCGGCCAGGGCCTGGGTGTCGGACTCCCACCGATCAGATACTGATGACCTATCCTGAGGATAGGTCATTAGTGTAAAAAAGTCGGAAAACCCCTTTAATGAGTTATGACGGAGAAAAATTGAACTATCTTCAATGTGCCAGAGCCAGTTTAAAAATGTCCACTGGTCAAGTGTGCTACATACTGCTAATCCTTATCATTGCAGTCATTGCTAGATACATAATTCTGGTATTGGGTACGGCCACTGCTGTATACCACTATTCAAATATGCCTTCCAGGAATCAGAGGACTGATCACCGTCCATTCGATTCGGACCAATGGGATATGTGCAGGGAAGGGGTACCACTTATCTATGGTCATACTGCGCTGTATTTCGGAACTTCTGCTGATGTAAAAATGGTTCTGAGTACCTGAATCCAGTAATCTAACACGGAGGCAGGGTGGGGACTGTCAGATTCCCCCCATGCCTTCAGGCAAGAAAGCTCGGAATGATTTTCAGCCCTTACAGTGTAATACAAAGCCTGGAAGAATGTAAAAAATGGGGCGTGCCATAACACACCTATGTCAACAGCTGTGTCTGGATCTGTAGCGGCCTGCAGAACCTTCTCTGGGTATGGCTGGGAAATGTCTCCCTCATTCCCAAGGAACGCCCTATGATAGGAACATCAGCTCAGCTTGGTCCCATTCTCAGTGCGGCTGACTCACGCTGTCACATCCACTCATATGAGGTCACTGTCAGCATGAGGTGGCTCATATCCGGTTTCGAAGTCGCGGCGGAAGTCAATGCAACAAATTAAGATCTGAAATTTGTGGACTTCATTTTAAATAACATAAAATAATGTTTTTTTATATATGGGATAAAGGACTAGCCCCTGCTGTAAATTCGAAGAATACTAAAAATGTCCGAGGAGTTTACTGATTATATAACAGGTCACACAGATGACATCTTATAGAACAGGGATCAGCAACCTCCGGCACTCCAGCTGTTCTGGGACTACAACTCCCAGAATCCTTCTTGCACTTCTATGGGAGTTGCAAGAACAGCTGAGTAAGGGCTTGTTCACACGACCGTGCCGCAAAAAACGGATGCTGCCCGTGTGCCTTCTGCAATTTGTGGAACGGAACAGGAGGCCCATTATAGAAATTCTTGTCCGCAAAACGGACAAGAATAGGACAGGACTCATAATTTTTGTGGGGCCACGGAAGGGAGCAACGGATACGGACAGAACAGAGTGCTGTCCGCATCTTTTGCGGACCCATTGAAATGAATAGACCGTATGCGGAACGCAGAAAACGGCCCGTATACGGAACGCAAAATACGTTCGTGTAAACGAGCCCTAAGTGTGCATGTTGGGAGCTGTAGTTTCAAAGCAGCTGGAGTACCAAAGGTTGCTGATCCCTGTTATAGTACTTCATTAAAGGGGTTAATACAAGGCACTTACTAATGTATTGTGATGTCCATATTGCATCCTTGCTGCTGGATTAAATTTTTCCATCATATTATACACTGCTCATTTCCATGGTTACGACCATCCTGCAATCCAGCAGCGGTGGTCATACTTGCACACTATAGGAAAAAATGCTGACCTTTCTGGTGGCTGGAACCATGGGAGTACACATAGACTAGTGCTTTTTCTTATAGTGTGAAAGCACGACCACCACTGATGGATTCAAGGGTGGTCGTAACCATCGAAATGAGCAGTGTATAATGTGATGGAAAAATGAATCCAGCCAGCAAGGGAGGCAATATGGACAATCACATTACATTAGTAAGTGCCTTGTATTAACTTTCTCTACATAATAAATGCTATTTGCTGAGACAACCCCTTTAATTTCAGACTTAGGGCTCATGCATATGAACGTATTTTGTTTCTGTGTCCATTCCATATTTTTTGCAGCCCGTATGCGGAACCACTTCAATGTGGCCCCAAAAAATGGAAATGACTCTGTGTGCATTCCGTTTCCGTATGGCTGTTCCACAAAAAAATAGAACATATCCTATTATTGCTTGCATTACAGACAAGAATAGGACTGTTTTATTAAGGGACCGCTGTTCTATTCCGCAAAATATGGAATGCACACGGACCGCAAAATACATACAGTTGTGTGCATGAGACCTTAGGGTCCATTCAGACATCTGTAAGTGTTTTGCGGTCCGCAAATTGCGGATCTGCAAAACACAGATACCGCACATGGCCGTTTCTAAGACAGAAAAAGAAGTAGGTGGGGTCAGCAATATCATAGGGCAGCACAAAATACCACAATGCAGCATAAAATACTGCCCTATAACCATCCTGAGGACAGTGATACAGTTGAATTCAGGGGGGCACCTGCAGCTAACAGCAAGATGCGTAAGTACCTAATGCTCCTAGAATTAGTTAATGCTGAGAGCATCAGATAGTTATGTACCTGGACAGCGGTCGTGAGGAGGGCTCGGGCGGTCCCCTGGCCATCTGCCCACTGGGAAATTTTGTCTGTAGGGTCTATGGCCAGTTCAGAAAAGACTTCAGTCACCATATCGTGCAACTTAAGAGGGGTTGTCCTACGAATAATATTCTACAGTTTTCAAACCAGCCCCTGGATCTGAATACTTTTGTAATTGCATGTAATTAAAATGTTTGCATAGCTACTGAGTTATTCAATAAAATGTATCTGTATAGCGCCACCTGCTCTTTGTTCTTTTTCTTATTTCTTTGACCTGCTCACTGAGATGGCCGCACATGCTCAGTCTCATCTTTCAATTGCCTCCTGAGCTGTGATAGGGAGAGCATGGACACGCCCCCTTAGCTATGATAGGGGGAGCATGGACAAGCCCCCTGAGCTTCAGCAGAAAAGACACTCCCCTGAGCTGCCAGCTTGATATAAATCTAGCAGAGCAATAAATGAGGAGATCTCTGGGCCCATGTCAGGTACAGGGCTGGTTCTAGATGTGTTAGAAAGATATTGTCATGTACTGTATGCATGTCTTAGATTTTTTGCATTAATCATGGGATAACCCTTTTAAACTGATGATTCAACCAAATAATGATATGGTGGAATCATCATTTTACGTTGCTGTATGAAGAGAACATAGTGCTGCAGTCTCTTCAAATAGCTGATCGGAGATGGTCCCGGGAGTCGGACCTCCTCCAATCTGATGGTGATGACCTTTCCTGAGGATAGCTCATCGATATGGGAAACCAGACAACCCCTTTAGTTCTTGAGGCAGGTAGCCACACAGACTCACAGCAGTGCACACAGCAAATTTACGGCAGCAGTCTCAGGCTCAACCCTGGATTTCTGCTGTGGATTTTCTTTCAAATCATTGACTGATTTTCAGCAAAAAAAACCTCACCATCTGCATATGCCCTAAGTAACGTGTCTATGATGTCCGATCTGTATTTTTCTTAAAGGGAACCTGCCAGTATGAAAATGAGTGTAATCTGCAGGCAGCATGTTGTGGAGGCGAAGGAGCTGAGCAGATTGATGTAAAGTTTTATTGGAAAAGATTCAGTAGAATGTGTAATTTATGTAATTCTCTGCTCTTTCTATGCTTAGGAGTCCAGTGGGCGGAGCCACTCAGTAACAGCTATTTCTGCATGGCTAGGCATACAAGAAAAGACTGGTTGTCTTTAAGCAGAGATGCCATGAATACCTAAGCTTCTTGTAAGATGTATTATACCTGCTATGTCTGGAGGAAGAGTAGACACTGAACCTTGTAATGTCAATAACTAGTTCTGAGTCATCCGCCATTTGATCTTTTTCCATGGAGGATAATCCAGTGTCACAGTCCCTTTCTGTCTGTCTGAGACGCAGAGTTAATGAGTAAAGTTGCTCATGCACATTACATATTTTTGTTAGCATGTTCCCTGATGTCAGCCCTCATGCTGATTGAACAGTTTGGGTTTAACCTGCCTGATCCTTTTATTCCCCCATTGCTGTGATCAGCTATCTCCGGGAGTCACATAGAGAATGAATGGTGGTCGGACTCCCACGGATCAGTTTAAACCTGCCAAGACCCCTTTCACCCCTTCATGACCCCTTACATAATAGTACATGGTAGGTGTCGGCTGTGTAATACAGCTTACACCTACCTGGGATCTGAGATAACTTCAATCTCGGTCATTTAACCCCTTAGATGATGCAGTCAATAGTGACTATGGCACCTAAGCGGTTAGGCAGAGGGGGGCTCATTCTGCCCTCAGATAGGAACCCCATGCAGTGAAATCAATTGCTATGACAGTCTGGAGCCTGTCAATGTAAGCTGCCTGCTAAGCCATGCCTGAGGTATGGCTTGAAAGGCAGCCAGTAAAAATCTCATAGGCTGCAACAGTATTCTTTTATAGTCTATGGTACGAGTGATCAGAAGATCGCATATTCAAGTCCTCTAGGGGCACTAAAAATTAGTGAAAAAATTGTAAAATCAATGTTTAAAAAAAAAAAATATATATATATATATATATATATATATATATATAAAAATATATATATATATTAAAAATTCACGTTACCCAATTTTACAGATAAAAAACATTGGTATGACTGTGTCCAAAAATGTCCAAACTATTAAAATATAAAAATATTATTCCTGCGCAATGCTTTTAGACTTCTTATCTTATAAAGTGAGGTCATATCGCTAGGATGCTATCGCTTCTGGATAGCGGGAGGGGTACAACTTCTGAGACCAGTCAGATCCTGAGAATATAGGGGCATGACTGCATTTCTCTGCATAGGGGCATTAATAATATTGGGTGCTACTAAGGGGGCATTAATCATACTGGGGGCACTATGGGGGGATTTGATGTTGAGGGGGCACTACAGGGGGCATTATGAATACTGAGGGCACTGAAGGGGTTGAGATTTCAAAAGAAAAAGCCAATTGAATTAATCAGTTTTTTATGGCTATTAAAAACGAATACAAAACAGCCATTAAAAACAGACAGAAAAAGGATGCACAAATGGTTGAAAAATGGCCATGAAAAACTGTCATGTCCCATGTCATGTGCAGAGGTTGCAGTTGCACCCGGACCCTGGTACTAGAAAGGGTCCAAATGACACATGGTAGGTAGGTGACCTTCTTACAAATTTTGCACTGGGGCCCAGGAGTTTCCAGTTATGCTTCTGGTCAGGAGCAATTTTCAACATAAACACTGTGACAAAAAAAAAAAATACAAGAAAAAGAGTTGTTGGAATGCAGCTTTCTACATGTGAACGTATTGATAATATATGTACGATTACAATATTAGAGAGAAAGGACAACTTTACTGGGGGAAACTATACAACTGAAAGGAGGCTCTAGGAACCTGCTAGGCCACCTCTAACCTGGATACAAGATGAGATACGGCCTCTGGCCTGGATACAAGATGAGATACGGCCTCTAGCCTGGATACAAGATGAGATACGGCCTCTAGCCTGGATACAAAATGAGATACTGCCTCTAGCCTGGATACAAGATGAGATATGGCCTCTAGCCTGCATACAAGATAAGATATGGCCTCTAATCTGGATACAAGATGAGATACGGCCTCTAACCTGGATACAAGATGAGATATGGCCTCCAGCCTGGATACAAGATGAGATAAGGCATCTAACCTGGATACAAGATGAGATAAGGCATCTAACCTGGATACAAGATGAGATACGGCCTCTAGCCTGGATACAAGATGAGATACGGCTTCTAGCCTGGATACAAGATGAGATACGGCCTCTAGCCTGGATACAAGATGAGATACGGCCTCTAGCCTGGATACAAGATGAGATACGGCCTCTAGTCTGGATACAAGATGAGATACGGCTTCTACCCTGGATACAAGATGAGATACGGCCTCTAGCCTGGATACAAGATGAGATACGGCCTCTAGCTTGGATACAAGATGCGATACGACCTCTAGCCTGGATACAAGATGAGATACGGCCTCTAGCCTGGATACAAGATGAGATACGGCCCTTTAACCTGGATACAAGATGAGATATGGCCTCTAGCCTTGATACAAGATGAGATATGGCCTCTAGCCTGGATACAAGATGAGATATGGCCTCCAGCCTGGATACAAGATGAGATAAGGCATCTAACCTGGATACAAGATGAGATAAGGCATCTAACCTGGATACAAGATGAGATACGGCCTCTAGCCTGGATACAAGATGAGATACGGCTTCTAGCCTGGATACAAGATGAGATACGGCCTCTAGCCTGGATACAAGATGAGATATGGCCTCCAGCCTGGATACAAGATGAGATAAGGCATCTAACCTGGATACAAGATGAGATAAGGCATCTAACCTGGATACAAGATGAGATACGGCCTCTAGCCTGGATACAAGATGAGATACGGCTTCTAGCCTGGATACAAGATGAGATACGGCCTCTAGCCTGGATACAAGATGAGATACGGCCTCTAGCCTGGATACAAGATGAGATACGGCCTCTAGTCTGGATACAAGATGAGATACGGCTTCTACCCTGGATACAAGATGAGATACGGCCTCTAGCCTGGATACAAGATGAGATACGGCCTCTAGCTTGGATACAAGATGCGATACGACCTCTAGCCTGGATACAAGATGAGATACGGCCTCTAGCCTGGATACAAGATGAGATACGGCCCTTTAACCTGGATACAAGATGAGATATGGCCTCTAGCCTTGATACAAGATGAGATATGGCCTCTAGCCTGGATACAAGATAAGATACGGCCTCTAGCCTGGATACAAGATGATATACGGCCTCTAGCTTGGATACAAGATGCGATACGACCTCTAGCCTGGATACAAGATGAGATACGGCCTCTAGCCTGTATACAAGATGAGATACGGCCCTTTAACCTGGATACAAGATGAGATATGGCCTCCAGCCTGGATACAAGATGAGATACAGCCTCCAGCCTGTATACAAGATGAGATATGGCCTCTAACCTGGATACAAGATGAGATATGGCCTCTAGCCCGGAGACAAGATGAGATACAGCCTCTAGCCTGGATACAAGTAGTGATGAGCAGCAGGGGCAATATTCGAATTCGCAATATTTCGCGAATATTTTGTAGAATATTCGTCATATATTTGAGAATTTGAGATTATTTTCTTGATTGCGAAAATCGACAATGTAATTTTTGTGTAATGCGCGCGAAATACAGGCATGGATCACTTTTGCTACATTTTTCAAGCTGCTAGAAGTTTCCTGAGACTGGAGAAAATGGTCGGCACGGCAGAACATTACAATAGCTTTATATGCAGATAGAGTGCTCCAATATATTCGCGATTGCGCTAATCGGCACTAATGATGCGAATATTTTGGCGCAATACATGAAACTTTACATTTTAGCAGGTTTGACTACATATTACTGATTGGTGCACTAAGTATTGTTGTGAACTTGTGAAATCACAGCACTATGTCTGTAGCATGTATGTATGGACAGCAGAACAGCTACACTATATCAGGATATAACCTACACTGACTATCTCCCACTAACTATCTGTATTATATATATAAGCTATCTATCTAATGTAATGACACAGGAAAGCACACAGCACAGCAATGACACTGCTGTCTCTCTCAGAACTCCATAAAACTACAGAAAATGGCTGCTGGGGAGGTTCTTATATAGTAAGGGCTAGGCAACTTGCCTATTGGTTGCTAGGGATGTTGCTAAGCTGTGACAAAGACATTGCAGCCTTCTCATTGGCCCACAAGCAAGAAGCAGGGAGGGATCATGGGTTCAGATGAAAAAAAATCTAGAATATTCGAAAATACGAATATGTATGACTAGAATTCAAAATATTTGTGAATTCTCGAAATGCCGATATTTGCGATTAATATTCGCGATCCGAATATTCGCGCCCAACACTAGATATAAGATGAGATACGGCCTCTGGCCTAGATACAAGATGAGATATGGCCTCTGGCCTGGATACAAGATGAGATACGGCCTCTCGCCTGGATACAAGATGAGATACGGCCTCTGGCCTGGATACAAGATGAGATATGGCCTCTGGCCTGGATACAAGATGAGATACGGCCTCTGGCCTGGATACAAGATGAGATACGGCCTCTGGCCTGGATACAAGATGAGATACGGCCTCTGGCCTGGATACAAGATGAGATATGGCCTCTGGCCTGGATACAAGATGAGATATGGCCTCTGGCCTGGATACAAAATGAGATACAGCCTCTAGCCTGGATACAAGATGAGATACGGCCGGGCATGGATGCATATAGGTTCTGTATGGTATCCTCCACATTTGACCACAGGGCCTGTAGATCCTGCACACTCGTAGGTGTCCCAGCTGGTTCCATAAATGCTCGATTGGTGATATATCTGGTGACTGGGCAGCCAAGGAAGTGTTACAATCTGGTGGAGACATTACTAGGAAACCTTCGCTGCGTGTGGACGAACATTATTCTGCTAAAAAATGCCATCTGAAAGCCCTGCCATGACAGACAACAAACATGGCCGGAGGATGTCCTGTACATATCGCTGAGCTGTTAATGTCCCTCGTATCACTACTAGGGGTGACCGACTGCCGTTTATGATGGCTCCCCAGATCAACACACCAACAGTTAGCTCTGTGTGTCATCAACCGCAAATGCAGGATTGAAGTGCTCACCACGAGGCCTCCATACTCGAACCTGACCGTCATCGAACCTGGATTTATCACTAAAGACAATACGGTTCCAGTCTGTAGCAGCCCAGTTTTTTTCGTTCACAGAACCACTACAAATGAAGGCAATGTTGGCAGATGTCAATGGCAGGACCCATAATAGGTGCCGTCACTCCAAATTTCTTCTGCTAATGGCCTGGAAATGGTCCGTACAGAGACAGGGGTGTGTAATGAAGGTGCCACCTGTGTCTGGATGGTGGAGAACAGAACTGTGGGAACTGTGTGTGCTTTTCAGTGGATCCTCTCTACTGGTTCATTATGTGTGTGTGCCCTCACATAACCACTGCTCCCAACACCTCCTAACATCTATGTCTGAACAGCCTAGATGGTGGGCAATTTATCAGAACAACCATCCTGCTTCTCTCAGTCCAATGATGTGCCCCATTTCAAGGTCTTTCAACTGGGCAAAATGTCTTTGAGTGAATCATAGAGGCATTTCAAGCAGTCACCGACTATCCAAAAGTAGCCTCTCAGAGCCTTTTTTTTTTTTTATAGGGGAAGCTTTTTTACGCCCTGTTTGGGCAAGACCCAGTGTCTAATCAGACCACACCTGTAATCATTTAAATATCTGCCTGAGACATAATGCCGAGTTTTTTTATGTGCCCATAGACTTCAATAGCTATGTGCATATCAAATGGACACATCTAGACTATACATGATATATTATTTGTAAGTGTAGTGAAAAGAGTAGTTATCTAAACTATTAATGCAAAAAACTAATACCCTGGGGCATTATCCAGGATGCTCTGGGGTATACATTCAGAGGCGCATTTGACGCATGCCTGATGCACGTGTGCCCCAAACTTGTGAAAAGAGCCATATTATAAATAAGAGAAATAAAATATACTGTATAAAGAAAAAAAAAAAACGCCAACCTGAATTCAGCTGGCACAGCAAAAAAGTGGCACATCTCTGAAGCCAGGCAGGATTAGGAGATGACTCATACATTAGTCAATTATATATGATTAAACAAGGGAAGAAAAGCAGGTGTTACTTGTAATTTATTACTGCACTTTAATATGAAAGTTATTTTATAACCCTCATGATGGTGAGATAAGCTAAGGCTGCGCTCACATCACCGTAATTATATTCACTGGTCTGCTCCGTAATGTTGGATCCGTCACATAAAGTGCGCCCCTGTCCGATTTCTGCATTAGACTGGACAATATAACACAGCATTCTGCACTATTTTATCTGCCATTTTGTTACTTTTTTGGCAATGGAGGCTTATAACGGAGCCTCCGCCTCAAATATGAATGTAGCCTTAGGGAAGATATGCCATGTGCGTCTTGTATTGCACATAATGTTGGCATAAATGCAGAAGTGTGCCCTGAAGAGAGGTGTTAATTTTTAAGGAGGTTGTCTTAAAGGGGTTGTCTCATCTGAGACAATGGGGGCATATCGCTAGGATATGCTCCCAATGTCTGATAGGTGCGGGTTCCGCACCTATATCGAGAACGGGGCGGACCAAAGTGGTGGCTAGAGGACTCTGGTCTGTCCACCACCAAGCGCTCTCCCCATAGAAGTGAATGGGAGCGCAAGCACATGACCAGCCACTGCTCCCATTCACTTCTATGGGCCCGACGGAAATAGCCGAGTCAGTGCTCGCCTATTTTTGGCGGCCCTGTAGAAATGAATGGAGGGCGGCTGCGCATACGCAGTGCGCCCTGGACTCGGTTTTGGAGATACTGTAGGTGTGGGTCCCAGCGGTGGGACCCGAACCTGTCAAACAAAGGGGGGCATATCCTGGCAATATGATCCCATTGTCTCAAATGAGATAACCCCTTCAAAGGAAAACATAGGCAGCCGCTGTAAATGGTCTAAAATAACATAGCAATTGACCCTCACCCTTTATTTCTCTTGCTTCTTCCAACACACTGAGCTCTGGTCTTCCCTGCTGCTGACATCTTCCTGGCTGCAGCGGTGATGTTACATGCACACAGGTCGCCATGCAGCCTATCACTGGCCTCACCAGTACATGGGACATCACTGCTGAGGCCAGAAATTGGCTTCAGCAGTAATATGTAAGCACGGAACATCACCCCTGCAGCCAGGAAGATGATTTCAGCGTCAGAAAGGACCGGAGCTTAGTGTGTTGGAAGAAGCAAAAGAAAAAAGGGGTGAGTGTCAATTCTTCTGTTATTTGAGACCATTTTCACGGGCTGCCTGAGTTCCTATTTAATTTGGACAACCCCTTTAACTGGTTCAGCGTTAATTTTGTTTTTCGGAACCAGATACAATTTAGCAGTTTAATGAATAGAACTTATACTGTACACTGTATTTGTTGGGCTAGCAACATGATTCTTTTTCATGCATGTTTTGGGAATAGTTCAGGTTTCTTTTCATACAATTTTTATACACACAATTTATACTTTAAAGAAGTTTTAGGCTTATAATTTGAAAAAAAATATATAGTAATACACTGCTTTTTAAAATGTCAGCTAATAATATAACATTACGCATTTACATTATACAGCGCTTATGTACTTGTGTGCCTCCATCGTTGCAGACTTCAAACAAACGTTGCGTACACTGCCACTATGTCAGGTCTGCGGTCCGCCATGCCATTTACCATGCCTTCCGTATCCTGGTCACCTGTAAAGACGTGGTAGGCAAGGCTTTAGTAGACACGTGTGATGTGTGCTCTGGCCTGTACATCGCCTGCTGCAGCCCCAGTGAAACCCGTAAACCAGTACAGCGCTGACATGTCAGTGGTGTACAAGTGTATGGATTACAAAGCGCTATAGGTAGCGGAACTTCGGGTGCCTATTTCGCTAGGAAAACTAGAAGAAAAAATTCTCAGCACATTTACAATAGGTTTTAATAACGTAAAGAGCCCTTTACACGGGCCAACAATTCATCGTAGGAATCATAGGAACGCTAGTTAGCGATTATCTGGAGGTGTAAAGGTGCCGCCAATTACCCGATGAACGAGTGAAACGCTTGTTCGTCAGGTAATTGAATCGTTTGTGTAGGCACCTAAATCGTCATTTGCCGGCAGCAGATCATCTCTGGATTTCCAGAGGCAGAAGGAGCGGAGTCACGTCACATTTGCTCAGCTATCCTATGATATTGCAACAAATGATAGATCAGTGACATAGAAGCTTCCCCCTAAGGCTGGGTTCACACGGGGGTTGCGGGAAAATGTGCGGGTGCGTTGCGGGAACACCCGCAATTTTTCCGCGCGGGTGCAAAACATTGTAATGCATTTTGCACTCGCGTGAGAAAAATCGCGCATGTTTGGTACCCAAACCCGAACTTCTTCACAGAAGTTCAGGCTTGGGATCGGTGTTCTGTAGATTGTATTATTTCCCCTTATAACATGGTTATAAGGGAAAATAATAGCATTCTGAATACAGAATGCATAGTAAACTAGCGCTGGAGGGGTTAAAAAAATAAAAAAAAAAATTAACTCACCTTAGTCCACTTGATCGCGGCCCGGCATCTCCTTCTGTCTCCTTTGCGGAACAGGACCTGTGGTGAGCGTTCATTACAGGTCAAGGACCTTTGGTGACGTCACTCCGGTCATCACATGATCCATCACCATGGTAAAAGATCATGTGATGGACCATGTGATGACCGGAGTGACGTCACCAAAGGTCCTTTACCTGTAATTAATGCTCACCACAGGTCCTGTTCAGCAAAGGAGACAGAAGGAGATGCCGGGCCGCGATCAAGTGGACTAAGGTGAGTTAAATTTTATTTTTATTTTTTTTAACCCCTCCAGCGCTGTTTTACTATGCATTCTGTATTCAGAATGCTATTATTTCCCCTTATAACCATGTTATAAGGGAAAATAATAATGATCGGGTCTCCATCCCGATCGTCTCCTAGCAACCGTGCGTGAAAATCGCACCGCATCTGCACTTGCTTGCGGATGCTTGCGATTTTCACGCAGCCCCATTCACTTCTATGGGGCCTGCGTTGCGTGAAAAACGCAGAATATAGAGCATGCTGTGATTTTCACGCAACGCACAAGTGATGCATGAAAATCACCGCTCATGTGAACAGCCCCATAGAAATGAATGGGTCGGGATTCAGTGCGGGTGCAATGCGTTCACCTCACGCATCGCATCCGCGTGGAATACTCGCCCGTGTGAAAGGGGCCTAACTCACTCAGAGTTTCAGTGTATTGTGAGATGCAGCTTCAGCCTGTCTCCCTTCCTTCTGTTTATGTCAAGCAGGAGGCAGGGGAGAGCAGTGTGAAGCTACATCTCATAGAAATACACCGGAAAAGCGGAACGGAGACCAAACGCAGCCAAACTGATGCATTCTGAACGGATCCTTATGTTTTGACTTAGACTTTTTTCTTTAAGAATAATGCAAACGGATCCGTTCTGAACAGATACAAGCGTTTGCATTATCGGTGCTGATCCGTCTGTGCAGATACAAGACGGAACAGCAACGAACGCAGGTGTGAAAGTAGCCTAAGTTAATTGTATTTTTTAAGATTTTTTGGAGATTTTTATTTTCCATGTTAATATCTATATTATAAAAAAAATCCTGCTGTTTTGGCACTGGCCACTAAGCCTAATAATAGACCCTACTTCTTGTTCCTTACAGATCATTTTACTGCAGTTATCTATTTATCATTAAAGGTAGGATTAAAATGACAGATACCACCTGTACATATAGATAACACGGGACCCACCATTCACAATAGGTGATATCACAGCTTATCTATTCCCTCCTGACCTCTGCACAGGTCGCAGAGCATGCCTAGAACACTCTCCCATAGAAGTCAATGAGGTCCCCTCCAGTCCATCGTGTCTGTGGACCATGGTGGCTGCTATAAAGCATATCTCTAAATGCTGTTAAGAACAGCGCAGGCAATATGTCTGTCCCCATAATCATGTTCAGGAAATAGAATAAAATATTAGAAAATAAAAACAGATTAGAAAAAAAGGATACATGCCACTATCTGGTTTTAACTGACAGAAAGAAAAAAAATTGGCGACACATTGCCTTTAAGGAATTCTGATCTATTGTCTAGAATAAAAAAAAGAGTACCTCTCAATCCAAGGCTACTTTCACATTAGCGGTTTTTGCGGATCCGTCACCATAATACAACTGCATGCATCCGTCATGAACGGATCCGGTTGTATGTCCTCTATAGCCATGACAGATCCGTCATGAACACCATTGAAAGTCAATGGGAGATGGATCCGTTTTCTATTGTGTCAGAGAAAACGGATCCGTCCCCATTGACTTACATTGTGTGTCAGGACGGATCCGTCTTGCTCCGCACCACATCACGGACAGAAAAACGCTGCTTGCAGCATTATTCTGTCCGCGATGGGAGCGCAGCCAAATAGAACGGAATGCACTTTGGTGCATTCTGTTTCGCTCAGTTCAGTTTTGTCCCCATTGACAATTAATGGGCACAAAACGGAAGCGTTTTCTTCCGCTATTGAGATCCTATGACTGATCTTAATAGCGGAATTGAAACCGCGAGTGTGAAAGTAGCCTTAAAGAGGACCTTTCACCGATTATTACACTATGAACTAACTATACAGACATGGAGAGCAGCACCCGGGGATCTCACTGCACTTATTATTATCCCTGGGTGCCGCTCCGTTCTCCTGCTATGCCCTCCGGTATCTCCGCTCACTAAGTAATAGTAGGCGGAGATTCCAGTCACTAAGTTATGGTAGGCGGAGTCTGCCCTTGTTCTGCTCTAGCGCTGGCCAATCGCAGCGCAGAGCTCACAGCCTGCGAGGTTCTTTTCCCCCAGGCTGTGAGCTCTGCAATGCGATTGGCCAGCGCTACAGAAGAACAAGGGCAGAATCCGCCTACCATAACTTAGTGACCGAAGATACCGGAGGACATAGCGGGAGAACGGAGCGGCGCCCGGGGATAATAGTTCATAGTGTAATAATCGGTGAAAGGTCCTCTTTAATGGCCCAGACTGTTCATGCATTTTATAGACAGCCCTTTGATTTCAATGGGAACTGTGTAATTCTTCATGTCTCCTGTGGAGGTGCTGCACACTTGCTGCTGGTTTCCCCCAGAGATTATAGCTAAATGCTGGGGGTTCCCCCAAAAGCAGGATTCACTGGGATCAACTTATCACCAGATGACACTTTTAGGAAAAAAAAATACCAACCCCCCCTTCCTCCAAAAGCAGATAGAATAAAGATTGATTTCAGTAAGAGATGAGGCAGGGGGGCGCTGGAACCGTCCAGTTTAAAAATAAAAAACGTTTGTTAAGTGGCCGGAGGCGCCCCTCATGCAGCCCCGCCGCTCTAACTATAGGCAGGACTGTGGACATGTGTCACACGGAGATGGGCGCTTCCATTGTGGAAGCGTTCGTCTCCAGTCATCTGTATCGCCATCCTCAGGACAGCGATACAGAAGGCCGTGCAGCAGGGCAGGGGAGGGAGAGGCGTGTCCCTTCCCCTTCCTCTGATAGGCTGCAGGCACTAGGCCTGCAGCTATCAGAGGCCGGCGCAGGCGGCGCGATGACGTCATCGCGCCGCCTGAGCCCTGAGCCGTACAGCGCGGGACACAGGCCGAAAGAGGCCTGCATCGCATCGCTGACATGGAGGTAAGTATAAGTGTTTTGTTTTTTTTGTTGTTGTCAATACTGGTGGCTACTGGGCTGGCACTTGATGGGGGGCTCTGGCTACTGGCACATGATCGGGAGGGCCTATGGCTACTGGGAGATGATAGGGATAGGGGGGGCCCTATGGATACTGGGACATGATAAGGGGGGCCCTATGGCTACTAGCACATGATAGGGGGCCCTATGGCTACTGGCACATGATAGGGGGGCCTATGGCTACTGGCACATGTTGATGGGGGGCTCAGGCTACTGGCACATGATAGGGGGGCTCAGGCTACTGGCACATGATATAGGGGGGGTTCTGGCTACTGGCACATGATATAGGGGGGGCTCTGGCTACTGGCACATGATATAGGGGGGCTCTGGCTACTGGCACATGATATAGCGGGGCTCTGGCTACTGGCACATGATATAGGGGGGCTCTGGCTACCGACACATCATATGAGGGGGGGGGCTCTTGTTACTGACACATGATGGTGGGGGGGCTCTTATTACTGGCACATGATTGGGGGGCATCTATGAGGGCACATTTTACTGGCACATGATTGGGGGACATCTATGGGGGCACTTATTACAGGCACATTGGGGGCACTTCTTACTGGCACATTATTGGTGGGCACTATAGGGGTATCTACAGTGGCCACAAAGAACGGCTATTTTATATGGGGGCTCTGTATAGGGGCATTTTATACTGGGACACTTTATGCTTGGGTACTATGGGGAAGGTGGGAGAGGAGTACTATGGGGTCATCTACGGGGGCACTGAGATGGGGTATTTTATACTTACAAATTATGGGGGACACTGAGGGCAACTACTGGGGCACGATATATGGGGCATTTTATACTGGTACATTATGGGGGGCACTAGGAGGAAGGGGGGAGAGGAGCACTCTGGGGGCATTTACTGGGGGCACTATATAGGGGTATTTTATACTGGGACATTATGGGGGCACTATGGGGACATTAGCTCAACTGGGGGCATTACAAGGAAAATTATTTCTACTGGGGGGGGGGCATTATGGTGGGCTTTATTACTCCCCCATGGTATGACCCCCTAGTAGCAGTACCAGCCTCTCCCTGCTCTGCTATCCTTCTGACCTTTCTCCAAATCCTTATTATGAAATCTTTCTCATTAGGATAAAACACCTCATCAGCTCCACCGAGCCCCCGGCCAAAGTGTTGAAGTGGTGTCCGAGATCCCCAAGGGCCAAGCCAAGTAATTGTAAGTTTTCATATGAAATATGTTTATGTTATACACATATAGCCTACACTGTGCCACACAATATACAGTTTCTTCTGTAAAAGCCATCAAGTGTCATGGGGGGAGAGGGGGGCTTATTGTTTTTTGCCCCAGGCTTGTTTCTTTAGCTATGGCTTCAGTTATGGTAGTTATTCTCCACCATTCTTAATAGGGGGCTTTATTGCAACATATAACTCTCTTTTAATTTAAATGCTGAGGAAGGGGTGGAACATATGTGATGTCATGATATGGGCAGATCATCTGATAAGGGGGGGGCGGCAATTTTTATCTTGCCTAGGGTGGCAAAAATTCTTGCACCGACCCTGCCTATATATCACAAAAATTATTTTGCTGGGTTCAATTAGAGAAGGAGTTTAAGAGCTTTAGGAGCAATGAAGCCAACAATGATGTCAACATACAAAGGGAAAATGTTCAGAAAAGTTCATTAATATTTCAGCACAATACAAAGTCTGGCAAAAAAAATATGATATTTTTGACTTTGGTTGGGTTATTTACAGTTAGGCCTTATTCACACAGACAGTACATGGATCCATTGAATTCACAGGATATATTCAGACATCCATTTTGTTTGTTTTTTGTTGACCATTGATAGCTTGCGAAAATCATCTTTGTATGATATGCAAATTAGGCAATAAGGTGCCCAGAGGGGCGTTATTTTCTTTCAACGGTGCCCAGGAAAGCCCCCATCCAGTGCCCAGGCCTGCCCTCCAGGAGAGCCCAAGCATGCCTCTCCTGGGCTTAGACTCCACACCCCCATCAGTGCCACCCACACGCGAGGTAACGCCACCTCTGACGCGAGGTAACGCCACCTTTGACGCGAGGTAACGCCACCCACACTTGCCTTTAGCTTCGCCGAGAAATATTGCGCAGGTGCAGTACTGAAGACTGCACGTGAAATACATAATGCACACAATGAACATACTGAACAAAAATGGATGCATCATCACGGATGAAAAACAAACTGATTTTTCAAGGACAGAAAACAATACGAACATATGAACTAAGTTTGTGGTCACTTTTAGGGACAGCAATACACCACCTTTTAGTCTGCCCAGATAATACTGCAACTTCCCACAAATGTTGTAGGCTGTAAAAACATGGCTGTCAGCCTCAGAATATTTTTTATTTTGTTTTGTAATTACTAACAGGAAGATATATATATCTTTCCCACCTTAGACAATTCCTACTTGTTAGATCGGTTCCTTTGACAATTAGCGGAGATCCCCAGTAATCAGCAGTAATCTGTGGGGAAATTTGTCAGTAGGTGATGAATTTTCCTGCAGCGCCACCGCAGGACAGAGCATTAGACAGTGCCCATTGAATTCAATGGGTTGTCTGTGTAATGCAGGACAGGACAGGTCCTCCACAGTGTGAGATGCTCTGGCTAAGAGATGAGGATCCTGAACAGGTGAGCCCTGTACACGAACTAATAGGAGTTATGAAACTGGGTTTTCTAAACTGGACATCACAATCAAGCACCTAGAAGTGATAGACAGGTTCAGAGATCACCTCACAGCTGGTGGTATGACACAGATGTTATCAATGAGATTACTTGTTGTTCAAATACTTTTATTGAAAAAGGACAAAGAAAAGAACAATATATACAGCTTTGAAGTGTATCAAGTAAGGCTACTTTCACACCTGCGTTCGGTGCCGATCCATCTTGTATCTGCGCAGACGGATCCGCACCGACAATGCAAACGCTTGTATCCGTTCATAACGGATCCGTTTGCATTATTCATAAAAAAATAATTCTAAGTCAAAACTGATCCGTCTTGACTTACATTGAAAGTCAATGGGGGATGGATCTGTTTTCAATTGCACCATATTGTGGCAGTGAAAGTCAGGCTTGATCCGTTTGGCTCTGCATCGTCAGGCGGACACCAAAACGCTGCAAGCTGCGTTTTGGTGTCCGCCTCAAAAGTGGAACGGAGACCAAACGCAGCCAAATTGATGCATTCTGAACGGATCCTTATCCATTCAGAATGCATTGGGGCCGAACTGATGCGTTTTGGGCCGCTTGTAAGAGCCCTGACCTAGAAACGCCAGTGTAAAAGTAGTCTTACTGTCAAGGTACATCATTATAAGGTACTATCTGTTGAGAGTGAAATAGATTATGCATATCTTACATGAAGGATAATCAGGGGCGTAGCTAAAAGCTCATGGGCCCTGGTGCAAGAGTTCAGCTTGGACGCCCCTTCCCTCGGTGCTTGTTGGCAAGGGGCAGGGGAGCATGTAGCCTTCCTGCTGCCTGAGGCAAACATTGAAAGGGCATCCCCTCATGTCAAATTCTTAACCTAACCCCTTCCCTCCAGCCAGAGGTGTAAATTGACCAGTATGCACTTTCTAAAATGCCTCAGGCTCCTGGGCCCGGTAGCGACTGCTACCTCTGCACCCCCTATAGCTACGTCCCTGAGGATAATCATACTTATCATGCATGAGAGGCTTGTGAAATATAAGATCATACACTTCGGTGTGAGGGAGGGAAAAAAGTGGAAGGGGAGGGAAGAGGGGGATATACTTCCTGGCATACTGTATCTTCTAAAAAGGAAAAAGATAGGGGCGTGGTTTGCCTGCCGAGTGAGATGGCCGCCTGAGCTGTGAGCTCCCGAGCCCTATCTAGCGACTACATAGCTACAGCGAGTTGGCACCTACATAGCTTCGCTGACTTCACTGCACTAACTTCCCTCCTGGCCCCCATGATGACGAGGGGCAAGAAATCGATTAAGAAGCAAGGGAAACTGGACTGCTTTGTGGAGAGACTGAGGGACCAAGATGGCGCGGGCTCGCCGGTCTCCACGCGCTCCTCAGGTTCTGCGGATCCGACTTCACCAACTGTCTCCCCACCTCAGCGAGAGAGTCCGCTTGCCTCCCAATCCTCCCCGACACGCTTACCTCCTCCAACCGAGTCTTCCTTGGCTCCACCGGAGATGAGCTCGCCTGTCCGGCACAGCTTCTTCAGTCCTCGCGACAGAGATGGCTCCCCCTGCCAGAGCCCACCGAAGCAAAAGCAGCGGCTCCATGGAGACGCATTACCAACAGCGGGGGTGAGTGAACGGGATACCCCGTCTCTAATTGACTACCCTACAACTGATGATGTAGCCACTGGTAGCATGATTAAGGATATGCTAATTGTCTTCAGCCGCTCCATGCATAGCGAACTTGCGGCCCTGTTGTCGCCCCTGCAGGCCTCCATAGCTGAGGCAGACAGGCGCCTCTCACATGTGGAGTCAAAAATGGGGGACTTCGCGGCATCACACAACCAGCTGGTAGATGCACATGAGGAACTCTCCTCTGAAGTTGAGAGACTCAAAAACAAGGTGGTGGACCTAGAGGACAGGTCCCGCCATAACAATATTAAACTTAGAGGCATCCCAGAAGACATACCGCCAAAAGAGCTGGAGACATATATACTAGATCTAATGAGATCTCTCCTACCAATCATGGATGACAAAGATCTGACACTAGACAGAGCTCACAGAGTGGCCCAGCCGAAACACCTGCCAGATTCTGTCCCTAGAGATGTCCTGGCTCGAGTCTACTTTTTCCAGGTTAAAGAGCTCCTCATGAACGCCGCCAGGAAGAAAGGCTCCCTGCCAGCCCCGTATGAAGGGGTTAAAATCTTTGCCGACTTATCTGCCTCTACCCTCCAGCAAAGGAGAGCCTTGGCCCCCTTCACCGCTGTTTTACGGGACCACAACATACCGTACCGTTGGGGCTTCCCCACTAAAGTTCTGATCCAAAATCAGGGTACACTGCATTCGGTGCATTCTCTAGACCTAGGACGGAAACTTCTAGCAGATTGGAACATTCCCATGCCAGAACCTCCCGACCTTCAAGCAAAAGGCCTAAGACCAATTGCCACGGACTGGCAAACAGCATTACCCAGGCGCAAGCCACATCGCTGATATTGACCAGCCAAGCTGCTGTATGTCTGCCTCTCCTTGTTTGGGCTCGGTGCGGTTAAATGGGTAAAAACCGCCTCACAAGCCCTCACCACAGTGCCTGATGAATATCAGGTGTTTTCTCAGGACGTTTGTTTTTCCCCTTTTTTTGTTTTTATTCCCTATCCCATGTTTTTGTTATATTAACGTTTCCTCTTCTCACCCTCCTCAAGTGCCAGTGAACAAGGTCCTGTCAGGTCCAGAATTGATATTCTGTACGTTGGGGTCAGTCCTATTGATCCTTCATATATGTAAGTTAAAACGTAAAAAACAATCTTTTCCTCCCTTATCATGGTTCTCAAAATTGCTGCCTTGAATGTTAAAGGGCTGAACAGCCCTTTCAAGAGATCTATGCTATGGAAGGAAATAATTGAACAAAAATGTGACGTCTTTTGTGCTACTGAAACGCACCTGCTTAAGTCAGATGGCCATAAGATGGCCATCATCCTAAATTTCCGCATATCTACCAATCACACTACATTAAAAAGCAGAGAGGAGTTACGGTGGCCATAAGTAATTCAGTGGCCTTCTCTTTGAGATCCTCGGTCATAGACCCTAACGGTAGATTTATCATCCTGGTATGCTCTATTAACAATGTGGACTACACGTTAGTATTTGTATATGCACCAAATAGACACCAGGTATCATTTCTCCGCCGCCTTGCTTCAAAGGTTCGTCGGCTGCGGTCTGGCCATGTGATCTGGGGGGGAGATTTTAACTCTATTTTAGATCCTGAAGTTGATTCCACGACTATCTCTAGAGATACCCCTAAAGCTTTAAATTCCTTGTTTCTACAAGAGGATCTGTATGATGTCTGGAGACTCCAGCATGGATCTGAAAGGGATTATTCCTTTTTCTCAGCAGCTAGTCAATCATACTCTAGAATTGATATGTTCCTAACGGGTAGATCTGTGATTGCTAATGTGATATCATCATCCATCCGCTCGATCACATGGTCAGACCATGCTCCGGTTGTTATTACGCTTAAAGAATCCCATGTAGCCAAACCCTACTCCCCCTGGCGGAATAACACCTATGTAATTGATCACCCTGTCCTCTCTAAAGAACTTGATTCCGCAATAACTGAGTTGTTCAATTTAAATGATGGCTCTGTTTCTAATCCCTCCATCCTATGGTGCGCCCATAAGGCGTTTATTAGGGGCGTCTTCATCAAAATTGGTAGCAGACTGCAGAGAGAACGTAGGGAGAAGATAGATAAAATACTTAAAGAGATTAAGACAGTGGAAACACTCAACAAATCCTCCATTTCTCCTACGCACTCAGAGACTCTGAAGTCACTTAGAGCTCAGCTATCAGCCTGCCTTCTTTACAGGCATGAGTTACGCTTGAAAAAGACCCAGGCCACCTTCTACTCCCAAGATAACAAGGCAGGTCGTCTGTTAGCTAGCCGGTTGAAACACAGAGCTGCTAAATCCAAGATCCCATTCCTAGTAGACCCTTCCTCAGGGAAAAAAAATAGCATCCCCAACGGAAATAGCTGACGCTTTTGGAGAGTTTTACGCTTCCCTCTATAATTTGTCTTCCCAAAAACTAGTCACGCCTCCACAGAAAGACCATATTGAGAGCTTTCTAGACAAACTTGGCCTCACGAAATTGACGCCTGTACAATTAGACGCTCTAAATGCCCCCGTGACGGTGGAAGAACTCCAAGCTATAGTGAAGAAACTACCTGCACATAAGGCCCCAGGCCCAGATGGATTATCCAATGCCTATTACAAGGTGTTTTTCAACCAACTCTCTAAATACATGCTTCAGTCATTCCAATCAGCCAGGGATTTAGGATCCTTTCCTAAAGAAATGTTAGAAGCATTAATAGTGACCATTCCCAAACCCAACAAATCAACTGATGATCCAAAAAATTTCCGCCCCATATCCCTCCTAAACACGGATATTAAAATATTCGCTATGATCCTGTCAACTAGACTTGCCCCTCTTATTCCTTTACTAGTCCATTCCGACCAGGTTGGATTTGTTAAGGGTCGCCAAATACATGAAAACTCTAGGAGCGTCTTAAACATTCTCGCTCATTTACATAAAAAAAAGACCCCTGCATTGTTTGTAACGCTAGACGCTGAAAAAGCGTTTGACCGCATATGTTGGTCATTCTCTTTCGCTGTATTGGCTAAAATGGGCATAGCAGGCCCTATACTCACCTCAATACAGGCCCTTTATAAAGATCCCTCAGCTAGGGTGTGGGTTAATGGGTCCCTCTCCAGACCATTCACTATTTCCAATGGGACCAGGCAAGGATGCCCCTTCTCCCCTCTCATGTTTATACTATCAATTGAACCCCTTGCTCAAGCTTTAAGGATGGGAAGGGAGGTGTCGGGCGTCAAGATCGCAGATCGAAATCATATATTGAGCCTTTACGCAGATGATGTGATACTCACGCTTACCGACCCTTCCTCTTCCCTACCCTCAGCCCTAGACATGATCTCATACTTTGGCCAACTCTCTTATTATAAATTAAACTCCTCTAAATCTCAAGCCCTACCTCTCAACTTAGATCCCCAAACGGTGGCATCCCTAAAAGAGAAATATGATCTGGACTGGCAACCAACTCAAATTCAATACTTAGGTATCCACCTCACCTCCTCAACTCAGAACCTGTACTCGGCCAACTATCCTCCTCTTCTATCTAGCATAAAGAAAGATCTAGAGGATTATGACAAGTTTGAAATCTCCTGGCTAGGTAGACTAGCCACATTCCAAATGCTTGCCTTACCTAAATTTCTTTACCTTTTCCGGGTCCTCCCCATAAAATTACCTCTATCCTATTTTTCCCAATGCAATAAACTGCTGAATAACTTTCTATGGCATGGTAAGAAACCTAGAATAGCATCTAAAATTCTACAGATCAGGAAACAACTAGGTGGTATTAGCCTTCCCAACATACAGGATTATTACTTAGCGACACAAGTTGCCCAGTTAGAGAGCTGGTGGAAATTAGACTTCGCTAAACAATGGGTTCACATTGACTCCACGGAAGTCCCAAGAGGAGACTTAAAAGCCTTGTTGATAGCCTCACTAAATAACTCATTTATAAAAACCCAATCTGGGCTTTCTTGCTACTAATGCTCTAGATAGTTGGATCCGTTACCATACCCTCACATCCAAAAAGTCCTGTCCTGCCTCAAGCCCTCTTCCTCTAGTGGTATTGGATTACCTTATCCCAGATTTAGGAGTGAGTTCCTGGTACAAATATGGTATGATGGAGACCCTACAGATATTTCAGGGTGATAGCCTTTCTTCCTTTGAATGCCTACACAACACCTTTCAGGTTCCTAATGTTGAGTTTTACAAATTCCTCAGAATTAGACATTTTTTAGCGGACAATCCTTCTCTCCTGTTGGCAAATAGGAGGATCTTAGAAATATGGTCTATACCTAACCCAAAACAAAAAACCCTTCGTCCCTTATACTCACAACTTGGTGGTAAAGACACTTTTATTAAGTCAACACCTCTCCTATCCTGGGAACGGGATTTAGACTCTAAGTTCACGCCTATACAATGGCAAGCAACTTTTAAGTATGTTTTGAGCAATATTACCTGTGTGACTCAATATGAATCATTCGTGAAGACCTCCCTGAGATGGTACTTTACCCCTGAAAGGTTACATCTGATTTACCCGAATGTCTCTTCCTTGTGCTGGAGGAGCTGTGGCAATAAGGGTTCGCTATACCACATACTCTGGACCTGTCCGGTTATTCAGACATTCTGGAAAGAAGTCTTCTCCTTAATCTCCCAAATCACTGACTCGAGTTATTCCCTAAATACCCCCTCCCCCTCCTTAGCATTACTGCTGGTTGGTATTACAGAAGTGCCCACTGCCTTCAGAGGAGTGATCTGCCATATCCTCCTTTCTGCCAAATTGGCTATCACCTCAAAATGGAAATCCATACCTCCCCCAACAGTACAGGATGTAACTCAAAGGGTTAACAAAACATGCCTTTATGAACAAATAATGGCCTTTGCTTCCTCAGACGGTAATGGTAATATTGCAAAATATGAGAAGACCTGGCGAGTCTGGAAGGCGTCACCTTTTTTCATCTCCCCCCCCCCCCTTAACCCCAATACCTGACTGACCACAAGCCTCTATACTATGTTCCCTTCTCCCCCCCCCCCACTGGTACGTTTGAGGAACTGTTGGTTGTTCTGTAATACATACTAGACGGCTATAACTGTCTGTGATGTCTTATGTGTTATCTCCCTTGCAAGGGAGTTTAGTTATATGTGTATGCCTTTATGTGAGCTTCTCACCTGCGTGTGAGGTTTAACTTTGCATGTTTGAAAATTTTCAATAAAAAACTTATTGATTCTAAAAAGGAAAAAGATAAAAACAAAAGCATAGGACTTACATCCGAACGTCAGCCCGAGCCAACCAATTGCGAAAGGCTTGTGAGTCTGGCATATTGATACCATGCCCCACTACTGCTCCCTCCAGGAAATGAGTCAAGGGGGCGCACGGCTGAGTCCCTGAGAAAGTGATGCACCCGAGGATTGTCTCCTTTCAGAAGACCCAAAATCGCCGGTTGCCCCACTCCGAGGGGAAAGTCCGGGTTATCAAACACCAGAGTCATGGGGCCTGAGCAGGTGGTAAGACCTAGAGACACTGCATATCTATGCCAGACTTGCAATATTCCCGTTGTCAGCGAGGGGAGGTGTGGGGGTCTGTTTGACTTTTTAATCCAGAGCAGATCTTGAGCGGGCCGACCCACTTCCTGCCTTTCAAAATGGAACTAATCTAGGTCATATGAAAAGATTGCGGCTGTGTGATAACGTTGTACATCGGGAAGACCCACCCCTCCACTAAGCTTAGAACGGGTCAGGAAACGTATACCTGGTCTAGGGGATGTGCCTGCCCATACAAAGTCAAGGAACATTGAGCGAAAGGCCCTAAAGAATTTAGTTGGTAAGGGGATGGGGATAGTTCTAAAGAAATATAATATCCTTGGCATAATATTCATTTTTAGTGTATGAATCCTCCCAAACCAAGATTAAGGTATTTTCTTCCAAGACTGGAGATCTTTCTTAATGTCCTCAATAAGGGGGGAAAAGTTGGTAGGGTACAGATCAGCTAATCGTGAGGGGATAGCCGTGCCCAGGTAAGTGATATGTCCCTTCGTCCATTGAAAGGGGAAAGTAGACTGCAACATAGATACAGTACTAGGAGGTATAGATATGTTAAGTTTACTTTAAAGTTGCTAAGGTCTCCAAAGGTCAAGAACTCCCTCAGAATATTGGGGAAACCAATAACCGGATTAGAACAGTAAATGAGGAGGTCATCTACATAAATATCAATGAGATTACTTGTCCATCATGAGCTTCTGGACTGGAAGAACATATCCAAGGATAGAAAAACATGATCTCAAATTGTATAACACCAGCAGTTGGGGCAGTGTTTCACTCCACATTAAAGCTAGGACTGAAATGCCCACCTCAAGTCCTCCATACTTTAACTCAACTGTTGTGGGATCCCAAACAGAATCTGGATTCGAAGCTAAAAACGATACGGTTCTAGTCTGTAGCAGTCCGGGTTTCTCATTCATGACACCACTGCAAAGAAAGGCGGCAATGACTGGATATCAATCGCAGGACACGTAATGGGCTCCGTGACACTAAATTGCCTTCTTCTAAGTGCCTGGAAATAGTAATGAAGAAGCCACCTGTGTCTGGGTGGTGGACAACGAAACTGTGGGAGCTGCTTGTGCTTCTCAAAGGATAAAACTGTTCTCTCTACTGGTGGTCTGTCTAGGCCGTCTGGAACCCATTTATCGTGTGTGCATGCCTCTACGTAACCACTTCTCCCAACACCTCCTAGCAGCTAGGTCAGAACAGCCTAGATGGCGGGCAATTCATCGAAATGACCATCCTGCTTCTCTCAGCCAATGATGTGCCCTCTCTTCAAGTCTTTCAACTGAGCAAAATGTCTTTGAGTGCACTTTAGAAGCATGTCAACAATCTCTCAACAAGAGGTACACTACCCAAAAGTTACCCCTGAGAGCTTTTTTTTAAATGCAGTGGAGGGAGAACTTTTATGCCCTCTTGTGGGAAGACCCAGTGTCTGATCAGACCACACCTGTAATCATTTAAATATCTGGCTGAGACATAACTGCATACCGAGTTTCATTTCTATCTGGGCACGTTATTTATTTATTTTTTTGGTCAATTAATGTATATATCATACTTTTCATACCATGCTTTTCAGCGAAAATAAAATGCATCTGACAGATGGCTGCAACAGATTTTTAAAACTGAAAGCCAAGAAAGTTACTTATACTTTGGGAATATATGTCTTGGCAGTGCCACTAATGGTATAAATAGCCCTGGCTAGATAGCAGACAACTTAAACCTGTCACAACCTCACAGAATGACCTATTACACGGGCGACAAATATGTTGCATGCATTTCTCGATAAACAGCTCTTCCGGTTAAGTTGAGATTTCACACATACCTATGACATAAGAGTAAAGTTATTTTACAGGGAATACAACAGACGCAGCTCTGGCCAATCTGTCAGACCATGTTTGTTTCACTAGCCTATAAATATAGCCATCTGAGCCCACCAGGTTCCCTTCTCCTAATCCTACAGTATGTCTGCGTCTGGTATAATAATAGTCTCCAAGATAACATACTGTAAGGTGAATTCCAGATATTAGGGACAACCTCATACCGGAAAAATCCAAGTGGTCATATGTTAAATGAGAGTGAGTGAGGTCCTGGCGGCAGGTCATTAACTTAGAGGGCATCTGTCAGCACATACCTTGATATAAATGCAGCTGCCATGAGAGATGTGTGCTGAGCCGCAGAACACAACACTGTTTGTCCCATGTCGCTATGTTGTGGCAATCCAGAGATATGAGCAATTCTATATTATGCTAATTGGCTCCTTGGTGCAACAAGGGAATTACTGTTGCACCTTGCCCTCCAGACAGTGTATGCGTCAGGCACGCCCTCTCCACTGTGAGTGACAGGACCAGGCCCTGAAATCTCGCTGCAGTGCGCGTGCCTCTTTGATCGGCGCTAATAAGGCACGCCGGGCGGATGCAACAACTACTGCGCATGCATCCATCCAATGTGCGCTGAGCTGCTGAATATAACTCCATTCGTCCCATGTCGATATGTAGTGGCAATCCAGGGATATGAGCAATTTGATAATATGCTAATTAGCTTCTGGGTGCAACGAAGAGGGCATGCCTGATGCCTACACTGACTGGAGCGCCGGGTGCAACGCCCATGTTGCACAAAGGGGCAAATTAGCATAGTATAAAATAGCCCACGTCTCGGGATTGCCACAACATGTCGACATGGGACAAATGGAGTTCTATTCAGCTGCTCAGTGGACATCTCCCAGGGCAGCTGCATTTATATCAAGGCATTTGTTGACAGATGCCCTTTAAGAAGGGTTAAACAGGGGCATAGCTATAGTGGGTGCATAGGTAGCAGTTGCTCCTGAGTCCCCGTGCCAGTAGAAGCCCAAAAGACATTGAAGACACCTTTGTGATGTCAGCAAATGCCGAAACCATCCATTATGACATAAGCTTCTGCTTAATCATCACTGGAAAATTCCTAATGAATCAGAGGCAAAAAAACGACATGTTAATTATGTAAAAATGTTATGAAATATTCAGCAGATTCTCCGGAACAATGAACGTGGTCATGGAGAGTTTTCAAGTGGTGCTTCGTTTCTGCACTAGGGAACCCAAATGGCTGTTGCTTCATAGGTTACAGGGGTTGTCCACATTAGATAAGACCTGGTGGGCAGTGAGCACCATTATGTAGTATTAGATGGTGTTCATTCAAATGAATGGGCGACCATGTAATACAAGACCACATTGAGTGCTTGAGAGTGAGAGCTACAATATATAGTGGCTCTCAATTTTAGCTAATAGAAAGGAATCTGAGGGGGGCACCCTCTATAATGTTCATGTGCTCTAGTCAGGGGGTGTAGCTATAGGGAATGCAGAGGTAGCAGTCGCTACCAGGCCCAGGAGCCTGAGGGGGCCCAAAGACCCTTGGGCCACATAAGAAGACACCGGTATTATAGAAAGTGCATGCTGGTCAGGTTACACATCTGGCTGGAGAGAAGAGTTTAGGTCAAGAATTTGGCATGGGAAGGGGGGGGGGGGCAATTTTTGCCTCAGGCAGCACAAAAGTTATGTGCTTCCCTGGCCACAAAGCACTGAAGGAAGGGGGGCCCAAGCTGAACTCTTGCACCAGGGCCCATGAGCCTTTAGCTACGTCCCTGGCTCTTGTAGTGCATATGTATTTGGATTGTCCTTCCGGCCAGCTTCAACCACTTGAAGAAGACCCATATTCAAAGGTATACAGATGAGGCAAGCTAGCAGTAGCAGCTGCCACGGTTCAGATGTAGGGTACAATGTTCCACAGAAATCAGTGATGATCATGATACCGCTTTTTATGTATATGTCTTTGCAATCTTTGTGTCTACAAATCCTATGCAGACCTCTGTGTCTCCATGGTTACAGACTACAAACAAACCCTGTGTAGTCTGATCCTGAGTCATACTCCCTTCTATCCGACCACTGCTTATTGCTGACTGATTGTTAACTTGAGTTGGCATCATCATAATCATTTTATTGCCACTTATCATTTACTGCAGTGATATTTTCTAGTTGTCAGAACGTTGTCAAATTTGAACACCCTTTCTTTCCTCCCTCCCTGTATTCAGCCACTACTTCTAGGTTAGAATACCTCCATAATATGGTGCAATATGGAAGTCCCGTATGAAAACAACCCGAGGGTCTAGGTTAGAATACCTCCATAATATGGTGCAATATGGAAGTCCCGTATGAAAACAACCAGAGGGTCTAGGTTAGAATACCTCCATAATATGGTGCAATATGGAAGTCCCGTATGACAGCAACCAGAGGGTCTACTGCTCCACACACCAGAGACGTGGGGCTCCATGCCACTGACCTGACCTGGAAGTCTAGGAAAGCTGTAATGCAACATTAATAGTTACCCAGCTTTCCCAAAAACGGCTTAATAGAATTTGACAGGGTGACTCATGATAATGCATCTGATAGATTGTGCAAGTCAGGACTTTGAGGGGTTGCTGGACTGACTTATTTCAGAATGTGCTCAGGAAAGTGACAAGTCAGTGCTGTGTATAGTCTGGAGGGATTCCGCCGCTGTAGTCTAAATGCAAGTTTAGGAGGCAGATGCTCAGGGGATTCCTGTCATCTCCAATGTTTCATAAATTCCGAGAGTGTTATTGCTTGTGCGTCATGTACAATTGTTGCTCATAAAATGGCTTTCCTGCCTGGTAACATGAAAAACATAAAACAGCAAGAGACAGCAAGGTATTATTCTCGATGGAAGCTCAAGGCCTCATGCACATGACCGTATGTATTTTGCTGTCCGCAAATTGCGGATCTGCAAAATACGGACACTGTCTTTGCTGCATTCACATTTTTTGTGGATCCATTGACTTCAGTGGGTGTGTGGTCCACATTTTGCGGCCACGTATATAGTGCATGTTCTATGCTCTTGCGGAATGGAAATACGGATGCAGAAAGTAAGCGGATCATGGATGATTTGCGTACCGCAAAACGGATACGGTTGTGTGCATGAGGCCTGAAAAAAGTGAATATCACAAAGCTGGTTTATTTTTTTGTGAGAAATAGAGTGTGAGGGTCTTGCAAACAACAGCATCCTAGAGCTGGCCATACACGAGATAAAAGTTGGCTGGAATGGCTTGCGGCAAATTCTTCTCTGCCGAAAATGTAATCAGCCATGATGGAAATTTTCAGCTGTTCGTTGGACGAAACCACATGTTGATGGCAATTCGGCTGATCATTTGCCACTGTGCTCAAGGTCCACGGAGTCTGATTCTTCAAAAACTTTGGTTGTCCAGTCTGTTATAAGGGTATTTTCAAGTATTGATTGGTTCTGTCCCCTTTAATTCTGTTCCTTTTATACACTGCCTGTCCAAAAAAAAAAAGTTGCCACCTGGATTTAACTAAGCAAACAGTTACGAGCCTCCTATTGGATGATTACTGCATTGGTAATTATCTTTCAGCTGGCAATAAGTTATTTAACCCCAACTGGTGCAATGAGTTGCTTCTCATTTCTTAAACAACCATGTCGAAAGACACATCTTGTGGTCGTGGAAAAGATGTTAGTCTGTTTGAGAAGGGTCAAATCATTGGCATGCATCAAGCAGAGAAAACATCTAAGGAGATTGCAGAAACTACTAAAATTGGGTTAAGAACTGTCCAACGCATTATTAAAAACTGGAAGGATAGTGGGGACCCATCGTATTTGAGGAAGAAATGTGGCGGGAAAAAAATCCTGAATGATCGTGATCGGCGATCACTTAAACGTTTGGTGAGATAAAATCAAAGAAAAACAACAGTAGAACTCAGGGCTATGTTTAATAGTGAAAGTAAGAGCATTTCCACACACACAATGCGAAGGGAACTCAAGGGATTGGGACTGAACAGCTGTGTAGCCATAAGAAAACCACTAATCAGTGAGGTAAACCAGAAAAAAAGGCTTCAATTTGCTAGGGAGCATAAAGATTGGACTCTGGAGCAATGGAAGAAGGTCCTGTGGTCTGATGAGTCCAGATTTACCCTGTTCCAGAGTGATGGGTGCATCAGGGTAAGAAGAGAGGCAGATGAAGTGATGCATCCATCATGCCTAGTGCCTACTGTACAAGCCTGTGGGGGCAGTGCTATGACCTGGGGTTGCTGCAGTCGGTCAGGTCTAGGTTCAGTAACAGTATGTGCTCCAAGAATGAGGTCAACTGACTACCTGAACCTACTGAATGACCAGGTTATTCCATCAATGGATTTTTCCTTCCCTGATGGCACGGGCATATTCCAAGATGACAATGCCCGGATTCATAGCGCTCAAATTGTGAAAGAGTGGTTCAGGGAGCATGAGATATCATTTTCACACATGGATTGGCCACCACAGAGTCCAGACCTTAACCCCATTGAGAATCTTTGGGATGTGCTGGAGAAGGCTTTGTGCAGTGCAAGATCATCAATGCAAGATCTTGGTGAAAAATGAATGCAACACTGGATGGAAATAAATCGTGTGACATTGCAGAAGCTTATCGAAACAATGCCACAGCGAATGCGTGCCGTAATCAAAGCTAAAGGCGGTCCAACGAAATATTAGAGTGTGTGACCTTTTTTTTTTGGTGGCGACTTTTTTTTTGACAGGCAGTGTATTATCTTTTATATTCATCCCCCATTGTGCTGAGAAAGCCAGATTCCTGAGTGGTTATCTCAGAGACATGCAAGCTGCACACTGGAGGAGAGGCTGAAAGGTATAAACCTGCCACACACAGACATATATTGGGCACTCCATTGAAGAAGTCATCCAGGTGGGATAAATTGATATCCTCATCTGTAGTATCACCATGGGGTGTCGGCCATGTGCTACGACATGGTGGACTCGGAGTCCCTCCCATATTGTATGTGTAGGCCAGTGATAATTAATAACTTTTTACTCCCATTTAGTAAATATACTTATTCACTTAGCCTGCGTAAGCGTATTCATTCTAAAATCATCAAATTCACGTTCACAGCCAGTTTAACCTGTCATATAAACTCCTAAAATGTGCTATCTGCCATATAAAGTAACGGAAACATATCTTTGACAATTCAATTGCAATTAAACTTGTCCCATGCTGTATTTAAGGCCTCGTGAACACGATCGCAAGCATTTTGTGTCTCACAAGATACAGATGCTGTCCATGCGCCTTCCCCTTTTTATTGCCAACCCCATTGACTTCAATAGGTCCGCATTTCGCGGACAAGTATCCGTATGTCTGTTCTACAAAAGATAGAACATATCCTATACTTGTCTGCAAAATGCGAACCTTGGATCCACTGAAGTCAATGGGTTTATATAAAAATGCGGACGCCACACGGACCACTTCCGTATCTTGCGGATCTGAACGTTGCAGACCGAAAAATGCTTACAGTTGTGTGGGCCCAAATTAAAGTTTAGGAGTCTGCTGGACATTCCAGACACAGGAAGAGTCTGGCATATTCATTATTTGGGAAGTCAACTCTACCTCCATGTATTTGATTGACATCGCCACTTCCAGAATACGCATGCGCCATGCTATGGTGTACACCAGCACAACTTCAAGGTCCTACTGCTCATGATCCAGCTGAGTTTTCACTGGAGTGTGCAGACGCTATATTACAGCTTTTTGGACCACTGCCCAGGCCAGAAAGCAGGTGAGATGTTTGAGAAGCTGCAGGCAAGAAGGGAGAAGAAACCAAGCTGTCAATCTATAGAAAAAAGGTGGGATTAAGGCTGGGGGAAAAAAAATGGATGGAGATGGTAATTTACATATGTTGCATGCATCCTTTCAATGGTTATTATTACAGAGCAGTGGAGCACTAAAAAAACAAAACAATTGTAGGCACTTTAAAGGGGTTGTCCTATGAAAAATATTCTGCATTTTTCAAACCAGCACCTGGATCTGAATACTTTTGTAATTGCATGTAATTAAAAATTCTGCATAGCCACTGAGTTATTCAATAAAATGTATCTGTATAGCGCCACCTGCTGTCTGTTTTTTTCTTATTTTTTTTACCTGCTCACTGAGAAGGCCGCACATGCTCAGTTTCATAGGGAGACACGCCCCTTTAGCTGCAGCATGAAAGACTCCCCTTGATCTGTCAGCTTGATATAGAGCAATGAATGTAGAGATCTCTGGATCCATGTCAGGTACAGGGCTGGTTCTAGCTTTGTTAGAAAGAGATTGTCATGTTCTATGGTGATGTCTGATTTTCATTTTTTACATTAGTCATGGGATAACCCCTTTAGGCTGCAAGACTGTGTCACAAACCAGCGGGTATGAACCCACTGTGCCACGTGTCCTACCTCCTCTAAGAGTGTTGTCTAAGTGAACCCCTCAATCTTCACAGTACCCCTGATAGTGGGGATAGACTTTCCCGAGGGGAACACCAGGTCACTACCTCTTAAGGAAGATAGGCACACGAGGCAGCTGGTCCAGGCGATCCAGGAGGTACCTGAGCAAGGTACCAGAGGTACAGGCGTCGTCAGCCGGCTGAGTCATAACCAGGAGCAACAGTGCAGGACCGAAGGATTAGGCAGAGGCGAAGTCAGACGGGCAAAAGGTCAGGGCAGGCGGCACAGGTCAGGCAATCCGGATCGGCATCAGGAGAGTCAAGGTAGGCAGGCAGGGATCAAACGGGTAGCAGGATCCAGGAACACAAGTACGAGTCAGGAACACAAGCGGATATCAGGAACCTCAGCAGGACACAAGGACCTTGACACTGAGGCATCTGGGAAGGGGGATGAGACACTTATATATGTTCAGGAGGGCTAGCGAGGTTCAGCGAAGTCACATGGCCTTACCCATAAACCCCAGGAAGTGACGCACGCCGGCCTTTAAGGAAGTGCTGCAGGAAACAAGCAGCAAGCATGCTATGGCCAGGGCTGAGAGGAAGCTGTGGAGCGGATCCCAGAACAACAGCACCTACACAGACAGAGCCCAGGACTGCAGCGGTGAATGGAAAGCACTGGCCGCAGATCACCATTAAACACGGCGCTCAGGACCGCGGCGGTAAGCAGGGGAACAGCGGCGCACAGCAGCCGCTGTTACAGACTGTTGTAGTGGATTGGGTAAGGAAAGCCATGGGACAGGTTCCCTATAAAGTGGATCTGTCACCTGAATATGCTGCTCTATGTAAGAGTCTCGTATTCTCCACTCTCTTATTAAAAGAGTTTTCTAGGAGGACAATATTGATGACCCGTCCTCAAGATAGGTAATCAATATCTGATTGGTGGGGTCGGACTGCCAGCACCATCGCAATCAGTTGTTTGAAGAGGCCACACGGCTGTACGGGTAGATAAAATATCAGTAACAATACCATTTACACCTCTTGAAGACGAGCTGAACATCGTGATCTGCTGTTCCAGCCTTATTAGGCTCCATTAGTACATGGTATTGATTTTGTCTGCTGGGGACAAGGTTTGGAGACGGCTCGGAGGACCTCAGTTCACTGCGGTTATAGATCAGAGATCTTTTATGGCCAAAAATAAGAAAGAAAGGAAATCTGTAAAGACTGCTCAATTTTGGAAGCCTAAAGTACATTGTCCATTTTAGGGATAAAACATTTTATTTGTAAAATTACATCATATATAATAAATGTATTTGTTCTATATGTTTGTCAAATCACATGAGTTGTATCAGCTGCAAATAGTAAGGTGTGTATCTGTCGATGGTTGTTTGTGTGATAATCAGTAATACCAATCACTATTTGTTAAATCCTGTGCTTAAAGGGGTCGTGTCGCCAGTATATATTAATGACTTATCCCCAGGATAGCAATAAACAAAATGTAGAAGCAGCACCACTCGGTCCTTGTAGATGCAACAGTCTCACCAGTAGCTCTGGATCCAATGGTCAGAATATATGGATAAATGCAACTACAGTTGCAACATGAGAGAGAAGGAAAATTCCCACATTTTTTGGGGGGCTAGGAGTAGTTGTCTATCTAGACCTTTCCCTCCAACATCTGCCTTCACAACTCGATCACGAATATTCGGGCCCCTTTTGTATGCCATCATGGGAGGTAATTCAAATTCCTTGATAGCTGGCAGACCTCTATGTAGGATCTGCCATTCTTCTTTAAGAATTGTGGCAATTTTGCCACTATCCTCCCCATAGACGGACACAAAAGGGATTCTCGTCTCTACTCTATTATGTGAACTCACATTTAAAGTGCCCCTGTGATCCATATCTGAGATTCTCTTTTTGGTACGTCCAATCAACCTCTTGGGATATCCCCTATTTGCGAACTTCCTACACATCTCATCAACACGTTTTTCAAAAATGCTGAGAGGCAAACCCACTGACACAACGTACAGTACAGACCAAAAGTTTGGACACACCTTCTCATTCAAAGAGTTTTCTCTATTTTCATGACTATGAAAATTGTAGATTCACACTGAAGGCATCAAAACTATGAATTAACACATGTGGAATTATATACATAACAAACAAGTGTGAAACAACTGAAAATATGTCATATTCTAGGTTCTTCAAAGTAGCCACCTTTTGCTTTGATTACTGCTTTGCACACTCTTGGCATTCTCTTGATGAGCTTCAAGAGGTAGTCCCCTGAAATGGTTTTCACTTCACAGGTGTGCCCTGTCAGGTTTAATAAGTGGGATTTCTTGCCTTATAAATGGGGTTGGGACCATCAGTGGTGTTGAGGAGAAGTCAGGTGGATACACAGCTGATAGTCCTACTGAATAGACTGTTAGAATTTGTATTATGGCAAGAAAAAAGCAGCTAAGTAAAGAAAAACGAGTGGCCATCATTACTTTAAGAAATGAAGGTCAGTCAGTCAGCCGAAAAATTGGGAAAACTTTGAAAGTAAGGGCTATTTGACCATGAAGGAGAGTGATGGGGTGCTGCGCCAGATGACCTGGCCTCCACAGTCACCGGACCTGAACCCAATCGAGAGGGTTTGGGGTGAGCTGGACCGCAGAGTGAAGGCAAAAGGGCCAACAAGTGCTAAGCTTCTCTGGGAACTCCTTCAAGACTGTTGGAAGACCATTTCAGGGGACTATCTCTTGAAGCTCATCAAGAGAATGCCAAGAGTGTGCAAAGCAGTAATTAAAGCAAAAGGTGGCTACTTTGAAGAACCTAGAATATGACATATTTTTAGTTGTTTCACACTCATCAGAATTAACCCCATTAAACTAGCTGACATTAGCGATGTGCTAATGTGAGCTGAACCTAACTAGCCTATTCCTACTTGTATTTATGCCCCCGTTACGCCAGAAATTTAACTTTTGTAATATGCTAATTAGTCTCTAGGAGCAGGGGGGGGCGTTGCCCCTGCTCCTAGAAGCTCCGTTCTCCCACCTCTGGACGCGCCCCGCTGCACTTGATTGACAGGGCCAGGCAGCCTTGGTTTTCTCCTTCCGGCGGTCTGCCATGTATCTCGCGCCTGCGCCGTCCCGTTTAGTATTTGGCGCAGTGAGTAAAGGACGTTCGTTCTTCACACACTGTGCCTGCACCGAACACCAGACGGGACGGCGTAGGCGCGAGATACATGGCAGACACCGCCGGAAGGAGAAGACCAAGGCTGCCTGGCCCTGTCAATCAATTGCAGCGGGGCGCGTCCAGAGGTGGGAGAACGGAGCTTCTAGGAGCAGGGGCAACGCCCCCCCTGCTCCTAGAGACTAATTAGCATATTATAAAAGTTAAATTTCTGGCATAACGGGGGCATAAATACAAGTAGGAATAGGCTAGTTAGGTTCAGCTTACATTAGCACATCGCTAATGTCAGCTAGTTTAATAGGGTTAATTCTGATGACAGAAACCCTTTAAGTCTAAGTGTGAGTAGCTGTAGGGTCTGTACTTAGGGGATCTGGGACAAAAATAATTTTGGAGTCTACTCTGGGGTCTGAATGTATTTATTTTGGGGCCTGCTCTGTAGTCTTTTACAATAGAGTGTGGGGATGGCTGCATAAGCGAGGGGCCAAAGACGTCTCAGCAGGAAACTCGGCAGTCGTCAAGAGAGGTTGTCATGGTGGTCTGGGCCAGATGGAAAAGAAAGCGAAGGTCTACAATTAGAGAAGACATCAGCCATGAGTCAATGGATTTATCGAGGAACCGTCACCTCTCCTGGCATGTCTATAATAGTAGATCACTGAGACAAAATGTCTCTGTGAAGCCCACGACTAATAGACAACTGGGTGTTATCATCTCCCTTTATAGAATGAGTCCCTACACAGTCTGATACTGTCCGAGATGATTAGATATTCTCTGTGTGTAGGGAAATAGCCCTTTGACAACAACACACAGTTTTTAACGCAAGCATAGAAAGGTGGTGATGTCTATAGACAGAGCAGCAGTGGGGGAAGTGGGGCATCCCAGGGCCTGGGGTCTACTTATTCTGCTAGGACCAATTATGTGGGGTGGCTAATCACACGGTGAGAAATCTCCTAGCAAACCAAGTACTATTTATGATGCCTTCTTTGCCCCTCTGTTGTTAGGTCCATAGATTTCTCTGTTGGATTATTTTTTTTATAATTAGCCATTAACAGATATCTGCCGTCATTGTACGCATTCAAACACACATTCATTGGATGCTATTATATTCAAGCCTTCAAAGAATGGTGATTGTTTCCAAGCAAAACAAGAATCATATGAAGGTATCCATCCGCTGACACCCAGTCCATTGAACTGTTTTATTGCCGAGATCAGAAGAACTATTTGTTCGGATCCATAGATGACATCCTGTAATTTCTGATTATAAAACTGTTTATCGGGTGCAATACAATGGAGTTCATCATCAAACAAATAATAAAAATGCAATTCACAATTTAGAGGGGTTAGCAGGTAAGTAAAAATTGGCAGCCTGACCTCAGGAAAGGTCATCAATCAGATGGGCAGGGGCACCACACCCGGCACCCCCACTGATCAGCTGTTTTGCGCAGCGAAGTCCGGGGGGGGGGGGGGGGGTGACTCAATTAGAGCATCATACATTGCACTGACTCTTCTGTGGGCGTCTTTATCCAAGCCTATTAAGAGATCAATAGAGCTGCCATACTGTTATACAAAGTCTACCCCTACTATTAATAATGAGGATTACCCTTCAGATAACATCCCCTCACAGCAGCTGTAAACTGATAATGCATTATATGAGAAATATTATAAATGGCACACTGTAGATGGGGACCATTATACTGATTTTGCATTGAGGCCCAGGATCTCAGGAGGGTTATTTCCATCTGGACATTTATAGTAATGTGTAGCCATAAGATATGCCATAAATGTCTGATAGGTGTGGGTCCTGCAGATATCTTGAGAATGGAGCCCCGTGTATCTCTCAATTCACTTCTATGGAAGTTTTGAAAATAGTCTTAGAAGCGGAGAGAGCCGCACATGCGCAGTCACCTCTTCATTCACTGCTGCGAGGAGACAGGGCCCCGTTCTTGAGATTGCTGCGGGTCCCAGAGGTGGATAAATGTTGAGCTGGGAATGGCTCTTTAAAGTAGTCTCTGATCCAAAACAACCTCTTCCCAATCCTGAATGCAAATTAGCATTGTCTGTTTATCCACAATGTCTCCTGGCATGGCAGGTTGTGGAGGCCCCCCCCATGGGTGAGGTTCTAAAGGTGGAAAGACCATGTCCAGAGACCAATTAAAGAAGTGGAGGAGCAGTGGGTCTATTGGGAGCGCCGCACGTGCTTGGCCTGTCAGCTGCACACACCTGGCACTGCTAGAAGCAAGTTGTCCATAGCTACAGACGCTGAGAGGGCTCAGGGTTCATCCAGGAGGACTATACCAGTCAGGTCCTGATGAAGGTCACTGAGTGGTTGGCTGAGCAATTCCATAACCTGCAGGTGGGCGAAATGGTGGGCCACCTAACGAGTGTCCTAAAACCCAGGAGGAGCCAGAGTTCTGGGAGGAAGCAGAGGAGGACACGGCCAGGGGTTCTACACCAGCTCTGTGGCATGAACAGAGCTTGCAGGGCCATTTGTCCCATTTCTTTCCCATAGGAGTGCTTGATAAACCTGAACCTATCCATTTGGTTGTAATCCAACATCAGAAGCTTTAGCATGTGTCCATGGAGGCAGCATGACCATCAGGTCATGGGTCAAACCATTGTCCTGGAAGGTAAAGGCTGCACCAAGACCAGAATTACCAGTTAGGGACCAGTTTAAGGTGGGGAGGGGGCACGCCCCCCAGCATGAACGGACCTACAGAGGGAATCATACTTAAAGGGATGCCAGCACAGGGAATGAACATGATGCCGACACTGCGCATGCGCTAGCTCGCGCATCGCCAGCAAGGAGGAGATTCGGAGGACGCGGGGCGGTGCTGGGCTCCTTTCCGCTGGACTCATCTCCAGACACAGGACTCATATCAGGTTCATTTGCATATTGATCAAAAAGGTTTTTTAACACAATAAAAGCGCAGAGAGCTGTGGGGACTGGGTATTGCAGATGTGCTAGCGGTCATCTAGCAGCCCATGTCCCCAGCTCTATGCACAAAATCATGGTGACAGGTTCCCTTTAACTGATCCCCGTCGCTGGGTTTTGGCTCCTTTGCTCCCCACCACTGCAGATCTCCGGTCTCTCCGCGTTGACGTCCAGTTTGATGTGGGTCATGTGGTCACAGCGGTGATATAACACATGCGGTACGCATCACTGCTGCAGCCAGTAGTTGGCTGCAGCAGGCACATGACGCCCATCATACTGGATCGTGGGGAGACCACAGATCTGCAGTGGTGGCAGGGATCAGGTATGTATGATTCCCTCTGCAAGTTCAGACACGCTAAGGGGAGTTCTGCCTAAAAGGCCCCCGGGGGCCAACAACCCCTTTAAAGGGATCACAGCATTGGCACTAATGCTGCAACATAAAGAGCTGATCAGCCAGGGAGGGCTTCCATAGTCTACCACTGCACAATCCCTGGCAGGGGCATGTCGTTCACATTATGGCAGAAGCTCCAGCAATTTACACTTCCCTCTGACTCTGCCTTTCAAATACCGCTGCGAAATACTGAGCATATACTGATAGTGTGAACTGTGGGCTGATACATGTAGGCAGCAATGGTTTCTATGTGCCTCTGCTTTGGTGAGCGGCCAGCCCTGCCCGCGGTGCTGCACCTCCACTGCAGGAAGCCGCCGCCGCCGCCACGCCTAGGCTGCACAGCGTGAGGAGAGAGAGTCAAGGGGGAAAGCAGCAACTCGGTTGCCACAGCAACAATGACGTCATTTTACCCTGCATCTCATTGGAGGAAACCCCGTGGCCCAAGCCGCAGCCTGTCGTTCAACCTAACCCATCCTCCTGTCCTCCCCCTAACCCCGCCTTTAGCTCCCGCGCTAGCTTCCCATTGGCTACTACGCCTAGGTGAACGCTGAATTGGCGGGTTTCCCCCAGCGTTGGGATTGGCTGACTTCTGCCTGCCACGCCCTTTTTGCCAACGCCTGGTAATTGTGTTAGGTTGAGCCTAGAGGGGTTTCTTGCAGGCTGCAGTCAGTCTCTGGGTTTTTCTTGTCCTCCCTCTCCTTTCTCCGCCGGCCAGCGGCTCACACGCTGAGGAGTGCCAGGTGAGTGGGGAAAAAAATGCGCCGCTTCTAGCGCCTTTTCCGGCTGTGACAAGGGGCTGAGCGCCGGCTTGTCAGGAATGCCACCCCTGCTGGGCGCTCCCGCTACATGCACACGCCATTATCCTGTCATCCGAGCGCAGCCTGCAATGTCATGGCTTACACCTGACTTCTGTCTAGGGGCTCCCTTTACTGAGGCCCGCCATTGTGGGTCCTGTCTGTGCACTTGTATCGGGGGTGTCATCGTGACACCGCCTGTCTCTGCTGCTCCTATCGCGATATCAATGCAGAATGACGGTGTGCAGTGTATACTATGTGGTGTTTGTGTATATAAATTATACTATAGAGCAGTATGTGTGTGTATGATTGAGAGAGTGTGTGTGTGTGTATGTGTGTATTATATATATATATATATATATATATATATATATATTAGTCACTAGACAGACTGTGATCAGATCTGTTTTATGCCCCCCCCCCCCCCATGACACTTGCATGCCTCACATTCACCTGCCTCCTATGTATTACAATAAGGCACGTCCCCGCTGCCCCTCTTTATTCCCCCTGTGCTCTGCAGGTATGCTGTATGAAACGCGTGGGGATCTCCACCTCTGGATTAGCATGCTCTGATGGTGGTGGTAGTGGGAGGAGGGTGATTCCCATCCTCCGCTGCAGATTCATTTCTCGGAATATTCCAGTCTATTGTCATCTCATGCCACCACCACCCAGGTCGTGGTACGGGTACGGTGGTTTTCGATTAGATGTGTAATGTGTAGGACCCATCATCCTGTACACATTAGACTGTGACTGAGGACATCTGCTGGGGGTTTGTATGTTCTCCCGCACTTTAAGCACAGGGGGCAGCGAGTAACGCTAATGTCTGTACAGCGCTGCGGAAAAGGTCAGCGCTATAAGTGAATAAAAAAATAACTAAATACATGTGCACGTGGTCCGTACATGCCCCTGTGCCTTCTGAGCAGTGTCTCCGCTTCCTATTGTAAGACACCGGATACCAGCACACGCTGTCAAACACGCTTATCCGCTTCCCCCCCCCCCCCCCCCCCCCCCCCCCAGCCCGTTCTGTAGGACATGGCTGGGAAGCCTGGCTCCCCCTGAGGGGTGGGAGTAATGGAGGGAGAGGCAGGCAGGGCGGGGATGCTCCACAGAGCCTGGAGACAAAAGGCAGGGCAGGCGGCTTCATTCTCTCTCCTCCCTGCGCCTCCTGTTACTGACTCATGTGTTAACTCGTTTTGCCAGGCAGCGTTCCCTTGCAGATCTTCGGGGGGTGTCGTTTTTTTTATTTTATTTGCAGCGCAGCCTTCTGCAGTGTTGGGTGTGGGCTTCCTCCTTGGATTTGATGTGATCTGGACTTTTCTACCTCTATTAATGGAGAGGGCACGGCTATGCTTTGGGTAGAACACAGACCATTTGATATAGTCTTTGGTGATGGTTTTGAATGCCATTGACTAGCTTGGGGGTCTACATACCAGGAGGGCCTGTGGCGTTCCTTCTGGGTTTATTTCTTGTGGTCTTGGCCATGGTTTCCTATGGCAGGTGGGTTTAGCCTGTCAGCGAGCTCTGTAATATTTTTTTTTTTTTTGGGAACCTGAAAGTGTTTTCCTGCTAACAAGGTGAATGTCCTGCCCACAGGATAGGGGATTAGTGACTGGTCTCTGGGGCCCACAGCAGCCACAAAAATGTAAATCCCGGAGCCCTGTAGGAGAATAGAGCGGCGATGCACAGACCTGACCACCGCTCCGTTCACTTCTATGGGACAGCCGAGTACCGCCATTCCCCCTGTCTTTGGCAGTCCCATACAATGAAATGGTGGGGTGGTCAGACATGCACACCGTGGGCTCCGAAACCTGTCTGTGGTCAGACCCATATCGATAGGGGATAAATTATGTAAGTGGCGACATCCCTTTAATGGAGTCTTCTGATTTCATAAAGTGATGTCGTGTATCTAGGATATTCCATCCCTTTCTGATCCATACGGTTACAATATAAGACCTCACCGCTTGTGGGAGTGAAGGGTCCAGAACACTATGCTTCGTGCGCAACATTTGCTGTAGGCCAGACTGAAACCAGCGAGTTCAATGCAAGAAAAACGTAAGCGTGACTTCCCGTTCTCACCTCCGCTGCTCTGACAGGAGGCTGTGTCCCTGCCAGACCTGTATCTAATGAACTACACTGAGGCCATTATGTCAGAAAAATTCAGTAGATTCAAGGTCTGGCAGGGCCACAGCGATCAGTGGAGCAGAGGTCTGAACGGGAGATCGCACTTACACGCAGTGTTTCTCGCATTGAATGCACTAATCTGAAAGTAGCTTTAGGGTCCATTCACATGTCCGTAGTGTATTGCGGATCCGCAGTACACCCGGCCGGCACCCCCATAGAAATGCCTATTCTTGTCCGCAATTGCGAACAGATATAGGACATGTTCTATATATATATTTTTTTTCTGGACGATCGGTGGTGCAATGCGGATTCGGACAGCACACTATGTGCTCTCCACATCCATTCCTGCCCCATAGAGAATTAATTTAGTTTGCACGCGTACTGCAATTTGTGGAACGGATGCGGACTCCTTCTACGGATGTGTGAATGGACCCTTAATGAAACTGTGCTTGAGTTCTTCAGTGAAGATTGTTGGGGGTCCATCATAAAATGATATATCCTGATGCCATGCCATCACTTGATGAAATGCTAATACCCCTTTGTAAATCGCCCCTTTAATACAGGAGCCATTGCAGTGATCTGATCTTGCTTACAGAAGCCATGGCTGGTCAGACACCGCTTGATGTCCATGTCCCATTCAGGGCTTTGCCACCTCCAGAAAGTGCTCTCCTTCAGTAGGAATGAGCACGAGTCTGCCGTCCCGCATAGAGGCCGGCCTTTATGAAGGATTGATAGATCTGTTCTCGGTATTTCATGCAGCTGACGTCAAACCACCCGGTGATAGGATGTAGATGGATTACACATTGATAGACATATGCCTTGCACATCTTCCACGCGTTTTTAACTCTGCTCTTGTGCTCCTCCAGGTTTGGCTGCCTGCATCAGGTCTAGCTCCAACGCCTCCCTTGACCCTCTGCTCAGCTTTCCTTTCCATTCCGGTCGTTTTACTCTTCTCTGTACCAAATCACAGTCAAGCCATGACAGACAGAAACGATTGCATCCAGAAGGCCAAGTTGGCGGAACAGGCGGAGCGCTACGATGATATGGCGGCCAACATGAAGGCTGTGACAGAATGCGGGGACGAGCTGTCCAACGAAGAGCGGAACCTTCTTTCTGTGGCTTACAAGAACGTGGTTGGCGCACGGAGGTCAGCATGGAGGGTCATCTCCAGCATTGAGCAGAAGACGGAGAGCTCTGACAAGAAGCAGCAGATGGTCAAAGAGTACAGGGAGAAAGTGGAGAGCGAACTGAAATCTATATGTGATACTGTGCTGGTAAGTTGGTGACTTGTGGCCATGCCCATTATGGGAATGTCATACACCGCACCCTACGTCATTTAGTGGTTTACCTAGAGAAGAGAGGATTTCAGACTTTTGCCCTGATAATGGGGTTATATATTGCTATGCAGGCAGAAGCTTACTTTGCACAATGTGGCAACTGTCTGAAACCCTAACTTGTGGCACCATAAACATCTGCTGGGTCAGACCCCCACGTATCGGAGAGCATAGTCCACTACACTTGGCTTTCTGGGATTTGGCCAGTCTTGGTGAAATTGCTTATTAAAGGGGTTATTGTGTCACTTTTCTTTCTAATATAAATATTGTACAGCACTAAAGTGTATTCTTGTATCTTTATAATTTTTTTTTTTCTTCAAGATGTTTCAATTGAGGACCTGTCCTCTGGATAGGTTATCTATATCTAATTGGTGGGAGTCTGACACCTAGGACCCCCTGCTGATCAGCTCTTTAAGAAGGCATGAACGCTTGCAGTAGCGCGGTGGCCTTCTCTCCGCTCACCAAGCACAGCGCCGTCCATTTGATAGTAGCTGTGCCTAGGCCGTGTGACCGATGACATCCTAGGGAAAGCTGTGAGAAGGTGGCGCTACTGAAAGTGCCAGTGCCTTCTTAAAATAGCTGGTGTCAGACCACCACCGATCAGATACTATTTAATCTCAGAAGACCCCTTTAATATGTTAATATGCTTAGTTGCTGCTCAGTGAATGATATTGTAACATAACACTGTGGTAACATAACGTTTCCTAGATTTTCCTGTGTAGAAAACCCTGGAAACTTGTACCCTTTGTAGTCTGACTCTTAGTACATGACCACAGTCTCCTTTAAAGAGGACCTTTCATCTGTTTAGCCAAGTCTAATTAGGGTCTTGCCTTATAGGGTGGCCCCCGCTGATGTCATGGCACTTCCTTTTTTTTTTTTTTCAAAGACACCGAACCCAGCCCCGCCTCGTCCACTGTTGGCCTATAATGAGCCGGTTCGGTTATACTAGGCGGAGACTGTTTTGCTGGGGGCGGTTCTCTTCTCCCTGGCTGTGAGTGCATCCAATCAGAGAACACCGCTCTTAGCCAGGGAGAATGAGCTCCTCCCTGGCTAGGAGCGGTGTGCTCTGATTGGATGAGCTCACAGCCAGGGAGAAGAGAACCGCCCCCAGTGAAACTGAGTCTCCACCTAGTATAACTGAACCGGCACATTATAATATAAGGCACCGAAATCAACAGGGCCAACAGCGGTCTTTGGGGAAAAAAAAAAAGTGCCATGGCATCAGTGGGGGCCGCCCTATAAGCTAAGACCATAATTGGACTAGGGCCAAACAGATGAAAGGTCCTCCACCTCAGCCCCTATAGCTTAAACCCCCTTAATGACCAGACCACTTTTTACACTTCTGACCTACACTACTTTCACGGTTTATTGCTCGGTCATAAAACTTACCACCCAAATGAATTTTACCTCCTTTTCTTCTCACTAATAGAGCTTTCATTTGGTGGTATTTCATTGCTGCTGAAATTTTTGCAAAAAAGAAATTTTTCACTTTACTTTTTAAAAAACTACATTTCTATATAAATTTTTCTCTAAATTTATTGTTCTACATGTCTTTGATAAAAAAAAAAAAATAAATTCAATAAGTGTATATTTATTGGTTTGGGTAATGCGTGAGAAGTAGTTTGAAATTCAAATGTGTAAAAAATGACCAGTGAAATCCTAAAGGTGCTCTTTGGTATGTGGGCCCCTTTGCCCACCAAGGCTGCAAAAAAGTGTCACATGTGGTATCGCCGTACTCGGGAGAAGTAGGGCAATGTGTTTTGGGGTGTATTTTTACATATACCCATGCTGGGTGAGAGAAATATCTCTGTAAAAGTCTACTTTTCCCATTTATTTTTTATTTTATTTTATACAAAGTTGTCATTTTAGAGATATTTCTCTCACCCAGCATGGGTATATGTAAAAAGACACCCCAAAACGCATTGCCCAACTTCTCCTGAGTACGGCGATACCACATGTGTGACACTTTTTTGCAGCCTAGGTGGGCAAAGGGGCTCAAATTCCAATGAGAATCTTTATGATTTCACAGGGCATTTTTTACACATTTGGATTCCAAACTACTTCTCACGCTTTAGGTCCCCTAAAGTATTCCGTGAGGGGTATGGTGAGTTCATGTGAGATTTTATTTTTTGTCACAAGTTAGTGGAATATGAGACTTTGTAAGAAAAAAAAAAACAATTTCCGCTAACTTGTGACCAAAAAAAAAATCTTCTATGAACTCGCCATGCCCCTCAAAAGTGATCTTTTTATAGCGCCGCAGCGATTTTGCAGTGATCAGAAAAAAAAAAATTTCTGTCACTGCGGTGGGGCGGACTAAACGCAAGTGTGCGCACAAGATCAGGCCTGATCGGGCGAACACTGCGTTTTTTTGTAGAGCCTATAGAACATGTCCTATTCTTGTCCGCAATTATGGACAAGAAAAGGCATTTTCTATATAGTTCTGGCAATGTGCGGATCCGCAAAATGCGTAAAGAACGTTGCCGGTGTCCGTGTTTTGCGGATCCGCAAAACACATACTTGGTCTGAATGGAGTCTTATAGGGGGGTGATCAGGGAGTCTATATGGGGTGATCAGGGGTTAATAAGTGACAGGGGGGAGGGGGAGTGTAGTGGTGATTGGTGCTACTTACAGAGCTGCCTGTGTCCTCTGGTGGTCAATCCAAGCAAAAGGGACCACCAGAGGACCAGGTAGCAGGTATATTAGACGCTGTTATCAAAACAGCGTCTAATATACCTTAAGGGGTTAAAAAAAATTGCATCTACAGCCTGCCAGCGAATGATCGCCGCTGGCAGGCTGCAGATCCACTCGCTTACCTGCAGTTCCTGTGAACGCGCGCTCCTGTGTGCGCGTGTTCACAGGAAATCTCGCCTCTCGCGAGATGATGCGCAGGCGCATCCAGGAGGAATGAATCGACCACCTCGAACGCAATCCTGCGTTAGGCGGTCCGGAGGCGGTTAAAGGAGTTTTCTTGTGCCAAAGACCTCCGTTATACACAAAATAGGGGTAAGTGTCTGGTGGTCTGACTACTGGGGCTGCCACAAATCATTAGAATTTGGGGCCCTGTTTGACTGGACGCTCCATTCAACTGTATTGGACTGCTGGAGATGTCCGCCTCTGCTGTTATACATGGGAACAGTGGTTGAATCCCTGCAGATGAAACATGTATCCTGTGGATAGGGGTTAAGTGTTTGTGGGACAACCCCTTTAACACCACATTTAAAGGTGTTTTTTTTAATTTGTTTTTTTTAAATGCTCCAAATTTGAAGCCGACGCTAAATTGGGAACAACTTAAACAGCTAATGAGTGGGGTCCATGCTTGTTGACCTCAAGTACTGCTATTTGGGGAGAGGTTGCTGCCCGTGCACATCTTATCCTTTTACTGCATAGACGAGCGTGTCCTGTGCGGAAATCGCGCTGTGTGTGAGATTCCCAGTTACGGACTCTGATAGAACAGTACTATACTTGTCCGTTATGCGGATAATAATAGGACATGTTCTATCTTTGAACTGAAACGGAAGGCATACGAAGTACCTTCCCTCTGTTTGTGTTTTTTTTTTTGTTTTGTTTTTCGGATCCATTGAAATGAATGGTTTTGTATACAGTCTGCAAAAAAAGGACCGGGGGGAAAAAAGTTTGTGTGCAAGAGGCTCTATGCTGATTTATAATGCTGTGTCTCTGCATGACCTGTATGTATTGAATTATACTGACATAATGCTGTCAGTATAATTAAGTACATACAGTTCACACTGAGACACAGCATTATAAATCGGTGAGGAACCAGTAGTGTCCATAATCTCGCTCACACACGGAGGTGGTTTCTGCAAAGGGATCGCTCGCCTGAGAGGTGTAGCTCTCAGTTGCAGCTGAGGGGGCTTCATTACTTAGGACCCAGAATGCATTGCAATGTAGATGTGTGATCCATGGTCCTGTGTAAGTGGCAGGTGAGGTGTGACCCTGCCGGGGTCTTCTAATACACAGGAAGGGGGAGGTTGGAGAGTAAATGCCCCTCACACCTAGCACTGCAGTGTAACCACATTCCCCAGAAGTCCGCTGCAGCCTTTGAGGACAGGGGGAGTTGGTATGGGGCTGTGGCTTTCTGCACACGACTTATCTAAGGTATTTAACTCTTTCAGCAAATGGTTTTGTCTTCCAAGAGCCATAACTTACAATGCCTTTCACGTACCATATGGAAGCTTTTTTTGCTGGACACATTTTATGGTTAAAATGGGGAGGGGAGCAATTCTGCCACTGTGACTTGTTTTTTTACAGCATTCACTGTGTGCTAAAGACATTGACCTTATTCTCCGGTCAGCACCATTAGAGATGGATGCCAAATCTATTATAGGTTTTAGGATGTTTTACTAATTTGAAGTGGTTGTACCAAGTTTTCAACTCCTCTTTCCACAGGAGTATCCCACAGGATAGGTTATAACTGGTGGGGGTCTCGCTGCTGAGACCGGTTGGCCGGTTGAGCAAACACCCTGCCGCTCCCTCCATTATCTATGTGACTGCTAGAGATACCCAAGTACAGCGTTTGAATGTTTCCGGCAGTCTCATAGTGCAACAGGGAGCTTATGTCTTTTATATGTCAAGTTAGCAAAGGGCGTTGATTCCCTTAGTAGAGTTAAGCCTGCTAGCATTCAATTGCTTAAACCATAGACTGCAGTAGTATGCTATTGCAGTCCATGGTATTCTTGCCGACTGCCTATTAAGCATGGCTTGACAGGCAGTGTCCTGTGGGAGGCCCAGGAGTAGCTGATCAGAACCCTGTGACTTCACTGCGCAGGGAGAACCGAGGGGGCCCTCTGCCTAACCTCTCAGAACCTGCCATCACAATTGACTGTGGCTTCTGAGGGGTTAAGTGACTGAGATCATAGTGTATGAAGCCTACATTGGAGCACGATCACATGGCAGTAGAAATGCACATACACTATTCATTCCCCATCTGTATGTGGCGGCCTCGGCCTGTGGATCAGTTGGGTAGTGAGACCTGCATCAGACACTTGTAGACTATCCTGTGGCTGTGCCATAAATATCTAATTGGAACAGTATGGTCTGACAGATCGGCTTCAGTCATCATTATCTGGTGGGTGTCAAACACCCAGGACCCCCGCCGATCAGAAGGTACCAGCACTTCTGTGAGCACCATGCCCTTCTCTCGGCTCGCCAAGCACAGCGCCGTACATTGTATAGTGGTTGTGCTTGGTACTGCAGCTCAGCGCCATTCACTTCAGTGAGGATGAGCTGCACCCAGGCCGCGTGGCTGATGAATATAGCATCACGTGGCCTAGGCCTGTGGCTAACCTCTGGCACTCCAGCTGTGGTAAAACTACAACCCCCAAGATGTACACTTGCTTGGCTGTTCTCAGAACTCCATAGAAATGAATGGAGCATGCTGGGAGTCGTAGTTTCAGCACAGCTGGGGTGCCGGAGGTTATCCATGACTGGCCTAGACTAAACTGTGAGATGGCCGCAGTGTTACTGAGGGCGCAGTGCCTTTTCAAACAGCTGATTGGGGGTCCTGGGTGTCGGACCCCCACCAATCAGATACTGAAGTCCTATTCCGAGAATAGGTAATCAGCATAAATGTCCCCTTTAACATATTCATCATTTATCTACATATTTGAGGTCATGAATCCAACTGCGTGGACCCCCACTGATCACAACAACATGGCCCCCACAATCCCCAGTCCCTTAGAGGTGTATAGATCGTCACACGAGTCCCTGGCATCATACATTGACTGCATGACAATTGTAAGGCAAAACCTCTTCTCCTCTGAGCGTCATCCTGACAGACCCGGGCTCCATTTACTGCTGTGTGAACGAGCTGCATCCTGCTTTCAGCACAGAGGTTTTGCTGCATTGTGTCGCCTGCACTTATGTCAGCGGGCGGGCGAGGCGCCACCCGACTCTGCTGGATCAATAATCATTGAGGCTGTATAAATCCTTCTGTCTGTAGCACTGCAGTAACGAGCGTGCTGCAGACACTACTACGGAGGCCGCACAGCATTGGCTTAGGTTTTATGCAGCACTTGATTTACATATATATATATTTTTTTTTTACGATATTATTGCCACAGTCTAGTCTAGTATTGAAGATGAATCTGGATTTTAGTTTTTGAATAGATCTTGGCCTCGTATGCAAACATTACTAGTGGGCTGCTGGGAACCCCTAGGAGATGAGGACTTTTCAGGTGTTTTGTCTTGTATTTTACTGAAGTTTGGGCAGAGAATTTAACGTCTTGTTTTCTGCTATGCTAGTATGCCTGTGTAACAACGTACGTGGAGATTTGCAGCGTTGGTTTCCGTTTTCTGCACTTCTGCAGTCTTATACGGCTCGTCGTGGTGACCTTTTAGCAGCTAGGTTCAGGTTGGGGGGGGGGGGAAGCTTTGCTGGACATGGTTAGTGCAATGTTGAGGGTCCTCTGATGTCTGAAATGTATCCAGTCATCTTTCAGGTGGTCTTGCAAAGCAGAATGTAACGCTCATTTGCTGGAGACTGTCTCAAACCTTCCCATACACATGCACACTCGGTTTGGCCAAGCCTGCGCGTATAGCAAGAGGGCAGCAAGCACTGCTAGACACCAATTTGCCAGTTTTCTCCCCTAGAACAGAAGGATCGGGCATTTTGAAATTGAACAGCTTTTTCCCCCTCAAGGGTAGATTCTGGAGACCCCCTTCCCCCATAGAAATTAGATGGCCGGCAAGTTGGGTCCTGACATACATCTGTTACAGCTGCCTGGATTAAAGGGGGTAGTCTCATCTCAGACATTGGGGGCATATCGCTAGAATATGCCCCCAATGTCTGATAGGTGCGGGTCATAGGTGCAATTCCCACCTCTATCTTTAGAACAGACCCCACAAAGTGAAGGGGGGTGCACTGCGCATGGTGGCCGCACTCCATTCCTAGGGGAGTGCTGAAAATAGCTGTGCCCAGCTCTGCTATTCCTGTCGGCCCCATAAAAGTGAATGGAGCGGTGGCCGCGCTTGTATGGTGCACTTCCTAGTCCTTTCAGTGAGACTGACTATTTTCGGGGAATGAGTGGAGGCCATGCACAGTGCTCCCGCCTTCACTTTGTGGGCGCAAAGGGACCCACACTTATGATACATCGGGAGTATATCCTAGTGATAGGCCCCAATGTCTGAGGTGAGACAACCCCTTTAAGGGTGCACAGCTCTTAGTGGCACTTATTTAAGCCAAAGCCAGACACGCATCCAGCAGGATAAGGCTCCATTCACACGTCCACAATTGTGGTCTGCATCCGTTCCGCAATTGTGTGGAACGGGTGCGGACCCATTCATTCTCTATGGGGGTGGAATGGATGGGGACAGCAGTGTGCTCTGCGCATTTCAGGAGCACGCCGCCCATCTTCCGGTCCGTGCCTCCGGTAAAAAATAGATGTCCTATTCTTGTCTGCAATTGTGGACAATAATAGGCATTTCTATGGGGGTGCCGGCCGGGTGTATTGTGGATCCGCAATGCACTACAGACCTGTGGATGGACTTAAAGCCTTTCCTTCATAATTATCCTTCCCTTCCTGAATGGGGTGTCTAATAAAATGTATGACCAATAATTGCGTAGTTAAGCCTTTTAGGCCTTATGCATAAAACCGTATGTGTTTCATGGTCCGCAAATCGCAGTTCCACAAAACGCTCATGTAGAAAGGTCTTATCCTTTTCCGTTTTGCAGACGAGGATGGGACATGTTCTATCTGTACTGTGCGCATTTTTGTAGCCCCATTGAAATGAACAGGTCCACATCCGATCTGCCAAAAATGTGGCTTGAATGCAGACTGAAAATATGGCTGTGCGTGAGGCCTTAGTGTGACCGTAGAACGGCCGCCTCGGTGAGCTGAAAAATGTAGTTCTGCATTCTATTTAAAGGGATTTTCCAAGAATCTTGTATACTGATGAACTGATGCTTTGGATAGGTAACCAGTATCTGATCGGTGGGGATCGGACACCTGGGACCCCTGCCAATCAGCTATTTGAGAAGGCTCCTTTGGGTGCCATGGTCTTCTCTCTGCTCACCAAGCACAGAGCTGTACATTTGTATAGTGGCTGCGATTGGTATTGCGCGCAGCTCCATTCACTTCAATGTTGCTGAGCTGCGTCCAGGTCATGTGACCGATGACTGTGATGTCACATGGCTTAGGGAAAGCTGGAGAAGGTGCTTTTTCTTTAACAGCTGATCGGCAGGGGTCCCGGGTGCAGGCCCTCCACCAATCAGATATTGATGACCTATCCTGAGGATAGCTCACCAGTATACAAGTCTCAGAAAAGTCCTTTAAATGCTATTTTGCCATCCATGGACAATGGAACCTGTCTTCCCCACAGATCCCAATCTCTTATAAGGGTAAAGCTAGCAGACATGTAGCAAGTGCACCCCCTAGGGATTTTTTTTCCCTTTCAGTCACCTTGAAGTAATCCAGGAAGTACACAAAATAGCTGAGCTTGCATAGAACGTATTTCCGATTGTGGTTGTTGTGACCACATCCAGGGACGTCTTTTTATTTTGTAATGTAGCATACATATACTATTTGTACTTGCTGAGCCTATGGCAACATGGAGACTATTCGCAGTCCACAAAATGGCATGCAACTCGATGTATGAATGCAGCTGTACCTCAGTATTTAAAATGTCATTTGTGTGTGTATACATGAGGAATAACCCGACCTCTGGCGAGTGACCTGTATCCTGTATTTATTGCCAGTTTTCCCCTCTGCAGGCTCAATCTGTTAGTTTTCCTTGCGCTCACCTCCAGGTGGGGTAGAGACAAGCTGCTATATTGCCTTGTGTGCACAGCACATAAAGCTGGGAGATTTCTCTCCCCTTCTAAGAAGCAGCATGGGAGCACATTGTACAGCAGTGTGGCTATGAAGCCAGTGCTGGGGGGAGCCAGTAAAATATAAAGGGCACGTAACCTGATGCCTCAGTGTAAAGATTTTATCAGTAAATTTAGAGAGGGTGATCGGGGCAGAGAAAGGAAGGAACAACTGAAAAACATTAATTTTTATTTTTCTGGAATGAGATGTATTATAAAGTTTCTTTGCTCATACTGTTGACTAATGGATAAAATAATAAACGAGAGCGATTCTTTAAAAGGACATCTCGGCAGAGTAAGGTTAGCGCTGCTTACAGGGGGTTATCCCATGATTAATGTAGAACAATGAAAATTACACCTCCTAGAGTACATGCCAATCACTTTCTAACAACACTAGAACCAGCCCTGTACCTCACATGAATCCAGAGATCTCCACATTCTTTGCTCTGCTAGATTTATATCAAGGAGCATATCCTTTCTCAGGGGGCATCTTTCTTCTGTAGGTCTCTCCCTATCACAGCTCAGGAGGCAGTTGAAGGTTGGAACTGAGCACGTGCGTCCACCTCAGTGAGCAGGACAAAGAAATAAGAAAAAATGCAAACAGCAGGTGGCGCTATACAAATTTTTAATTACATGTAATTACAGAAGTAACTTATTTTTTGTGGGACAGCCCCTTTAGGAGAAGCTGTCAGCTCGAAATCACTTCTGGAGCATCTCTTGTGCTGTAAGTAAACTGACAACTGGGTGCTCGTATTTAGTGAAAAGGTGCTCCAGAATGAATTACAGATGTGGACAGATGTGTCCCATGTTAGCGGGATTTCCCGGTCAGGATCGCCCTCTGTTAGCCAGTATGGGGTTCCCACAGTCTGTGCGGTGGGATTGTCCTAACCCGTCAGCCCCTCTAAATATTTCTTTCCACATAAGTTGATTAGGGGAAGGTGTAGTCGCGGCTTGGCTCGGTCGCCCTTATTGTGTGATCTGTGACGACTAGCTTATGGAAATCGGGCTTTGTGTGTGTAAAGCCGTGCAGAACTTGTGTGAACTGCTGCCACATTAGAGATCCGGTTACTGGAAAAAAGAGAATTAGTTTGAAGCACTGGCTGACGTTTTGCAGCTGTGTGAAGAGCGCCTCCAGCTCCCACAGGTTGTGTGTGGTATTGAAGCTCTGCTTCAGTCACTTCTTCTTTGAGAGGACCAGTGTCATGTAGGACTAGCTCAGCTGAATGTAATAACTTTCACTTGGTGATCCTTTGCTTCATACATTTTAAACACCCACCTGTCTGATAAAACATGCTTGCCTGCTCCACAACGCTCTGTTTTGGCTCTTGGGGTCCACCCTGTCTTCTCCAGACGTCCAGCACCACAGGTAAACATCTGGCAGACGGGGTTAGGTGCACCACTGCAGCGTCACTGGGTCATGTGTCTTTTGGGGGACACATCCCTGCAGAAGCAATGGACCCTGGGAGCTGGAACTGGGCGTTGAGGAGCAGGTTAGTACTGTAGGTAAGTATGCTTCATCTGACTGGTCTTGCAGGGGTGTTTTTAAAAAATAAATAAATTGGGCTTTGCAACCCTTTTAAGTGCACCGCAGGCAGAACCAAGCCACTCTGTGCACCTTTACACCTACTGCTTCCACTGCCAGCCTCCTGCATGGTTGTCCTGTTAGTCAAAAGTAGAGGGAGATGCCGGTATAGGAAGCAGGAGGAGCAAGGGTGCACAAAGGCTTGGGCCCAACCTCGTTGCACTTTACTCTGGATTAGGTTACTTTCACACTTAGTGTGATCAGGCAGTTCAGTCGTCGGAGCTGTCTGCCGGATCCGCCGATCAGTGTGACAACTGACAGCATTTGTAGACGAATCCGGGGGCGGATCCGTCTACAAATGCATTGCAAGAACGTTTCTGTCTCTCCGCTTTTCATGCGGATAGACGGCTCCGTCTTGCAGTCTATTTACCAGTTTTCCCAGTCTGCGCATGTGCAGACTGGAGGGATGCATCCGTCCTTCAGTTGTTTCGCAATGCCGGATCCGGCACTAATGCTGGCATTCCAGCGACTGATCAGGCATTTTGGACGGACATAATACTGCAGCATGCTGCGGTATTATGTCCGCCCGAAAAGCCTGACAATGACTGAACGGAAGGCATACTGATGTACACCGAACGGATTACTCGCCATTCAGAATGCATTGGAATATGCCTGATTAGTTCTTTTGCGGCATAGAGCCCTTTTGACGGAACTCTATGCCGGAAAAGAATAACGCAAGTGTGAAAGTACCCTTAAAAGTTTGTTTTCTCCAGAATGAAGCAACTGATTGCTATTTGAAAGGCATTACATTCATCTGAGATAGTCCTACTGTGCCTGGTTTATCAGTAAATCTCCCGGTGGCAGACTCCCTTTAAATTTCTGCCCTGCCCATAGCAGAGGAGAAACGAGATGCAGCACAGAACGTGCGCCGGAGAGAAAATGGGTCAGGACACTTCAGGTGGGGAATCTGTCAGCCTGGTTAGAAGTGGGTCACGTACCAGGCTCTGCCTCGTGCGGTGGGTGACAGAGGTTAGACAATTTAATTGGAGATTCAGCTGAATTAATTAGCAGTAGTATTCTGCTCGGCTTCCTGGCGTTCATCTGGATGACTGTGCACTTATCGGATACGCTATAGAATATTCCATGTTCTGAGATACGGGAACTACAGTCAGCAGTCAGTGTGATGCCTGTACTGGAACTTGTCTCTCTTCTCCCCCCCCCCCCCCCCTCCCAGAACACAATGCAGAACACAAGGATGTAAAGTTGGACTATGGCTGGGTTCACACATCAGCCAGAACCAGACTGACTCCAAACCCACGGCGAGCATGCATGTACATTGGAGTTATGCATGGGCTGCTTGGGCCGTGTTTGTGCCAGAAAGCAGCCTCATCGGCGTTGACTCATTAGTCAGTGAGGATCCGGCAGTGAACTATAGAATCCAGCAAAATCTATCTGTCGGATCTACTACCGGGGATGTGAACACAGCCTAAACAAGACATGACGCAGGGTTTTCAGGGGAGGAGGGGGTGATAGAGGGCAAAATCCATGGACGAAACACATGCTTCATGGGCATCTTCAGACGTCCTAGGCTGAAATGCCCAAAAATAGGGGAGCTGACTGTTTGCGCTAGCTGGGGGTGATTATCTCTACTGTAATAAAATATAAGGTTTTGATATAAACTAGAATTACCATTTCTTCTGCCCATTAAACCTAGCTTGAAATGGCAAAGCTGTGTGCACGGACCCTGTATGGCAGTACCCACGTGTCTATGCCATGTGCAGCTATATAACTTCACCAAGGAGCAGTGTTCCTTGGGCAGTATGTTTTTATTCATTGGCTTAAATACATACCTGCAGTTACATGATGGCTTGGGTCATGGGCACCCATGCTCTATTTTGTGTTGGCTGCAATATTTTACTGCAGAAATTAAGATACAAATGAGTCTAATATTTGTTCTCTCTTCACAGACCCTGCTTAATGAATTCCTAATCAGTAAATCCACCCAGCCGGAGAGCCAGGTCTTCTATCTGAAGATGAAGGGCGACTACTACCGATACCTGGCAGAGGTGGCCACTGGAGAGGAGAGAGCCCGTGAGTGTCTTTATAGCTGGCTATCTGGGTTTCATTATAGGCTAGGGACACGTTTGGGGCATTTATTTTTATTTTTTTGTGTGACTACTTGACTTATTTTGGGCTAATCATTTTTCTGATTGGTCTTTTATTAAAAAGTTTTTGTGATGGGTGTAGTTAAGAAAAATCTATCTATTTGCAGACTGTCCCTCCTGAGTTCTATCAGCTGATGGCTCATGTGAAGCTGTACCTCTGATCTCCTGACCTCAAAAAACTGATTTAAGCCATATTCCTATCAGTTTAATAAGAGTTTAGCTTTAATGAGCCTGCAGATGATGGGACTCAGGAGGGACAGTCTGCAAATAGACTGAGATTTAACCGTATGTATTAATTGGGGAAAAAAACAATAATTAACCCAAAATGAGTAAAAATCAGTCATCAACTGCCCCTAAGGTCTCCATAGCCGATTCATACAATTGATCAGCCTGGGAAACATGGCCATGTGTTGGATGCATCTTCCGTACCGACTGCGGCTCCCCTGACCCAAACTGACTGCATCATAGAAACTTGTAGTGAAGTCAGTTTGAGTCAGGGGAGCCATGGTTGGTCATGGAGATGGGGTTGACGCGCGGGCCTCGTTTCTTGGTCTGATCACGGTCTTGTGACTGAGCCTGTCAGTTTGTGTATAATCTCCGTAGGAACCAAACCCTCACACACACTTTGTAGCGTCACTGTCCATAGTAATACATAAAGACTGGTGTGGATATGTACGTTACACACAAGTAAATCTGTCACTACCTTCATGCTGCCTTCTGTCTGTGTTCAGAATTAAAGGGGGTTCTATACTTTTTTTTTTTTTGATGATCTATCCTTCGGATAGGTCATCGCCGTCTGATCTGTGGGATTCCGACACCTGGGATGCCCGCCAATCAGCTGTTTGAAAAGACAGTGGTGCGTCGGTGCCCTGCAAGAAGCAGTGGGAAGGCTATGCTGCTACTGACGGCACCGCTGCCTTCTCAAACAGCTGATTGTCGGGCTCCCAGGTGTCTGACCTCCCCTGAACAGATGTTGATGACCTATCCAAAGGATAGATCATTGGTATGGAAAAGGTAGGTATAGAACCCCTTTAAGTTGATGACAGATGCATAAACTGAGACACAAGAGAACGGCATCAGTGGAACGAACTCCAGTCCACACGTCGATCTCACAGCAACCATGAACCACAGTCTGTTCAGAAAACAGTAGTCCCTAGTGTATGGCCAGATAAAAGCTCTAGTCTTGTGTGAGGCAGAAATATCTGACTTCCCCCGTTTATCTGAATGAGGCTTATGGAGGTTCATGTACCTACAGCAGAAATTTCTGCAGCAAATCCGTTGCATGTGAATAAGCTAAAACTGCAATGGTTCCAGGCCAGCCTTTACCCTTATTCCCTCTTACATCAGCGTGACTGTTGCAGGATATGGTAGGGCTTCACAATGTAACGCTACCTAAGACTGATGCCTAGAATAGATAAAAACTGGCCTAACATTGTTTTGTACCTGCATGAATGCTCCTGCCAGCGTTTCTGCTCTATGGCGAATACTTCAAGCTTGTGTAATCCTTCCATCTCTTCCACTACAGGTACAATACAAGACTCGCAAGACTCTTATCAAGAAGCATTTGAAATCAGCAAACAGAAAATGCAGCCAACACATCCCATCCGCTTGGGCTTGGCCCTGAACTTCTCTGTATTCTTCTATGAAATTCTTAATAGTCCTGAAAAGGCATGTCAACTGGCAAAGACTGTAAGTACTCCTGGTTTTATGCTTGCCTATGTGCATGACTTCTCAATAGGGAGGGGGGAATTGTTATAGTCAATTTTGCAGGAGCATAGAAATGAATGGGTCCGCAATTCCGTTCTGTAAAATGCGGAACAGAATTGCAGACGTGTGAATGAAGCCTTACTGTGAGTATTTGTTGTACATGCATGATATTTCAAACGCCCTGGATGACTTGGAGCTAGACAGGGGTATGTCAATCAGTGTGAGATGGGCGGACTTGCAGCGATAACTTTGGCAATGTAAAGGAGACACCCTGATGACTCCCAAGAACCGTACTTACATCAAAATGGCAAGCCTAGGAGCTTTAAAAGGCACAGCAATGTTTTTTGCTGCGGTGTAACCCACAGCACCATGTCATTAGTTGCATATAGCAAATGTGACGACAGTTTCCATTTTAAATGTAGCCCCTGACCAGTGTTTGACTGCATTGCAAATAGATGCTAGCCCCAAATCTTGGGCATGCTCCTGTGTCCAGAACGGGACCCTGAAGTGAAGAGGAGGGCACACTGCGCAGGTGCAGCCATCTCTACATTCAATGTTGTGGGGTTGCCAGAGATATGAGCCAGTGTTATTTTTAGAGCTCCCCTAGTGGTGAATGGAGGGTAGCCACACGTGCGGCTGCCTGCCTTCACTTCTGGGACCCGCTTGTATCTGACACTGATGGCATATTGCTAGGCTATGCTATCGATGTCCCAGGTGGGAATACCCCTTCAATTGCTTACTGTTGTACATTAGTGCTTCTCTTTTCCTGGGAGCAGAGCATGTTGTCAGACTGGGCTTTCCAGTAGCCGTTGTCAGACCTCCCTTATCTGAGGCTGTCACTGTGGTGAGCTGACTGCATATTCCACAATGAAGCAGGTGAACAGGTCTAAAGAAATGATGGCTTTTACTCCCAAAAGTTTTGCTTTTCAATTTTTAATTCTATATAGACTAACAAAGAATAAACCTGTTGTCCTCTGTATTGCAGGCGTTTGATGAAGCCATTGCAGAACTCGACACCCTTAATGAAGACTCCTACAAAGACAGCACACTTATCATGCAGTTGCTTAGAGACAACCTAACAGTAAGTTTTTGTATTGGAAGTCTTAGAATTGGGCTTTAGGTAAAAAAATAAAAACTCAAACCTGTGTCAGTGTAGCCATACTAAAACACAGGTTTAAAGGGGTTCTCTGGGCTCTCATATATTGATGACTAGATATGAGCGAATTTTAGGTTGTGAGATTTGTTCACTGGTAAAAGGTGAACTGCGTTATGGATTCTGTTACCACGGACCATAACGCAGTTCTATGACGGAATGCCTTTAGAGGCATTCCGTTATTTATTCCGTCATAATAGAAGTCTATGGGCCCCAAAACGGATACAACTCCCCTGCATAACAGAATGGATCTCTATTGATTACCTATCCTCTGCTGTATGTGGGACTCACTCGTCTGAAAGGGGTCTAAAGCATGTTGATTAGTTAAATCAGACCTCTGGGTTCACATTTCCAAACATAGGCGGGTAGACTCCAGTAGAGCAGTGGTCACACATGCACTATCGCTCTTTGAAAATACAAGTGTCTTTACCTACTAATGCAGATTGCATAGTTACAAAGTGATTTTGATAGATTCCTAAGACTTACTGTTTGCTTCCTCCTAGTTATGGACATCAGATGCTGCAGGAGAGGACAACGATGCTGGAGAACCAGCAGTGGAAAACAACTAGTGCCGCCATCTGTCCCTAATCAGCCCTTTTTACACATCTCCATTCCTAATCGCTCCACGTGGATTTCCTTATAGCAAAGAAAGTCCATCCATGTGTAACGGAAATAAAGTTATAGTCTCTTCACACTGCAGCTTCTGGAGAACTCATTCCGATTTATTTTTAAAAATGTTTTTTTTTTTTTTTTTTTTTTTTTGGTGTGCGGTTACTGCTGTAGAGAAGTATTAACGGTTTCACTTCATGTAAAAAAATAAATAAAAAAATTGAAAGAAAATGTGGAAATTCACATAACTACCAGACACTTATGGTAAGGACTCGAAGCCTTTCTAATATTTAAATAAAAAAAGAAAAATTGGAACCATTAATTTCTGCAACTGACTTGTTGTGTATTATAATGTAAGAAATGAAGTTAACTGCTGCAGCCAAACCCCCCCCTTTGGTATCACTCCTTTGGGGACATTGGTCCATAAATAATTTTTTTTAGACACTTTCTCTGCTTTCCTTCCTTAAAAGCCAATTGAGTTGCTGCTGCCTGGGTATAACTTCTGTTTTCTACCAAGCAAACATCTGGTTAAAGGGGGTGTCCCATTTCGGACTTTCATGGCCAAGGTTGGAATAATCACAGTAAACACTGGCCAGTGGATTTATGGAAATGGCTGAGCGGCCAGCGCTTCCCAGTCTCTAACTCCCATAGCAGTGAATGGGCGCTGTGCTGTTCTCGTAGCTTCCATTCATTACTGTGGGAGTTAAAGAAACAGCAATGCTCTGAATTGTCCCAGATTCTGGTCGCCCTTTGACGCTTACTTGCCATAAAAGACAAAAATGAGACAACCCCTTTTTAAGACCTTGTCCACAGTGTAGTTTCAGGGTATGATCAGATGGAGGATTTTGTCCATGACAATCTGTCATATACGCCACAGCACAAAAGCGCTGTGCAGTGGGTTTCCATGCAGACCGGCTGTAGGTTTAGCACTATTGAATGGAGGTAAACCACGAGCAGACTCTCGCTGTGGCTTCGCGATGTCCACACGCAATCCACGCCATCTTAAAAACAGTCTGCAAAAACCCTCAGCTGTATAGACTGTGGCGTGGCCTCCCATTGGAAACGGTGGAAAGTGGCTTCAGCTCAGATTCAGTCTGGTTTTCTGCACCAAATCCATGCTGAAACCCACGCCCCAAATCCTCCATCTGCACGTACCCTTAAGGTGGTGCAAATAGTTTTCTGCCAAAACCAATCTTTGGCTGTGAATAAGTCACGGGAAGCTGCACTGTGGGCTTCAGAGGCTGTGGACTAGGATTGTGGGATTCTCATGTCCAATTACTGATTTATATATTTTTTTATTCCTTTTTCTTTTTGCTGCTGTTCCGTTGACAAACCTGCCTACTCCAATAAACCTTCATTACACTCTGGTTGTTGTCCTGGTGTTCTCTTAGCATTTAGGAAATTTTTATATTCATACACTGGAATTTGAAAGACAAGAAAATAAAGTAGCTAATCTGTTTTGAGCCTCATTCTTCCCCCGTTATAGAAATTTACATCTTGAATAAAATGTTTTGTTGAAAAACTAGGCTTATCAATGATCACCCTTGGCGGTATTCTAACCGTACAAATGCAGTATGTGCTGTTCTGTGGCAGATGTCCGCAGTTGTTAGGCCGGGTCAACATGACTGTTGTGGACATGTTGGGGTCACTTATCAAAAACTGGCTTTTTATACGGTTCTTAAAGCCCCTGTGCTGCTGGAGGAATCTCCTAATTTAATGACGAGGCCTCAGGGGTTAATGTAGTTTTCACTCCTTTTTTATTTTTTTCACGCATGCTGTTCTAGGCCAAACGCCCACCACTCCCAGGTGACACGTACAGCATAAAAACGCTTATTCAACAAAATTTCCATACCAGTGTCTGCCGTTGAGTATGTGGACCCAAACCTTACAGCCTTAGGCCTCATGCACACGAACGTATCTTCTTTCAGTGTCCGTTCTGTTTTTTTTGTGGACCGTATGTGGAACCATTCATTTCAATGGGTCCACAAAAAAACAGAAGGTACTCCATGTGCATTCTGTTTCCTTATGTCTGTATTTCCGTTCCACAAAAAAATTTAACCGGTCCTATTGTCCGCATTACAGACAAGGAAAGTACTGTTCTATTAGGGGCCAGCTGTTCCATTCCACAAAATACAGAATGCACACTGACATCATCCGTAATTTTTGCGGATCCGTGCATGAGGCCTTAGGGCGCTCATGCACACGGCCGTAAGTGTGTTGTGGTCTGCAAATCCTGGATAACTGGGTGAGTGCATGCCACTTTTTATTTTTTCTTTCTTCCTGCAGGAATGCCTTATGTCTATAAAAATAGGACATTTTCTATAGGAACTATTCCCACAAGTGTAGTGTGCATACAGCATATTATAGATCAGGAGAAGCTGAGTGACTTGATAAATTCATTCTGGGTGTGGGAGTCCAGTGGTTGCACTTACCAATCACTGATAAGACTGCCCACTGGACTCCTAAACCCTAAATGAGCAGAGATATAAATGACAAGTTCAGCTGCTTTCACCCATCGGTGATTGTGAGCCAAAACCCGGAGTGAAGCCTACTCGGAGATGTAGATGTTTGCACCTGGTATTCCCGAGGACATAACAATTCTGGACCATTCCTATGTTATCAATAATGGCAATTTGACTACTGGGTGAGTGTGTTCAGTCTGACCCTGTCATTCAAAGCTGCCAGTGTCAGAAGGTAGAAACGCACCCTTCTGACAAGAAATAGTGACGCCCAGTTATCAGTTTATGAATACATTTCCGAAGAAACGGCATTCTAAGAAAATGGCCTACATTTACTAATGTGAGTAACCGGGCAGTGGCATGTTTCTGTTCCAATTTGGCACCCCTAGGTTAAAAAAAAATTCTCCCGAGCTTGCTAAAGGGGACTGGCCTAGGATGTAACATATTGCACCACAAATCTGTTGGAGAGTAAGGCAAACAAATGTCAAGTTCAGGCTACTTTCACACTTGCGGCAGAGTGATCCGGCAAGCAGTTCCGTCGCCGGAACTGCCTGCCGGGTCCGTCAAAACGTATGCCAACTGATGGCATTTGTATGACTGATCAGGATCCTGATCTGTCTTACAAATGCATTGAAATGCCAGATCTGTCTTTCCGGTGTCACCTGGAAATATGGATCCAGTATTTATTTTATTTTTTTCCGACAGATCCGGCACTAATACATTCCTATGGAAAAAAATGTTGGATCCGGCGTTTCAGGCAAGTGTTCAGTTTTTTTTGGGCCGGAGATATAACCGTAGCATGCTGCAGTATTATCTCCATCCTGATCAGTCAAAAAGACTGAACTGAAGACATCCTGAACTGATTGCTCTCCATTCAGAATGCATGGGGATAAAACTGATCAGTTCTTTTCTGATATTGAGCCCCTAGGATGGAACTCTGTGCCGGAAAAGAAAAACGCTAGTGTGAAAGTACCCTTATGCCATCAATTGGATTAGTAAGGCCTTTTTCACACAAACAATACGGATTATGTCCGGGTCTGTTCAGGAAAAAAACCTGATGGTTTTGCCCGCAAGTTCAGTCAGTTTTGTCTCCAATTGCGTTCAGTGTTTTTCCTGCGTGGTTCAATCAGTTTTTGATGTGTTGTGTGTTTTTTTTTTTTTTTTTCCCTTCTTCAAGAGCATGGAAAAAAAACTGAAGAATTACTGACTACATCACCTAGCAACCATCAGTAAAAAACATATTGCATTTAGATGCCTTCTGTTTTCACATTCACTGTTACAGATCCAGAGCTGCGTGCAAAACACAGAATACAGCACATGCTGCAATTTTTCCTGAACGCAAAAATGATGGGTGAAAAACATGTGCGCAGATACATGGAAATGAATGAATCGGGATAGTCTGGGTGCTATGCATTTGCTTCACGCATTGCACCCTGGCTGAAAACTTGCTCATGTGAAAGAAGCCTAAATCTGCCCTGATATACTCCAGAATTAATAAAAAAAAAATAATTTAATGTGGATATTGGTTTGTAAACAGTTCTCTATTATAAGGGGCTGCAAAAAATATTGATTGGTGCATTACACAGGCCCATGCAAAGTGAGGAAGAATGATCGCCACTGCAGTCGTTTCTTCCTCATTCAGTTCTATTATCAGCAGCACATTCCCTGATTACACAGACACGTGCTGACGACAACTGGACATATTTTATCATAGCCTCGTTCTGCTATTTCTTCACAGCCTTAGGCCTCATGCACACAGCCCTGTTCCGCGGCCGAGAGCGGTCCGTGGTAACACGGCCTGGATTCCTGTTGTGAGCAGGAGCGCACGGCGTCTTTGGTTGCTATGCCGCCGCTGCACTACAGTAATACTCCTAGCAACCAATGACACCGTGCGCTCCTGCTCTCAACAGGAATCCAGGCCGTGTTACCACGGACCACTCTCGGCCGTGTGCATGAGGCCTTAGTCAATAGAGGACGTTGTGGTTTCTGTTATGAATGGATGCCACAGCCTTCATGTGACCTTATACCAACTGGCGTCAAGGTAAAAATCCTTTTAGGTAAGGGAAAGTTCATCGTTATTTTTCTGTGCTGATCCGTCAGAAGACATAAAAATAAAGAAAAAAACGGATCCTGTGCGTCATTTTGAGTCATTTCTGTCTGAGACGTTTTTTGTTTTGCTTTTTGACAGAAAAAAGTACTGCATGCAGGACTTTTTTTTTCCGTCTAAAAAAAAACCAAACAGATCTCAGACGGAAATGGCTCAAACAGATGCCATATGTGCATAAGGCTACATGCACATGACCGTTGTTTTGGTCCACATCCGAGCCGCAGTATTTGCGGCTTGGATGCGGACCCATTCACTTCAATGGGGCCGCAAAAGATGCGGACAGCACTCCGTACTGTCCGCATCCGTTGCGCCGTAAAAAAATATATACCCTGTCCCAGATGAGAATAGGCAGTTATATTAATGGCTGTACGTGCCGTTCCGCAAATGTCATATAACTGTTCCAAATGTTCCTAATAATACCTCCTAATAGGCCACATTACAAAAGTATATGTCCAGTGTATAAATAGAATAGTATTTCGTACACTGAGAAATACTTTCCTCATAAAGCATGCACTGTCTACAGGAATAGTGCCATGTAATGTCCGTATGAACACTTATACTAGAAGAAGCTCTCCCAAAGAGAAAAAAAAAGTTTCAAGTATGTGGTTTGTACAGGATAATGGAGGAATGTACTTGTTGCAGGAGATGCTGGAAGTGGATGCTTTATCCGAAGTTGATTCGCATAAGCGGGAGCTCCGCACAGTATTAGAATGTATTGGCTCCGATGAGCCTAAGGGCTCTTTCACACTTGCGTTCTTTTCTTCCGGCATAGAGTTCCGTCGTCGGGGCTCTATGCCGGAAGAATCCTGATCAGGATTATCCTAATGCATTCTGAATGGAGAGAAATCAGTTCAGGATGCATCAGGATGTCTTCAGTTCCGGTACGGAACGTTTGTTGGCCGGAGAAAATACCGCAGCATGCTGCGCTTTTTGCTCCGGCCAAAAATCCGGAACACTTGCCGCAAGGCCGGATCCGGAATTAATGCCCATTGGAAGGCATTGATCCGGATCCGGCCTTAAGCTAACGTCGTTTCGGCGCATTGCCGGAGCCGACCATTAGCTTTTTCAGAGTGGTTACCATGGCTGCCGGGACGCTAAAGTCCTGACAGCCATGGTAAGTGTAGTGGGGAGGCGGGGGAGCAGTGTACTTACCGTCCGTGCGGCTCCCCGGGCGCTCCAGAGTGACGTCAGGGCGCCCCAAGCGCATGGATAAACGTGATCCATGTGATCACGTCATCCATGCGCATGGGGCGCTCTGACGTCATTCTGGAGCGCCCCGGGAGCCGCACGGACTGTAAGTATACTGTTCCCCCGCTCCCCACTACTACTATGGCAACCAGGACTTTAATAGCGTCCTGGGTGCCATAGTAACACTGAAAGCATTTGAAGACGGTTCCGTCTTCAAATGCTTTCCGTACACTTGCGTTTTTCCGGATCCGGCAGGCACCTCCGGCAACGGAAGTGCATGCCGGATCCAACAACGCAAGTGTGAAAGAGGCCTTAGTTATTACTTTGCAAAGTCTTGCGAGACTTCGTGTAATAACTTTGTGAATTATTACTGTGAAAAACCTTGATTACGTCGAACTTGGGTTGGTTCCAAGTGGTACTTGAAACCGAACCAGAGTTTGGTACCAAGGATTTTACAGTAATAATTCACATAGTTATTACACAAAGTCTTGTGAGACTTCGCAAAGTAATAACTTAGGCTCATCTGAGCCAATACATTCTAATACTGTACCGAGCTCCCGCTCAGTACAGTATTCAACAAAGTTTTATGCGAATAGACTTTGGATGAAGCTTCTGACGTCGATTGGCTCATCCCTAGTCCAAATGTCTGTCTACGATCTTATGCAGGAGCCGTGGCTAGTTTTATCTATTGCCAGTGAAGGGTAATGCAATTGTGTGTATTTAAGTAATTTATTGAATGTACCTTGAGAAATGATGATTGATAGAGGGTCAAAGGAGAAAAGCCTCATCATCCAGCTCTGGTGTATGGCATGTCTGAGCAAAGCAGGAAAAGACTAAGGGCCCCGAATGTGCGCTCACAGGAGGAGTTACAAGATGAATGACATAATGAAGTACAACCACAGATAACTTACGTAAAGACAAATATAACAATGGCCACCAGATGTCAGCAAAGTACACTAAGGTATGGTGGATAACAGGAATACAATTATTATGGTTTCTAATGATAGCCATAGCTGGGACAGCACACGTACATTTATTGAAGGTGTGTCAATACGCCTATTATATAGGAAGGGGCATGACAGGCACAGACATTACACAAGCAATCTCATGCTCAAGCTCCCTAGTAGCACTAAATAAAAAAAGGAACAAAAAAGTTCACATTTTCAACAATATAAAAATGCGTATATAAAAGTTCAGGAAAAAAAACATCCCATTTAGCAAATAATCTACAGCACCTATAAATAATGCACCAGATAGTTATACCATACAAATGAAACCTTAATTATTACTTTCAATAAAAAATATGTTCCAATATAAAAAAATAAAAAGGATAAAATAGAGATTCGACATCCAGGAGAATACAGTAAGATGTATACCATTGAACTTATGGTTTCAATGGCTTACAACGCTCAATAGTGATATACAGTGAGGAACAGAAGTATTTGAACACCCTGTGATTTTGCAAGTTCTCCCACTTAGAAATCATGGAGGAGTCTGAAATTCACATTATAGATGCATCCCACTCAGAGACAGAATAAAAAAAAGAATTTGTCTTGCACTGCTGAACCTGAGAAAATCAGTGTTAATATTTGGTACAGAGCCTTTGTTTGCCATCACAGAGGTCAAACATTTCCTGTAGTTCTTGACCAGGATTGCACACACTGCTACAGGGATTTTGGCCCACTCCCTCCACACAGATCTCCTCTAGATCTATATTAGAAAGACCAAGCACTCCGTTTTTTCTTTGCTGAACAGAACTTCTTTATTCGTCATCCATTTGCTTGAATTAATATCTCTAGATCTGTCAGTTTCGGGCTGTCGCTGAGTTTCAGCTCCTCCAAAGATGTTCTATTGGATTTAGGTCTGGAGACTGGCTAGGCCACTCCAGAACCTTGATATGCTTCTTACGGAGCCACTCCTTGGTTATCCTGGCTGTGTGCTTCAGGTCGTTGTCATGGTGGAAGACCAGCCACGACCCATCTTCAATGCTCATCTGAGGGAAGGAGGTTGTTGCTCAAAATCTCACAATAAATGGCCCCATTCATCCTCTCCTAAATATAGTGCAGTCGTCCTGTCCCCTTCGCAGAAAAGCACCCCAAAGCATAATGTTACCCACCCCCATGCTTCACAGTAGGGATGGTGGTTTTGGGATGCAACTCATTCTTCTTTTTTCCTCTAAACACGAGTGAAGTTTAGACCAAAAAGTTCTACTTTGGTCTCATCTGACCACATGACTTTCCCCCATGTCTCCTCTGGATCATCAGATGGTCTTTGGCAACCTTCAGATGGGCCTGGACATGTGATGACTTGAGCAGGGAACCCTTCGTGCAATGCATGATTTGTAACCATGACGGCGTAGTGTTCTACCGGACCGTGACCTTTGAAACTGTGGTCCCCAGCTCTCTTCATGTCATTGACCAGCTCCTCCCTTGTAGTTCTGAGCTGATTCCTCACCTTTCTTATCATCAGTGAACCCCACCGAGATGAGATCTTGCATGGCGCCCCAGTACGAGGGAGACTGACAGTCGTCTTTAGCCTCTTCCATTTTCTAACAATTGCTCCCAACAGTTGATCTATTTTCGCCAAGCTGCTTGGCAATTGCCAGTATCCTTTCAGCCTTGTGGAGGTCCACAATTTTGTCTCTGGTGTCTTTTGACAGCTCTTTGGTCTTGCCCATGGTAGTAGTTGACTTCTGACTGACTGTGGGGTGGACAGGTATCTTTAAAGAGCTCAGACAGTTGCTACTAAGTTAGATTAATGAGTGGAGTAGAGGTGGACTTTTAAAGGCACAGTAACAGGTCTTTGAGAGCCAGAATTCTTGCTGTTTCTCAGGTGTTCAAATACTTATGTTCAGCAGTGCAAGACAAATAAATTCTTTTAAAAAATCATACGATGTGATTTCCTGATTATTATTTTTTAAATGCACCTACAATGTGAATTTCAGACCCCTCCATGATTTTTAAGTAGGAGAACTTGCAAAATTGCAGGGGTGTCCATATATATAAGTAATAGGCAGGGAGTTTCTAATGATTATATATTTAACAGTTCATACCTCTCCTGTCCTTATACTATAAACCAGTGATAAGCAGGATGTTTCTAGTGGTGATAATCACTTCTCACCTCTATTGTGTTCTCTCCTGCCAGCTTATACTATAACCTGTGATAATCAGGGTGTTCTAGTGGTGATAAATAATCAGTTCTCACCTCTCATGTTTTTTCGTGTCCCTTATACTATAACCAGTGATATCAGGGTGTTTCAAATAGTGAAAGATAATCAGTTCTAACCTCTCTTGTCCTTATACTATAACCAGTGATAAGCAGGGTGTTCTAGTGGTGATAGGTAATCAATTCTCACCTCTCTGTGTTTTCTCCTGGCCTTATACTATAATCAGTGATAAGCAGGTTGTTCTCATGGTAATAGATAATGTGTTCTCTCCTGCCTTTATACTAAAACCTGTGATAATCAGGGTGTTCTTAGTAGTGATAGAAAATCAGTTCTCACCTCTCATATGTTTTCTGTCCCTTATACTATAACCAGTGAAAGCAGGATGTTTCTAGTGGTGATAATCAGTTCTCACCTACCTTGTGTTCTCCCCTGCCATTATACTATAAACCTGTGATAAGCAGGAGTGTGTCTAGTGGTGATAGTAATCAGTTGTCACCTCATGTGTTTTTCTCTGTCCCTTATACTATAACCAGTGATAAGCAGGGTGTTCTAATAGTGATAGATGATCAGTTCTCACCTCTCTTGTCTTATACTATACCAGTGATAAGCAAGGAGTTCTAGTGGAGATAGGTAATCAATTCTCACCTCTCCTGCCTTATACTATAATCAGTGATAAGCAGGTTGTTCTACTGGTGATAGATATCAGATCTCACCAATCCTGTGTTTCTGTCCTTTATACTTGGTATCTTCAGGCCTTAGTTATAATGCCTGAAATGTGCTTCACATGCTCAGTAGTGAAGGCCAGAGGAAGAAGTTGACTACTGGCATGCCTGTAGTCATCTCAGAACTGCTAGACAGAACAGGAAGACAGCATTTAAAGGGGTTGTCCAGGAATAAATAACTTTTCACATGAGCCTGCCTCCGCTATGGAAAGAATCATACTTACCTACTCCCCACTGCTCTGGTCCTACATGCAGACTCCTGTGTGTCCACCTTTTGGTCCGTGCGTGTTTAATTTGTCCCCGGCACAGGCAGGATCATCTGCTCTGCTGCAGCCAATTAACTGTCCTTCAGTGGGTGATGTGTCCCTTGTGGACCCGTCATTGGCTGCAGTGGAACAGATGATCCTACTGGAGAGGAAGTAAACAAGCCGCGGACCGGAAGATAGACACGCAGGAAACAGTGAGCAGGACCAGAGCTGTGGATAGAAGGTAAGTATGAATCTCCATGGCGGAGGCAGGCTGCGGGCCCCTGTGGAAAGTTATTAGCAGCTACACTTATTACATGTTTCGTTTATTTCCATTTTGACCTTTAAACGATTCTCTGCATTTCCAGGACATATAGAGCTTTTCTAACTTTTTCTGAATACAACTTCATAGATTTCTTACAAATCTTAGGTGTATAACAGTGTTTTTTCCGTTATTAAATGTACAGTGCATTACATAATTTACTTACAGGAATTTAGAACATTTCAGATATTGTATTCCAATAAATATGGTTAAGTTCTTTATAAGTAGCCTGATTACTTACATCATGGGGAGAAAAAGCCTGATGTCACTATTTTACTATAGGAAATCGGTTATTACTAAATTATTGGCCATTTAGAAAGTATTCGAAGTCAGAACGACTAATCAGCAGGGGTAGTAGAAGGGGCATTACTAGGGTCTTAAAACATCAGGAAGGTATATTTAGGGCACATCCACACAGCTTTTCTGTCTGGAACCTCAGATGAAAAATCAGCGTTGGGGAGCTGATCTGAGGTCTGATTGGGGGGTTTGAGCTGCGGTCTTTGGGGGGGCCGAACTGGGGTCTAATTAACATTGGGGGTCTGAATACACCACGTAGAGCATTTAGTGGATCTGGCTGCTGTCGGTGGAGAACATTGACTGCACACAGACGTGAATCACTCAATCACACGCAAATAGGCCCTTTCTTTCACATGAACGTGAAAAACACCTGTGGAAGCCTATGAGCATATTCATATGGCCGTTTTTTTAATGGCCATCCAAAAATAATTTTTAACGTGGGGTATCACGTTTTTAACGTGTTTCAGAAAGCATCAGTTAAAAACAATGGCCATTAAAACTATCCTTTTTTAACGGACAGTTTTTTTATTTATTACAATCCTATGAATGTTACTCTTGGGTACGGGCCACATGGGGGATTTTTCACTGCACAATTCTTGCTGTGGTTTTTGACACCTTACTGCTGTATTTGCCTTGTGAAATGTGTGAAATCTGTGGTGGAATCTGCAGAATAAGGCCTCTTGCACACAAACGTATTTTCATTCCGTTTCGGGTTTTTTTTGCGGACCGTATACGGAACCATTCATTTCACCGGGTCCGCCAAAAAAAAAAACGGAAAGGTACTCTGCGTGCATTCCGTTTCCATATATCCGTTCCGCTAATAGATAGAACTTGTCCTATTATTGTTTGCATTACGGACAAGGATAGTACTGTCTATTAGGGACCAGCTGTTCCGTTCCGCAAAATACAGAATGCACGCGATGTCATCCGTATTTTTTTGCAGATCCGTTTTTTTGCGGACCACAAAATACATACGGTTGTGTGCAAGAGGCATAAAGGACATGCTGCAGATTTAAATCCACACTGGTGGAGTTTCACGCTGTAGGATTTTCTGCAGCATCGTGGATGTGATTTCTTAAACAGTCAGCGTATGTTCACACATTTCATTTCATTTGATAGAGAATGGTGTAACTAGCACATTTCTAAATCACTTCATTTAAAAACCTAATTTGCAGTCCACTGCCTGTTGTCAGGCAAGATCCGTCCCTGGTAACAGATGGCAGAGAGGAAGTGGGACGTGTCAGAGCCTAGCTGAGATCCTGAGTCTGATAAAATCATTACTTCTACGCTGCTTCTGAACATCAAAGGGGCGTCCTGCTTTTCTGTACGTGCGATCTCTTCCTCCTAATCTGTTCTATGAGCTTCGGAGTAAAAAAAAAACATAGTGGGAAATAAGGCAAAGGACATCACAGCAGCACAGTGCTGGCAGAAGGGAAACTCCCTTGCTTTTGAGTGAAATGCATCTAGCTGTGCAGCTGAAACAAGGATTAAAATGGCTGAAACAGACTTTTAGAGAAGACCAAACATAACTGTTCATTCCAGTTATGATTTTGACAAAGAAGTACCACCGTATAAAAACCTTTTTTGAAATCTCGGGTACGCTTTAAAAATTTCATCCACATGCTATAAAACGCAGCGTTTTTGCTGCGGCGAGCCCACAGCATATCCATCCAACTGTCGTACTGTAACAATATTTATTGGATACGGTTACTAGATTTCAAGAGAAGGGTCAATAATCCAGTAAATTATTCTGATTGCCAGAGTTGGAGTCGGGAAGATTTTTTTCCCCCTAAAACCCTATTTACATGAGTGAAGTTCACATCCGTTAGCTGTCCGTGTGTAGATCAGACAGCACCTGGACTGACCTATTGCCACATTATGGACCAATTCACATGTCCAATTCTCAATTGAAAATCTGGTCCGATTCATGTGCAAGACTCAATCAGCTGCTAAGAGACACCGAAAAAAGTGATGTGAAAAACAAATGACATAGTGATGCCATACAGATGGAAAAACAGACAAACCAAACAGTCAGAGACAGTACTGGGTGACTTTCAGGCTCTGGCTACATGGCAAACTTGACCACGACACTTGCCGATCCACAAAGACTCCACGTCTACCTCCTTACACTGACGCATACTAAAAAGTGAATAGAGGTGCAATCAACCTTTCTGGACTTCTTGTGACTGTATGGTGTCTCGGTGAATTCCCTCACTTTCACTCAGGTCTGCGATGTCACATAGTGAAAAGTGAGATCTTACCAAACATTGCGGTTGATAAATTAGGGACAAATAGACCCCCGCTCCGGAAATGCCCCAACTGGGCAGGAATGACCATAAGGTATTGCACAAGTCCCAGTCCATTTTTTGGCTTGGGACAGACCGAATTTGGACGTACTCTCTCTGACTATTGAAGGGGTTTTCCGATGACATATTTTCTGGATAGTCTATCAGTATCTGATTGATGCAGGTCTGACCACATGGGACCCCCGCCGATCAGCTCGTCTGAGAATGCACTGGCGCTCACAGTAGCACTCGCGGCCATCTCTTAGCTTACCAAACACAGCGCTGTACATTGTATAGCAGCTGTACTTGGCATTGCAGCTCAGCCCTTATTTACTTAAATGGGGCTGAGCTGCCTCTAGGCCACGTGACCGATGAAAGTGACATCACTGCCCTAGGCAAAACTGAGAGAAGGCTGCGGCGCTACTGCGAGCACCGTTGCCTTCTCAGACAGCTCATCGGTGGGGATTCCAGGTGTCGGACCCCCATCGATCAGATGCTGATGATAGGTCATCAGTAAAAAACCCTCAGAAAACCTTCTTAAGGACACCCTGCAAATTCACGACTGTTGGCAACACAGCCACAGAGTGTCACGGCCAAGATCGCCATGCAGCCATAGCCTTAGAATACTTGAGGAAACCGGCTTCAACCTCATTTTTTTTACCACCCAGATCAGCTTTGCAGGATGACATGCTGAACTGGATGGACATAAGTGCTTTTTTAGCCTTTCATTTTAAAAAAACGCAAGAAAAACTTTACATATCTGGTATCACCGTAATCGTACTGACCTGTAGAATGAAAGAAACAGTTCAGATTTATTGTATAGGTAAACAAAACCCATAAAACTGTTGCGGAATTTAGTTTATTTTCCAATTTCACCCCATTGCAATATTAAGTGGTGGAATTAGAAAGTGCAACTTGTCCTACAAAAACCAAGCCCTCATACAGCTATGTGAACGGAAAAATAAAAAAGTCATGGCCCCAGAAAGACAGGGAGTGAAAAACATAAATGCAAAAACCTCCAGGGCTGAAAGAGTTAGGCCCCTTTCACACGGGCGAGTATTCCGTGTGGGTGCGATGCGTGAGGTGAACACATTGCACCCGCACTGAATCCGGACCCATTCACTTCAATGGGGCTGTTCATATGAGCAATGTTTTTCATACATCACTTGTGCGTTGCGTGAAAATCGCAGCTTGTTCCATATTCTGTGTTTTTCATGCAACGCAGGCCCCATAGAAATGAATGGGGTGAAAATTGCAAGCATCCGCAAGCAAGTGATTATAGGGATAAAAGCAACCCCGGACCCCATTAAAGTCTATTCACTGTATTATTTTCCCTTATAACATGGTTATAAAGGAAAATAATAGCAATCTTAATACAGTATGCTTAGTAAAATGTGGATTGAGGGGTTAAAAAATTAAAAAAATGAACTCACCTCATCCGCTTGAAAGCGCAGCCGGCATTCTCTTCTTGCTTCTTCTTTTAGGACCTGCGAAAGGACCTTTGATGATGTAATCGCGCTCAGGTGACGTCAGCGCAGGTCCTGCTGAATGAAGATAGAATCATTACGTCATCAAACATCCTTTTGCAGGTCCTGAAAGAGGAAGAAAGAAGACGATGCCGGCTGCGCGATCAAGTGGAGGAGGTGAGTAAATTTAATGTAATTTTTTTAACCCCTCAAGCCACATTTTAGTAAGTATTCTGTATTAAGAATGCTATTATTTTCCCTAATAACCACGTGAGAAGGGAAAATAATAAAATGAACAGAACACCTAACCCGAACTTCAGTGAAGTAGTTCGGGTCTGGGGACCACATTCATTTTTTTTTCACGCGCGTGCAAAACACATTGCACACGCGTGGAAAAAACTGAACATTGGAACGCAATCGCAGACAAAACTGACTGCAATTGTGTGACTACTCGCGCGGTTTTCCCGCAACGCACACGCGATGCATCCAGAGCAAATCCGGAACGCCCATGTGAAAGAGGCCTAAGGGCGCCTTCACAGGCCGCAGATTTTGTTGCAGAAAGTTCCATTCATTTGAATCGGCCGGCAAGCACGTAAATATCTGCAAGACCCATGCCGCGTGTAAAAGCACCAGGGCTCATGCACACAAACGTTTTTTGCGTTCCGTATACGGGCGATATTTTGATTCTGTATACGGACCCATTCATTTTAAGGCCCCCTGCACACGATCAGGATTGCGTGCGGATTTTCTGCGCGGATTTGCGTGCGGAAAATCCGCACCGTAGGTCATGTCCATTGTATTCTATGAGAATTTGAAATTCTCAATGCACACGATGCGGATTTTTTCCGCGCGGATTTTGACCTGCGGTGCGGATTTTAAAATCCGCGACATGTCAATTAATTTTTTTTTTCCTGACCGGATTTTCTTCATTCACTTAGGCCTCATGCACACGACCGTTGTGTGCATCCGCGGCCGTTGTTCCGTTTTCCTTTTTTTTCATGGAGCCATTGACTTTCAATGGGTCCGTGGAAAAATCGGAAAATGCACCGTTTGGCTTCCGTGTCCATGATCCGTTTTTCCAGTCCGTGAAAAAAATATGACCTGTCCTATTTTTTTCACGGACAACGGTTCACGGACCCATTCAAGTCAATGGGTCCGTGAAAAATCACGGATGCACACAAGATAGTCATCCGCGTCCGTGATCCGTGTCCGTTTTTCCTATCATTTTCAATGCAAACTTGACTTAGTTTTTTTTTTCACTTTTCATGTCCGTGGATCCTCCAAAAATCAAGGAAGACCAACGGAAGAAAAAACGGTCACAGATCACAGAACAACGGAAATCCGTTTTGCAGACCGCAAAAAAAAAACGGTCGTGTGCATGAGGCCTTAGTGAAATCCGCATGCGGAAAATCCGCACCGAATCCGCACGCAAATCCGTATGCAAATCCGCACCAATTAATGCGGATTGACCGCACAGATTTGCCTGCGAACACCTGCGGATTTCAGTGCGGATTCTCCGCACATGAATCCTGAACGTGTGCATGTACCCCAATGGGTCCGCAAAAGATGCGGACAGCACTCTGTGTGCTGTCTGCATCCGTTGCTCCGTTCCGTGGCCCCGCAAAAATTATGAGGCATGTCTTATTCTTGTCCGTTTTGCGGACAAGAATAGGCATCTCTAGCCATCTTAGACACGGAGGTGTGAAAGACGCCTAAAAGTAGCCTGTAATTCCAGCCTATACACTACCCACAGACAGATCACAGTGCTCAGCCCGAGTTCACACATGCCGGAACTTGCACATGCGGATTTAACAATGCAATGAGCCGCCCGGCGAAGCTTCCCAGACACTAGAAGGCTTCTTACGTAAACTACGTACGCTTATCACGTACCTTACGCAAGACTGATCACATGCTCCAGAGTTTATTCACATGAGCGCAAGGATATCCTGTGGAAATAAAAGTTCCGGCTTTGTGTGTAGGCAGAGACTTGTTGCACGATTGTTCTTCATTTAGCGGAGAATTGTGTATCCGTGCGCTGCTCCCTCCGTTCTGCGCCCACATCCGGGTTCACCCCGACCAGGTACGTGCTGCATTATTACTATAGCCGGGCAGTATTTTGCGGAGGGGCCGTCGTTATGACGCTTCTCTGTACCTCGTGTTGTGTGCCTCTTAACCCTTTAGCTGCCTCTTCCTGCCCTTTCTCTGTAACTCATCCCCTCCCAGTGTTTTTGCTGTAGTTTCCATAGGGTGAAATAGTCCAGGGTAGATTTGTGTCACCAGATGCGGCTTTTGTGCGATTTTTTTTTTTCCTGTTAGTAAGATTAAGCTTCCTTTTGTTTCCTGTAGAAGTCGATAGAAATGTCACTTCACCAGCCCGTGCGATTTATTATTATTTTTTCGGACACGGCCGTCTAGTTGATAAATTGATGGGCACTGCTATGGTAACGGGTTACGTTTTGGCATAAAAAGGGCCTATTCAGGATGCCAACATGCATTATGTGAGATTTTTCAGGGACAGGATCCCAAATAATCTTGTCATTTTTCCTTGACTAAAAAAATGACTTAATGCTGCTGTATGGGCTTGCATGGGTTAAAACCCAGACTTTTCTTCGCTGAAGATAAGCGGCGCCATACGCGTCTCACGGCCAAGATCATTGTAAATACACATGCCTGTGTGAAGGGGGCCATTGACATAAGAAGCTGTCATTTTGCTGACCGCCGCCTTCCCCGACTCCAGGGCCCCTGGTATCTTTGGTTTTGCTTATCTCTTTGCTTCCCTGAACTCACAGACATAAGATTCAAGGGAGTTTCCAGAATTAAAAAAAACCACGGCTGCTTTCTTCCAGAAACAGCGCCACCCCTGTCCATGGATTGTGTGTGGTACTGCAGCTCAGCTCTGTTGGGGTCCATTGGATGGAGCTGCATTACCGTGCACAACCTCTGGACAGAGGTTTTTTGAAGAAAGCAGCCATGGTTTCCTAATTCCAGAGAACCCCTTTAAGATCTCATGTCGGCAGCCTGCGTACGGCAGACCCTAGATCTGTAAGACACTGATCCAAAAAATATCTGTGTGTGTGGACGAAAAATGATGGGAGTGATGCCGTCAGTGCCTCTGCAGTGCTCCTTCTGTCAACAGGTTTTCAGTATAAATGACTGTTTCCATTCATTGACAGCCAGCAGACATAAAGTGAAATACATGGGGGGAGATTTACCAAACTGGTGTAAAGTAGAACTGGCATAGTTACCCATAGCAACCAATCAGATTCCTCCTTTCATTTTCCAAAGGAGCGCTAAAAAATGAAAGGAGGAATCTGATTGGTTACTATGGGCAACTAAGCCAGTTCTACTTTACACCAGTTTTGGTAAATCTCCCCCCATAGGCCTTTATTTACTAATATCAATGTGGCTAGATTCTGGCATAAACTGTGCCGGATCGTGGCGCCTCCTAGGTTTAGAGAAATGATCAGCGCTTAGTTAACAAGGGGGTGTGGCTTAACTGGAAAGGGGCGGGGCCTACGATGCTCCATGCAGCACATTTCTCATCCAGCCTGAGCCCCTGTGATAAATCTGGTGCCGGCCTAAGGGTACTTTCACACTTGCATCAGAGGATTGCGTGCAGACCGATCGCATTTGTTTCCGGATCTGGACGCGGATCCGGCTGACAATTGCATTGAAATACTGGATCCGTCTCTCCAGTGTCATCCGGAAAAAACGGATCCGTATTTTTTCCACATTTTTACCGGATCCGGTTTTCCGGAACACTTGGTACCGGATTCGGCATTAATACATTTAAATGTTCTGGAATTTGGGCCGGAGAAAATACTGCAGCATGCTGCGGTCACATGCCGTAAGAGGGACTGAACTGATGCGCCCTGAACGGAATGCTCTCCATTCAGAATGCATTAGGATAAAACTGAAGTGTTTTTCCCCGTTATTGAGCCCCTGTGACGGAACTCAATACCGGAAAAGTTTAAGGCAAGTGTGAAAGTACCCTAAGCCTACCCCAACTAGAGGGTTAGTAAATCTGCCCCATGTTTGCATAGCCTTTACAATTAAAGGGGGTATTCCTATCTGCAGCAGTTATGGCGTGACTACAGCCGTGCTCTGCTCTTTCGTTAACTCCCGAAAAACTTAAAGGGGGTCTTCTGTTCCACTTCAGGTGCTCAGGAGCCTGTGCTGGGGGCAGAGCTGCAGGAACAGGGAGCGGCCGGACAGGAGGGGCGTTCTCGGGAGGCGCTGTAGTAAAATTGTAGCCACAGATCACTAATACCGCTGAACTAAAAAAGCAAACGAGCCGCAAGATCTGCGAAAAAGAGACGTCCGGCGATCATTCCCTGTAGGTGCTGACGTCTGATTTCTGAGCTCTAGGTGGATAGTGCTATGTGCAGGCGTGGCCGTCACCCCATTCACATTTTTGGGGAAAGTGACTGTTGTCAATCGGGGACTTCCTTTAAATGGAACCCAGACATACCTCCATTTTCACCCCGGCAGCCCCCCTGACTTGATTATCAGAGCAGTTCATGCTCCTTTAGCGCAGGGCAAAGGCATTTTCAGGAGTTCAGGTGACGTGTACCGGGGCTCTCCATTGGGCTGCCAGTAAAACGGCTAGGGCAGCACTAAAGCCCGCCCATCAGAGCCGGCGACGTCAACGAACACACTGCCGGGCAGAAACCTCCGCCCGGCAGTTTGTTATTGTAAACAAAAGAGCCCGTGCCCTGCGCGATCTAGCACAGGGCAAGGGAGCGCATCGGAGCATGAGATGCTCCGATGCTAACATCAGGGGGGCTGCCTGCGTGAAAATAAGGGTATGTCCGGGTTCAGCTCTTTCACACGAACGATACGGATTAGGTCCGGATGCTTTCAGTGAAACTCGCACCATTTTGCAAGCCAGTTCAGTCAGTTTTGTCTGCGATTGCGTTCATTTTTTTTCTGCGCGGGTGCAATGCGTTGTGATGCGTTTTTCACGCACGTGATAAAAAACGGAAGGTTTACAAACAACATCTCCTAGCAACCATCAGTGAAAAACGTATTGCATCTGCACTTCCGAATGCAATGCGTTTTTCACTGGATCCCCATTCACTTCTGAAATGAATGGGTCAGGATTCAGCGTGGGAGCTATGTGTTCACATCACGGATTGCGCTTGTGTGAATGGGGCCTTAGAATTTAGAAGTAGTAATGAATGAAAGATTCACCTGTATCTATGAGATCACTACATTGGCTCTGAGGGGAGAGGAAAGGAGCAGGAAAGCTACTGAGCATGTCCGTCCACCTCTGAGTGCATGAAAAGGTGGACCAGATGAACAGCAGGGGGTGCTGCCAGAGAGGAAACTAGAATGTATTTTTATTGCATGTGAAATGCCCTATTTATTCATTGTATAGTAAGACTTTTGTGGGTTCAAAGAGTTATTCCCATCTTAGATAATGGGGGCATATTGTTAGGATTGGTGCGGGTTGGGTGGGCCCATTGTCTGAAGGTGGTGGCCGGAGGGTCACAGCGCTTGCGCGGCCACAGCTCCCATTCATTTCTATGGGGCCAATGGAAACAGCCGAGCCAGCGCTCAGCTATTTTCGGCGGCCCCATAGAAATGAATAGGGGGCGTCTGTGCATGCGCAGTGCGCCCTCCACAACCTTCAGGGTTCCATTCTCGATGTAGGTGCGGATCCTGCATCTATCAGAAAATGGGGGCTTATCCTAGCGATATGCCCCCATTGTCTCGGATGGGAGTACCCCTTTAAATAATCACTTTCCTATGACCTATCCTCTGGGGGTCTGGCTAGCCCCCCGCCATCATGCACTCCTCTGTACTCCCCAGCTCCTCACAGACATGAGCATCCCGCTGTCCTTTACTCACTGTGCCTTGTCTCTCTCTCTCCAGACAGGTGATAGAAGTATGGTGGTCGCCTTTTTCTTTTACATTTCCTTGAAGACGTGAAGAAGACCTTTCACTGCCGGCAGCAGCCGCCCCTTGTCATGCTGGCGGTGGATGGACCGCTTGTGTATTGACTGTTTGGAGTCTTGGCCTCTGGAACACAGACCCCTGGTTAGGAAACAAGATGGATTCCTGCGGACCTTACAGCTGCATCCATTCAGCGCTGGTCCTCTCCCTGTTACTCTTCTTATCGCCAGGACCGGCGCATGGCGAGCGAATACCTGTAGGTCACCCGCAGGATAACTCTGGAGAACACGGTAAGAGCTGCCTGGTGTGCAGGGGCATGCCCTCTTGTACATTGCAGTATCCTCTCACTAATTCCCATAATGCAGAAAGGTTCCTTTTATCTGCCACTTTGGGCAAAACGCATTGGATGCCAGACAAGCATATTTTAGCTACACCGATACATTGTAGCAGACCATAAAGACGGCAGAAGTGTGTGTCGTTGGCTCGTAGAGGATTGTCCAGACTAGATGAAATTGTAGCGAATGCTCAGCTGTGAGACCTATTGGTTCTGTACTTTTTTCTTTAGTCTCTGAACAGAAAAAATCTTCCACATCACTAACAGCAAGCGGAGATTTTGAAAACCACGAGGGGTTGAGAAATTCCTACTCTTTCATGATTCAGTGATTAAAGGGGTTCCCAGTCCCTCCGTGCAGAAAACTAGGGGGCATGCACTACTTTTTTTTTTATTTTTTATTAATTCTCATGGGATTAATCATAGTCGCTTCCTTCAGCCCTTGCCCAGATCAGGAGCGAATAGTAACTTATTAGTATGAATAGCACCCAATACATTATGTCATGGAATAGTAGAGAGTACTGCATACACACACATACAATATCAGCGTTTGGGCACCAATCCAAGGATCCCATATCTTCATAAACCGATCGGGGGTCCCTCGACGCTCATATATAAACTTATATAACTCAAGGTCAGTATTAACCAATTGTGTCCATTGTTGCACAGTAGGACTCTTAGGGGGTTTCCAATTCAGGAGGATGGTTTTCCTAGCGTAGAACAAGAGTATTCTATATAATTTCCTACCGACCTTGGTGGGAACAGCCTCGTTGGCTATCCCCAGCAGACTCGTCGGTGCAGTGCAGACATTGGGGAAACCCAATTTCTCATTCATGTAAGCATGAACCTCTTCCCAGAAGCCATAGATGACCGGACACTGCCAAATCATATGTATTAGGCAGCCCTTCTCACATCCACACCGTGTACACTGAGGACCTGGTAATTTACCCATTTTGAATAGTCTCTCAGGGGTATAGTATATCCTATGGAGCCACTTAGCTTGAATCAATTGATCTCTAGCACTTACTACTGTGGATCTCCATGTATGACTAAATTCTTTAATATGCGTATCTTCTAGATTTTCAACATCCCTTCTCCACTTGACAAATGAGTTATCGAGGGGAGAATCCTGTATCTCCATTAATGACGCATAGAGAGCCGACACTGGTTTGACCAAAGGAACCCTCCTGACCACTGCCTCTATAGGGCCACACTTCAGCTTTAGTGGATCTCTACCAAACTGAGCATGACGGGCGTGTCTAAGCTGAAAGTACCTGTATAAACCATGCTGGGGCAAATTAAATTCCTGCTTCAGACTGTTAAAGGATCTAAAAAACAAAAACGCTCGTATAATTGGGTAAGATAACGCACCCCTTTTTGGGGCCAGAATTTAAATTCCATTAATGAGAACAATTCCAGCAATCCTCTATTTCTCCACAACAGCAAATATGGAGACCAAGTAACTAGGGCTGAAACGATTACTCGATTAAATCGAGTAATTCGACACAAAAAAATCCTCGATGCAAATTTTTTGCATCGAAGATTCGTTTGTGTCATGTGACTACGGATCGGGAGTGAAGCGCTTGCTATTACTCCCGCTCCGTGGTCTCCTGCGGCGCTTGGAATACTTACCTTTCCAGCAGGCGGCCTCCGGACACTCCACAGCACGTCCATGGTCCCGCGCTGCTCTGACCTCCTGACGTACAAACGCTGTGACCCGACGCACTGTGTGACGTCAGGAGCAGAGCAGCGCAGAACGATGGAGTGTCGGCAGCGCCCCTGCTGGAAAGGTAAGTGGATGAAACCGAGGGGGTGGGGGCGCAACTAAGGCCAGGCGCCTGGAGTGCACAGCGTCATAGAAACCAGTGACGCTGTGCACTACGAGTGTCAGGAGGAGCATGGCAACAGAGCTGATGGCACAATGGGGGCAGAGCTGATGGCACAATGGGGGCAGAGCTGATGGCACAATGGGGGCAGAGCTGATGGCACAATGGGGGCAGAGCTGATGGCACAATGGGGGCAGAGCTGATGGCACAATGGGGGCAGAGCTGATGGCACAATGGGGGCAGAGCTGATGGCACAATGGGGGCAGAGCTGATGGCACAATGGGGGCAGAGCTGATGGCACAATGGGGGCAGAGCTGATGGCACAATGGGGGCAGAGCTGATGGCACAATGGGGGCAGAGCTGATGGCACAATGGGGGCAGATCTGATGGCACAATGGGGGCAGATCTGATGGCACAAGGGGGCAGAGCTGCTGATGGCACAAGGGGGCAGAGCTGCTGATGGCACAAGGGGGCAGAGCTGCGGATGGCACAAGGGGGCAGAGCTGCTGATGGCACAAGGGGGCAGAGCTGCTGATGGCACAAGGGGGCAGAGCTGCTGATGGCACTGGGGTGAGGGATTGCTGATGGCACTGGGGGATAGTGGAGCTGATGGCACTGGGGGGAACTGATGCACTTGGGCTGATCACACAGTGGGGAACAAAGGGTGTTGGGGGCTAATGGCAGGGCGTCTGAGTTTTTATAAAGGAAAACAGTATTATTTTTTTCTTATTAGATTACTCGATTAATCGTAAAAAATAATCGATAGAATACTCGATTACTAAAATAATCGTTTACTGCAGCCCTACAAGTAACGCTATTCTCTCCGGAATTACGCATCTGACTCCATGTAACCCAAATCTTCACTACTGCAGCCATCGATAAGGTATACTGCTCTGCGGAACCAGCCCCCCCCCCCCCCCCTATATGCTAAATTCATAAGCGCCTCATAGGACCCCATCAACGCTGCCTCCAACACTACCGCTGGATTACCCGCATCTGCCCGCACCCACCACGCCACATAACTTAGCTGCACAGCTACATAATACATGTATAGATTGGGCAGAGCAAGGCCTCCTTGTAGGTAAGATGCCTGAAGGGTGCGTCTCGCTATTCTAGGAGAAGATTTTTTTTCCATAAAAAGGGAGTGAATACTCTATCTATGGTAGTAAAGTGTTTCCTGGGAAGTACTATTGGGGCAGCCCCATACAGGTATAGCCATTTTGGGAGAAGAATCATTTTTATAATATTAATACGCCCAATGAGATTCAAAGGTAAAATTTCCCATGCTTCTAATTTTCTGGTAATGTTTTGCATTGTAGGAACAACATTTAGGTCATAGACCCTTGCCACCTCCCTGTGAATAACTATCCCTAAATATGTAAATTGTTCTTCAATTTGAAGCTTAGTGCTCAGTGAGATGTGAGTTGGATCAAACCTATCAATTAAGCAAAGACTTGACTTGGCCCAATTCACGCGTAGACCCGAGAAGCTACCAAAACAAGCTTTTCTGTAATTCCGGCTATCTCCCAGCCTTCTATACCAGAGTTGGAGGAATCAATAAAGGTTCCATTATTAATGCAAATAATAGGGGGGAGAGAGGGCAACCTTGTCTAGTGCCTCTACCTAGGGAGAAGGAATCCGATGTATACCCATTTACCCTGACTCTCGCCGACGGGGATCTATAAAGCATCTGTAGCCAGCGCAGAAATTTCGCAGGGAATCCCATTCGATCCAACACCGCCCACATAAAGTCCCACTCCACTGAATCGAAAGCTTTTTCATTATCTAAGGAGGCGAGAACTCTCATACCACGATTATCATGTTTGACCTGAAGATTAGTGAACAAACGTCTCAGATTAATATCGGTAGTCTTCCCTGGCATGAAACCTGATTGATCTACCCCAACCAAGGAGAGAATTACCTCCCTCAATCTCAGTGCCAGTACTTTCGCAAAGATTTTGACATCGAGATTCAGAAGCGAGATAGGCCGGTATGAGCTACACTGATCAGATGGCTTTCCCTGCTTGTGAATTACTACTATTATTGCCTCCGAAAAAGAGGGAGGCAGTGAACCTTGCTTCAGCGCATATCTCAACAACTTCCCCAATCTAGTAACAAGGTCCTTAGAAAAACACTTATACCATTCAGCTGGGAAGCCATCGGGGCCCGGGGGTTTTTTGGTCGCTAAAGAGTTGATGGCTACTTCAATCTCAGAGTCTGATATGTCTGCTGCCAAAACCTCTCTGCTGTCACCATCAAGTGAGGAAATATCAATTCCTGCCAGGAACTTGGCAATCTCTCCTGGAGTGCATGTGGTTTTGGAGGCATACAAGTTTGTATAGTAGGAGGCAAACTGACTGCAGACATCTCTAGGTTCCCTCAACAACACACCCTGATCATTCAGCACCCCCGCCACTACAGTTTGTGGGGTCTCAGATCGAGCCAGATATGCCAAAGTACTACCACACTTATCTCCATCTGAAAAAATGGTTTGTTTCTGATTTAAGAGTTTTTTTTCTGCGTATACTCCGTCAAATGTAAATTAAACCTACGTTGTGCCTCCAGCCACATATTCTGCTTCACACTACACGGATCTAGTAGAAACAACCTCTCTCTATCAGCTAGTTCCATCTCTAGTTTGGTCCACTTGATATTCAATTCCTTTCTGTGAGTTGCTATTGCAGAAATTAATGTCCCCTCATTACTGACTTGAAGATCCCATTCTACCAGGGGTTCATAGATCCTTCATTTTTCTATCCAGTAGTTTCCCATAGCATCCAGGCTATTGCTCACCAACGGTAAGACCTCAAGCCACATGGGATTTAACCGCCATTGCTTATCGGCAGAAACCAACGGCTGGGACAGAATCAGAAGGAGGGGGGCATGATCCGAAAACGCCTCTCGGGAGATAGTCACTAGACTTGATATAAGGAGACAGACCAACGATCAAATATTGCAACCCTCTAGCATGGCATGTAATATCGCATATCGACCAGAAGGATATAAAATGTACTGAATGAATCTGAACGGGAGACTCTTAGTGATTAAAACAGAAACCCCTCTAGCGTGATTTGAGTATACTGCGTGATACGTGGACCCTATCCAGGGACGTCGCAAGCAAGTACTTTCTGACTTTGAAGGTGCGTTTCTTGTAATAACACTATATCTGGGTTATACTTCTTCAGATAATTAATAACTAAAGACCTTTTAATCTTATTGTTAAGACCCCTAACGTTCTAGGAAAGTAACTTAATTAACGCCATTTTACCCGCCAGAGAAGAAATGGCCAATATCTTGGTCCGTGAAGGCACAGTCACTCGCACATACCGTATTAGAAATAATTCCAACCCACCCCGCCCAATCCTTCCCCATCATGGTTGAGCCTAAATCCCTTAACTGTTTAAACTTTTTTTTTTTTTTTTTTACTTTTTATTTAATAACTATTAGGGTGAACCCTTGTCATATTCACCCTAATAGAGCTCTATTAGGGTGAATAGGACTTTACACTCTCCCTGCTGCCCTGTGCTTTGTGCACACAACAGCAGGGAGCTGACCATGGCAGCCAGCCTATCATGTGCCCCCCAGCCTCTGAACAGCCTCTGATAAGCCCCCCCCCTCCCTCCCCAGTATTAATCATTGGTGGCAGTGGCCACAGGGTCCCCCCCCCCATCATTGGTGGCAGTGGGCAGTTCCGATCGGAGTCCCAGCAGTGATCAGTTACCATGGCAGCCAGGACGCTACTGAAGTCCTGGCTGCGATGGTATGTTAGTGAGCAGCATTATACTCACGTGCGCCGTGATCGCCGGGAGCTCCTTCTTCTCATAGGTCTGTGCTATAAGCATTAGCAATGAGCCGCACAGACAGAAGAAGGAGCGCCTCTGCACTCTCTGATCTGCCATGTACATTTTCCTTCCATCCTTTTTGCTATCTCTAAGGCCTCATGCACACGACTGTATTATTGGACCCATACATTTCAATAGGGCTGCCCAAAGACAGCACACCATGTGCTGTACGCATCCGTATGTCTGTTATGCTCCCCCACAAAAAAGATGGAACATGTCCTATCCTTGTCCGTTTTGCAGACAAGGATAGGTAGTTTCTACAGGAGGTTGTACAAAATGGTGGCATGCCCAAGGCAGGGATCTTTGTTTTGCGGACCGCAAAGCGGATACGTACGTGTACATTAGGCCTAGCACTGTAAGAAGGGAGGAGGAGCAGAGGGCTCTGGTGCACTTGTGACAGATTCAGCAGCTAGGTAAAGGAGTTACACAGACTCCGCAGCAACAAAATGGTAGAACATTTATAATGAAGACAATTTAGATAGTTGCTTTATTTTGCAATTAGAAAGGAAAGAACAGTAAAACACGAGCGACTGTACGAGTTCAGGCGGACTGTCACTTTAACACAATGCCGGCTGTTTGCCAGGGGTGCTGGGAGCGGCCCCATCTTTTTCACGACATAGGGCTGTTATTAAAGGGGTTATCCAATTTCACAAACAGCCCCCCCATGTTCCGGGCCCCTCAGAGGGAATATACTTACCCCGCTCCTGGTCCCCGCACCGCCGCTGCTGCTTCTCCCTGTACATGGATGAAAACATCCGGTGTAGGGGGGGGGAAGCCTTTCTAGCATCGCAGGTCACACTAGGGAGGCTCGTCCCCGCCTGCCATTGGCTGCTCCCCCTCTACACCGGATGTTTTCATCCATGTACAGGGAGAAGCAGCAGCGGCGGTGCGGGGACCAGGAGCGGGGTAAGTATATTCCCACTGAGGGGCCCGGCACATGGGGGGGCTGTTTGTGAAATTGGATAACCCCTTTAACAAGTTGTTTAGAGTATTTATTTATTTTTTTTTAACTTTTTTATTTGGGGTTTATTGACACCTAAAATAACTAGAACCCTTAATTTGTGACATTCACTTTATTACCTAATGTATATAGTATCTCTGTGAATGGAGCAGCTGTGGTGATGGTTGGGTTTTTTCATTATTTTTATTTTATATTTTTGTGTGTGTGTCATTTTGGTATGTATTATTTGCCCTGAGAGGCCATAAAACACCCGTGGAGGACATTTACACTTTGTTATAATTTTTTATTTTATTTAGCAATTTTCTTCTGTAGCTGGAGCATCCATAGTATCCCCAGGTAAAGGGGAAAACAGGCCCCTGTGGAGGCACATTTCACTGGCAGCGAATACCCAGCAGTCACATGGTAGCCAGGTCCGTTAGAGGCATTTACACTTTATCTATTCACTATATAACACTCATTTTGGGTTATTTATCAAACTGGTGTACAGTAGAACTGGCTTAGTTGTTCATAGCAACCAATCAGATTCCACCTTTCATTTTGGACAGCTCCTTCGGAAAATGAAAGCTGGAATCTGATTGGTTTCTATGGACAACTGAGCCGATTCTACTTTACACCAGTTTGATAAATGACCCGATTGTGCTTGGAGTGGTTATAAACTTCTTCTGTCGTCTTCTCAGGGTCCTGGGCTGTCTCTGCTCGGGACCTGAACGTCTCCTGTTATAGCAGGTGCGTTCCTGCAACTGCTCCAAAATATGCCACTGCAAATTCAGGAACTGCACCGCCTGCTGCCCGAAGACAACAGCTGGTCATTAAAGCGACCCCCTGGTTCACTTACCTGGGTCATCTTTTTAGTTGCAGATCTGCTAATTTTCCAGCTCCTCCTCTGCCATCCAAGATGGCCGCACCGCTTCTCAGACTATCTGGTGCAGCAGTAGCCCAAGATAGTCCTGCTCTTGGATTGGCCAGCGCCGTTCACGTGAGCAGTGCTGGCCAATCCAAGGACAGCAGGAAGTTGTCTACCAATTGTACGGTGTGCATTCGGCAGTCAGAGAAGCGGATGGCAGAAGAGGAGCCCGGGAATTAGTGGATCTGTAGCTAAAAAGATGAAAAGGAGGTCACCAGGTAAGTGTGCTGTTCGATCCGGAGTTAGGGTTCATGCACACGACCGTATCTATTCATTTTGAAATGAATAGGTCCGCATCCTATCCGCTAAATAAATAAATAAATAAATGGAACGGACACAGAAACAAAATACGTTGGTGTGCATGAGCCCTTAGTGATTTGTTTTTTTCCTGAACCGGAGGGTCACTTTATGGCGTTAAAGGGAACCTCTGACCTCCTTTAACCCCTTCCCGACCTTTGACTGACGTACTACTACTGAGTAACCGCAATTTGACGTAATAGTATGTCATAGTGATCGCGTGGGCACCGGAGCTGTGCGCGCGCGATCACTGCAGGGGCCCGGCAGTCTGTGGTAGCCGGGCCCCTGCTGTATCCGCCGGCATCGCTGTAAAAGCTGATGCCGGCGGATTAACCCCTTCTATGCCGCGGTCTGCGCTGACCGCGACATAGAAGAGGTTTGTGTCGGGTGAGCGATCGCATCGAGTCCCAGCCTGCCGTGCAGAGGATACCCAATGCCTTGCACGGCATCGGGAACTGCCTTCTACGGGTGCCTCAGGCCCGGTCTCCTAGGCAACCTGTTAGTGTATGACAGATGTATTGTAATGCATTGCAGAGGGGATCAGATCCCCAAAAGTGAATGTCATAAATAAAGTAAAGAAAAGTGTTTTTAATAAATTAATAAAGTAAAAAAACGCCCCTTTCCCTTATTTTATAATAAAATTTAAAAAAAAACACACATATTTGATATCGCCGCGTCCGTAATGACCGGCTTATAAATAGATCACATAATCCACCCTGTCCGATAAACACCATAAAAAAAAAAACGGTGAAAAAAAATTCGATTTTTGTTACCTTACATCACAAAAAGTGCAACACCAAGCGATAAAAAAGGCGTATGCCCCCCAAAATGGTATCAATAAAACTGTCACCTCATCCCGCAAAAAAATTAGCCCCTACCTAAGACAATCGCCCAAAAATAAAAAAAACTATAGCTCTCAGAACATAGAGACCCTAAAACATATTTTTTTTTTGTTTCAAAACTGCTATATTGTGCTAAAGTGAAATACATAAAAAAAAATATATACATATTAGGTATCGCAACTTCCGTAACAACCAGCTCTATAAAAATATTACATGACCTAACCACTCAGGTGAACACCGTAAAAAAAAAAAAAAAAAAAAAAAGGTGCCAAAACATCCATTTTTTTTTTTTTTTTTTTTTTTGTTACCTTGCCTTACAAAAAACGTAATATAGAGCAATTAAAAATCATATGTACCCCAAAATAGTACCAATAAAACTGGCACCTTATCCCGTAGTTTCCAAAATGTGGTCACTTTTTTGAGTTTCTACTGTAGGGGTGCATCAGGGGGGCTTCGAATGGGACATGGCATCTAAAAACCAGTTCAGCTAAATCTACCTTCCAAAAACCATATGGCATTCCTTTCCTTCTATGCCCTGCGTGTGCCCCTACAGCAGTTTACGATCACATGTGGGGTGTTTCTGTAAACCGCAGAATCAGGGTAATAAATATTGAGTTTTATTTGGCTGTTAACCCTTGCTTTGCTACTGGAAAATATGAATTAAAATGTAAAATCTGCCAAAAAAGTGAAATTCTGAAATTTCATCTCCATTTTCCATTAATTCTTGTGGAACACCTAAAGAGTTAACAAAGTTTGTAAAATCAGTTTTGTATACCTTGAGGGGTGTAGTTTCTAAAATGGGGTCATTTTTGGGTGGTTTCTATTATGTAAGCCTCACAAAGTGACTTCATACCTGAACTGGTCCTTAAAAAGTGGGTTTTGGAAATTTTCCAAAAAATTTCAAGATTTGCTTCCAAACCTCTAAGCCTTCTAACGTCCCCAAAAAGAGCGGTATATATATTCTTCGTGTTTTTGCCACACACTATAGAGCGGTATATACATTCTTCGTGTTTTTCTAGCAATGTCAGGGCTTGCTGTATTTTTTTTCTGGTGTTATATCTCTGCACCGTACTATAAAACGCACTTGGCTATAGATGTATTGGAAACTTTTTAGCGCAGTTTTCTGAGTCCTAGAGTAATAAATAAAATAACCTTGGCGAAAATATTACTAGGAAGAATACTCGCATAGAAGACGTCTGTGTTATTCTTTTACACTGGGATGGATTTATTGTTTGCCGCATCTTGTGGTTAACATAAAGTGCGGGGATAACGAGCCCGTCGGGAGAGCGAGCGCTCTGTGCAGTTAACAAGCTGAGGGATCGCTTTCTTGCCGCCGCTCTCGTGGCACTGACGGGAGCCATAACTCTTAGTGCAGGAAATGTAAGCCTCTTCCCACTGACAGAAGGCACGAGAGCTGAAGTGGCCGGCTGAGAGGAAACCTTGGCAGACGTCCTGCGGAGAGCAATTGACTGGAAGCCATATACGAGAGAAGCCTTGGCAAAACCTGAAAGGAGGAATATCCTGCTGTTATATATTGTACTGTCACCGGTATTTTGTTACGTTACCGTCTCTGGTGCAGGAGTGTGCCATTGAAAAGTGTGCAATGTGTGAGAAAAGCAGAGCGCACAGCACTTGGAAGAGTATGGCCAGTGGTGGTCTTTGTACTTGGAAGAAGGTAGGTATCTAATAGACTACAGATATTTATCTGTTTAAATGAGTTTTCCCACAATGCACATTTAACGCCTATCGGCACGTTCGCTGGATGATTTCACTGCAGGTTCAGAGGAGGGTACAACTGGGGAGGCGATCACATAGCTCCTGCCATCTTGGAAGCCATAGTCGTGGTAGCTACAAGTGTCCACTTTCTACACACCAAAACCAGGGGGCTGGAACTGGGTAAGAAATTTAAAGGGTGCCAATACACACCAGTTTAGCCTTCGCTAGGACTCTGCGGGCCCATTTCTAGCAGATCAGTGATGAGGCTTTGGTGTTGGTGCATACTGGTCCACTCATTTGGGTACGAATGCAGTTTTTTCTTCAACTCTACCCCCAGGTGTTGGGTTGAGGTCTAGGGGCATCAATTCAGCACCTCTACTTCATTGTCACTGAACCATTTGAGACCACCATTGATCCTGGTCAAGTATCTAATGCCTTTGGCTGTGAAACAACCCATCATCAGGCTTCCTCCACCGCACTTGACAGTTCCTTCAATTTCTCGATCTCTCCCCTTTTCCCTTTTCTTCCAAACCCATTTGCACCCAACAGAGCCCAGTCTATTAACTTTTATCTCATCGCTCCAAATCATCCGTTTCCAATCTTCTACTCTCCACTGTTTGTACTTTTTTGCAAACTCAAGCCGACTCTTCTTATGACAATATTGAAGTTGAGGCTTCTTCACTTTTTTTCAAGGCACCATTTCACACTTTTGTAATCGCACGGTACTTACATTTCTGTGATCTCACTGCCGTGTTTGTCACACCACAACTGATAGACCTTGTGATGAGCCGACTTGTTGACTCCGATATTTTGCCTGGACGTCCACTACTTGGCTTTTGAATGGATGGACAGACTTCATTTCATATTCTTCCAACTGTCATGGTGCTCACATGATGCAGTTTGGCAATTTCCTTGGCCGAGATATCGCTATCGATTCGCTGGATGATGCGGTTTCTCTTTTCTTGGGAAATCTTCATGGCTCCTGGATTCGAACCGGTGACCTTTTTCGCTTGGGAATCAACCTAATAACACACTGAGCTATTAGGGAATGTGAGAACAGGGTGTAATTTGTAGTTTACAAGAAGAAAAAGATTGTTCCACCACCAGGAGCAAAACGGTAACATTGCAGTTACATGACAAGAATCTGCATAACTAATCATATGGTCATTGGTCGCAAGTCCAATTTATGTATGAGACAGCCAAGATGATTGTCTATAAAATGATGGTAGTCTCACGTTTGATGCTGTAGTGGATGGTGAGATATGGAGCCTGAAAATCAAAAGTTCAAAACGTTGTTACCCTTTTGCTCGTCGGTGTAAATAGTCACTGAGCTTTCAACAAACTTTGCATTATTCAGTAGTACAGTGTGTACATGAGGAAAAAAACGCTCTGGCCACTATATCACTAGTATCTGGCAGATTTTAGAAGTTTTTCTCAGTGCTTGCTGAATATCTAGTCTGCAGTTCTCTCAGACATGGTGGGAGCAGACTAGCTGCGGTCCACTGCACACAGAAAGTAGAGGAGAATCTGCTTATTAACTGTTTCACAGTCACTCAGAAGCAGCCCCAAGATACCAAGATAATGTGGGACATTACAGAGAGGTACTGACCTGTATTTTTGCAAATAAAACACTTGAGATGAGCTGTAACCTTCCTATGTAGGTAGCTGTGCAGTTTCTGTTTGTCTGTGCCTGTCACCTCAGCTTCTGCTCACTCCCCTCTCCCTAGACTTGCATTGACTTGTGTAATATGATTACAGTTAGCTGTTTTTACTGTTGATTTATGCAAAGTTGTGTGAAATGTTAGTGACCATTTAAGGCTACTTTCACACTAGCGTTTCTATTTTCCGGTATTGAGACCCAGCAGAGGATCTCTATACTGGAGAAAAACGCTTCCGCTTTGTCCCCATTCATTGTCCATGGGCACAAAACGTAACTGAACAGAACGGAGTGCTCCAAAATGCAATCTGTTCTCATACCGAAAAGCAAACCGCAGCATGTTGTAGTGTGCTTTCCGTCCTGGGATGTGGAGCAAGACTGATCTCTGACACAATAGAAAACTGATCCGCCCTCCATTGACTTTTAATGGTGTTCATGACGGATCCGTCTTGGCAATGTTAAAGATGATACAACCGGATTCGTTCATAACGGATGCAGACGGTTGTATTATCAGTAACGGAAGCGGTTTTGCTGAACCCTGCCGGATCCAGTAAAAACGCTGGTGTGAAAGTAGCCTAAGGCTTGTTTTACATGAGCCATACGGAATGAGTCAGGATCTGTTCAGGGAAAAACTGATGGTTTTGTCTGCGATTGCGTTCAGTGTATGCGTTTTTTCACACCGATGTAATCAGTTTTTGGTGTGTTTTTCAATCTCGTGAAGAAAAACTGAAAAATGGATCCAGAGCTGCATGAAAAACACACAGTATAGAATATGCTGTGTTTTTTTTAATTTAAATTTTTTATTTTTCCCCTGAATTCAGAGTTGCGTGAAAAACGTACATGTACACAGACCCATAGAAATGAATGGGTCTGGATGCTGAGTGTTCACTACATGCATCGCATCCGGACGGAAAACTTGCTTACGTGAAAGAGGCCTAAATAGGTTAAATATGTTAATTCAAATATTGAAACGTATGGACAGACTATTTGGCCTTTCCATTGCTTTTACTTGTAGTGCGTCACTGGACATGTGTGGTATGATATATCAATACCTTGCAGTACAGTGACGTTTACAGTACTGTCCGGGGAAATTTGCTGCTCATTTCTGAGGAAGTGTGTGTAAAAATGAGGAACTTCCAGAGACGTGTGACATGAGTGACTAAAGCTACTTTCACATTAGCGTTTTTTCCCCGGTATTGAGACCTTATAAAGAAAAAAATGCTTCAGTTTTTTCCCCATTCATCGTCAATAGGGACAAAACGTAACTGAGTGCTCCAAAATGCATTCCGTTCCGTTCTCATACTGGAGAGCAAACCGCAGCATGCTGCGGTTTGCTTTCCGTCCTGGGATGTGGAGCAAGACCCACAATGCAAGTCAATAGAAAACTGATCCGTCCCCTATTGACTTTCAATGGTGTTCAAGACTGATCCATCTTGGCTGTAGAAGACCTAATACAACCGAACCTGTTCATGACGGATGCATGTGGTTGTATTATTGTAACGGAAGCGTTTTTGCAGATCCATGACGGATCCGCAAAAAAGGCTAATTTAAAAGTGCATCTGTAAGCAGATTTGTCCCTATGACCCTGACTGACCTGTTTTGGCAGCTGAAGACATCTGTGTTGGTCCCATGTTCATATGTGCCGGCATTGCTGAAAAAAAATTAATTTATGCAAATGAGCCTCTAGGATCAACGAGAGCGTTGTCGTTACACCTAGAGGCTCTGCTCTCTCTGCAACTGCGGCACCTTTTGCACTTTGACAGGGACAGGCAGTAAAAATGTGATCATGCCTGGCCCTGTCAATCAAAGTGGAGAAGGCGTGGCAGTTGCAGAGAATGAAAAAAGAGAGACCAGAGGATGACTTAATGGTGGGGGTGGAGAAGGGTATCTACCAACAGAACCATAGGCCACCTATATAAATGACTCAGTACCAGCTCCCGAGTATACCAGGCGAATAAACAAAAAACAGAGCTCGCAGTACTGTTAAAAAAAAATATATAATTTTTATTGTGACATAATTAAAACCTATATAATATAAAATATATATATATATATATATATATATATATATATATATATATATATAGTAAGCCATTAAAAAGTAAAAGAGGGTGACAGAGCGCCATCCTGGTGCTGCACATATGTCAAAAAAATAAATAAATTTATAACAAGCGTATCCAAATGTAATAGAATTACCAAATGTTTAATTATATAGTGAATTGTACATATAGGGGATATACAAGATAAGTCTCAGTAACGTTGGTTGCATGGCTAAGGGATTAGGAACCACATGCATGTGCTAAAGTACATAAACTGGAATAGGTTCGCAGTAATAACCAAGTATAAAGAGTCACCTACATCCAATGCCAGTATGACCAAAAAAAACAGAGACTCGCCTAATAATGACGGCATGCTGTACCAACCAGGATGGCGCTACCCCAACGCGCGTTTCGGCGTGCCTTCTTCCGTTTTGTTTAGTTGCAGAGAGAGCAGAGCCTCTAGGTGTAATGGTAACGCCCCCGTTGCTCCTAGAGGCTAATTTGCATATATTAAAACACATTTCTCAGCAGTGCGGGCACATATGAACATAGGACCAACACAGATGTCTTCAGCTGCCAAGCGCACATGTAACAGGTCAGCCAGTGTCATAGGTACAGATCTGCTGACAGATGCCCTTTAAGGAATAGTAGTCTCAAATTCAGCAACGCTCTGCTTGCCAGTCCGACTGGTTATTTGCCTTTTTCCATGTGGCCATGATGTTGTGCCATGCAATGTCATTGTGACCACTTGATGGTATTCAAGTTCCTAATGAAACCAGATTATTAAAAGAGTTATTGCCATCTTTATGATGGGTACGACCTCTGGGTCTCCCACAGATCCTGAGGATAAAGGGGCTACACCATGGATTTAGCGCTGTGTAACCTGTACAGTAGCGCTCCCGGTCACTGGCCTGTGCAGGGAACTGCAGCCGCCCCATTCACTTGCACAGCCGGGGGACCAGGGCACCATTATGCAGGGAAAAACAGTGAAGGGGCGCAGCGCTAAATCAGTGCCACACCCCCTTCATTCTCTGGATCGGTAGGAATCCCAAAGGTTGGAACCCCACCATCATAAACTGACCCCATAGTCTAGCGATATATAAGATGGAAATAGCCCTTTAATATACTGGCTGTTAGAACTTTAGGATAAGACCATTAACCACGACTGACAATGTGAAGGTGTAAGACATCCGTTCTTATTACGTGTCACCCTTTATAAGGTATGATAGATGTCTTCTGCACATGCTGTCTAGTTGCTCCTTATTTATAACCCTTCCTATTCATGTCTTGCTTTTTCTCCTCAGCAAACCTGGACTCCATGTTGTCAGAATACGAAGTGATCTTGTTGTCTGGAGTCCAGCAGCACTCTCTCCGGAAGCGGGATCTAGAGACGCAGTCTCATGTGGAGAGAATGGTGGACTTCACTGCCCTGCACAGGTGACCCACATTGTACCCAGTTACCCGTAGCCAACAGGACATGACCAGAACTAGAGCTGCACATACACAGCCTAATGTAGGGCCGAGGTTCTTGAGAACTTCCAGCGAACTGAAGTGTATAATGGACTAAGATGTGGAGAATAACCGCTCTACAGTATACATAATCTGATTTCTAGTCTGGTAAAATGGATGACCTGCATACCCATGGTTATCGCCTGTATGACCTGGTGGTCGTGGTTTGGAAACACGTGTGTTGACAAGCAGTCAGTGTCTCTGGCTACTACTGACGGCAGGGCAGTTCAGAAAGTAGGGTACCCATTAGTTTTTGGGGGTTCTTGATTGGTTATTATGGGCATATGTTCCATCTTTTCCTTGCACTGGTGTGAAAGGGCTCCACCACCCTTGTTTCTGCTGATGGGTGGGCTCCTGGGCTTGAGACCACATCCAAGCATTATTCTGGCTCCATGAAATAATTCTTATCCTCATCTCGCTGTACTCTATTTGGCCGTGTTAGGAAATATTCACACAAGGCAGGTTTGAAATTGGGCAAGTTGCTTTATGACCACTCTCTTCCCCTCTATGGCCACTCTTCTGTATTTGTAGTCGATTTTTGCTCATTTTTAATTACGTTATCTTTCGCAGGCATTTTAAGTTGTACCTAACCTCCGATGCAGATCATCTGTCGGAAAATTTAAAAGCTGTAATACTGGATGGGAACGGCAAAGGAAAAAATTATCCTGTCAAGCGCTCCGACTTCTTCACTGGACATGTAGTTGGTCAGTGGTGCTTCTATCCAATCAGTTCTTCATTGTGCTTATTCAGCGCCATCATATTCAACAGTCAGCAGTGGAGTTCACAATCTAATTTTCCCATCTCACCCATGCATTTGTAATTTTTGTCAGATTTGGGCCCAATAATTTAGGTAGGCAACAGAGCTAACCACTGGGCCACCTTGAAGCCCACATTGATTATTAAAGAAGGTTTCCTGCCAAACCACAACTTTCCATTGATGCTTGACCAAAGAGACTGTGGCGCCCGGTATTAAAGGGGTTTTCCGAGATTTTAATACTCTTCAGAATATGTCATCAGTATGTGATCGGTGGGGGTCTGACTCCCGGGACCGCGCCGATCAGTTGTTTGAGAGGGCACGGGTGCTCCTGTGAGCACTGAGGCCTTCTCTCAGCTTTCCATCGGTCACGTGGCCTAGGCGCATCTCAGCCCCATACAAGTGAAAGGGGCTGAGCGCGATACCAAGCACAGACACTATACAATGTACGGCGCTGTGCTTGGTGAGCTGAGAGAAGGCCGCCGCGTGCACAGGTGCGTTCTCAAACAGCTGATCAGCGGGGATCCCTGGTGTCAGACCCCCATCAATTCAGATACTGATGACCTACTCTGAAGACAGGTCATCAGTATAAAAATCTCGGAGAACCCTTTTAATTTACAGTTTCTTACCCTTGTCCTCTATTGATGAGAAGCTTCTACAGACATGAACATTTTCTATTTAGTTGTGATTTTTAAAGATAATTTGCCGTTGTGTTACACCCCTCTAAATCCATCTAGGAGGTTACTCAATAGAGAGAAGCCATTGAGAGTATTTGTGACCACTAGATGTCATTCTTTGGGGCAAATTTGGGGTTTATTTCCAACTTTTAGATCATTTTCAGCGATTGTTATATGGGTGCTTTTTTGCAGTCAGTGAGGTCGAGAGTTAGAGCACCACAGAAGACTATGGTGTTCTAAGGGTCCTTTTACATGGACCGATGATCTGGGAAAAGCATTTGTATAAATGCTCTTTCACGCTAATCTGACAGTGTAAAAGGTGTCGGCAGTCACCCAATGCTTGTTCATCGGTGATCATGTCGGTCCGCCGGCACAGAAAATAATCTTTCCTGCGCACTAAACCGTGGTGTATAAACAGCCGCCTGCTGCGCCGGGACAATGATTTTCTATGGGGACAAGCGATGGCCTGGCAGCTATACATATGCATGCTCAGCTCAGTGAATGGGACGCTGATAACCGGGAACGAAAGGATCGGGCAGTTGAAGTCCAGTATGCTTGATCCTCATTTCCCCTGACATCATCTGTTGGGGAGAGTCGGAGGCTCCATACACATTACATGGGCAGTTGAACCTGCCGAAACCTAATGTCTAATGCCAAAATCTATGTATGGCTTTAGACTTTTTTTTTGTTTTGTTTTAGGGGAGCACAATTCAAAGGTTATTGCGCACATTGGTGATGGCGATTTTACAGCACGGATCACAACAGACGGGGAGGAATATAACATTGAGGTAGGAATTCTCAATAGGTATTATAGTGTATATTATTATTATTATTCTATTATTTCAGCTGTTGTATTGGGCCATGTGGATCACTCTTGTATACTGTAAGTGATGTGTGTGTGTATGTATATGTGTATATATATATATATATATATATATATATATATATATATATATATATATATATATATATAAATATTGAAATCTTGGAGCCGCAGCATTACAGACCTAATACTAGTAATATGCAGACCTCCAAATCTAGTCCAGTGGTTCTGCAATATTACATTTCAGTTGATTAGTGAGTCATACTTAAGTGTTCTGTATTTCCTGCAAGAAGAAGTGCAGAATGATCAATGTAACAGTAAACTTTAACCAAGATGTTATGTATTTATACCATCGAATATTCCACTTCATGGAAGTTCCCAATAAGCTTCAGCCCTCCTTGTAGCATTGATCCCAAGAACAGGGATCGCATGTTCCCATCCTGTTGAACGGCATGCCGAGCATGCACCCTGCCTCTCCATTCGTTCTCTAGGGAACTGCCGGAGATAGGGGAACACTGGGGCTCGGCCTGCCGCTACATCAGGATGGGGACCTAGGATCTCCGTTCTCTGGATCTGTGGGGGTCCCAGCTGTCGGACCCACACTAATCAGTTAGTCATCCCCTATCCTGTTCAAAAGGAATAGCTTTCATACTTGACACGACCCCTTTAAAATGACTACCCCTTCCAATCCATGTGGTTCCTAGACCTGGCACGCTGCCCAGTCCCTAGCATCATGTCCGCTCATCCACAGTGCTTTGCAGATTTGGATGTATTGCACCTGCCACTAGCTAAACTAAAACATGACTCCGCTAATTTCAGAACCTTTTTTTCAGCCTCTGTGGAGATTCACAGGGAACACCTCGAGAGATAATCTGCTGGTCTACCGGTCTGAAGGCATCAGAGAAGTGTCCCGTCTCCAGTCCTCTAAAGTGTGTGGATACGTCCAGCCAGAGCAGGATCTCTTCAGAAACCAGGAGGAATCTGGAGAAGCACCCAGAGGTAACGGCTGCTTACTTATGAAGTATTGGTGACCATTTCCACTAAGTATAATATGTGTGGATATTAGACCCCGAGTAAGTTCTCAGACCTGGGGTGAAGTTATCTTAAGCTGGCAGCCCCCCAAACCACCTGCCACTGATTGACAACTTTCTCCCTATACTCTCAATCAGTGGTGAGAGTGTGTGTGGGGGGATTACGCGGACTCGATGCGCTGCTGAAAAAGTTTTTTTTATTTTTTATTTTTATGAAAAATACTGCAAGGAAAAAGTGATGCAGAGCTGAAATCAGAGGCCCTGTCACTACTATATGCTGCCTTTGGATAAAGCAGCTTAAAGGGAATGTGTCATCAGAATATGACCTGCTGTTTAAATCACTTTTTTATGTTTAACACATTTTTTTATTTTTTATGTTATTTTTAATTTTCCATGTCAATGACTATAAACAAAAACCATATATCCTGCAGTTTTCACACTGACCACTAAGCCTAATAATAGGCGCCACTTCTTGGTCTGTACAGATCACTTTGCTGCAGTTACCTGCTTATCTGTCATTCTAATCCTGCCTGTAATGATATCACCTCTGTGTATAGATAAGACAGGATCCACCGTTCACAGTAGGTGATGGTCACATCTTATCTGTTCTTTCCTTGTACAATGACCTCTGCACAGGTCACAGACCATGCCTAGAAAACCCTCCCATAGAAGTCACTGAGGTCCCCTCCAGAACATTGTGTCTGTGTCTGTGGCCGTAAAGCAATTTTTTTAATGCTGTGTACTGTAAGTGCTATTAAGAACAGCTCGGGCAAGATTGCCGCCTCCATAAACATAGTACATAAGGCCGAAAAAAGACATTTGTCCATCCAGTTCGGCCTGTTATCCTGCAAGTTGATCCAGAGGAAGGCAAAAAAAAAAACTGAGGTAGAAGCCAATTTTCCCCACTTTAGGGGGAAAAAAAATAACCAGAATAAAAAAAATCTACAATCCGATAATAAAAACAGATTAGAAAAAAGGATGTGTGTCGCTATCTGGTTTTAACTGGCAAATAACAACATTTTTGGTGACCCATTTCCTTTAAACCTGGTGACAGATCCCCTTTAATTTTAGGACTAAAAGTCCTTGTCACCAGAGTACTATATCCCTGGATCAGTGTCCTACTGGTAACTGAAGCTGAGATTGTTGAATCATAGGACAGCTGCTTCCTACACTGGAAGGATACAATGTCTGATTCAGGCATACAATTGATTCTATCTTTCTTCTTGTACCATTATATACTGGCCGCCATGTGACAAATGTTCTTTCGTCCCACTAATGATAATTTAAAGGGGTTCTCCAGGATAGGCTATCATCTTTATAGGTGTATTCTCGACACCCCACCGATCAGCTTAGGCTTCTTCCTAGGCCAGTGACTTCACGTTCATCGGTCCCATGGCCTAAGCTCAGCCCTGTTCAGTTGAGCTCCATTACCAAGCACGGTCGCCATACAATGTACGCCACTGTGCTTGGTAAGCTGCGAGTAGGGCACATCGCTCACCAGAGTCCCGGTGATCGCCCTGACTTCCTCAAGCAGTTGATTCGGACGCCCGGCAATCTCATCTTGAGGATATGCCATGAATATGAAAACCCTTTTAATAAAAACAAGCACTTTTTCCTCAACTGTCAGCTGGATCAACCCAAGTTAATCAGTCACGCTGCCTGGAAGGGTTGATCCTGCTGATTAAGACAATATCGTGTGAAAATCGGTGGCAGTGTTCTTGAGAAAAAAGGCTTTTATTATTTATGCAAATTAGGACGTCACTACTGCAGCATCTAGGCCACGCCCCTTTGTGTACTAAAGACCTAATTTGCATAACATATAAGCTTTTTTTCCTTGGTAATGCCAGAAGACGGGTATCATTTTGGTCAGCGGGATCAACCCTGAGTGTGCCTGGTTTAATAGGATTGATCCTGCTGACAGCTACTCTTTAACTAGTGTAGAGCCGTTTTGTTGGCGCTGTAACGTCTTCTCCAGAAGTGCGCCCATTTCTTATAGTTTCCTTCTCGGTAGTACGGCATTAGTGATCCTCCTTGTAGAGGGTAAATAGGAAAGGCTTGAGATTAGCAGTAAGTGCTGCTCCCCCTCCTCCGCTGCCCACTCACTTGTAATCGAGAATCTTGTAGCAGATCCTTGGCTCAGCCGCAGCAGGGGAGAGTCTTCTCGTGTGGGATTAGATGTAATTGCATGCACTGCAGCGCGATGCCAGGTGGGTATTCTCATCCGTACAGACATGGGCAGTAAAATAAATGGGGCACGTAATACAGGATCTGTAATGGATACGGACCCTATGGTATATCATTGTGACTTGTATAGGCAGATTGGGGGCGTGAACGTATTTTAAATCATAGGCTTATAATCTACTTAAGGGACTTTCCACTAATCTTGTCCTTCTGCATTACATATTCTGTGTCCTAGTTTAATACTTAAGTTTTAATTTTCAGTCGTCGCACTTCTCACCTTCTTTTACAAGTGTCTTGTGGTTGGCCCCAGCAATGTCCTGTCCTATCCAAGGACAAGCAAAGCAGTATTACCGTCTATTTCCTCTTTCATTGGCGCATTAAAGCTGGCACGGATAAAGCTCTTGCAACTGCCTCCTGATGCACGTGTGGCTAGTGACGACATAAGTCCAGGAATAAAAGGGAGGTGGTGACTTGTGGCTGTCTTGACACATACGAAGCAAAAATAAAACAAAAACTGTAAAAATTAAGATTTATATGGCACGTTTAGTAAAAAATAAATTCCCTGGGGCAAACCCTTTCACTCTTTCCCATTATGAGCAGTTTTCATTTTATTTATTTTTTTCATTTTTCGCTTCCTGCCTTTCAAAAGCTATATATATATTTTTTTACTTTCCTGTTCACATTGCTTGTTGTTAATGACACCATTTAATATTCCATATGATGTAGTGAGAAGCTGGAACAAAATGTATCTAAAATCTAACAAAGTTTGATAAAAATGACTCATTACCTTTACTCTGCAGTCAGTAGGATTACAGTAATAACAAATTTACGTATTTTTTGCGGTTTTAATCCTTTTTTTATTTTTTTTTATATATTTGTATTGTCATATTCTGCCCCCCCCATAACTATATAACTATATATATATATATATATATATATATATATATATATATATATATATACACTGAAGATATTTGTGCAGAAAATCTGCACTAAAACCACACACAGAAAGCAAATATATCCATACGTGTTTTTTGTAAAGATTTTGGGGGTCATTTATTAAGACTGGCGTTTTAGACTGGCCTCTCCATAACTTCGGCGCATCCAGCGCCAGTTCTAAATGTAAGTCCGCTTCCTTACTGTCTTACATATAGACCATTTTGTACTACTAAAACAAGCTTAGAAAATGATGAATGAGACGGACCTGCCGGCCCATCCCCTTCCCCGTCCACGCCATGCCCACAATTTTAGACCTGGCGTGAGAGGGGTAAAATCGCAGATTGCGGCGCAGCTAACAGTTCCGCCACCATCTTCTTCTGAAATACGCCTGATTATAGGTGTATTTCAGTATAATAAATGACACCCTTTATGTGTATATTAACCATTCCATTGAGGTCTGTGGGAAAACGCACGTAATCTGCCTCTACAGTTACCATTAGGGCTCTTTCACACGAGTGTATCCCGTGCGTGACATCTGCTCCGTGAATGACAGCCACGCCGCGCTCCTGACAGCAGAGACGCGGAGCATTAACATGACTGATAATGCTCCGTGCCTCTCTGTGATCTTTTTACTACAAAATCACAGTGAGATGATTGTGAAAGTTGTCACCGTGATTTTGTAGCAAAAAGATCACAGAGAGGCACGGAGCAGTAATGCTCCGTGTCTCTGCTGTCCAGAGCGGGCTGGGCTGTCATTCACGCTGCGGATGACACGCACGGCATCCGCTCGTGTGAAAGGGCCCTCAGGGTTGATTTTTGCAGGGTGATCTGTAGTTTTTATTGGAGTGTGTATGACTTTATGTTCACTTTTTGTTCAGTCTGGGGAGGTGAAGTGACGGAAGAAAGAGCAATTCGTCCATTTCGATTTCTTTTCCTGTCACGCTGTTTTATCATAGGGGATAAATACTTTTATAATTTGCGGTGATAGTGGTCTTTATTTTTTTATTTTTATATGCACAATAGAGTAAGGACGGTGATTTGAATTTTAATTCATTTTGTTTTTAATATTTTTTAAAAGATTTTTTACCTTTTTAAAGGGTACTGGAACATGTGATTATTAGATCGCTGCTACCATAGACTTTCAGTGCTTTACCATTGTAGTCTATAGGAAAATTACCATGTTCCATTCGAGCCCCTTCAGAAGGCTCCTGACTGCCATGGCAACTGAACTGCTCCTATGATCCCATCGCAGAATTGACTGCAGCATCTGAGGGGTTAAAGGTCAGTGATCAGACACTGGTGGTGGGCTACTCAGCAGGTGCTGGCTTAAAGTGGTTGTCTGCCTGCCTCCTGTACTAAAGGATGATGCTTACCTGCTCCTCCATGCTGGCTCCTGCATCTTCATCTTCGGGTCCAGGGTTTGTTTCTTCCTCCCTGACATGGACATGGTCACCTGATTCTCTTCAGCCAACCCCTGGCTTTAGTGGTGACGTGTGTCTCCTGGGGTTTTATATATATATAGATAGATAGATTATATAGAGATAGATAGATAGATAGATTATCTACACGTTCTTGAGGGAATAGGCTTCTTACCCCAATAATAGTCCAGAAATAGTCCAATAGATCATGGACAAATAACTCCTTTATTCACCCGTGCGGTGCAACGTTTCGGTTCAATACTAGAGCCTTTTTCAAGCTTGAAAAAGGCTCTAGTATTGAGCCAAAACGTTGCACCGCACGGGTGAATAAAGGAGTTATTTGTCCGTGATCTATTGGAATGCCGTTCATTTTCTGGAAAATATATATATATATATATATATATATATATATATATATATATATATATAGCAGGACAGAAGTGCAGTATATTTGGAGCATGTAAGTACAGTACTTCATGATGAAAAGAACCCTTCGCTCATCTTCTGAATGTGGTGAATGCAACAGCCTCATAACAGGTACCTATCACTCAAGCCTTTCCTGCATTGCCGCAGTCCTGCATTTCCTCATTCGTCTTTTTCAGCATTGCCACCTATTGCCACAATTTCGGATGCTTGTCTTTACTCTTTCGTTCCCCTCCAAATCAAACACTAAAGAAATCTTTTCTGTGGTTTCTTATCAACCAGTTTCCTTTTTCAATGACTTCAAGGATCTCTAATCCACCTCTCCAGACATGTCTGTTTTAGTAACTACTTGCATCCCCTGTGTAATATCAGTTCAGTTTTTATGCCTCTATGTTTTATTCCTACTATAAGTCTATGCACAGAAAGATACATCAGGATGTTACCTGTTTGGGGCCTGTCTCCGCATAGCCTGATACTATTCAGTCAGTGCAGCCAGTGGCAGTCTCTGCAGATGGAAGCATTCATTCTTCTGATCATTGCCGCTGCCTCCTCCCAGCATTTCCCAGTTTGTTGGTTATTGGTACCCTTTATATGGCATGATAATTCATTGTTAGCAGCACATCATCCCATGTGAAGAAGAATCTGCTGTTGACAAAAAATCCTGCACCAAGGTGAATGAACCTTTTCTATGTGATTACAATATTAGAGGAAAAGGAGAAGTTTATTGGGAAAAACTGTACAGCTGAAAGGAGGCTCTAGGACCTGTTGTGTCGCCTCTGGCCCGGATACAAGAAGAGATACGGCCTGCGGCCCGGATACAAGAAGAGATACGGCCTGCGGCCCGGATACAAGAAGAGATACGGCCTCCGGCCTGGATACAAGAAGAGATACGGCATCCTGCAGCACATTTGACCACAGATGGACCCGTAGATCCTGCACACTAGTAGGTCGCTGATTTCCCATAAATGCTAAAGACGATATGGTTCCAGTCTGTAACAGTCCAGGTTTCTTGTTCACAACACTACAAATTAAGGCAATGGTGGCTGGCTATCAATGGCAGGACACATAATGGGCACAGTGACACCAAATTTTCTTCTGCTAAGGGCCTGGAAATGGTCTAGGCAGAGACAGGGGTGTGTAATGAAGAGGCCGCCTGTGTCTGGATGGTGGAAACTGTGGGAGCTGCTTGTGCTTGTGGGTGGATCAAATGATCCTCTCTACTGGTTGTCTGTCTGGGCTGTCTGTAGCATGTTCACCATGTGTTTGCCCTCATGTAACCACTGCTCCCAGCTAGGATTGCCCCGGGTATCGAATTATCGATACCCAATCGATACTTTTTTACCGTATCGATTCGATACCGGGATTTGCCTGTGAAACTAGCACAAATCCTCCTTTGGGACCCGCACCTATACCTAGAACGGAGCCTGCAAAGTCCGGGAGGGCGCATGTGCATCCACCCTCCATTCATTCCTGAGGTGGGACCTGCACCTATCAGAAATTGGGGGCATATGCTAGCGATGTGCCCCCACTGTTTAAGGTGGGAATATCCCTTTGACATTTTACTGCTGAGCGCAATTGTGGATTAGCCACGGAACTGGGGGCCTAAAGAGTGACTGATATCTGGCGCAGGGACTCTTAAACACCACCAAAGAATTCCTGAGATGCTCCACTCACAATGGGGAAGATTTGGCGTAAAGGAAAACTGGCTTAGTTCGTTTTTCAGAGGCTCACTGGCTTCTTCAAACAGCTGATCAGCAGGGGTACCGGTGTCTAACTCCCACCGATCAGATATTGATGACCTCTCCTGAGGTTAGGCCGTCAATATACAGTAGAAGGCCAGAGAAGTTCCAGAGAAAACAAGTTTTTTGGTTTGGAAATGTTAAAACTGGAGGATCTGCAGTTTGAAGCTGACCATATACTTTAGACAGATCTATCAACCTACGGCCGACCCTCACATACACATGCAGACTCTGCTCGGATGAGCATGCATGTGCTGTTGGGAGGAAGAGGGGAATAAACTTTGCCGCCATCTAATCTTCCAGGAGAACTGGATCAGGTATTTTAAAGTCCAACATGCCTAACCTTTTTATTTATCTTCCATCTGGGGAACATTCCCGTAAACATTGGTCATCAATCATCTAACGTGTATTGCCAGCTTTAATAGTACTAGTTATGATGGAGTTAAAGGGATTGTCCAGTTTCAGGAGGAAACAATACAACTCAGATGAGCGACCTGTACTAAAGAATAGATGATTACTTACCTGAGAGATCGCGCCTGATCACCTGAGTTCTCACGTTTCCTCTTGAAACTGGACAGCCCCTTTAATCTTATCATTTTGTACGTTTATCGCTCAGTTGCTGATACCTTGTAGTCTTAACTGAAAATGCAGTGTCAATTAGTTTCCAGGAAGGTGGTCTGCTACAAGGGGCATCTAGGGTTCCTGAAGAAACAAATCATCCAAAACGTTGGTTGGCAGACGCTCATTAGGGACATGTTCTAGTTAGACGGTAAACAACCAGTTATGTGTAGAGACCCAGCACTTACCAGTCTAAAACCAGTCTAACGGGCTTCCATACTCGTGGTGGTGCATTGTGTGGAAAGTCGCTTTATGACCAACCCCTCCCCCCCCCCTTTTTTGGTTGTAGTCAGCAGAGGATATGTGCAAAGGAGCGTGCAGAGCAGTCTCGTCACATTGGAAAGGTCATATGTCTTTCTCTAGGAGGCGTTGACACTAGTAAAAGCTGTTTAACTCCTCCCCTGGCAGCTATACCCCCTCCAGCCTGGAGAGAGAGCTTCAGTTTTTTCTAGTGTCAATAGGAGGCAAGACCTCCCTGCTCTGAAGGTTTTTTTTTTTTTTCCTCTTTTTCAGGTGGGAAACAGTGGTCGCCTAGCCTCCCTGTTCTCCTGGGGGAGCACGCCAGCGTTGGTCCGCCACGCTGCCTCCTCCCCCACAAGAAGACCAGGGCAGCCTCACTCCCCTGCATCCCGCCAGCTGAAGGGTCACCCATCCAAGTCCCTCTTCCAGCGTCCTGCCACTATGGTGCCAGTAGCTGAAGGGATGACCCTGCTGGAGAAGAGGAAGGGTGAAAATGGCGGCTGGACAGATAAGTGATGCCTGCTCCAGGCACATTTTCTCTCCCCTCTCCCTTCCTCCTCCCCCCTCCCTCTCTGGAAGAGGCACTCTCCGGTCTCCTGCGTGACCCCAGCAGAGAGGCTCACGACCGGCGGTGTGATTATTACTACTTGGCGCTCTTGCGCTTCGGAACAGATGAGCACATTGGGTTGGGAGGGGGCGGGGACTATCTGCGCTTAGATCAGGACGGAAGCGGCAGGCTTAGGTAGAAGCGGCGGCTTCTATCTTCCCTCCGCTTTCAGAACGGGTGGTAGCCTGTTCCAGGCGCTGCCTTGGGCCGCATACTGCCTTGGGCCGGTTACTTTTTACTGGCACTCCGAGGGTTACTGGGCCGCGCGCGCACCGCCGCGGCACTGAGCGGGAGATTCAGGACCTGAGGGGGCGGGGCATTCTCTTCCCGCCAAAGCGCTCAAGGAGCTCTTCTCTGGACATCCTCTCCGGACAGCGTCTGCTCCTGGCCTTGGTAGGAACTGTTGCTCCTCTCCTCAGGTCACTGTATCCTCTCCAGCCTCAGGCGTATCTTCCTGGATACATCATGTCTGATCCCTCTGGGGTTCTTCCTCGCTTTCCAATAACTGTCCATTATGCCTGCTCTATGTGTCAGGCAAAATTCCCTTGCGGGCAACCGTATTCTGTCTGCACTGCTTGTCAGACGCCCAGGCAGGGGCCCCCCCTTCAGCCCATACCGCTGCCTCCCCCTTTGGCATCTGAGTTACCCGATTAGGCCAGAACTCTCTCTCAGGCGGTGGAAAACCTTGCTAAAATCTCCCAATCCACCCTATTTATAGTGGGTCGCATGGTTGAGAATCCGCCACCTCCCTCAGATGCACCCTCCAGAGCTTCTTCACCCCCCCAGGTCACTTCCCTCCGGTGATTCAGTCAGCGCACTGCATTCACAAAAGCGTCCCAGAGTAGACCACGTTTCTTCCTCTGACTCATCTCCCTCTCCACCCCATGTACAGTCTCACTCAGGTTTTCTTCTCCTGGGGACGTGCTGTCCGAAGTAGAGGTTGAGAATTTGGATATGGATACGGAGCAGCCTTCTAAGTTGGCCTTCACTGTGGATAGCCTCATTGCTGCCATCCGCGACAACTTCCGGGTGCAGGATGATCCCTCCCCACTGACCAACAGGGGGTATCCTTATTCCGTCCAAAATGGGCCTCAAGGGTGTTTCCTCGCCATAATGATTTTTCGGCGGTGGTTTCCAAGGCTTGGGATCATCCAGACATGCGTTTTTACGTCCCAAAAAAGCTGGACATCCTATATCCTTTCCCAGTGGATTGTGTTTCCACGTGGGCATCTCCTCCTAAGGTGGACCCACCAGTGGCACGGCTCACCAAAAATACGGCTATTCCTATAGCCGATGGATCCTCCCTTTAGTCCGCTGAAGATCGTCGGATGGAATCCTTGACGAAGTCCTTCTTTGCAGCTACACGGTCAGCCCTTAAGCCCGTGTTCGCCTCCTTGTGGGTGGCGAAGGCGATCTCTGAGTGGGGCAGTCAGCTGGACCAGCGCTTGGTATCCGAGGTCCCTGCTCAGGATCTCCGATCCTTGGCGCAGCTGATCATCCAGGCGGGAAGTTCCTCTGCGAGGCGTCCTTGGACGCTGGCCCCCTCATCGCGCGCTCTTTGGCGCTTGCAGTCACCTTACGCCGCGAGCATTGGCTGAAGGTGTGGGCAGCGGATGCGACTTCCAAGCATTCTTCAGTCGGACTTCCCTTTGCCGGCACCCGTCTCTTTGGTTCTCGGCTGGACTAAATTATTTCTGAGGCCACAGGAGGCAAGAGCACCCATCTCCCACAGCCTAGAGCCAAGCGGGCCTCTCACGTTAGGTCAGGTTCCTCACGTGGCAGGCCCTTACGTCTGTTCACTAGTTCCCGCCCCGCAACGAGCTTTTCCGCTAGGGGGGAGGGTTTACTTCCCAGGATCGACGCAAAAAAACGTCCTTTCGGGCACAGCTCTCCTGGCGTCCCAGTCCTCAGTCCGCTCGACCTCCTCAGCCTGAAGGTGCGCCCCTGCCCAACAGGGTGGCGGGCCGCCTCCTCCTCTTCCAGGACGTCTGGCGGGCCCACGTCTACGACGCTTGGGCACTCAAGGTTGTATCCTCGGGATAATAAGAGTTCCTGTCTCTTCCCCCAGACAGGTTTTTTTTCAATTCTGTTATCCACTGGATCCCGAGCGGGCGGCTGCCTTCTCCCAGGTCATTCAGTCCCTCCTGGACCCCGGGGAGTCATCTCTCCTGTTTCCCCAGCAGAGAGGTTCAAGGGGTTTTATTTGAACCTTTTTGTGGTCCCCAAAAAGGAGGGCTCGGCGCGCCCAATCCTGGACCTCAAACTACTGAACAAGTTCCTCCGTCTCCAGCGGTTTTGGATGGAATCCCTTTGTTCCGTAATTGCTTCTCTGGAGCAGGGGGAATTCCTTTTGGCTGTAGATATCCAGGACGCATACCAGTTTGTCGCCCTCCACCTGTGCAATTCAGTGAAGGATCTCCTCAGGATTTCCAATCGGTCCTCCGGGGCTGTTTGGTTGATAATTCTCCACCTGCGCCATACAGTGGAGAACCTCTGGGATTCCCAATCCACCCCCTGGGGTCGTTTGGTTGCGAATTCTCCACCAGTGCATTTAATAAGGGACCGCTGACATTGCCAATCCACCCTCCTGGGTCGTTTGGTTGACAAGTCCCCACCTGCGCAATCCAGTGGGGGACAACTGGAACTTCCCAATCCACCCTCTGGGCTCGTTTGGTTGATAATTCTCGACCTGTGCAATCACTCTTCGGAGTCGTTTGATGAATCCGGTGGACGGACCTCTAGAAGTTCCCATTCCTCCCCCTTGGTAGTTTGGTTGATAAGTCCCCACCTGCGCTGTCCGCAACTGCCAGGGGCAAGATTCTGAGGTGTAGACCTACGCGCTAGCGGACCACAGCAAGTCTTCTTTCCCCTCGAATATCATCTCTACACCCCCTCCCTTCCTCCCCGGGTCACACTCGGACGCACCCTCTCTCACAGGGATGGGTCCGTCCGAGGGAGGGGGGGGGGAAGTCACTGATTCAGAACCTGCAATGAATCCGAAGCAATCTTCTAAGATTGCGCCTACGGTGGCCAGCAGTACTTGTCATTCGCATTACCCCCTTCCATAGGCAGAGTAATTGCACTACTTCGTGATGCAGTACTGGCCTTATACATTGTCCCCTGCCATAGGTGGACTAAGTACAATAACACTGGTTTCAGTGCCGGACGTATACATTCCCCCTTCTGTAGGTGGCGGAATTGCATCTCCACTTGGTTCAGTACCTGCCGCATTCATTAGCCCCTTCCATAGGTGACGCAATGGCATTCTCACCGGTTACAAGGTGTGCTGTATGCATTACCCCCTTAGGTGCTATTGCACTCCCACGGGGTACAGGACTCGCAATATGCACTAGTTCTCGCCGTGGGCATTTACCCCCCATCCTTCATAGGTGGGGTGTTTTCCCTACCACTGGCTTACGTACTTGCCGTACGCATTCCTCCTTCCATAGGTAGGGTAATTGCACCACCATTGGATACGGTCCCGACTGTCGCGCTATCCTTCCATAGGCAGAGTGTTGCACATGACTGTGCTTCCTGTTTGATATTGTCCGCATCAATACGTCGTGTGTACACCATTTCACATATACGGTGAGTACGTTCCAGCGAGTCAAGTGTTCACTGACTCTATATTTTCTATCACCACTCCTCCTTCTCTGGGGAGTGGTTATGCTGGCACTCTGGTTTAGCGCCTACAGCTTGTTTTCCTCCACAGGTGCAGCCCTTCGCTAATGCTCGAGTTAGTGGTCGCTGCAGTGGGACGTCCCCTCAGGTAGGGGTCCTACCCTGGCGCTAGCTTGGCAGTTGCTCCTGTCCAGCGCCCTTCCAGGTAGAGTTTTTAAGGTTGTTCTACTTAACCTGGGGCAGTCCAGTATGTGGCTTCTACGGATAGTCTCAAGGCCCCCCCCCCCTCAGTTTTGCGCTGACGGGCCGAACGCTGGCTGCTCCTGTGGGAGCGGTATTGCCTTACCACTACATACTTGGGTTCTTACTGCTCAGCGCTTTGTCAGGTGATGGACTCTTCTAGCACTGAGTTCGGTGGCCTTGCGGGTGGCCCCCTCCTCTGCTGGAGTATGGGGCTAGCAACACAGTGTGACTCCCCTTGCCTGGCTTCCTCCTCAGGCGGAGTTTTTTGTGCAGCCACTTAATCCTTGGCTACTTCTGTATAGCGGCGAACCACACGCTTACTCTTCTCATGTCTTTTTCCTCCTCTGGCTCGTGGTTCATAGACACCCCGCATGCCTTGGTAGTTCCTACGTTACTACCTTCCCTTTTCTGCATTTGCACGGGGTATTCGTTTGGTGGCCTTCCATTCCAGGCACACTCCGGTCCCGACTGGTGGTCAGTGGCACCCTCCCTTTACAGGGACTCCTTCCATTGGTCTGGGTGTGCTAACGGTATCTACACGGAAGCTCCCCACTTTTCTCTCCCGAGCAGGAGTTTCGGGAAGCATATGGCATGGACGCACTGATATCTCCTTGGCGGGACTTCTTCCTCCTTATGTGTTTTTTTTCTGCTGCCAGGGTTCTACGGAGGATCAGAGGAGGGCATTCCGACAAATACTAGTCGCTCGGGATTGGCTCCGTCACGTGTGGTTCGCCGACCTCGTTCTCCTTCTAGGTGACGTTCCTTGGTCACTGCCACTCAGCGACAACCTTCTTTCACAGGGTCCGGTCTTACATCAGCCTTTAGTGTCTTGGTTGACAGCGTGGCTATTGAATCCGCAATTCTGATGTGGAGAGGGTTTTCGGCGGACGTCATCCGCACTATGATTCAGGCCAGGAAGCTTGCACCTCCCAGGATCTGTTATAGGACCTGGTGGTCCTCCTGGGCTTCTGTAAAAGCCGGGACATTCCCTCACTCCGTTTTGTTCTCTCCCCATGATCCTATCCTTTCTACAATCAGGCTTGGACCTTTGTTTAGCCCTTAGTTCTTTGATGGGTCAGGTGTTGGTGCTTCTATCCTGGGGCAGCCTCCAACGTCTTCTGGTGGCCATGGAAACCTTCCTTCAGGGAGTGGCACATACGGTTCCTCTGTACCATCCTTTACCGCCTTGGGATCTGTATATAGTTTTCCCAGCGTTCCAGTCTTCTCCCTTGTGCTCTTAGGGAGATTTCTCTCCGGCTCCTGCCCTAGAAGGTATGTTTTATTTTTTTCTTGTGGCTATCACATCCATCAGACGGGTGTCCGAGTTGGGGGTGCTCTCTTGCAGAGAACCCTTCCTGGGTCTTCACAAGGATAAGGCGGTTCTCCGGTCCATTCTTTCTTTCTCCCGAAGGTGGTCTCTGTCTTCCGCATCAATGAAGAAGTTGTCCTTCCTTCACTGTCCCTCTCCTTTACTCCCTAGGAAGGGAGTTACGTCATTGACGTGGTCAGGGCTCTGATCAAGATTGGCAGCCTCCAAGGGCTAGCTCCACTGAGTGGTGGGCGCTTCTTGGGCTCTGAGGCATCGCGCTTCGGCAGCGCAGTTGTGTAACGCGGCTACCGGTCCTCTTTACACACATTCACAAAGATTTACCAGGTGCATACTTATGCATCGGCGGACGCTGCTTGGGCGGCATGGTCTTGCAGGCGGCAGTTTCTTAGATGCCAGCAGGGACGCTTGCTTCCATGGGTCTGTGGTTTTTTTCCTTCCCTGTGGACTGCTTTTGGACGTCCCACGGTTCCTGTGTCCCCCAATGAATATGGGCGAGAAAAGGAGATTTTTGTATAACTTACCAGTAAAATCTCTTTCTCGCTCTTCATTGGGGGACACAGCACCCACCCAGTATTGTTGTTCGACCACGGTTGTGGCAGTTGCTGGTTAGAACCCCGTTGGGTCCTTGGCATGGTTGATTTTCCATGTTTTTTCTTTGGTTGGCTTGCTTCTCCTACTGCTTGTACACAAACTGAAGCTCTCTCTCCAGGCTGGAGGGGGTATAGCTGCCGGGGGAGGAGCTAACAGCTTTATCTAGTGTCAACGCCTCCTAGAGGACATCGCTATCTATACCCACGGTTTCCGGTGCCCCCCAATGAAGAGCGAGAAAGAGATTTTACTGGTAAGTTATACAAAAATCTCCTTTTTTTGGCATTGTCCACACAGTATTGTGTGATTCAGGGACAGCTTGGTGACATCACGTGCCACTGTTTCCATATAATTTGGAGTGATGCGATACCTTAGTACTTTTAGTAATTAAAGTATCTTTTAGATCATTCCCCTTCCCTAAATAGAAAAATAAATCTGCCTTAATTTCAGTTTGTATATGTTGTACAGGAGACTTAATATCTAGTAGGTCCAGAACAGTATATATTGTGGGATCCGTCAATTTCTGATGTAATGGTAAAAAGGGTTATTCCTTTAATGATTTTTATTGCAAAAAGTCCTGCACTGTTAAGAGCTATTAATTTACAGTGTTTCCAGCATAGAAATACCTTTTTCATCATGGGTTTGCTTCCATGTGTCCGCCTCAGTGCTGCTGCTGGGGTCAGCTCTGGAAAGAAATCCTACTCCTCCCCCCTCTGGAAGCTGACATTATAGTCTCCCCTTACTTCCCCTACAGAAGGAGTCTTATGAGCTATTGTGCCATGTAACTGCAGCTGGCAAGTAGACATGCAGGACAGAAAGATATTCCTGTTGGCTGCTCTGTATTGAACTGAGGATCACTTTGGGGCGGGTGGCTGAGAATGCATGTCCACCAGCACTCTGCTCTTTACGCGGTTTTGAACGTTACATGCGCTGTGACCACCACACTAAATGACATTACTCTTTACAGCAGTGTTCCTTAATTCCAGTCTTCAGGGCCCATCTACCGGTCATGATTTCAGGATTTCCTTAGTATTGAGCAGGTGATATACTTAGTGTCCGTGCGCCAGGACTTTCCACAGGTATTCATTCTCTGGGATATTCTCAAATTGTACCGGTTTGTGGACCCTGAGAACTGGAGTTGAGGGAACACTGATGTTTTTTAACAGCCTGTATATAGTAACATAGTAACAGTTTTTAAGGCCGAAAAAAGAAATGTCCATCCAGTTCGGCCTGTTATCCAGTAAGTTGATCCAGAGGAAGGCAAAAAAGACTGTGAGGTAGAAGCCAATTTTCCCCACTTTAGGGGAAAAAATTCCTTCCAGACTCCAATCAGTCAATCAGAATAACTCCCTGGATCAACGACCCCTCTCTAGTAGCTATAGCCTGTAATATTACACTCCAGAAATACATCCAGGCCCCTCAAACTCTTTTAGTGACTTCCCCATCACCACCTCCTCAGGCAGAGAGTTCCATAGTCTCACTGCTCTTACCGTAAAGAATCCTCTTCTATGTTTGTGTAGAAACCTTCTTTCCTCCAGACGCAGAGGATGTCCCCTCGTCACAGTCCTGGGGATAAATAGATGATGGGAGAGATCTCTGTACTGACCCCTGATATATTTATATATAGTAATTAGATCGCCCCTTAGTCGTCTTTTTTCTAAAGTGAATAACCCTAATGTTGATAATCTTTCAGGGTACTGTAGTTGCCCCATTCCAGTTATTACTTTAGTTGCCCTCCTCTGAACCCTCTCCAGCTCTGCTATGTCTGCCTTGTTCACAGGAGCCCAGAACTGTACACAGTACTCCATGTGTGGTCTGACTAGTGATTTGTAAAGTGGCAGGACTATGTTCTCATCACTGGCATCTATGCCTCTTTTGATGCAACCCATTATCTTATTGGCCTTGGCAGCAGCTGCCTGACACTGGTTTCTACAGCTTAGTTTGCTGTTCACTAAAATTCCTAGGTCCTTTTCCCTGTCAGTGTTACCCAGTGTTTTTACCATTTAGTATGTACGGGTGACTTGCATTATTCCTTCCTATGTGCATAACCTTACATTTGTCAGTGTTAAACCTCATCTGCCACTTCTCTGCCCAAGCCTCCAATCTATCCAGATCCCTCTGTAGTAGTATACTGTCCTCTTCGATGTTAATTACTTTACACAGTTTAGTGTCATCTTCAAAAATTGATATTTTACTGTGCAAGCCTTCTACAAAATCATTAATAAATTATATTGAAGAGGATACGGCCCAATACTGACCCCTGAGGTACCCCACTAGTGACAGTGACCCAATCTGAGTATGTACCACTAATAACCACCCTCTGTTTTCTATCACTAAACCAGTTACTTACCCACATACAGACGTTTTCTCCCAGTCCGAGCATTCTCATTTTATATACTAACCTTTTATGTGGTACAGTGTCAAATGGTTTGGAGAAGTCTAGACATACGACATTCATTGATTCGCTGCTGTCAAGTCTAGAAGTTACCTCCTCATAGAAACTGATTAAATTAGTTTGACATGATGGATCCCTCATGAAGCCATGCTGATATGGTGTTATTTGCTTATTTTTATTAAGGTACTCTCTAAGATAGCATCTCTTAGAAAACCTTCAAACAGTTTACCAACGACAGATGTTAAACTTACCGGCCTATAGTTTCCAGGCTTTGTTTTTGGACGCTTTTTGAATATTGGCACCACATTTGCTATGTGCCAATCCTGTGGAACACTCCCTGTCAGTATAGAGTACTTAAATATCAGAAATAAGGGTCTGGCTATGACATTACTTAATTTTCTTAGAATACGGGGATGTATGCCATCTGGTCCTGACGATTTGTCTATTTTAATCTTTTTAAGACGCCGCTGTACTTCTTTCTGGGTCATACAGGGAACTTTTAATGGGGAATTTACTTTTACTTTCTGCATTTCATCTGACAGTTTACATGGCAGACAATTTTCATTTTTATGATTTTATACAGTGAACATGATATTTGTAGTGGAAATTCCTTTAAGGGCTCATTCACACGACCGTATGGTCGCCGTGCCCCTGCTGCGGACAGAAAATAGTGGTCCACAATGCACGGGGACCGGCTGCATGAACTCTGTGCTGCAGTGTGGACCTATTGACTTGAATGGGTCCGTGATCCACAAAAGATAGGACATATCTTATCTTTTGCAGTGCGGACGCATGGACACGGAAGCACTTCTGTGGGCTTCCGATCTGTGCCTCTGCTCTGTAAAAGATAAGACATGTCCTATATTTTGCCGTATCTTGCGGACCCGTGTGTGTGGGTCTGTGTCCGCAGCATGGAGAGCTCACGGCCTGTGCCCGTGTAGCGGTCCGCACTACGGGCACCACAGCCAAACATTCGTGTGAATGGACCCTAAATCTGTCATCGAAAACCTGGCTGCGTTTTTCTATGAATTGCTTCCGTGTAGAATGGAAGTCATGAGGCTGCGATTTATCCATCTCCTGACACTGACAAATCCAGTTCTCTTGTACGGGGTCAGTAGGGGTTCTGGTATTTTTTGTAGCAGACTGTGCTGTTAATGGCGCCAAAAATGCCAGAAGAGCCCAGGAGATCCCCCCGATGGAGGCTCCTTAGTGGACTAAGTGGACATTTTTATTTATAGAAAGTCTTTCTAAGTGTAGCATTACCTTTCCAGGAAAGAGGAAATGTATGAATGAAAACACCGTATAAATAGCCATGTTTTGCTGTCGGAAGACTTTTGGCGCTGTTCTCAGTTTCCTGATATATCCAGCGCGGAGTCTCAGAATAACCTCACCTTCCTCTTGGAAACGGGCATTATGATTTTATGCTGCCAGGAAGACTTTGCTTAATAGTAAAATTGGCCTTGTTGCCCATAGAAACCAATCAGACCCCAGCTTCCATTTCCTAAAGGGGTTATGCCATAATTGATGTAAAAAATGAAAATCATACATAAACATAATCTAGTACATGTCAATCTCTTGTTATCAAAGCTTGAACCAGACCTGTACCTCACATGGATCCAGAGATCTCCCCACTCATTGCTTCAATTGTTTTGCTAGATTTAGTTCAGGCTGCCAGCTCAGGGAGCGTGTCCTTTTTACTGTAGCTCTTTTCCTGTAACTGGCACAGCTTCTAACAGAAGATACGGTGGGTTGAAGATTTAAACTGAGCATGCGCGACCACCTCAGGGAGATGGACAAGAAATAAGCAAAGGAACAAGCAGCAGGTGGCGCTATACAGATACATTTTTTTTTTTTTTTTTCTTTTTTTTTAATAACTCACTGGCTATACTAGATTTTTTATTACATGCAATTACAAAAGTATTCAGATCCAGGTTCTGGTTTAAAAAATTTAGAATATGTTTTGTGGGACAACCCCCTTTAAAGTGCTCTGGAGAAATGAAAGACTAACTCTGATTGGTTACTATGGCCAATAGATGATTTACAGCTAGACAGGTTTGATAACTGAGGCCTCATGATGTTTTGGTGCTTTGTGTATATTCCTATGTGGCAGATTAGTTGCAGAAATTTCAGCAAAGGTTCCATTTTTTTTTTTGTGCCTGGTGAAGGTATGTCTCCGAAACGCGTTGTAAAATTCTTAACCATTTTTAATATATCCTAATAACTTGGAGTAGCAGCTCTTTCAGATCCTCCATATCGGGGCCCCCAGCAGGCGGGAGCAGCAGCTGCACCAGGTGGGATAAATCCTCCATCCATCACCTAAACCTGGTGCCTCTCCTTGCACAGTTTTATTTTGGTGAGGATGTATGATTGATAGGGGCTCCACCATTCAAAGTTGGTGAGGCAGACAAACAGTCAAGGTTCTTTTTTTTTATTGGAAAAAATGTATCCATTATTAATAAGGGTTATTATCTTCAGCAGAATCAATCGGTTGTCAGTAGCTTATGGATCCAAACATTGCTTCTTTAAAGAGTCTGGTTTTGGATTCTCGGTTTCACTGGTTAAGGGCTCAAGCACAGGAACTTATTTTTTTTCCATGCATGTTCCTTTCTTTATTGCGGCCCCATTGAACTGAATGTTTCCGCATACGGGCCGCAAAAAAGCCAGAAATGACTCTTGTGTGCATTTCGTGTCCGCATGGCCGTTCCGCAAAAGAATAGAGCGTGTCCTATTATTCGCATTACGGACAACGATAGGACTGTTCTATTAGGGGCCAGCCCTTCCATTGCGGAATGCACACGGCCAGTATTCATGTTTTTCGGACTGCAAAAACGGCAACGGCCGTGTGCATGAATCCTTATGCTGTGTTCATTGTTCACCTCCCCATGGAAGGAAAGCGCCATTGCTACCCATTTAAATGGTTGACCCCTGCACTCTCCTACTCCCTTTCTGACTTCCTTCAGCCACCTTCTGGTCCCTGTCCTGTACTGTAAACTTCTGGATGGACAGGTCACCTGCGCTGTCACCGCCAAAGCAGAATTTGCATCAAACACTCCTGTGGAGGCCTAGACCAGACACCTCTGGCAGCAGCTTATCCCCTTCTAAAACAAAGGATTGTGTGTATGTTGAAATTCAGTTAAAGGATGTGCCATAGGAAGAGCGTGTGCTGTATGGAAGGCTGTGCCATAGCAAGAGCGTGCGCTGTATGGAAGGATGTGCCATAGCAAGAGCGTGCGCTGTATGGAAGGATGTGCCATTGGAAGAGCGTGCGCTGTATGGAAGGATGTGCCATTGGAAGAGCGTGCGCTGTATGGAAGGATGTGCCATTGGAAGAGCGTGCGCTGTATGGAAGGATGTGCTATAGGAAGAGCGTGCGCTGTATGAAAGAATGTGCTATAGGAAGAACGTGCACTGTATGGAAGGATGTGCCATAGGAAGAGCATTCGCTGTATGGAAGGATGTGCTATAGGAAGAGCATTTGCTGTATGGAAGGATGTGCCATAAGAAGGGCATGCGCTGTATAGAAAGATGTGCCATAGGAAGAGCGTGCGCTGTATGGAAGGATGTGCTATAAGAAGAGCGTGCGCTGTATGGAAGGATGTGCTATAGGAAGAGCGTGCGCTGTATGGAAGGATGTGCTATAGGAAGAGCGTGCGCTGTATGGAAGGATGTGCTATAGGAAGAGCGTGCGCTGTATGGAAGGATGTGCTATAAGAAGAGCGTGCGCTGTATGGAAGGATGTGCTATAGGAAGAGCGTGCGCTGTATGGAAGGATGTGCTATAAGAAGAGCGTGCGCACATCCTGCCATACAGCGCACTCTTCCTGTCTCTTTCACCACAAGCGGCACCAGTTTGAAAAATGCCGTGTTGGCTGAAACGTCCCATGATTTATACAGCCACCTATCAAATAAAGAGCGATTCCTTCTTGTAACATACCTTTTATGCTGGAGTTCTTATTATTTGTAAATTAACGGTGTGGGAACCCTACTCTAAAGCACACATTGGAGTGCCACAAGTCTTCTACAGTATATCCTCTGTCATTCTCACAGCTCACGGGCTGTGTCCTTTCTGCATCAGGTATCTACCTGGAATAGCTCAGGGGTCATGCCCTTTCTGTTGTGCTCTCTCCCAGTAACATTGGCAGCTCAGTGGGAGTGCCCCTTCTGCTGTAGGAGAGAGAGCCTGGAGCTTCCACACATGGACGCAGAGCTGTATGGTCTCCTCCTATGTGGGATTCACTGCCGTGTGAGTCTCCTTACACATTACAAACTGTTCTCTCTGTAAAAAAATAAAACTGACTGAGAAGAAGACATTATCTGTTGGCTGTCAAGAACATCATCTCCTCACCTTTCTTTTCTGCAATTCCTGGGCAGCGCCGCAGTAGCTAGGCACTAGGATACATAGTGTATGGCGATGTATAGTTCTGGTGCCGCAACTAGTACAATCAGTTAATCGGCGGGGGTGCTGGGGGTCCGACGTCAACAATCTAATGCTGATGACCTGTCCTAAGGATAAGTCATCAATAACTAAGTCCTGAAAAACCCTCTGGTCATTTTTCTAATGCCACACTCCTTTTAACAGAAGAGGACAAGTCAAGTGTGACCAGACCCTTAGCTGAAATCTTGGCGTCCTCTGAGTCACAGGATTCCCCAGTGGTTGTGTTCTGCCATTTACTGGTGGTGAAGACGTCTATTCAGACCTGACCTCAGCCAGAGGACACGGATGACCTGTAGACACACCGGCTGGCTGCAGCTCTCATTCTCTCTGCCAGGACTGATCATGTATGCCAAATGAAGTTACCTCCTACTTCCCTCTTCTAAGAAGTATTCTTAGAAACATCTAGATTTCCTCTAAAACATTAGTCACATTTAGCCCCTGGGACTGGAGTGACTCCTGCAGCTGAGACCCATGTTTACACTGACCTCATGGCTTCAGTCTTTAAAGGGTTTCTGTCACCAGAATTAACCCTCTTAAACGGTCTGACATTAGCGATGTACTAACGGGGGGGCGGGGTAGGTAGCCCCCACCGGTGTAAGGAACTGCAGCACATGGGGCTGCCTGCGGTAACCTGCATATACTGTGGGAAGGAGAGCAGCCCCTCTGTTCTAAGGATTGCAGCGATCACTTGTGGCACTAACCCTACAGAAGAGGTATTCAGTAGTTTTCTACAATATGGCAGCAGGCCAGGTGGCAAGCCTCGCAGATAGTCCGTCGGCGTGCTGAGATCTGAAGAATATGCGTTGTGGAAATGGGCCAGGTAGGTTCAGTAATGCACTACTGTACTAATGCAATAGAAGTCAGAAAACCTAGCAGGTAATAGAGAGTGATGTATCATTTACCGGTTATTCATTTATAGCCGGAGCCATAAGTGTTAGGCTTTTACTGGAAATCCGTGACAAAGTGCAGCATGAATCTTCTCTGCCTTAGATAAAGGCCTGGGGTATATTCAGACGTAGCATCAGTACCAACAATCATGGAAAAATGCTAAGGTTTTGATGCAATTTTGCAAAAATCTTTCCATCACATATCACAGTGCAAGGTCAGGTTTTCAGTTGAAGGGACTAGGCTAATGAGCGTCGATTTTTAGCATGTCCCAAGGTTTGTGACAATGACACGTCTCCATCGTCATGTGATGTCTATTAATATTTTATACCGTGGAGAGACAGTAATTTAGAGCATCTCTTGTCCCTTCTGCTGTGTAGAGGGGTGTTCTGAGGGGAGGGCCCCTTCTGTGACAATCTGTCCAAATTTATAGGCCATGTAAAGTAATCTGGGAGTAGTTATTTTGAATGGAGGCAATATGTCTGACCCCCACACTTATCATTGTATTTTCCTGGTCCCCGCCGTTGCACCAGGCTGCATGTTCAAGTCAATAGCAATCATTAGCACAAGGATCCATTGGGGTATGGCCGCTTCTAGTGGGTCCACAGTGGTGGCCAAAATGTGCACCAACTAGTGCTGCAGAACTTGGTGTGGAAATGCTGAGGATTTGATTCAGTCTGGATTGCAAACCTGCAACAGGAGTCACCAACCACAATTGACATGCTGCGAATGTAAGATCCACTCCGCAGTGGATTCTGGTGCTGAAAATATGTCATTTGTCAGAATCTCATCTACTTACTACTACTGTAAATACTGCAGATTTTCCACTTACAGTTCCGCTGCAGAAAAGCGCTAGCATTTACACTACTTGTTGTACCAGTACAGGGTATATTTCAGTGCGTGGTCTGAGTCAGTGGTCTCCAACCTGTGGCTTGTGCCATAAAAAAAATATTCTACATTTTTCAGACCAGCGTCTTGATCTGAATACTTTTGTAATTGCATGAAATTAAAGGGGTTGTCTCATAACAGACAATGGGGGCATATCGCTAGGATATGCCCCCATTGTCTTATAGGTGCGGGTCCCACTGCTGGGATCTGCACCTGTATCGGGAACGGAGCCCCGAAAGTGAAGGAAGGCGCACTGCACATGCCCAGCCGCCCTCCATTCAATTTCTATGGGGCCGCCAAAAATAGCTGAGCTCTAGTGTCACGACCGCTATCCCAGCACCAGTCGTGTCGCACCAGACGGAGGGGAAGGGGGACCCTTATCTACGGATGGGAATAGTATGGCCACCCCTGACTAACCCTAAGCTGGCACCTGTCTGCCCTGATACCCTAGACGGGGTGTGAACCCGTGCGGCGAGCAGGATGCCTAAACCCTCAGTCACCCTAACAAGCCTAGAGTGGGGAAAGGCCGATGGGAGCACTAGTCACCATCACTCATGTCTAGGAGAACAGCAGGGGAAGACAGCAACAAACAAACTATAGCAGAGATATACTTATCCAGTCACGAGCAGAGAAGGCGATCCCAATCACGACAGTCCACGCCGGACAAGAGCTCCACAGCAACACCATCAAACGATCTCCTTCAAAGGTCAGAATAGAACTGGAAATAAGGACTATATCTGGCAATGACTGCAAGTGAAACTGAAACTAATACAGTGGCGGAAATAATTATTTGACCCCTCACTGATTTTGTAAGTTTGTCCAATGACAAAGAAATGAAAAGTCTCAGAACAGTATCATTTCAATGGTAGGTTTATTGTAACAGTGGCAGATAGCACATCAAAAGGAAAATCGAAAAAATAACTTTAAATAAAAGATAGCAACTGATTTGCATTTCATTGAGTGAAATAAGTATTTGAACCCTCTAACAAAAAAAGACTTAATACTTGGTGGAAAAACCCTTGTTTGCAAGCACAGAGGTCAAACGTTTCTTGTAATTGATGACCAAGTTTGCGCACATTTTAGGAGGAATGTTGGTCCACTCCTCTTTGCAGATCATCTCTAAATCCCTAAGGTTTCGAGGCTGTCTCTGTGCAACTCTGAGCTTGAGCTCCCTCCATAGGTTTTCGATTGGATTAAGGTCCGGAGACTGACTAGGCCACTCCACGACCTTAATGTGCTTCTTCTTGAGCCACTCCTTTGTTGCCTTTGCTGTATGTTTTGGGTCATTGTCGTGCTGGAACACCCATCCACGACCCATTTTCAGTTTCCTGGCAGAGGGAAGGAGGTTGTCGCTCAGGATTTCACGATACATGGCTCCGTCCATTTTCCCGTTTATGCGAATAAGTTGTCCTGTGCCCTTAGCAGAAAAACACCCCCAAAGCAAAATGTTTCCACCCCCATGCTTGACGGTGGGGACGGTGTTTTGGGGGTCATAGGCAGCATTTTTCTTCCTCCAAACACAGCGAGTTGAGTTAATGCCAAAGAGCTCTATTTTGGTCTCATCAGACCACAGCACCTTCTCCCAGTCACTCTCTGAATCATTCAGGTGTTCATTGGCAAACTTCAGACGGGCCTGCACATGTGCCTTCCTGAGCAGGGGGACCTTGCGAGCCCTGCAGGATTTTAATCCATTGCGGTGTAATGTGTTTCCAATGGTTTTCTTGGTGACTGTGGTCCCTGCTAATTTGAGGTCATTAACTAACTCCTCCCGTGTAGTTCTAGGATGCTTTTTCACCTTTCTCAGAACCATTGACACCCCACGAGGTGAGATCTTGCGTGGAGCCCCAGAGCGAGGTCGATTGATGGTCATTTTGTGCTCCTTCCATTTTCGAACAATCGCACCAACAGTTGTCACCTTCTCTCCCAGCTTCTTGCTAATGGTTTTGTAGCCCATTCCAGCCTTGTGCAGGTCTACAATTTTGTCTGACATCCTTGGACAGCTCTTTGGTCTTTCCCATGTTGGAGAGTTTGGAGTCTGCTTGATTGATTGATTCTGTGGACAGGTGTCTTTTATACAGGTGACTAGTTAAGACAGGTGTCCTTAATGAGGGTGACTAATTGAGTAGAAGTGTCTAACCACTCTGTGGGAGCCAGAACTCTTAATGGTTGGTAGGGGTTCAAATACTTATTTCACTCAATGAAATGCAAATCAGTTGCTATCTTTTATTTAAAGTTATTTTTTTGATTTTCCTTTTGATGTGCTATCTGCCACTGTTACAATAAACCTACCATTGAAATGATACTGTTCTGAGACTTTTCATTTCTTTGTCATTGGACAAACTTACAAAATCAGTGAGGGGTCAAATAATTATTTCCGCCACTGTATAGTAGCTGGGAGTGGCAGACAGGACTCACCTGAGAAGGATGCCTACAAACTCCCAGTCAGGACAAAAAGGTTCACAAGGCAAAACCCGGATGACATACCCTGAACCATGGAGCAAACTCACAAGCTATCGCGAGTAGCAAGTCGCTGCGACCTTCTCCTCCCAGACCTGTCTGGATCAGTCACAGTCGTGACATCTAGTGAGACTTGCACCTATAAAACAATGGGGGCATATCCTAGCGACATGCCCCCATTGTCTATGATGAGACAACCACTTAAAAAATTTAGGACAGCCACAGAGTTATTCAATAAAATGTATAGCACCACCTGCTGTTTGTACTTTTCCTTATTTTTCTGATGGTCACCGAGGTGGTCGCACACACACTCAGTTTAAATCTTTTACTGTCACCAGCCGTATCTTCTGTTAGAAACTGTGGCAGTTACCGGGAGAGAGCTACAGCAGAAAGGACACACCCCCTGAGCTGTGATAGGGAGAGAGCTACAGCAGAAAGGACACACCCCCCTGAGCTGTGATTGGGAGAGAGCTACAGCAGAAAGGACACACCTCCTGATAAAGGACACACTCCCTGAGCTGCCAGCCTGAAATAAATCTAGCAGAACAATTGGAGCAATGACTGTGGAGATCTCTGGATCCATGTGAGGTACAGGGCTGGTTCTAGCTTTGTTAGAGATTGTCATGTACTATATGATGTCTGATTTTCATTTTTTACATCAATCACGGGATAACCCCTTTAACTACCAGCACAACTATCAGGACACTTTTGGAGTTTTAGTTTTGCAACCACAGGCGAGCCACAGAACAGAGACCACTGCTGTAAGCATCTGGAACCCCTGCCCATGCATCAGTACATGGGACGGTATAATACAATCTTTTGGCTCTAATGGTAATTACCTATGTACCAGATTTCTAGGATTTTACACAAAATGGTGTCACATGGAGCTTCTCTAAAGATTATATTAGAGAATTACCTGAATTACTCCCTTTTATGAGGCGCAGATTCCACTAGTAGAGGGGCGCATGACAGAGGGCCCATAGTCAGCTCAGATCATCTGTCACAATGTGAACATCTCTGCTATATAGGTTTCCTTAAATCAGTGATCCACAACCTGTGGTTTTCTACCTGTTGTGAAGCCACAACTTCCAGCATGCCCGGACTGTACTGTGTGACCGCTTGTCCAGGGCAGCTGCGGGGAATTTGACATCCTAACCACTGCCTTGCCCTATTACTTCAGTCACATTAGGGGAGTGATTTTGGTACCCGATTCGTATAGGGAAATCGCTAGTAATTCAAGTCCTTAATTATTTTTGTCTTTAGAGGAGAGGATGAAAAAGTCTCTGCAGAGAAGATGAGACCACGCGAGGAGCAGACTTCTCTCCGACAGGGCTTATACACAGATCTGATGGGTTCTTACGGGTTTGTCCGGATGATTTTGTAACCTATCCGGCCTGACGAGGGGAGGTGTAAACCGAGGTCTGCTACTGGGTAGACACCGGCCGGATATTGTAAGTGCGTCTGCACAGTCCCCGGGAGATTTCTTATAAACTATCTTGTTTGTTCCCATGTGGCTGAATCTCGTTATATTCAGGTTTAATGGTCGCTTCATTTGACGAATCTACACTAATATAACAGGAAGTTACAGAAACAGTATTATACGTCTTTTATCTGTGCAAGCTTCATGCTGGAAAATGATCTCGCTGTACAATACATGATGTAGGTGGATACGAGAGCATGACCCCTGTGTGTACCTCATGAACATCTCATGTGACATCCTCTGGTCTTCCGGGATTTAGGGACATCTCTGTATGCCTCATGTTCTATCAGCTACCCTGCACCCCACTGATCGGCTGCTTCGAGGAGCCACGGCTAGAGGAGCTAAAACAGTGTACCGAGCTGGAAGCAGACAGCTCCATGCGCTGAGTAGTGGCCAGACGAGGTTACTGCAGCTCAGCCCCCATCTCACTGATCACCATTACATGGGTCCTGAGTTACCCGAATAAATGGAGCGACGGTCGAGCTGCCAGAGACAGCCGAGTACAACGCTGTGGATAGGGGGAAAAGTTTAGATCTTGGGTTAACCCCTTTAACACTCTTCCAGTGTGGAACCTCTCTGACCAGTAGCTTGTTCTGGCTGCTTAGCCACATGAAATCCATTTGAATTCCTAATGAATGGTCCATGTGGCTGATATAAAACCCATATGTTGGAAGAGGTGTCCATAAACTTTTATTTTTTTCCATTCTGTATAGGTCCAGCAAGAGTTAAATTACATGACCTTCCTCCTTATCAGTATTTTAATATCAGTAGGCTCTGTAAATGCGTGTGTACTGTACATCAGGATGCTCTTGTGATAGCCATACGGTAATATTACCATAATATTCTCTTGCGGTGACCTGTTTTCTTTCTTGCTGGTCACGTCTAAGCACCGTCCTGCATTGACGTTAATGGAGCTCTCTGTATAACAGAATTGCAGGTTATAAATGTTCTCACCATTACTTTGGTGTGTGTGTGGATGTGGAGTAGTCTGGTTGTCAGATATTCCCTGCAGTCTATTTGGTGTTGCCGGTAGCGTACAGGTGGTCATCCTTCTTCTGTATTCCCCCCCCCCCCCATCATTGGAGCACAGCAGGAACTGGTTATCGAAGCCCAGCAGCACTACACCACTTCTCCGTCCTCTGCTGTTCTAGACTCCCTGGGTTGAACACGGTCTCAGATCTCTGGTTGCACCCAAATTTGCACTGGGGAGATCAAGGACAAAGACACCATGCGCAGCACCTTTTGATAAAATTCAACAAGTTTAATGGTCCTATGTACTTTATCGCTAGTATATGCCCCCATTGTCTGATAGGTGCGTGTCCCACCTCTGCATGCTCAGTTTACGAGATATGTGTGGGTCCTAAAGTGAAGGAGGGTGCACCACGCATACGTGGCCGCCTTCCGTTCATTTGCATGGGGACGCTGAAAATGGCTAAGTACTGGCACTGCGCTCCCATTCATTTCTATGGGGCTGATGAAAATAGCCGAGCCATGCAAATTAATGTAGAGTGGCTGTGCATGCGCAATGCGCCCTCTATCACTTTGTCGGCTCAGTTTGAGATGTGGGACCCAGACCTATCAGACAATGAGGGCATATCTTGGCGATATTCCCCCATTGTCTGAGATGGGAATACCCCTTTTAATTGACATGTGTTGGGCTGAGCAAGCATAAATATGCATAACTCTTCAAAATGGCTCCTCTGTTTCCTCCCGACTGGTTTCCTCCCGACTGGATGGGTGGAGGAGCAAAGCCGTGGACATCCTACTGTATAGGGGGCACATAAGAGATCACAACATTAATGGTGTGATTGGGGGAGCTCAAAAGTGCTATTGGGTGGAGCTTTTCTGTGTTAAAGGGATGAGCTTAGCGGTGTGACAAGGGCCCCAGCTCCTTTAAAGTACATAGGACTAATAAACTTGTTGAATGTTATCAAAAGTTGCTGTGCATAGTGTCTTCATCCCCAGTGCAAATTCGGATGCCACCAAAGATCGGAGACTGTGTTCAACCCAGGGAGTCTAGAACAGCAGAGGAGGGAGAAGTAGTGTAGTTACAGTTCCCGTTGTGCTCCAATGGGGGGGGGGGGGGGGGGGGATACAGAAGGAGGATGACCACCTGCCCAAAGCACTAGATGTGTACGCTACCGGCAACTGTAGGGACATCACACATCCACACACACACCAATGTAAGGCTCCATTCACACGTCCGTGGTGTGTTGCGGACCCGCAAATTGTGGATCCGCAACACACCCTCCCAGCACCCCCATAGAAATGCCTATTCTTGTCCGCAAGCTGCGGACAAGAATAGGACATGTTCTATCTTTTGCAAATGCGGATGCTGACAGCACACTGTGTGCAGTCCGCATCCCTTCCGTCCCCATAGAAGATTAATGGGTCCGCACCCGTTCGGCAAAATTGCGGACGTGTGAATGGAGCCTTATGGTGAGAACATTTATAACCTGCAATTTTGTTACAGGACTTTGATTTTATTTGCAGTTTTTGATGATATACTCTTTCTAGTCCTGCACCCATTCTACTGCTCTTGAATTCTCACCTACATGTGATCTACGATTAACGTCCATGCAGGACGGTGCTCAGATGTGACCAGCAAAGAAGGAAATGGGTCACCACAACAGGATGGCTTGGGGCCCTAGAAATGCAATATCTGCCCCTGCCTATAGGAAGACTGTATATATCAGATTCACCATCGGGAAATTCTTTCTCGATCTCTCATGATGTGATTGTATTGGTTTGCCATGTGCAGCTGTACTTCATCTGTCTGACTGCAACCTGAATTGTGGCATCCAAGTCACACCTGTACATGGAAATGTGGATTGAGAATCATTACTAAACCACCACTGATGATATTTGCCTTTTTTTAATTTTTTTATTCAGATCCTGAACATTTTCACCGAGAGAAAAGACAAAGACATCCCCCAGATCCCACTAAGAACACGTGTAAGATGCTCGTGGTGGCCGATCATCGCTTCTACAAGTACATGGGTCGTAAGGAAGAAAGCACAACCATCAATTATTTGGTAAGGAATTTGCAACAAATTCTTGTTAAAAAGGTTCTCCACTTTGGAAAATCCCTACTTGCGTCCCTTAACAATAAGATGATTACAAAGGGTTGAGACCTCCCTCAATCAGGTGTAATCTGCGGGGAAACCTGACCGTAAGGCTACAATCACACATGCAGTTTTCGTGGCACTTTTTGGTGCAAATAGGCCGACTCGCTTCCGACCTTGGCTCCCAGCTCCTTCTTATGCTTCATGTCATGCCCAGCACTGCACACTTCTTCTCATAAATTCTGATGGCATAGGCTGTAAAAAAATAAAATAAAAAAAATAATGTAAAAAATGACGAAAAAGATTGCTGTATATAGCGGCTATATAGATATACAAAGCAAATTTTCTTGCAGTATATGTGTATTATTTGCCTGATAGCTCTTCTTTCTTCCAGCTGCTTGCTGTTTCTAATTATTATTGCTGGTGACAATTTATTGCATAACATTTGTTGCAATCGGAGCTGCAGTGTACAGCATGGAGAACAAAGAAAGCAATGACCTCTGAGACTTGAGACAGGAATTGGATTTCAGATTACCTCCGACTTCCATTAGACAATACAGCTACGTTGGGGTCACTCTTGTTGTTGCTGTGCGTTAAAGGGGTTGTCCGTGATTCCCTGTGAAGGGAAGCACACTTACCTGCTCCCTGCCGCTTGGTCCCGGCTCCCTGGGTCCATCACTGCCTTTTGTTCCCACATATAAACTTCTTAAATGGACAGAGCCACATGCCCTGCTGCAGCCAATGACTGGCCACAGAGTTGACGTGTCCCTCAGATGGCAAGTTCCCGCCGTCATCTGATACTTGGGGACATGTCACCACTATGACCAGTCATTGGCTACGGCGACACATGTGACCCCATCCATTACATGCTGTGACCGAAGACCCAGGGATGAAAATAGAAGGGAATCCTGGACAAAAAGCAACACAGACTTATGTAAAATTTCAAGAATATTACAAACTGAACATTACAAAAAAAATTCAGCTGGAAATGAAAGATTTAATCTTAATTTGTGAGTTGACTTGAATCTTGCTCACGTATAAGGGATGATCACATCTCACGGTATAATGTCCTCTTTTCTTTGCAGGTTGATGCACAGTAGAACCTACCTTTAATTGCTTGTTAATGAAGTTGTATTTTCTGTGCATATAGGAGCAGCTTTATGAGACTTCTGTGCACCTTTTATGTTCCTGTTTTTACTAAGTCCAGTGATTTCTTGATTGTAGATCGAGCTCATTGACCGAGTGGATGACATATACAGGAACACGTCCTGGGACTCTCAGTGGAAGGGGTATGGAGTCCAAATAGAACAGGTATGTTGTCCCCAGCTATGGTAATAGGCACCATCAGTCCAGGACTCTATAGGATTAGAACACAATCCACAATATAAAGCCTCATACACACAACCGCATTACGGCTCCGTACAACTTTCGAATTGTATGGATTTGTAGTACAGCACTCATGGGGCCCTGCTGTACTCCTCCGATTTAGTTCTGGGATACAATCTTATGAAGGTATTCTCAGCTAGCAGCATTGTGGGTAAAGTGTAAAGCACAAAGACGGTCTGCAGCTCTATAGTACTTTGCGTGCCTCTTTAGGCACAGGATATGCGGCTCTGCTGTGTGCATAACGCCTAACTGTGCTCAGAAAGTGCATTTATTTTATGCACACCTTACTTGAAGGCATGAATACAGAACTGGTCAATGTAATGGGCACTAAGTGGCCCTCTTCCACCAAGAATTGTTGATTACGGACCCTAAACTGCTGCTGCAGACATACAATAGATTAAAAGGTGTCCATAGTGCTTGGGAAGAAAGAAGCTGCAGCTGTTTTGTTAAAGGGGTTCTCCAGGATTAGAAAAACGGTACTGCTTTCGCCCAAAGAGAAATCACTGAAAATAATAGCACTCCCATAACAATAGATGCAACGCCACCACTGTCCACAGGTTGTTTTTGGTAGTTTAGCTCAGCCCCATTCACTTCAGTAGAACTGAGCTGCAATACCAGGCACATCCAATGGACATGTGTGGCGCTGTTTCTGAAATAAAGCATGGTTTTATAATCCCTTTAAGACTTGTCCATTTTTCGATTGGTCAGTTTGTGTATTAGCGATATTGGTCTGTAATTATAGGACCTGTGTAATATTCTGTACAGTATCTTAGGACATATGTAGGATCATTGCATGTTGAGTATTTTGGTATATTTCTGAACAGGAGCCTGCGGCAGCTGCTGCATGTCTGGGGGGATCTTTCCTTTTACACTTGGCTGCGTTGCTTGCATCCAGCTACACAATGTCACTTTCAATCATACACCGGCCATAAGGTCCTGTCTTGGCTCACCATTACACGCCTCTCTTGGCCTACTGGAACCATATTTAATAATTAATGGGTAACTAATGATTCCTCTGCCCGGTGAAGTAAAGATTTCATTCTTTTATCTTTTTTGTTGTTGTTGAGGATAGTGAATATTGACATTACATTGACAGCTCTGTGCACATGGCCATAGCTGATTTTCAGGCCACAAAAAAACACTTTTTTTGCATTCATTTTACTTTTCTCACTCCCATCAATAGAATGGGTTATTCTCATCCGTAGAAATGGACAAGACCTGCAGTGATTTTTGTAGATCAGTGCATTGTTCCATTGGCTTGTATTGCTCCATATGCTATACGTTTTAGGCCTCATTCACATATACGTGGATTTTCACGAACCATGGTCCGTGAAAACCCGTCCTGCTGAGTGCACGAGCGCACGGCGTCATTGGTTGCTATGACGCTGTGTGCTTCGTGCCGCCGCTGTACAGTAATACACACGTGTGTGAATGAGGCCTTTAAGAGGACCTTTCATCTGTTTAGCCCAAGTCTAATTAGGGTCTTACCTTATAGGGCGGCCCCCACTGATGTCATTGCTCTTTCTTTCTTTCTTTCTTTCTTTCTTTCTTTCTTTCTTTCTTTCTTTCTTTCTTTCTTTCTTTCTTTCTTTCTTTCTTTCTTTCTTTCTTTCTTTCTTTCTTTCTTTCTTTCTTTTCAGAGCTGTTTATTTTGGCGCCTTATATTCTAATTAGCCGATTTGGTTATACTATGCGGAGACTGAAGCGGTTCTCTTCTCCCTGGCTGTGAGCGCATCCAATCAGAGCGCACCGCTCACAGCCAGGGAGAAGAGAACCCCTCCAGTCTCCGCCTAGTATAACCAAATCGGCTAATTAGAATATAAGGGCTCTTTCACACCTGCGTTGTTGTGTTCCGGCATAGAGTTCCGTCGTCGGGGCTCTATGCCGGAAGAATCCTGATCAGGATTATCCTAATGCATTCTGAATGGAGAGAAATCCGTTCAGGATGCATCAGGATGTCTTCAGTTCCGGAACGGAACGTTTTTTGGCCGGAGAAAATACCGCAGCATGCTGCGCTTTTTGCTCCGGCCAAAAATCCGGAACACTTGCCGCAAGGCCGGATCCGGAATTAATGCCCATTGAAAGGCATTGATCCGGATCCGGCCTTAAGCTAAACGTCGTTTCGGCGCATTGCCGCATCCGACATTTAGCTTTTTCAGAGTGGTTACCATGGCTGCCGGGACGCTAAAGTCCTGGCAGTCATGGTAAAGTGTAGCGGGGAGCGGGGGAGCAGTATACTTACCTTCCGTGCGGCTCCCCGGGCGCTCCAGAGTGACGTCAGGGCGCCCCAAGCTCATGGATCATGTGATCACATGGATCACGTCATCCATGCGCATGGGGCGCTCTGACGTCATTCTGGAGCGCCCGGGGAGCCGCACGGACTGTAAGTATACCGCTCCCCCGCTCCCCGCTCCTACTATGGCAACCAGGACTTTAATAGCGTCCTGGGTGCCATAGTAACACTGAACGCATTTGGAAGACGGTTCCGTCTTCAAATGCTTTCAGTACACTTGCGTTTTTCCGGATCCGGAGTGTAATTCCGGCAAGTGGTGTACACGCCGGATCCGGACAACGCAAGTGTGAAAGAGGCCTAAGTCAAGGGGGACAACAACAAAAAAAAGTGCGATGACATCAGTGGGGGCCGCCCTATAAGGTAAGATCCTATTTAGACTAGAGTTAAACAGATGAAAGGTCTTCTTTAAAAACGGGTATCACACTGAAGAAAAATCCGGTCATGTGCGTGAGCCATTACTATATTTTAAGAGAAATTGGGACATGTGGTTCTCTTCCCCCCTTTTATATAGTAGCAGATATGGACCTGTCCACAGTGTCTTGATATTTTCATTTTGACTGTATATTTCAATTATTTGATTCCTTTTTTTTTTTTTTTTTTTTTTTTTTTTTTTTTTTACATAAAAAAACGGTATAAATGCTGCCAGGACTCGGTCATAGATCTCGCTGTGGTCATCCACAATTTATTGTTAATAGTCCAGTCATCAAATGTACTAAGAATTTGAAGGGGGTCAACCACAAATTAACCCTGTGTTTTCGGCCAGATTTCCTCCATAAGACTATTTCAGGAACATGTATAAAATCCTGCAGACTGACAATCCCAGTGGGGAGGTTTGTCTTTGTGTGTTTTTGTCATTTGTTTCTAGGTTTAGTGTCCCTTTAAAATAATAAGAACCATTCCCTGTACCCATCTTGTGTGTTTAAGGGAAACAGGCAAAATAGAGCTGTTAGGCCTCTTTCACACTTGCGTTGTTGGGATCCGGCATGCACTTCCGTTGCCGGAGGTGCCCGCCGGATCCGGAAAAACGCAAGTGTACTGAAAGCATTTGAAGACGGAACCGTCTTCCAAATGCTTTCAGTGTTACTATGGCACCCAGGACGCTATTAAAGTCCTGGTTGCCATAGTAGTAGTGGGGAGCAGGGGAGCGGTATACTTACAGTCCGTGCGGCTCCCGGGGCGCTCCAGAATGACGTCAGAGCGCCCCATGCGCATGGATGACGTGATCCATGTGATCACATGATCCATGCGCTTGGGGCGCCCTGACGTCACTCTGGAGCGCCCGGGGAGCCGCACGGACGGTAAGTATACTGCTCCCCCGCTCCCCGCTCCACTTTACCATGGCTGCCAGGACTTTAGCGTCCCGGCAGCCATGGTAACCATTCAGAAAAAGCTAAATGTCGGCTCCGGCAATGCGCCGAAACGACGTTTAGCTTAAGGCCGGATCCGGATCAATGCCTTCCAATGAGCATTAATTCCGGGTCCGGCCTTGCGGCAAGTGTTCCGTATTTTTGGCCGGAGCAAAAAGCGCAGCATGCTGCGGTATTTTCTCCGGCCAAAAAACGTTCCGTTCCGGAACTGAAGACATCCTGATGCATCCTGAACTGATTTCTCTCCATTCAGAATGCATTAGGATAATCCTGATCAGGATTCTTCCGGCATAGAGCCCCGACGACGGAACTCTATGCCGGAAGAAAAGAACGCAGGTGTGAAAGAGCCCTTAGTCACATAATACCAAATGTTTAGGAGTTCTGCACCTTCCCCCCCGATACAATTTTAATTATGGTCCCGTAAGAGATTAGCATAAAAAAAGCCACCAACCTATTCACTGGTGCTCCATTCCAGCACAGAGGGTCTCGTCGCCGTTGCTCCCGGACTCTGTGGACAGGAAGAGTGACATCTCATCTGTCATCATGTGCACCACTGCAGCCAATCACTGGCCTCAATAGTCATGTGTGGCTTGGGGACACATTAAGTCCAGTAAATGGCTGCCGTGGTGCACCTGGGATGTCACACTTGTTGTTGTCCACAGGGGTCCAGAAGCAACTGGGATGAGACCTTCGGTGCTGGAATGGACTGCCAGTTGAATAGGTGAGTGGCTTTTTTTTCTTCTCTACGTTAATCACTTTCAGGACCATAATTAAAATTGTATTGGGGGTCTGATGACCCCTTCAAGGTATTGTCCAGGATTAGAAGAAGATGTCTGCTTTCTTCCAGAAACAATGCCACATCTGTCTGTAAGTCCTCTGTGGTATTGCCGTTCAGCCTCATTCCTTTCAATGGAGCCAAGCTACAATAACAGCTGAGTGTGACGAGAGTCGTCCCCAGTGTTCAGAATAAATAAATGTAAAAAACCTTTTGTTTCTATGAATGTCAAGTTTTTAAACTTCTCCTCTCTCACACATGCGTCCTGTGCCTCCCCATGTCAGTGGAGCGGCAGTCAAGCATCTGCCGAAGAGAAGCACAGTACAGCGCCCGGCAGGCCTATAGATGAATGGAGAGGCAGCATTCAAGTGGTGTACACAGGATCTCTGTGATTGATTAGTGTCCCATCGGAGCAGATTAACAAATGATGTTGCACCAATAATTATCCAGATTATCAGAAACGGTCGTTCCCGAACGTCTGGCCATCTAAATGTGCCGACAATCACACTATGAACAGTGAAACGCTCGTTCATCAGGTGATCCTGTCGCTCATGCAGGCACCACCGATCATGGCTTCTGAGCAGCAGATCGTGCCGTCTAAATAGCCATCTGCTGCTCAGAAGCCATGATTCTGTATGAGGATGAGGGATCGCGATAGCTATCCCTCGTCCTCATACTGTGAAGGAGATCTCTGCATGTAAATGTGCGGTCTCCTTCACTGAACGAGCAGCCGACTGTCAGCCGCTCAGTCGGCCCCTCTAAATCCACCTTAAGAATACAAATCGCAGCTGTCATATTAGATTAATTTACTATTCTGGTACATGGACTCTTGTAAATTTGGAGTATGTTAAATCCTGCACCAGATTTCTGTCCGAGTGCCAAAAGTTTGTCCATGTGCAAAAAAAAATAAAAAATTGTCTCAGTGTCAAAACATTGTCTGTGCACCAAAGTTCAGAACTGGGGTATTTTTGTCACTATCTGACGAGGCGGCGGGAAAACAGATCGCTAATAGCGGCTAACTTTATGACCGTGTAAATGTAGACAGTCTGCGCCACATTTATCACAGTGGCTGAAAAATCGGGAGCTTGTTTAAACTGTTCTAAGTTTACGCCACACGTTGGCGTAGAATTACTTTCCCTCTTCATGGAGTCACATCCCCGTGTCGGACAAGGCGTAAAACGATTAGAAAAGCACGTGAAATGGTTAATAAATATGGTGCAGAGAATGTCCACCAGTTGTTTTTTTTTTTTTTAGCGAATTGCGACAAAAAACTGCTTCCTTTTTAATAGTAAATCTTAAATCTGCCTCATTGTTCAATTTAAAGAAATCCCAGGACATTTTATAAATATCAGTTCCATATTACTTCCTGGGAGTGATCTGTACGTTTGGTGGAAGTTCACGTTCAAATCAAAGCGGTCAGTCCAATAGACCTCCATAGACCGATCTGCCTCGTGAAGAAAGGCGAATCCTAAAGGAAATGATTCCGTGTATGTTTGAAGGACTTGGTGTATGTGTCAAATGTATCCTACAGGGGTGTAGCTATAGGGACTGCAGGGGCAGCCATTGCGAGGAATATCTGACCCCACTGCCCTAAAGATGATGCCATTATTATGAATGGCGCATGGTAGGTGCTGGCCCTTCATTAATTCCATGGCGCTGTACATGTAAAAGGGGGTCACGTACATAATATAAACCAAAACAAGTGCAAAAGGCATGAACTTATTAACAGACTGGTACAGAGGGACGCGGGCCTGCAATCTACAAGCTTTTTCAGGTCCCTCCGCAGGGATGATTTAGATCCACCGCTAGTACTAGCTCGCGGCACCAGTTGGTTGATGACGGTGGGGTGACTATCAGACGTACTAGCTCATGATGATTCCTGTCTGCTCCGCCATGCGGTGTTTGTTCAGGGCCTACTGTAGCAGGGTTTGGGCACAGATGGTGCAGCAGAAATGGGTGAAGTTTTTGGCACAAAGGGATGAGCTGGTGAGCAGAAGGCTGGGATCATGAGGGGAATGAATGACAATATTTCTAGGAAGAGGCAAGATGAGCAGACATTAAGATGGGGGAGGAGAGCCGAGTTGGAAAGCTGAGCAATCTGGAGGGAGTTCTGAGCCTGCTGAAAACCTGCTCCAGCGAGTCCTGCAGAACATACAAGGGAATATGTCCGATTTTTGCTGAAGCTGTAACCTGTCCTATAGTAACATGAATAGCCACGTGACATCATAAGACTCATGTACATGCTATGCCACCTTATATCGTGTTTGATTTATTATCCTTTTTATGCAGATCATTGTTCACAAGGAACCAGAGAATGTGACCGGTTCAACACTGCACTATAACATGGCAAAGAATCATCCAAATGAGAACAAAGATGCTTGGGACGTGAAGCTCCTGCTGGAGGTGAGGGGGCAAGAGGGCCAGATGTGTCATAGCCCAATTCTGCATGGGGTGCTCTATGGTGGAGACATACGCAGTTATACTGAATTCAGGGAGTATTCCTTAGAGTAGCCTTTACTTTACTTTACTGTGCTGTGCTCCCTTCGGTTACAGTATTGATTCCTTCTGGGACGACCATGGAATGCTTAGAACAAAAGTTATTTGGGGGCCATAAGTGTATAGAAGAGAGCAGTGCATTGCATGTACTACAGCTAGAGAGCAGTACAGTAGATGTAGAGTTGTACAGTACTTGTACAGGAGGAGAGCGGTATATGTAGTACAGGTAGAGAGCAGTACAGTACATGTAACACTGGTAGAGAGTGGTACAGTACATTTAGCACAGGTAAATAGCGGTGTAGTACAGGTAGAGAGCTGTATAGTACAACTGGTACTGGCAGAGAGCAGTACGGTATGTGTGGTACACATGGAGAGCTGTGCAGTACATGTAGTACAGGTAGAGAGTAGTATAGTACATGTAGTACAGGTAGAGAGCAGTATAGTACAGGTAGAGAGCAGTACAGTACATGTAGTGCAGATAGAGAGCAGTATAGTACATGTAGTACAGGTAGAGAGCAGTATAGTACAGGTAGAGAGCAGTACAGTACATGTAGTGCAGATAGAGAGCAGTATAGTACATGTAGTACAGGTAGAGAGCAGTATAGTACAGGTAGAGAGCAGTACAGTACATGTAGTGCAGGTAGAGAGCAGTACAGTACATGTAGTACAGGTAGAGAGCTGTACAGTACATGTAGTACAGGTAGAGAGCAGTACAGTACATGTAGTACAGGTAGAGAGCAGTACAGTACATGTAGTACAGGTAGAGAGCTGTATAGTATATGTAGTACAGGTAGAGAGCAGTACAGTACATGTAGTACAGGTAGAGAGCAGTACGGTACATGTAGTGCAGGTAGAGAGCAGTACGGTACATGTAGTGCAGTTAGAGAGCAGTACAGGACATGTAGTGCAGTTAGAGAGCGGTACAGGGCATGTAGTACAGGTAGAGAGTGGTACAGTACATGTAGTGTAGGTAGAGAGCTGTTTAGTACAGGTAGCACAGTTAGAGAGGTGTACAGTACAATTGTTACTATGTGTGTGGTACAGGTAGAGAGCAGTACGGTATGTGTGGTAGAGAGCAGTACGGTATGTGTGGTACACGTGAAGAGCTGTGCAGTACATGTGGTACAGGTAGAGATCAGGATCACTGTGCATACATATTCAGTACTTCTAGACATCTGAATATATTAGGCCTGTTTCACACTAGTGTTCATGAGATCCAGCAGGCCGTTCCGACAGGGAACAGTCTGCCCCTCTCTGTATCTGGCATTGCCGGAAGCTACACGGATGCCTATAATGGAGACAAATGGAGATCTGGCTGCAACCCAGCAAATATGCTGAGAATGGGCCAGACAGATACGCAGCCGGAACAGCCTGCCAGATCCCCGAATGCTAGTGTGAAACTAGCCTTAGACGTCTTTACTGGAAATTGGTTTGAGGTAATGTAAGACAATAACAAATGGCTTCTGAATTGTAGAGTTTGGCAGGGTGTAAAGAGCAATCGCAGTGCTTCAGAGCAAAACTTAAAGGGAACCTGTCACCAGGATTTTGTGCATAGAGCTGGGGACATGGGCTGTTAGATGGCCACTAGCACATCTGCAATACCCAGTCCCCACAGCTCTCTGTGCTTTTATTGTGTTAAAAAACCGTTTTGATCCATATGCAAATGACCTGATATGAGTCCTGTGTCCGGAGATAAGTCCAGCGGAAAGGAGCCCAGCACCGCCCGCGTCCTCCGAATCTCCTCCTTGCTGGCTGACGTCACAGAGCTGGAGCGCCGAAATCTCGCGATGCGCGAGCTAGCGCATGCGTAGTTCGTTCCCTGTGCTGATGCCAGCACAGGGAATTAACATGACGCCGACACTGCGCATGCGCTAGCTCGCGCATCGCGAGATTTCGGCGCTCCAGCTCTGTGACGTCAGCCAGCAAGGAGGAGATTCGAAGGACGCGGGGTGGTGCTGGGCTCAGAAAATTGGACTCGTCTCCGGACACAGGACTCATATCAGGTTCATTTGCATATGGATCAAAACGGTTTTTTAACACAATAAAAACACAGAGAGCTATGGGACCTGGGTATTGCAGATGTGCTAGCGGCCATCTAACAGCCCATGTCCCCAGCTCTATGCACAAAATCCTGGTGTAATAACTAATTATGTAGCATGCATATAATAGTGAGATGTTCTGCAGGGCCGTTCTATACATAAAAGGTAGAGGACACTCTTTTGGCATATGTCAGGCTTGTTAGCTTGCTAGCCTATGGACACGTCCAGCCTTGAAATGTCCCTGTACTTTGGGAATAATTTTGATATGTCAAAGCGGCATATCAAAAGTTTTGATTGGGGTGGGGGTCCAAGCTTTGAGACGTCTGCTAATCGCTAGAATGAGGAGGGAAAAGCGCTCACATTGCATACTCTCCTGCAGAAGACTGATGCAAGGGGGCTCCATAGAAAGTCTATGATCCCATCTCAATTCTGTCTTCAGCAGCACAGAGAGAGAGAGCTTGCTCCCCTCATTCTAGGGATCGGCGGGGGTCTCAGCACTCAGACATCCATCGGTCAAAACCTTTGATATGGTTTTTATGACTTATCAAAAGTTTTCCCAAAGTACAGGGACCAAAAGTAAGTTTGAAGATTGCGAGTAATGATAGATTGACATCTCACTAACCTCTTTCTTTATGGGTTGTGACGTCCGTTCTTCCTGCTGTGAATACAGAATGTGGTCTAGTAGGGTCAGTCATGGGAATTTCTTGTTTGCAGCAATTCAGCCATGACATATCCGAAAAGGCTTCCACTGTCTGCCTGGCTCATCTCTTCACCTATCAGGACTTTGACATGGGCACTCTAGGACTTGCTTACGTTGGATCCCACAAGCCAAACACCCACGGTGGAATCTGTCCTAAAGGTGAGTGACAGTCCTTGTGTGTATCATCAGTTTTTCTATATTTGTAAAACTTGTTCTTGATCATCCTATCCACTTATGTGTATTAGGTGGTCAAGCACTTCTGCATTGCTGGCTAGCTACCTGTAGGATGTACATTTGTGTTCAAAATAATAGCAGTCAGACATCACTAACCTGATCAATCACTGTTTTTGGTAGAAATTATATTTCTACATGGCAAATAATTTACTAGCAGGTGTAGTAGAGTAATAGAAATCCAACAGACCCAACAGTAATGACATGCATGCTGTTGATTCTCTGTAATTCAATCACTTACTGAAAGGGGCATGTTCAAAATAATAGCAGTGTGGAGTTCAATGAGTGAGGTCATTCATTCTTTGAAAAACAGGTGGCAATTATTGCCCTTATTTAAGGAAGGCAGCAAATGTTGTACATGCCGGTTACAGTACATTTCTCTCTGAAATTCTGAGAAAAATGGGTCGTTCCAGACATTGTTCAGAAGAACAGCGTACCTTGATTAAAAAGTTGATTGGAGAGGGGAAAACATATAAAGAAGTGCAGAAAATGATAGGCTGCTCAGCTAAAATGATCGCAAATGCTTTAAAAGGGCAACCAAAACCTGAAAGACGTGGAAGAAAGCGAAAAACTACCATTCGAATGGATAGAAGAATAGCCAAAATGGCAAAGACTCAGCCAACAATCAGCTCCAGGAAGATCAAAGAAGGTCTAAAGTTACCTGTGAGTCCTGTTACAATTAGAAGAAGCCTATGTGAAGCCAAGCTATCTGCAAGAAGCCCCCGCAAAGTCCCACTGTGCTGAAGAGGTTACAATTTGCCAAAGAGCACATTGACTGGCCTAAAGAGACATTTTGTGGACTGATGAAAGTAAGATTGTTCTTTTTGGGTCTAGTGGCCGAAGACAGTTTGTCAGACGACCTCCAAACACTGAATTCCAGCCCCAGTACACTGTGAAGACAGTAAAGCATGGCGGTGCAAGCATCATGATATGGGGATGTTTCTCATACTACGGTGTTGGGCCTATTTATCGCATACCAGGGATCATGGATCAGTTTGAATACATCAGAATACTTGGAGGTCATGCTGCCTTATGCTGAAGAGGAAATGCCCTTGAAATGGGTGTTCCAACAAGACAACGACCCCAAACACACCAGTAAACGTGCAACATCTTGGTTCCAGACCAACAAGATTGACGTTATGGAGGGGGCCAGGCCAATCCCCAGATCTTAATCCAATAGAAAACTTGTGGGTGACCTCAAAAATGCAGTTTCTGAGGCAAAACCAAGAAATAGAGAAGAACTGTGGAATGTAGTCCAATCATCCTGGGCTGAAATACCTGTTCACAGGGGCCAGAGGTTGGTTGACTCCGAGCAACACATATGTACAGCAGTTCTCAGAAACAGCGGTTATACAACTAAATATTAGTGAAGTGATTCAAAGGAAAGCAAAATCTTTAAACATTTTTCAGTGTATATAGTGAATTTTTGAGTTTGTAAAGAAGAATACAAACACTGCTATTTTTTTTGAACAGTCTAATATTTACTTTTCTTAAATTATTTTTTTTTTTTTTAGGAACTACACAAATTTGATATATTTTTCTTCATGTTTTGATTTGGAATAGAATGTGTAGTGTTCCCAATGCATTTGTGTGTATGGAAATAAAAGCTGTTAGAAGGATTTTATGCTTTATTCACTTTTTAAAACACACTGCTATTATTTTGAAACCAACTGCAGCTTAAGAAAACCAGATAGTTTATCATGGTGGAGGATGCAAATCTAATCCTGGTGGGGAGCTGGCTGCTTGTGTGCAGCTTCTTTCCGGTGACTCTCAGATGAGAGATCTGGAGATGTGATGTTAGGAGTGTTCCACATTACATGGCATGCTGCAGAATCCCATTCTATGAGAAGTCTGTCAGAAAAGCCCCCACCCACACTTTTTAAAACCACTTCCATTGAACTTCTAAACTCATTTATGACCAAATCAAGGTAAAGTTTGATTTGGTGATCAATGAGCTAAGGCTAGTTTCATACTGGCGCTATAGATCTGGCAGGCTGTTCCGCTAGTCAATAGCCTGCCGGATATCTTTGCATTCCGAATTGCCAGAAGCTTATAAGGCTCCTTCTAGCACCATTAACTATAATGGGGGCCGGTGGAGATCCAGCCACATCCTGGCAAATGTGCAGAGAATCGGCAGGAAGAAAACGGCTGCACGCGGTTTCCATTGCCCATCTTCCTAGCTGTTGACGTTCCTCTCCAGTATATTTCCACAGTAGAGATGCTGGCCGCCTTGTTTTGTATTCATAGTGTAGCAGGCGAATTCTCCTGTAGTCCTCACAGACCAAGCTGGTGCCTGTGACGTTTGTTTCTACGTTATGTTGTGGCAGAAATGTCTTGTCTGACTTCATCTCTTTTTCAACTCGGGCAGCTTACAGAAGTGAATCGTCGCAGAAACCTATTTACTTGAACACGGGTTTGACAAGTACAAAAAACTATGGAAAAACCATCCTTACAAAGGTAGAACCAGAACTATGTCTCCGCATGAGGTCATGGGATCATTTAAAATATCTAAAACGTGTTAAGTGACATGTATGGTGGTTGCCCTTGCACCTGAACATATCTATACATCTATGGAGCAGACACACGAGATGATCCCACACCACACACAGCAGGTACTGCCTGTGATACAAACCTGCTGCAGCCGGGATCAGAGAGAAATGCAATCCCAGTTGTTATCCAACCCCTATAATGCCCCTCATACTGGTTATACTTGCCCCGCTGCCCGACACCCGCGTCGCTTCTGATGTGGGAACGAGCCTCCCTAGCATCACAGGTGACACTAGGGCGGCTCGTTCCCATCGCGGCCTGCTATTGATACATATCCTGTATTGCTGTGAACAGTACAATGGTTGGAGGTTCACTGCAAGACTTAAAAATAATTTGAATAAAGTTTTTAAAATAATGAAAAAATAAAAAAAAAATTCTAATAGTCCTGCTTTTCCCATTCATTATAATAAAAAATAAGCATAGTTGGCTCTCTAAAATGTCTAATCTACCACAATATCATGTCATGTATTCAATAAATTCCAACACAAGTATTCCCATTTTTTTGGGTCACTCCGCCCCCTCCATAAAACAGAATAAAAACTGACAAAAAAAGTTGCATGTCCCCCAAAATACCAATGAAAACCGCAGCTCATCTCAAAAAAATTGAGCCCCCCCTCTCAGGGTCGTTTCAGCCTGGACGTCCATTTTTTATGTGAATGCAGTAAAAATTCTATGACTGTTCATTTTATAATCTATTATGTCTTCATAGGAGTCAGAGCTATATATCCTTTCTATGAAATTAGTTAAATGATTGCATTTTGGAAACCTGCATGGTGTTACAGGTTCCACCTATATGTAGATAACACAGGATCGGCCATGGTCACTGCTCACTTCCACTCCCTACCTGCACAATGACCTCTGCATAGGTCGCAGAGCATGCCCACAATACTCTCCCATAGAAGTCAGTGAGTCCTCTCCAGATTACAGGTTCCTGAGGTCCATATGGCTGCTGTAAAGTAAATCTCTGAATGCTGTTAACAACCTGGGCGCCCCCATAATTATGTACAGAAAAGGCAATAAAAACAGATTAGACAGAATGAGTATGTGGGTTTTAATTACTAATAATATAATTGATATATACTCTTTAAAGCACACAGTTTATATACCGGGCGATTCAAAAAGAATGGTGCAAAATCATAGTCTCAGTATTCGTAACTGAGAGAACACAAATGTATTAACATAAAAAGACACACGATCTATCCAAGTTTAATCTATAGACTACAAATGGTCAATTTGAGCTCCCTTAGCTGCACGGCAGATGTCTAGTAATTCAGTTCTGTCCACATGTGTGCCAGCATATCCTCAGATATGGACTCCACTTTTTCAGGTTGTGCAGATCCTGTGACTAGGGGGTTGTGGAGGGGTAGATACACATAGATCTTGATGTAGCCCTACAGAAAGAAGGCACCCAATATTGAAATCTATAACCTTGTATGCAGTGAGCTCCCTCTAGTGGTGACTGTCGACAGTCAGAATCTTAGTACCGGTAATTCTGTCTATGCAGGAGATTAGGGCTCTATACCAGAAAAGCTGCCTATATGATGCTATATTAGGAAATGAATCAGCACAGAATGATGACTTTAATCACTGTGTAATGCACAGTTCTGCAACTTTCTACTAAACCTTGTGTTTCGATTCCTTGCTATTGTTAAGATCTCAGTTTGCTGCAGTTGTATCCAGTCAGGAGAAGCCACTTTCTGTCTGTCCTTTTTCAGGAAGCTGACCTGGTGACTACTCATGAGTTGGGTCACAACTTTGGATCTGAACATGACCCTGACAGCATGGAAGACTGCGCACCTAGTGAGGACCGTGGGGGCAAATATGTGATGTACCCCATAGCTGTAAGCGGAGACCATCACAACAATAAGGTAAAGATAAACCTCCTGACCTGACTCCGTAAACGTATCATCTGCTCCTTGCCCATGTGCACTCATTTCACACCTCTGAATACCTGGTCTCCTGCAGTCTTATACAGTGTATCTTGTACAGCACATAACCTCACTCTTGAGTCTAATTACTTTGTGAACAACTGTTACCCATATACCAAGAATTTCTATAAGTTCTTGAAAGACTCTTGGCTCAATCCTCCAACTTTGCTTTGGCATCAGCTAATGTACGTAGCTATGTTTTAAGTGCCCCAGCCCAAAAGAAAACGGGGCTAATCTCAGAAATTAATGAACTGCCCGCCAGTTATGTTGCCTGTGATTAATTCTTTTCCTACCGATGATAATATTAACCCCTTAGTAACCAGCCTGTCTTGGGCCTTACTAACCAAGCGTTTTCCTTCCTTTTTTCATCGTCGCGTTCCAAGAGCTATAACTTTTTTTATTTTTCCGTCTATATAGCTTTATGAGGGCTTGTTTTTTTTGCGGGACAAGTTGTCGTTTTTAATGGTGCCATTTTGGGGTACACATAACTTTCTGATTAACTTTTATTAATCATCTTTATGGGGGTGGAGATGGGAAAAAAATGTTTTTGCATTGCCGCTTCAAAAGACCCATAACTTTTTTATTTTTCTTTCTATGGAGTTGTGTGAAGGCTTGATTTTTGCGGGACGACTTGTATTTTTCATTGGTATCATTTTGGAGTAAATGGTGCTTTTAGATCGTTGTTAATACATTTTTTCGGTGGCAACTAAGAATAAATTAGCAATTCAGTTTTTTTTTTTTTTTTTACGGCGTTCATCGTAGGGGGTAATTTATGTAGTCCGGGTCGTTACGGACACGGCAATACCAAACATATAGGGGAGATTTTATTTATTTTTTGCAATTTTATTTATTGAAAAGCGTATTTTCAATGGAAAAAAAAAAGCGTAATTATTATTTATTTTCTTATGAGATTTTTTTTTTTATAAATGTGTGTTTTTTTTGTTTTGTTTTCTACCACTTAATAGTCCCACAAGGGGACTATAATAGACAGCTTTTTGATTGATTTTAAAATGCAATGCATTATCACTATAGTGCATTGCATTTTAATGTCAGTGCTATTCTGACATTGACCAGCAGGCTGCGCCAGAGAGGCGCAGCCTGCTGGAAATTACTTAAGGCTGGTCTGGGGCCTACACGAGACCCCAGCCAGCCTTCACGCACATCGTGTACCTCTGTCATCACTTTACATGAGGCGGGTGCCATTGCCCGCAGCATGTAAAGTGTTAAATAGCCCAGATCGGCACTCCTGCCGGTCCGGGCTGTTAGAGCAGGGCCGCAACTCTCATGTGAGAGCGGGGCTCCTGCTCCCCCACTTAGACTGGGCGGCCCAGCCTTAGGCCCCTTAGTGACCACCGTAAAAAGGCGTATGGGTGGTCACTAAAGGGTTAAATGGATCGGACCAACCAGAGCTGGGCCCCCTTCTCCATGCACCCTATAGACCTATGAAGGCTAACCTCAGGCACTCCAGCTGTGGTAAAACTACAACTCCCTTGATGTACACTTGCTCGGCAGTTCTCAGACTTCATAGAAATGAATGCAGCATGCTGGGAGTCGTAGTTTTACCCACAGCTGGAGTGCCGGAGGTTAACCATCACTGCTATAGACCCTTATGTTTATACTAGAGTTGTCATGATATCTGAATTTCGATTCCATTTTGATACCAAGAACTAGTATTGCGATACACTATAACAATTCAATACCACAACAAACAAAAAAAATACGTACCCAACATTAACACCATGTTGCTGGACTTTTTTTTTTCTGCCAAAGTATCGATTGCTGATTATGTGAGGAGGTACTTTAATAGTAAACCCATCAACTACCTTCTCGCATAATGGACAACATTGGGTTAATGCGTGACGTGTATCATGGCATTACTTACTATTAATGTGAGGCACACGGTTTTATCAGTTTGGACCTCCATGTGCTTCACATTAATCATAACTCCATCATGTACCTCCTCACATAATAGGCAACATGCAGTTATCATGAGGGATAACGTGGGTTAACTTACTATTAATGAGGCACATGAAGTTCCAAAATGATAAAACCACATGCCTCACATTAGTAGCAAGTATCATGTACCTCATATTAGCCCATAGCCTGTCTCAGTAGAGTATATTGCACTCCACTGGTGGTGCTTAGGATGTATGGGCAGATGATCTCTGCCCGAAGTATTGAGCTCCGCAGGCTGACTTTATCCATGTACTGTGGAACTGCCCAAGGCTAAGGAGATATTGGAATGATGTATGGATCTACGGGATAATATATTTGAGATACAATTGGATCGATATGCTTTATGATGTTTTCTTTGCCTGCATCCACCTGAAAAAGCTGTAAAGTCATGGCCACTAACCAGAGAGATTTATCCATGGTAACAGAGACTTAGAAAAAGGTTCACAGAAAATGGGGGGGGGGGGGGGGCAATAAAATAACTGTTTCTGAGCATTACATGAGCCTCCTGCCTTTCTGTAAGTGTGATTTATCCCTCCTTATCAGCTTTATGAGCTTTTTAGAGGAAAACAAGCATTAAGGCTAGTGAGGTCACTCTTTTGCCAGTACTGTAAGCAAAGGCGCCTTTTGCTTCTAAGAGAAATGCATCTAGCTGTGCTACTGAAACAGAATAGTATGACTAAAAGAGACTTAAGAGAAGCCCGAAAGATAACTATTTCTTCACAGTTATGATTGTACAAAACAGCACAGCCATTATGCAAACTTTATTTTTTTGAAAACTCAGGTACTCTTTATTTTTTTAATTTTTTTAATTAGATCCTTTTTATTGACATCGCCAAATACCGTAATAATACAGTCTTACAACAGAACATAGCAATGAAAGGCTTTTCCATCAATACATACAATCTTGGTCTGTACTCAGAACCTTAGCATATATTATAATACAACTCTTGCTACTCTTAACACCTCCAATTCAATCCGGGCATCTAAGAACGAACTGTCCTCCTGCGACAGCCGAGGAAGATCTAAACCCTGCAAGAACCCGTCAATATCTGAGTCAGTACATGATGTCTTAGATGAATACAGGGAGGAGTAAAAGTCTCCCAATATATTAAAAATACTCCCGGTATCCCTTCTCAGGGTTCCGCTGGAGTCCACCAGACCCGTAACACACGGAGAACCCTGCTTTGGCTATCATTGAGAGCATATGCCCCACTTTCTCTCCTTCCGCAAAAAATTGTTGTTTATAGAAGACGTTTCCTCTCAGCCACCTGCAGGAGATGACGCCTTAATCACTCCTGCTTGGCTTCTAACTGATTGCTCGTCTCTGTGGAAGGTGCATTCACAAAGGCTTCCTCTGCCATCCTCATATCTGCATGTATTTGTATATCTTTTTCTTTAGATTTGGATTTAATCCTACTAATGGACTTAATCAGGGTTCCTCTAAGAAAGGCTTTCATAGCCTCCCATATTGTATGCATGGAGGCCGAACCTTTATTATATTCAAAATATTCCCTCAGGGATTGTGCTATATCAGTAGTGTCCCCTATCGGGGTCAACCAAAAAGCGTTCATACGCCAGTACTTCGTCCCCGGTCTGGCTTCCCCAGAAACATCTATTTCTACACTAAATATAGAGTGGTCTGACAGGGTCCTGGCTAGATACTCCGACTTCCGGACAAGTGGATGCATGAGAGCATTCGCTAGACCCATATCTATTCTTGACTTGGGAACTATAGGTCGATGAGCAACACGAGTACTGTCTGTCTGCAGGGTGTGCCCCTCTCCACACATCAGTCAGCCCTACTTCCTTTATTACTCTACCAAAAGGGGTTTCATTGTCATTTCCATCCCTTACTAATATGTGGCATCTGTCTAAAGTTTCGCTTAATACATTATTGAAATCTCCTACTATCAACACTGAAAGTTCTGGATAGTCCGCCAAAAACATCAATCTCAGAGGTACCGAAGAATAAGGAGGAGGTATGTAGATTGTCGCTAGCACCATTCTCACTCCCTGCAAATTACCGTGAACTCCTATAAATCTGCCTTCTGAATCTACACATTCTTTCAGACACTCAAATTTCACATTTTTATTAACCAAAATGCTAACCCCCCTGGAATATGAGAAGACAGAATGCACAGAGTACCCTACCCATGATTTGTGCATTAAATGTATTTTTTGCTTGGTCATGTGTGTCTCCTGTAGGCAGCAGATTGCAGGTTGAAACCTTGACAGATATTGAAAGATACCCTGTCGTTTGGTGGCGTCCGCCATTCCCCTCACATTCCAACTAAGTACCTTTATGGCCGGCCCCATCACATTTTATTCGACTATATAACTGCCTAAGCAGATGCCTTAATACCATCATCCAGTAAAGGAAGAGCCGTCTATAAACAGTATCCGCCCCCTCTCCTGCTGCCGAAACCCTCTCGTGGAAAAAAAGACTATTACCCTTAGCCTGAGTATAGCGTTGTTCAATTACCTGTTGCAGATCACCAACACCAAGTAACCCCCTCCCCCCCCAACCTTTTGCCCACTCGCAAATAAAACATATAAATTGTATAAGAAACAAAAAATCCTCTGTAACCTGGGGCCAATAGAAGAAACCTGGCCCAACAGTGTCTACAACAATGTGCAGTCCCGTACAACCCAGCACTAAGGACTGACATAATACCGAGGAGCTTCGGTATAACTCGCGCTCAACCCAGTGTACGTCTCCAGCAACAGGCCCGAGACAACTGAACTTGATCAACAGCTGTATATATATGATATGCATTAAAAGATATAATGGCAGCGATTGCAAGCTGCAATGCCACGCTTAAGTCCATGAATATTCATATTGGGAGCCTAAAAGAGGACATATCTATAATTCGCCATGACTTACACAAAGTGGCGGAACGAACTACAGAGGTGGAACGGATGGTGTCGGATTTGGAAGATGGCGCCATAACGCTACATGATGCAGGTAAAGCAACAGCAAAAGATATAGCGGCACTGTACGCCCAAACTGATGATCTCGAAAATCGCTCACGTCGAAACAATATTCATCTAGTGGGGGTGCCGGAGAAAATAGAGGGTCCGAACCCCACTGACTTTATAGAAAAGTGGATTGCTGAGAAATTCCAGAACAAAGGCCTCTCTGCATTATATGCCGTTTAACGAGCACACCGCGTTCCAACCCGACTGCTGCCGCCCGGTCGTCCACCTCGTCCGATACTTGCTAAGATCTTACACTATAGGGACAGAGACACTGTACTTAGAGCCTCTAGGACCCATCCTGACCTGAAGATTAATGGGGTACAGATCTCTATCTTTCCTGATTTATTCATCGGAGGTACAGAAAAGGAGGGCCCGCTTTGTGGATATAAAGAGGAGACTCCGGGACTTGCAAGTCCAGTATTCTATGATGTTCCCAGCCAAGCTGAGAGTGGTGGCTTATGGTTCTGCAGTGTTCTTTGAAGACCCAGATGCTGCACTGAAGTGGTTGGACCAAAATGAACATCGACTGAGGAACCAGAATGTGGACACTTGAAACATATACCTACTACCAGGCAGTATTTGATCTCTCAGTGTGACGGTCTGTTGGCTCTGCTACTTCAGTCTCTTGACTGCACTCCACAGGGCTTTTGGCCAGGCACAGCATTATGTGGGGGCAGAGGTTGCTGTTCCTCCTCAGAGTAGCCCTCCGGCACTATAACCTCCTCCTCTGTGGCCAAATTGTTCCCCTCTGTATCTCCCCAGGCGCCCCGTAGGGATTTCTAGGGCTTGTGGGAAGTCGCGCCGCTACTCCTTGGCTTACCGCGGCCACAGCGTGTCAGCAGGGTCTTCCTCACCAGCGCCATCTTGGATCCGCTCGTCTCGCTCCGGTCTAAGCAGGGTTTTTCCTCTCTTCCCCGGCATGGTGGTTCCCGAGGTAGGTGTATCTTCGTCCCAGAGGCTTTAGGGAGGCCTGTTCTGTTTGTGCCACTTAATAAATACAGCTGGAAGACGGTTTATGACAGGATCATGGCCGGAGCACTGGAGACCCGCGTCTTATCCATGCGCCGTCAGGCCCCGCCCCTCCTCAGGTACTCTTAAATGTTGACAAGAGACCAATTATTAAGAACTTGCTTTCCATTTATTGACATATGGATTGTTGATAGTGGATGGCCTTTCTCCATTATTTTTGCTCTGTATTTTCAGTTTTTTTGCCTACTTCCTATGCCTTTTATATATGGCTGTATTTGCTGTTTTCTTTCACCCCTAGCAGTGCATTGCAAATATTAGGAACTCTTGCCCCTTGTGATGAAGTCCAAGAAGAGGTGATATTGAATCAGACTGTAATACAGTGCAGTAGAGGGGGAGTTCTTTCCTCTGTTTTACTTTTTGTTTTGTATGTTGAAATTTCAAAAACTTAAAGGGGTTGTCTCATCATGGACAATGGGGGCATATCGCTAGGATATGCCCCCATTGTCTTATTGGTGCGGGTCCCACCTCCTATATCGAGAACGGAGCCCCGCAAGTGAAGGAGGGCACATTGCGCATGCGCAGCCGCCCTCCATTTATTTTCTATCGGGCCGGTGTCGTCAGCCCCATAAAAAATGAATGGGAGTGGGGGCCGTGCATGCACGGTACGCTCCCATTCACTTCCATGGGGAGTCCGCTTAGTGGTGGCCTCCAGCCACCACCTTGCGGGGCTCCGTTCTTGAAATAGGTGCGGTTCCCAGCGGAGGGACCCGCACCTATAAGACAATGGAGGCATATCCTAGCGATATACCCCCATTGTCTATGATGAGACAACCCCTTTAATAAAAACTACCTATTTAAAAAAGGAAATCTGCACTTGTTATCCTCAAGAGTAAAATAGTTGCACATTTTTGGGTAAGTACAGCAGATACTAAAAGTGGTAGACAGAAGTGGCACAAAGCTGCTAATTTCCCGCATCAGATAAATAGAAAAATGCCTAGGGTTTATTGGGTTTGCTCCGTGTAGGCAGACATTGACTTTATTTCTGCTTCCCTCCATCAGATGTTCTCCATTTGCAGCAGAGAGTCAATCCTGCGCACACTGATGAGCAAAGCTTCTCTCTGCTTCAAAGAGCGCAACAACAAGGTCTGCGGCAACTCCAGAGTGGACGAGGGGGAAGATTGCGACCCAGGCCTGCTGCACCAGCATGTTGACCCCTGCTGTACCTCCGACTGCAAGTTTAAGAATAAGGCAAAATGCAGGTCTGTAAATAAAAGACCAGTAAGCACATTCTTAAGAGGTATTCCAACATTTGGCCTTTAGAGCATATATGAGGATATACCATAAATGTTTGATAATTGGGCATTCTACCCCTGGACCCCTACCTTTCAAGAGAACAGGGCTCTCATGACCTCCGAAAATTAGTTGGGTCTGTTCGACCTCACCAGCATCCAGTATTTCCTAAGTGGACAATAACATTAAAGGGGGTTATTCCAGGATTTTATTATTGATGGTTTTTCCCCAGGATAGACCATCAATGATCGCAGGTGGTCGGACACAGATCAGCCGTTTACATGTAGCTCTGACACTGGAAGATGTTCAGTGGGAGCAGCACTACAATCACCAGCCCTGTCAACTGTACATTGGACACAACTGAGTAGTTACTGCACGATTTCCAGCATCGGAGCTAGTAGCTGATCAACGGGGGCGCCAGGGGTTGTCCAGGATTACAATAAAGGGTCTGCTGTATTTCCATCTGTCCATGGTTTCTGTTTGGTATCACAGTTAAAGAGGACCTTTCACTTGTAAAAACTATGTGAACTAAGTATGCTGCCATATAGAGCGGCGCCCGGGGATCTCACTGCACTTACTATTATCCCCGGGCGCCGCTCCGTTCTCCCGTTATCCCCTCCGGTACCTTTTCTCCTTAAGTTATAGTAGGCGGGTCTTCCCTTGTCCTGTGGGCGGCTCCTTCTCCTAGGCTGCAGCGCTGGCCAATCGCAGCGCACAGCTCACAGCCTGGGAGAAAAAAACCTCCCAGGCTGTAAGCTGTGCGCTGCGATTGGCCAGCGCTACAGCCTAGGAGAAGGAGACGCCCACAAGACAAGGGAAGACCCGCCTACTATAACTTCAGGAGTAAAGGTACCGGAGCCTATAACGGGAGAACGGAGCGGCGCCCGGGGATAATAGTAAGTGCAGTGAGATCCCCGGGCGCCGCTCTACATGGCAGCATACTTAGTTCACATAGTTTTTACAAGTGAAAGGTCCTCTTTAAGCTCCATTCACTTGAATAGGGATCAGTTGCAGTACAATACACCCTACATATGTGATGCTGTTTGTAGAAAAACAACAGACCCTGCTTGTAGTCCTCGACATCCCCTTTAAAGTAGTCTGTAGGGGTTATACCACGAATAGCATTTATCATATCACTAGGGGTCTGACCACTGTGACCCCCACAGTCCCAAGAGCATGTTGGTCCACCACTCCATTCACTTCTGTGGGAACTGTGGGGTTTCGCTCTGGTAGATAGGGTAAGTGGGCGCAGTACAGAGGCAAAAAAACAGTTCTTAACTCAAAACGTCAGTGTTTATTGACACTTGAGGCAATTGCACAAAACAGCACGTAACTTTGCAGTCTTGGTGTTAATTCACACACAATGGAAAGTTCATATAACACAAGTCACCTTGCTGGCCGTTCTGCCTCCAGTAGTCCACAGCAGGCTTTAGGGGACCTGTTTCTCCAGTATGCGGCTCTTAGCCCCCCAGCACGGCACAAAGACTCAGATCCCAAAAACAGAGACATCTTTGCTGGGCCCAGCTGCCTATTTAAGGACAGCCAGGTGCTGCCAAAACCCGGACCGGCACTTAAACTCCGGGCCGGTATTTGACCTCACCCGGCTGGAAACTAGCCCAGCCACACATGCTGGGAGGAAAGAACCTGCCTTGCCAGACACAACCCCTCACTGTGTCACAGAACGTTGAAGCACTGTCTACAGTAGGTCAGTCCCATAGCAGTAATTGGAGCAGTGGACAGACATGCACACTACCACACCATTCAGACTGGACACTTGGGGATCCCCTTTCGCAGGATCCCTGGGGGTCCCAACTGATGGTCCCCAGCAATCTACAAATATCATGTATACTGTGGATGAGTGATTAGACTAGATGCCGTTTAAAGTGGAGCTAAAGGCTCTTCAGCACAGGCACCGCATATGTTTTGCCAGTAGTGTTTTATTATAAGTCAGAGGTCCACGTTACATGAGAACTTCACAGTAAACCCGTAAGATCCTTGTTCTGTAGAATATTAGCCAGGAGACCCTGGAGGGGTCTAATAGAAGAGAGCCTCTCACATTTTTGCTGTCATACAGTCTTTGGTTAGTTCAGTGACTAAATCTTACAGATTATGTTCTCTTTAGTGACCGGAACAGTCCCTGCTGCAAGTATTGCCAGTTTGAAACTGCACAAAAGAAATGCCAGGAAGCTATAAATGCCACCTGCAAAGGGGAGTCATACTGCACAGGTAAGTGCCACATGTGAGACTGGCAGTCTTCTTTTAGAATAGAGACTGTGATACCTATTTGAGATGGCGATCCTAAATTGTGTAGAAAAAGTGGTTCAAGGGGGTGGTCTTATCAAGATGGTCAGTATATTTAATATATGGTGGAACAGGAAATCTGGTCTTGATAATGGGTGGTCTTCTGAAAGAACACACAAAGAAATAAATGCAATCAGCTCACCGTCGTTGGTGCACGGATCCTCAGGAGAAGCAAATCCACTGTAGAAACGAAGTAGTGGGTCCAGCACCCAGGTCTTGAATAAAATTTTAAAAGTCCTAAAATGCCACACAGCAGGACATCTCCCCACACCAGTCAACGCGTTTAGGACTATACTCAGTCCTTATTCATGTCTTCTTAAAGGGGTTATCCAAGAGTATAAAAAGCTCCCCTATATGGTGGGCCCCTCACAGTAAATATACTTACCTGGCTCCCCGCTCCCTGTGCCACTCCAGGTCCCCGCACCGCCGCGGCAGTTTTTCCCGTGAGCGGATAAAAACATCCAGTGTCGGGGGGTGGGGGTCGCAGCCAATGGCAGGTGGGGACAGGGACGAGCCTCCATAGCATCGCGGGTGACGCTAGGGAGGCTCGTCCCCATCCCCACCTGCCATTGGCTGCTCCCCCCCCCCCAGACACTGGATGTTTTCATCTGCTCACGGGGAGAAGCTGCAGTGGCACAGGGAGCGGGGAGCCAGGTAAGTATATTCACTGTGAGGGGCCCGGCATATGAGGGAGCTTTTTAAAGTCTTAGATAACCCCTTTAATGAAGTGTTCTCTTGGAGTGTTTTCACTGTATTTGTCGCCTTCATTCCCTGCAATACCCGGCACAGCCCATGCACAAGTTATGGGAAAATAACAGCAAGTATTTATTCACGTATATAGGGTGTACAGAAGAAGTAAGGCCGCCTATTGATGTATAGATCTGGTGGTAGGGAATCCATAAGGCTTTGGCTACACGGTGACATGTGTCCCTGAAAAGTTGTGCAACATTTTTCATAACGATGGTCAATGGTTTCACAATGCGCATGAATGTTGCAGTGTAGTTGTGCCTTTTTTGTCGCACGACACATGTAGCCCTAAGCCTAAGGCTTTCGTCATCAGTCTGGTGTACATGAAATACTCAGTCCGTTAATGATGGTTTAGGTTGGTATTTGTGGTTTTCCTCTTGTGGTTAATGCACCTCACTTTCTGCCCATCCACAGGAAACAGCAGCGAGTGTCCTGCCCCCGGAAACGCAGCCGATGACACGGTCTGTGTAGATCTGGGAAAGTGTGTGAATGGGGAATGTCGTCCATTCTGTGAGATAGAACTGGACCTCAAGTCCTGTGCCTGCAATGGTAAGTGTATTCTGCTTTACTCAGACTGAACTGCATCCCCCCTGTTATCCTGGACCAACAATGATCATTCCCGGCCTTGTGCCGGTAGCTTGATGGCCATGATCAGCTGTTGTACAGACTCCTATCCAAAGCTATCAGGTTGTTGGATGCAGTCATATAACTTGTGAGGGTCCAAAATAAGACTCACTTAAAGGCAAGTTTAACCCCTGGAAAAAGGGAAATTTAACCCTTATAAACTTATATAGGTAAATGGGAGAGCTGTGTAAACATGCCTCGGTGATGGCCATCCCAATGATATGATCAGGATATCCAACTTTTAATGCTCCCTTTACCCCATTTACTAGTGCGAAGGTGGTCCCTTCATGTTCGTTGCCCTAGGCCAGTGGTGGCGAACCTATAGCACGGGTGCCAGAGGCAGAAAAGTCTATTATGTACCAATATGCCTTAGACTTTTCCTACCATTCATCAGCGCACGGTACGCTATGAACAGCACAGGCAGCGCACTGAATGTAGGCAGGCTGTTATAGCTATATGATAAAGTACATGGAAGATATACTATATTGGCATTCAGGTTAAATTGTCGTGTTGGCACTTTGCAATAAATAAGTGGGTTTTGGGTTGCAGTTTGGGCACTCGGTCTGTAAAAGGTTCACCATCACTGACCTAGGCCCTCTACACAGAATGCTTCCCAGCCCCTCCCCTCTGAGTGACAGCTGTAATATCCAATCAGGAGACCCCTAGAGTCACTTAGTGGGGAGGAACTGGGGAGTTTTCAGTGCTGAGACCCCTAGGTAGTACACATAAAGGGCCACCTCCAGGGCACTACCATTTACAGAATAATACTGCTTTCTCAGTGATGCAACCTAAATAACTATCACCGGGAGTATGCCAACATTGCTCTCCCCATCATCTAGTGCTGTCAGCAGTTTAGAGGGGTCAGAACTGCTGACAGGCTCTTTTAAACTTAAATGGGTTGTTTGGTTTTCAAATACCCTGTTAAGGAATTTGGAGTTACTAGAGGGATTTGCCATGCAGAATCCTTGTGGCTCCAAGAGTGCCTCTCGCTCAGACCATGCAGGTGTCCCCCGTGGCGTAGTTCTTACCCAGGCAAGCTACACTGTGCACAGGATTGGAGGACGTAAACCACAAGTTGGATTGGACGAATACCTGATGGATAATTAAAATGTAAGAATTTATCACCTAAGTGTATGCTGACATGATGGAATTTTCAGTGTCCGATGTCTGGGGCTGGCCCTCAGATTTGCAGTTTGTCACGCTGCACATGGCTACTTGTTGCAGATTCCGCATGAAGGTGTGACATGTTGCCCCCTTTCCCCCCCCCCCCCCCCCTCCCCCACAACGAGGTTTTCAAGTGAAGTACTGTGCAGATTCCCTTTGAAATCAATGGGAGACTGCTTACGGGCAGGTTTCATGCAGATTTTGACACAGAATATACATGAGAAATTCGCTGCGCGAGCATACAATTCCAGGCTCTTTTTGGTCTCAAATGCCAGATTGTCCAGAAAAAAATCTTCTCTTTTTAGGCTGACATACCATTATGTTTTATCTTTTGTTTTCAGAAACCGAGCATTCATGTAAAGTCTGCTGCCGGGACCCCAGTGGGATCTGCAGTCCGTACATGGACGCCTCCAAGAACTACCGCTTATTACGTAAAGGAAAGCCATGCACCGTGGGCTTTTGTGATGGCAATGTAAGGTTTCACCTGCCTACATCAGAAAACCTCTTGAAATTCCCCCAAATAGTAAAATACTTGTTTGTGAAATTCTGCTTGGTCTCCCTCCCGGGGCCTCTTATCCTCCCCATGCCACTATGGTCTTTAGACTTGAATCTACAATGGATTCAACCTGATAGACCGTGCGACATACACAAATCAACTCTAACATTAAAACCAGTGTCTTTGAAAAACCTTGGTTATTTTGATACAATGGCACCTGTCAAGGTGCCACAGTATCTGAGGAAAGGGATTTAGGGGTCATTATTTCAGAAGACTTAAAGGTAGGCAGACAATGTCACAGAGCAGCAGGAAATGCTAGCAGAATTCTTGGGTGTATAGGGAGAGGCATTACTAGTAGAAAGAGGGAGGTGCTCATGCCGCTCTACAGAGCACTAGTGAGACCTCATTTGGAGTATTGTACGAAGTACTGGAGACCATATCTCCAGAAGGATATTGATACTTTGGAGAGAGTTCAGAGAAGAGCTACTAAACTGGTACATGGATTGCAGGATAAAACTTACCAGGAAAGATTAAAGGACCTTAACATATATAGCTTGGAAGAAAGAAGAGACAGAGGGGATATGATAGAAACTTTTAAATACATAAAGGGAATCAACTCGGTAAAAGAGGAGAGAATATTAGAAAGAAGAAAAACTGCTACAAGGGAACATCGTTTAAATTAGAGGGGGCAAAGGTTTAAAAGTAATATCAGGAAGTATTACTTTACTGAGAGAGTAGTGGATGCATGGAATAGCCTTCCTGCAGAAGTGGTAGCTGCAAATACAGTGGAGGAGTTTAAGCATGCATGGGATAGGCATAAGGCCATCCTTCATATAAGATAGGGCCAGGGGCTATCCATAGTACTCAGTATATTGGGCAGACTAGATGGGCCAAATGGTTCTTATCTGCCGACACATTCTATGTTTCTATGTATTGGGCAGCAGACCAGATCGGGTGTCCATGCTAACCCCTGACCTCTGCCAAAAGCGCTGACAATGTGCACTTGAGCATCAGAACTGGACCATGGAGCAATAGTAGAATGGTGGCCTGGTCTGATGAATCACGGTTTCTTCTACATCATGTAGACACTGGGTGCATGAGGGTCGCTTACCTGGGGAAGAGATGGCACCAGGATGCCCTATGGGAAGAAGACAATCAGTGTTCTGCTAGGAAACATTGGTTTTCTATTCATGTGAATGTTACTTTGACACCGTACGACCTACCTAAACATTGTACAGACCAACTACATCATTGTACAAATGTCATGGGATTTGTAGCTATGGAGTAATATATGAACATACTCATTTAGTAAGGAAGTCCTCCCCTGCAGTATACATGTGCACAATGGAGATCCTCACTAACCCGGTCTGTTTGTCACCCGCCTGTTCTATAGGGAAAATGTGAGAAACAAGTGCAAGATGTCATCGAGAGGATCTGGGATTTCATCGATAAACTAAGCATCAATATGCTGGGTGAGTGATTTGTGTGCATTGTGGCTTGATCCTATATGTCAACCCACCATAGTCCAGGCTATCAGCTTCAAGATTGGATTTAATTCAACCTATGGAGTAAAAAAAAAAAAAAAAGTATTCCATTCACTGACAGCAGAAATCATGAAAATAATGTGGCATAGATTTTTGCACAAAAGGCTCTTGCTTTTAGTAAAGCATATTCAATAATGTGAATATGATGGATTAATTCCTCAAGATCTCTGCTTACAGTCATTGAATTGGAACCTTGTTTCCATCCTGAGCCTGCAAATCTGTTGTTGCTGGACACACAGGTGCATGGTTCTTTACAGGACACAGCTCTGATCTATGCACTGATCACAGATGGTCATGTGTGACATTTCTAATAAGGGTCACAATAGCAGGTGGAGCGGTGGGGGCGTCGCTCACGGAGCCCTCATAATGATGGTGCTGGAGGTGATTTGACCCATTATCCGCCATTTTTCTTTCAGGCAAGTTCCTGGCAGACAACATTGTAGGATCGGTTATTGTCTTTTCTTTGCTCTTCTGGATTCCTCTCAGTATTCTTGTCCACTGTGTGGTGAGTATATGAACCCCACCTCTATGGATGGTATAGAGAGGGTCCCCCACTGAGAAGCCCCCTCTATTAGCCAGAATGGGAGGCCATCTGAAGGACCCAGTGTGGTCATGGCTGCCCAGTGGTTTTAATCAGCATTATGGTAAACTTTATTTCCTTCAGAATTGTGCATAGCTCCCACGTTATACTACCGCAGCTGAACCCCCAGATATCAGGTCGTCATAAGGGGTGCTGCAAAACCAGTCAGGCTTGTCCACATGGTGCGACACCTTCTGGCCGCCAGGACCTAATATATACCAACAAGACCAGTCTACGGGCTCCTCTGCGCTACCCCCTAGGTTTTCCTTCTTGCACTGCCTTTATTTTTATGAATACAAACACCAAGGAGGCAGCAGCAGAGATTTTCACAGACTGCATCACAAGCTTCTAATCTGTGCTGCTGAATTCACTACATTTGTATGTATGTGGCAGATTAAAAAGCCGCATAGCTGGATGTATCGGTAACTAGAAGTCCACATACACGTTGCAGATTACGCGCTGATTTTCTGCATGGATAAAACGCAGTCTAAGGGCTCATGCACACGGCAGTGTGCCAGCCGGGCCCATATTGTGGCCCGCAAACAGCGGGTCTGCAATATACCGCCCCGGCTGTTTTTCTACCGCATCTCGGAAGGTCCGGTGTGGAACCGAGGCACGGAAGCGCTATGGAGTGCTTCCATGGAGTTTCTCTCCGCACCACAAAAAAAAAGTATTGCATGCACTACTATTTTTTTTATTTTTTTTTTGCGGTGCGGATGGTTCACTCACCCATTCAAGTTGAATGGGTCTGGATCTGTCTGCGGAATCTGCACGGATGTTGCCCGTGCATTGGGGACCACAAGTTGCGGTCCCCAATGCATGGAAAGGCCGTGTGCATGAGCCCTAATACAGTACTAGCAAAGTAAAGTAGGATTTGACAAATCTTCTGTACCCTTTGCGTATATTCTACAGGCGGAGTTGACCTGTCGTGCAGATTTTGAAATCCGCAGCATGTCAGCTGTTTCTGCAGATTTTTATCGCAAATCTGCGTCAAAATCCACAAGTAACACATGCGGAATTTGGAGTGGATTTAGTGCAGAAATGTAGAGAAATTCCCAAGTACAATCTGTAAACCCGCACCCATGTGCAGGTAGCCTAAGGCTTCTTTCACACTTGCGGTAGCCCTTTCCGGAAGGCTGTTCCGGCGGGGGAACAGCCTGCTAGATCTGTGCTACCGCAAGTCCACCGTGCCGCTGGAAGTCTGCTCCGGACAAAAAACGCTGCATGCTGTAATTTTTGTCCACCCGCCTCCCGACTTGTTTGCCATGCTGCGGCTGGACCTCCGGCCTGCCCCCATTATAGTGAATGGGGCCGGAGTGGACTTTCGGCAGCACGGTGAACTTGTTCCGGCAGGCTGTTCCCCTGCCGGAACAGCCTGCCAAAAAGGGCTACCGCAAGTGTGAAAGTAGCCTAAGAGTGTTGGAATAGTCCCCAAGTGTCAATAGGGGACATAGGCTTTCTATGAAATGCTGAGCAGTCCAGTGACTTCAGCCTCGATGGGTCAGTGACGTCCGATGCTTTGCAGACTGTAAACTCCTGTGTTCTTCCCACTTTTCTAGGATAAGAAGCTGGACAAGCAGTATGAAGAAAATGCCAAATCCTTGTTCTTGCCAAGTGTAAGTGCTCATCGTATATAGTCAGCTGCTTCGCGCTGAGGTTTACAGCCTCTGTTCCTTCTGTGTTGCCGAAATCAAGTTACATACCCTAAAGGTGGACATACACATTAACCCTTTAACAGCCAGGCCTGTTTGTGGCTTTGCGACCAAGTTCTTCGTTATCGCATTCTAGGTGCCATAACTTTCTACTTCACCTATATGAGGGTTTGTTTTTGCAGGCTAAGTTGTCATTTGTAATGGCCCCCTGTCATAATGCGGGGAATACCCTTATGTTAATGTTTGTATTTTGGGGGAGGATAGAGAAAAAAAAGTCATTTTGCAATTTTTGGGCTCTATTTTTGGGGGCAGTTCATGTTTGCAAGGTTCACCGTGCAGTACAAATGACATGAAATCTTTATTTTGCTGCCCAGTACAGTGACTGCAATTCCCAATTTTAGTTTGTTTTACTGCTTTTGCACCGTAAGAACATAAGGGGAAAGCTGTTTTGTGTTTTTAAACATTTTTTCCCCCACTAGGGGACATAAACATATGACAAACTGATCCCTGAAATAACGTACTGCAATACTTCTGTATTGCAGTGTAATAAAAGTATCAGGGGAGTCAGGAACTGACAGAGGGAACCCTCAAACCACTTGTATACCATGCTCTCTATTGACCGTGGAATCTAAAGTGTTAAAGGGGTTGCCTGAGTGTAAAAACTTGGGCAGCTCCTGTAAACGCACCCGTTTTATTCACTGCTTCTTCCAGGGCATCACCCCTCTGGTCCTCCCCGCTGATGACATCATTTTTCTGGCTTCAGCGGTGCATGGCATATTATCACTGATGCCTGTAAAACAAATAGGGGGGGGGGGGGGGGGGGACTAGAGTGTAGTGCAGGAAGATGCAGTCGAGTATCGATTCTTTTGTTATATTAGACCATTTTCAGGAACTGCCTGAGTTTTTATTTAACTCTGACAACCCCTTCAAGCTGCCAGGATCAGATTTAACTCCAGTCTCAGAACTTTGTCAAAAACAGAGCTGTGTAATACAGCCATACACCTTCAATTTTTGATGGTGGGGGTATGATCAGAGGCAGATGAACTGCTTTATATTCTCCTCTAAATTTGGCAACTAATGTACTGTAAGAACACAATGTGCCTGCTTCCTGCCACTCAGTTCCAGCACTGAGGGATCCGAGCTGCTCTCCTTGCCCTGTAAATTTCCGGACGGGGTAACGTGCGACGGTGACATGTCCCCAAGCAGCACATCACTGCTGAGTTACAGCTGCTTGGGAACATGCCACCGCTGTGATTGGCCACAGTAGTGCATGCGACCCCGTCCAGAAGTTTTAAAGAAATTAAACATAAGCAGAAAAAACTTGCTCACATTGTCAGGAAGGCTTTTGGAGGAAAGATCCTGCTGCAGCCAGTTGCATTAGTCATATTCAAGTCTGATTTGAGGCTTTTGATGGAATACGCAGACAGTCCGATTTTATGATGTTTTGGCTTTTTTTTTTTTTTTATGCAGAATGTGGAAATGCTGAGCAGTATGGACTCGGCCCCTGTACGTATTGTCAAACCTTTCCCATCTTCCCAATCCAACACCCGATTCCAGCCCTTGCAACAAGTGCCAGTAGCTCCAAGCTCGGCCAAGGCTGACCACCAGAGGATGGATACCATCCAGGAAGACCCTAGCACAGACTCGCACCTTGAAGACCAGTTTGATGACCCCTTCCCCAACAGTGGTTCTCCCGCTAAGTCTTTTGAGGACCTGACCGACCACCCAGTCACCAGGAGTGAGAAGGCCTCTTCATTTAAACTTCAGCGCCAAGGAAGAGTGGACAGCAAGGAGACCCAGTGCTGATACTTCCCGCATGGTCAGCCAGAACAGTCATTTTCAGTGTTTCCCAACCAGTGTGCCTCCAGCTGTTGCAAAACTACAACTCCCAGCATGCCCGCACAGCCAAAGGCTGTCCGGGCCTGCTGGGAGTTGTAGTTTTGCAACAGCTGGAGGCACACTGGTTGGGAAACACTGATTTAGATGTCTCAAGACAGCTTACAAGGAATCCCTGAATTTCCCTGTTCTCTGAAGTTGCCAGATGTTGTATATATTTAATATTTTCTGCGAAGTGTTGTTTTGTACACCCCACACATGTTCTTAAAGGGAAACCTTTCTATTTATGATTAAAACAGCTTTACACTGGTTTTGTACTGGGGTGATTGCAAAATGTCTTGTTTTCCTATGATGTGATTCCTAGAATTATGACATCACTGTGGTGAAGATTTGTCAATTTCTGAAGAGGACACCTGATTTGGAGGCACTGTTGCACTAGTAACCAAAAATGTATATACAGTGGCGATCAAAATTAGAGAACACACAATTTCCGAAATGTCAAGGTCATAGTGTAGTTCTGTGAATATATCCTAACATGAGTTAAATAGCAGTATTTTATTTTATTTCATAAATTGTATTTATTCTAAAGCACAGAATAAAAATGTAAATGAGATTGAAAAAGAACACTGATCAAAATTAGAGAACACGTTCAGATACAGTCAGGTCCATAAATATTGGGACATCGACACAACTCTAACATTTTTGGCTCTATACACCACCACAATGAATTTGAAGTGAAACGAAGATGTGCTTTAACTGCAGACTGTCAGCTTTAATTTGAGGGTATTTACATCCAAATCAGGTGAACGGTGTAGGAGTTACAACAGTTTGCATATGTGCCTCCCACTTGTTAAGGGACCAAAAGTAATGGGACAGAATAATAATCACAAATCAAACTTTCACTTTTTAATACTTGGTTGCAAATCCTTTGCAGTCAATTACAGCCTGAAGTCTGGAACGCATAGACATCACCAGACGCTGGGTTTCATCCCTGGTGATGCTCTGCCAGGCCTCTACTGCAACTGTCTTCAGTTCCTGCTTGTTCTTGGGGCATTTTCCCTTCAGTTTTGTCTTCAGCAAGTGAAATGCATGCTCAATCGGATTCAGGTCAGGTGATTGACTTGGCCATTGCATAACATTCCACTTCTTTCCCTTAAAAAACTCTTTGGTTGCTTTTGCAGTATGCTTTGGGTCATTGTCAATCTGCACTGTGAAGCGCCGTCCAATGAGTTCTGAAGCATTTGGCTGAATATGAGCAGATAATATTGCCAGAAACACTTCAGAATTCATCCTGCTGCTTTTGTCAGCAGTCACATCATCAATAAAAACAAGAGAACCAGTTACATTGGCAGCCATACATGCCCACGCCATGACACTACCACCACCATGCTTCACTGATGAGGTGGTATGCTTAGGATCATGAGCAGTTCCTTTCCTTCTCCATACTCTTCTCTTCCCATCACTCTGGTACAAGTTGATCTTGGTCTTATCTGTCCATAGGATGTTGTTCCAGAACTGTGAAGGCTTTTTTAGATGTCGTTTGGCAAACTCTAATCTGGCCTTCCTGTTTTTGAAGCTCCCCAATGGTTTACATCTTGTGGTGAACCCTCTGTATTCACTCTGGTGAAGTCTTCTCTTGATTGTTGACTTTGACACAGATACACCTACCTCCTGGAGAGTGTTCTTGATCTGGCCAACTGTTGTGAAGGGTGTTTTCTTCACCAGGGAAAGAATTCTTCAGTCATTAGTTGTTTTCCGTGGTCTTCTGGGTCTTTTGGTGTTGCTGAGCTCACCGATGCGTTCCTTCTTTTTAAGAATGTTCTAAACAGTTGTTTTGGCCACGCCTAATGTTTTTGCTATCTCTCTGATGGGTTTGTTTTGTTTTTTCAGCCTAATGATGGCTTGCTTCACTGATAGTGACAGCTCTTTGGATCTCATCTTGAGAGTTGACAGCAACAGATTCCAAAATCTTTCTCTGTGCTACAGTCATTGCTGTTCTCTAATTATGATCATCAGGTTTTTTTAAAAAATAAAGGTTTTATGTTGATATACTTTGGTTGTTTTGAAAAACACTGTTCTAACGGCATGGTGTACCCCTTACAAAAATCCTTTAAATGATGATCAATGTAGATTACATTATTTCTGAAAAAAGTGTTCATAAATTGTTCTCTAATTTTGATCGCCACTGTATGTATATGATGATGAGAGGTTTAAGGGAAGACCACATTCTTCATAAACAAGTAGGAAATGCTAATTTAATTACACATTAACAGCAGGTGCCATTGTCAGTCGTATTATAAGCAGAACGAGTTTGCAGGCTGCTGGTAGATCTTCTGTGGAGGGAGGGGGTTGCACAAAACATGGCTCCACATCTGTGGTTTCCCTCATCATCATGGCTATTAAGGTTTGATTTGGTTCTTATAGAGATGAAGTAACTCTGTTAAGATGAATTCATACACGACTTTGGTCCTGGCACTTTTTGGACCAAGAAAGCCTAAAAAACATGACTTAATCAGCATTTTTTGTAGTGTTTTGTAGGCATTTTTGCCCATATAGTGCATTTTAGCATCAATTTTATTGCTGTTGTTGGTATGCCTATTTTATTTTATTTTTTTAGAGTAGAGAATGTGAATGTGCCATCGTGTGATGTCCCTTCCTTTTGTAGGACTGTATGGGGTCAGAAAACGGCAAAAAAAAATTCCAACACACATTCTACTTAAGTTTTAGAAGGGGGAAAAAAAAAACAACTGACATCTATGGGGTAAAAAACGCCAGGCCTACAGCATGTTGTGATTTGAAGAACAAGCAAACATACATTCTGGCACAAAAAAAAAACCACATTGTAATGCTACATGCACACGACCCTATGTGTTTTGCGGGCCCCAAAAAAAAAAAACGGATACCATCTTTTTTTTTTTTTTTTGCGGATCCATTGTAACCATGCCTAAAACGGACAAGAATATGACATAGTAATAACAATAGAATGGGCACTCATATATCCAGTTCACAAGATAGGCAAAGCGACTCAAGCAATATATTAATAATATATCAATTTATTAGTTTATTTAAGACAGTATAAAAGCGGATGGGTAGCGATAATATTATAACCATACGCAATGGGCAATAAGACCTAACCAGAGCTGTGTCCCCAATTCAAAATGTTTAAAATTCACATAAAATATATATTAAAATGGCAATTTATCCACTGTTATAGCTAATAGAAACTGGAAATCCAGTCCGGCATGTATGAAAGAACTAATATAATTCTGTTATCTAGAACAGTGGTGCAGCAGATATATCTCCAGAATATATAATTAAATAAATAAATGAACAATAAAAATGTGAATATCAAAATTAGTAGTGGTAGTGCATAGTATAAGACAATAACATATAGTGCATATAGTGAAGTACCTATAAGATAAATATATTAAATAAATAAATATATATAGTGTACAATTAATTAGTGAATATATATGATTAGTGAATATATATAATAAGTCTCTGGAGAATCAGCAGTAATAGGTAACTTGTTGCATCCCACTGATGATTGTATTCCTAGAAAACAGTCTTTTACTATTGGAGCATAGAGCCTGGGAATCGGCTTGGTCCGCGCAATTTCCCAGGAGTATAATAGATTTCAACAGAGTCAGCCGCAACGAATGTGGCAAGATAATTGAGCAGAAATATAGATGTATCCACAGTAATGTGCCGATACTTGTGCAACAGCACCAGATTACTCACGTACAGTCCTGCTCTCCACGTGGCGTCCCACGTGGTAGAGATCCGGGGTGAACTTGTCTTTCAGTAGCGCAATCAAAATCTGCTAGGTTTGTCTACTAGCAATGGTATGTCCACCCGACTGTGGACGGAGGTGCTTCGTTGTAACACACTGCAGAGCTGCGTCAGGTTTCTCTGATTAGAATGGGTGTTCCACCTGTCTGAGTCAGTACTGGTGGTGAGAATCTCATCCGTCAATCACTGTAATGTGTCCAGAGAAACCCGCAATTCAGTTGCTCCTGGAAACCGCAATAGAGTTGTCCTTTAGGAAGCGCTTTCTCAATCCAATGTGTAATAAGAATTAAAGCCGGTATTTCATCAGGTCCAATTGCTCCTCACCAGACGCGTTTCGAAGGCTAGCTGCCTCCACTGTGAATTTTAAACATTTTGAATTGGGGACACAGCTCTGGTTAGGTCTTATTGCCCATTGCGTATGGTTATAATATTATCGCTACCCATCCGCTTTTATACTGTCTTAAATAAACTAATAAATTGATATATTATTAATATATTGCTTGAGTCGCTTTGCCTATCTTGTGAACTGGATATATGAGTGCCCATTCTATTGTTATTACTATTGTTCTTTGGTGATTGGGTACAACACCTGTTTGGTGCACCTGGCCATCTTAAATCGGAGGTGAGCCGTCCTTAACCCTTTGTTTCACTAAGAATATGACATACTCTATTATTTTGCGGGGCTACGGAATGGACATACTGATGCGGACAGCACACGTTGAAATAAATGTGTCCGCATCCTATCCGCAAAAAAAAAAAACGGAATGGACACGGAAACAAACAACGTTCGTGTGCATGTGGCCTAAGGGTGAAAAAACACTTCTACAAAAAACCTCTAGTGGAAACTTATTTTGCACCCCCCTTTCCCCTTCTCTCCAGTTTCTGCTTAGTTTAAATTCTTGGTCAGACAACTCCTTTGTCTAAAGCGGTTTTTCATGGCATTTTTTGCTTTGCATTTGACAAACAGCTGAAATGCTACAGTTCATTATAGAGGAGAGCTTGAATGACTGCTCCTTAGGCCTCTTGCACACAAACGTGTGGCCGTATTGTGGCCCGCATACGGCGGGTCCACAATACACGGGAACTGGCCCATGTGCACTCCGCATCACGAATGCGGACCCATTCACTTGCATGGGTCCGCAATCACGGAGATGTGGAACGGAAGCATTCCGTGGTGTTTCTGTCCGAAGGTGAGTGCCGCAATTTCCTTTGTCTTGTGCACTGGATTCTTGAAGATGTACTGCACTATTTTGGTATTAGAGTGTGCCCAGTCCGGGTCAATGGAAACCGATGGGTCGATGCCTGCCGCTGGTAGGAAACTGGACGTGCAGAGGGGCTCTGACCGATTGCATCGAAAATTTAGTGTGGCAAGAGGAGCACGCAAAATGAGTGACCAAGGAGATTGCTTGTTTAGGGGTTCAGTTCTGGGGTCTGACGTGGCTAAGATTAAGGCCTATCCTTGCGGATCTTACCCGGTCTGTAAAGGTGTCCCCTGGGAATGTAGAAGAGAATGAGCTCTTGTAGAAGCTAGAAGAGGCCAGCTGTAAGTCGATGTTGCACAGTAGGTGCTGAACCATGTGGAGACGACAGCCAAGAGCAGAGAAAAGTATTTGTGCCATGAAAGGTGCAGGTAGATTCAGAGCCCACACTGTAGCCAGAAGTCCTGCCCCCAGAAGTGCAGCCAATGTGTGAACACAGCTTATTATGATCCTAGAAAAAGAATATTGTAATCTTCCAATGACTTTAATAGAAAATGGCATTATTAAAAATAGAATTTAATTAGGAGAACAAAATTAAAACAATGTTATGTCATCCACTGGAACCTCTTCTTCACAACTGAGCATGGATGATTTACAGCACTGGGGTCCTGGGTTCACATCTGACCAGGAGCAACATCTGCATGGAGTTTGTAGAAAACCAGCCTGCCAGAATATACAAACACCATAATGAGGTTAATTGGCTTTCTATGAAATTATTCCTCGTGTGTGTCTGAGACAGAGGAAGCCAAAATCAGGTGTGGGTCATAGGAGGACAGAAAGTATTAAAGGGGTTATCCGATATCTAAAATACCCCCCCCCCCCCATGCCCAGGTCCTTGAATGGATTATCCTTACCTGCTGCCAGGCACCCACGTCACTCCGGATGCCTGCACAGCCGCTGCTGCTTCTCCACCATGGCCTGCTGTTTGCTGCACCAATTGCCCCCCACCCCCACCCCGTCCCGTCAGTAGATGTTTTGATCCGAGTGGCGGCTGTGCAGGGATCTGGAGAGAAGCGGGTGTTTTGGGGGACTAGGTAAGTATAATCCATACATGGGGGGGGGGGATATTATAGATATCGGATAACCACTTCAAGGACAGATACAAACCTTAGGCCCCATGACCGGGGTTTTTGTTCGCATCCAATCTGCTTTTTTTGTGGATCAGATCGGAACCCATTCACATTAATGGGGCCACAAAAGATAAGGACAACACCCCGTGTGCTGTCCACATCCGTAAGTCTGTTCCGTTTTGTGGACAAAGATAGGACATATGTGAAGGAGTGCAAAAAAAAAATCTCTGTGCTACAGTCATTGCTGTTCTCTAATTATGATCATCAGGTTTTTTGAAAAAATAAAGGTTTTATGTTGATATACTTTGGTTGTTTTGAAAAACGCTGTTCTAACGGCATGGTGTACCCCTTACAAAAATCCTTTAAATGATGATCAATGTACAGGGTGGGCCATTTATATGGATACACCTTAAAAAAATGGGAATGGTTGGTGATATTAACTTCCTGTTTGTGGCACATTAGTATATGTGAGGGGGGAAACTTTTCAAGATGGGTGGTGACCAAGTCGGCCATTTTGAATCCAACTTTTGTTTTTTCAATAGGAAGAGGGTCATTTGACACATCAAACTTATTGGGAATTTCACAAGAAAAACAATGGTGTGCTTCGTTTTAACGTAACTTTATTATTTCATGAGTTATTTACAAGTTTCTGACCACTTACAAAATGTGTTCAATGTGCTGCCCATTGTGTTGGATTGTCAATGCAACCCTCTTCTCCCACTCTTCACACACTGATAGCAACACCGCAGGAGAAATGCTAGCACAGGCTTCCAGTATCCGTAGTTTCAGGTGCTGCACATCTCGTATCTTCACAGCATAGACGATTGCCTTCAGATGATACGAGATGTGCAGCACCTGAAACTACGGATACTGGAAGCCTGTGCTAGCATTTCTCCTGCGGTGTTGCTATCAGTGTGTGAAGAGTGGGAGAAGAGGGTTGCATTGACAATCCAACACAATGGGCAGCACATTGAACACATTTTGTAAGTGGTCAGAAACTTGTAAATAACTCATGAAATAATAAAGTTACGTTAAAACCAAGCACACCATTGTTTTTCTTGTGAAATTCCCAATAAGTTTGATGTGTCAAATGACCCTCTTCCTATTGAAAAAACAAAAGTTGGATTCAAAATGGACAACTTCAAAATGGCCGCCATGGTCACCACCCATCTTGAAAAGTTTCCCCCCTCACATATACTAATGTGCCACAAACAGGAAGTTAATATCACCAACCATTCCCATTTTATTAAGGTGTATCCATATAAATGGCCCACCCTGTAGATTACATTATTTCTGAAAAAACTGATGATCTATCCAGAGGATACCCTCTGCACATGCAGGAGCAAACCAGTTTTTTTCTAGTGTCCATAGGAGGCAGACATTACCTGCTTTTTATTTCTGCAGGTCTTGCTGCTATTTTATTTTATATATTCATGTTTTTCTTCCTTCTGCAGGTTTGTCACCTGCTGCAGGTGGGAGCTTTATCGTGGACTGCCCATTTAGTTGCACCACCTGCGGGCGCGCTACTTCGGTACTTGCCAGCAATCCTACGGGTCCCATGTTGAGTCTGCTGATGGGGTGACCCTGCGGCGCCTGAAGACGACAGAGGGTAAGTACTGTAAACCCCTTCCCCCCACCCCCCCGGGCTGGATCCCTTCAGGCCAGGGCGTCTATTCCGTCCCTGTAGGACAATCAGCAGTGGGGGCACTTTAAGAGACCATTCATGCGGCAGTACGGGTGGCCACAAATACCTTTGTCCAGCCTGCCAGTCGGACCCATGGCTTTCCAGGGCCCCGGTTCTGTTCCCTGGGGCATCGGGTCTCCCCTGCTGGGGTCAGCAACTTTTTTCCCATTGGGGGCGCGGACGCTCCCTTCTGTTCTCCCGCGACGGCCGGAGCTCCGGTCCAGCCTTTTTTTTCTAATTTAGTCCCCGGCATTTCAACCTGCTTGCTACGCCCTTGTCCCGCCCCTCTTCCTTCCCGGGCTTTTGCCCGGATCCTACTCCTCACATCGGGAGGGGCCTTCTGAGGCAGGCGAAGCTGCTATCCCGGCTAAGCGCGGGCTTTTCTAAAGAAGTCCGGTATCTTCTGCTGCTTCTGAAGAGGAAGACACTCCATCTTGCTCCAGCCAGTGACCTTCCTTAGCTGCTGCAGCGCATCTTGGGACACAGCACCTGAGGCCTGGTAGGATAGCCTCTCCTGGCGAACCCTTTTTTCTCCTCAAAGTTTTTCTTCTCCTGCCAGTATGTCCTCGGCCAGAGAAGACCCCCAAACCCAGGTGTCTATTGGGGTAGCTGTTCATTATATGTGCTCATGATGCAATAAGGCCTTGCCTTGCCCAGAATCTAACTCTCTCTGTGTGCAGTGCCTTGACCCTATGCCCTCTTCTGATGCCCTGGCCCCCTATGTGGTGTCGGTCCCTCCTGATTGGACAGCCTCACTGTCCCAAGCCATTGGGACTCTTGCCAGCCTATTACGGTCCATGGTGCAGTCGCTGGATCGCTTGCCTGCTCAAATTGCGGCAGTTTCAGCCCCACGCAGGGACCATGTTGCTGAAGGGGCACGCCTCCGCTCTGACACCAGGTCCCGTAAAACAGTGGTCCCCAACCTTTTTTACACCAAGGACTAGTTTCATGCAAGACAATTTTCCCAGGGACCGGGTGGGGTGGTGGTGGGGGTTTAAAATATATAAGGTGCATATTAAAATATATATGGCTGCAAAATACTGACTAGGTTCTAGTGGTCACTGGTCTCTTCTGCACTGCTGGTATTTTCAAGGTGACATGGAAGAGGAACTGCAGGTCATTCTCCCGCTCACTCCCTCAGATACTAGCTGAAACTGGATGCCGACAACCCCCTCCCCCCTTGGGCCGTCATGTTTATTTCCATTGGTGGGGCAGTAGTGAGACCTAACCAATCCCTGCCTCACTAGCCCTTTTCAAGCATTTTCATTGGTGGCAGTGGCCGGCCGGCATCACAGTTGGAAGGAAGTAACGCTCTCCTTCCTTCCCGCTGTACGGCCGCGCACTATGTGTAATGTGCGCATCTGGTGCGCATGCACCTGGCATCTCCGCTACTCTATATTGCCGCAGCCCGGCAAACAATCTTCCAGGGCCCGGTCCGGTGGTTGGGGACCGCTGCCGTAAAAGACCTTGAGTAGTCTCAGCCGCGTCCCGCGCATCCTCGAGTCACTCCCTGGACAAGTCTGAGGCAGGCGAAGTCTCGTTTTCTGCCGACACCTCTGACTCAGATTCAGCATCAGCAGGGGCGTAGCTAGAAATGACTGGGCCCCATAGCAAAAAAAATTCATGGGCCCCTCCCCCCTCCTGGATCTCCCACCCCCACATACCTCTCGGACCTTGCCACCACATCCGCAGCTCCTCATGCACTTGCGACGGTTACGCGAAGGACTGAGTACAGACAGTTGGTCACTGGCAACGCATTTGTGCCAGTGTAGGAAATGTATGAATCTAAATGTCTGTGTATTAAAGAAGATTGTTAAATTGTACAGGGGTCTGTAACACAAGAAGGTGAAAGAACATATCGTGGGGTGTGTATGTGTATTAGACAGAAGGTAGGGATATGTATCTTGTGTAGTTTGGATATTAGGGAGAGTAAGGGGTATATATCTAGTGCTGATACACGTGTAGGTGAAGAGCCGCTCTGACATAATTTGTCTCCTTCATATTATAAGCTCCCCTTATATATAATTTACTTACAGTTCTAAAGACTCAGGGGTGCTGGCTCGCTTGGCCGGGCAGAAGGAGTGTGGGAGACTGTGAGGCCTTTTTTCTCCAAGCTGCTCCGGAAAAAGAATATTTTTCATTACACCTCAGGTCAGACCCCCAATGTTAATCAGACTTCAGCTAACAGCCCCAATAAGATCCCCAATGTTAATAAGACCTCAGATAACACCTCAGCTCAGTCCCCAATATGAATGACCCCAAATCAGACCTCAGATAAGAGCCCCCAGTAGCCTCATAGCAGCCCCCAGTGCCTCTCCATCAGCCCCCAGTGCGCCCTCCCCGGTATTAAAATCATTGGTGGGCAGTGCACACCCCCCCCCCCCCCCCCCCCGGTATTAAAATCATTGGTGGGCAATGCACCCTCCCCCCCCCCTCCCCTGTATTAAAATCATTGGTGGGCAGTGCGCCCTCCCCCTCCTCTGTATTAAAATCATTGGTGGGCAGTGTGCCCTCCCCCCCTCCCCTGTATTAAAATCATTGGTGGCAGCGGCAGTTCCGATCGGAGTCCCAGCAGTGTAATGCTGGGGCTCCGATCGGTTACTATGGCAGCCAGGACGCTACTGAAGTCCTGTCTGCCATGGCCAGTTACTCTGCAGCATACTTACATGCGCTGTGGCCGCTTGGCGCTCCTTCTTCTTGTAACTCACAGGTCTGTGCGGCACATTGCTTATGCTTATAGCAATGCGCCGCACAGACCTGTGACGAGTTACAAGAAGGAGGAGCACCCGGCGGCCACAGCGCATGTAAGGCTACTTTCACACTAGCGTTCGGGGCTCCGCTTGTGAGTTCCGTTTGAAGGCTCTCACAAGCGGCCCCGAACGGATCCGTACTGCCCCAATGCATTCTGAGTGGATGCGGATCTGCTCAGAATGCATCAGTTTGGCACCGTTTGGCCTCCGCTCCGCTCAGCAGGCGGACACCCGAACGCAGCTTGCAGCGTTTTCGTGTCCGCCTGGCCGTGCGGAGCCAAACGGATCCGTCCAGACTTACAATGCAAGTCAATGGGGACGGATCCGTTTGACATTGACACAATATGGTGCAATTTCAAACGGATCCGTCCCCCATTGACTTTCAATGTAAAGTCAGGATTATACCATCAGATCGGAGTTTTCTCCAATCCGATGGTATATTTTAACTTGAAGCGTCCCCATCACCATGGGAACGCCTCTATGTTAGAATATACCATCGGATTTGAGTTACATCGTGAAACTCAAATCCGACCGTGTATTTTCTAACACAGAGGCGTTCCCATGGTGATGGGGACGCTTCAAGTTAGAATATACTGAGAACTGTGTACATGACTGCCCCCTGCTGCCTGGCAGGTGCTGCCAGGCAGCAGGGGGCAGACCCCCCCCCCCCCTCCTGTATTTAACTTATTGGTGGCCAGTGCGGGCCCCCCCTCCCTCCCCAGTATTAATTGTAACCAGTGCGGCCCCCCTCCCTCTATATTCATCAGTGGCCAGTGCGGATATTAAATATGAGCAGTGCGGTCTCCCCCTCCCTCCCTCCCCAGTATTAAATATGAGCAGTGCGGTCTCCCCCCTCCCTCCCCAGTATTAAATATGAGCAGTGCGGCCTCCCCCTCCCTCTATTCATTGGTGGCCAGTGCGGATTCAAAGTATTGTGATCAGTGCGGCCTCTCCTCTCTCCCCCCCCCATCATTGGTGGCAGCGGAGAGTACCGATCGGAGTCCCAGTTTAAATCGCTGGGGCTCCGATCGGTTACCATGGCAGCCAAGACGCTATTGCAGTCTTGGCTGCCATGGTTACTTAGCAACAAATAGCAGCATTATACTTACCTGAAGAGCTGCGATCTATGTGACCGGCCGGGAGCTCCTCCTACTGGTAAGTGACAGGTCTATAGGCAATGCGCCGCACAGACCTTTCACTTACCAGTAGGAGGAGCTCCCGGCCGGTCACAGACATCGCAGCTCTTCAGGTAAGTATAATGATTCTATTTGTTGCTAAGTAACCATGGCAGCCAAGACTGCAATAGCGTCTTGGCTGCCATGGTAACCGATCGGAGCCCCAGCGATTTAAACTGGGACTCCGATCGGTACTCTCCGCTGCCACCAATGATGGGGGGGAAGGGGGGGAGAGGCCGCACTGATCACAATACTTTGAATCCGCACTGGCCACCAATGAATAGAGGGAGGGGGAGGCCGCACTGCTCATATTTAATACTGGGGAGGGAGGGAGGGGGAGACCGCACTGCTCATATTTAATACTGGGGAGGGAGGGAGGGGGAGACCGCACTGGTCATATTTAATATCCGCACTGGCCACCGATGAATATAGAGGGAGGGGGGCCGCACTGGTTACAATTAATACTGGGGAGGGAGGGGGGGCCGCACTGGCCACCAATAAGTTAAATACAGGAGGGGGGGGGGGTCTGCCCCCTGCTGCCTGGCAGCATCTGCCAGGCAGCAGGGGGCAGTCATGTACACAGTTCTCAGTATATTCTAACTTGAAGCGTCCCCATCACCATGGGAACGCTTCTGTGTTTAGAATATACTGTCGGATCTGAGTTTTCCGAAGTGAAAAATCAGATCTGAAATATACTGTTATGCAAACGGATCCGTTCTGAACGGATGCAAGCGTTTGCATTATAGTGTGAAAGTAGCCTTAGTATGCTGCAGAGTAACTGGCCATGGCAGACAGGACTTCAGTAGCGTCCTGGCTGCCATGGTAACCGATCGGAGCCCCAGCATTACACTGCTGGGACTCCGATCGGAACTGCCGCTACCACCAATGAAAGGGGCGGAGGGGGGGGGCCCCTATCGCACCACCTCCTCTTCCTGACCTGAAGCCGCTCCCCCTCCTCACTTCGCTCGCCTCTCAGCCTTCGCTCTGCCCCCTATGTGATTTTAGTTAGCAAATTAGCTGCGGGCCGCGCCGCCCGCAGGTACGGTTTTACCGTGGCTCTCCTGGCTTGAGGGGGCCCCGTGGGCCCCCCTGACTTAGGGGCCCGGTCGCAATTACGACCGCTGCAACCCCGATAGCTACGCCAGTGAGCATCAGAGCAGAATTCAACATTGTTTGCGGCCATGCAGGACCTCGTTAAGGTGGTTAGAGACACTCTCCGAGTGCAGGACGGTCCCCCCTCCTCTATTCAGGAATCTGTGTCCTTCTGCTGTTCCAAAAGCTCAGTGTTGGTTTTTCCTAACCACCTTGATCTGGACGTACTCATGGCCAAGGAGTGGCGTCAGCAGACCTCTAAGGGCTGTTTCACACGAGCGGATGCCGTGCGTGACATCCGCTCCGTGAATGACAGCCAAGACCCGATGCAGACTGCAGAAGCACAGAGCATTAACATGATTGATAATGCTCCGTGCCTCTCTGTGATCTCTTTACTACGAAATCACAGTGAGATAAAGTTCGGGTCTTGGCTGTCTGCATCGGGTCTTGGCTGTCATTCACGGAGCGGATGTCACGCACGGCATCCGCTCGTGTGAAACAGCCCTAAGGGCTCGGACACTCTTTTTCCTTTCAGTAAGGAGTCCGTTAACCTCTGGTCAGTCCCACCCCAGGTAGCTAAGGCCACCACCCTTCTTTTGGCTGACGTGGCTTCCTTGTCAGATCCCGCTGATAAGCGGATTGATTCTTTGGCGAAGTCTGTTTTTGTGACAGCAGGCTCCACTGTTCAGCCTGCTTTTGCCACCTCCTGGGTCACTAAAGCTTGTGTGGTCTGGGCCAAGCAGCTCATCCGGTCCCTGTCGGATTCTGCTCACGGGGAGGTTTCCGTTCTTGCCCCTCAGCTTCTCTAGGCATCCCGGTACCTATGTGATGCCTCCCTGGAATCGGGGCGGCTGCTAATTCTATGGCCATCCGCCGTACGGTCTGTCTCCGTACATGGGCGGCAGATGCGGCCTCCAAGAAGGCGCTCATCTCTCTTCCTTTTCAGGGCGAAAAATTTTTTGGGAAACGCTTGGGGGAACTTATTTCTGAAGCCATGGGAGGGAGAAAGCTCCCTCCTCCCCCAAAGCCGCCGTCGTCTTTCCTTGGTGGCTTCGCGGTCCAAAAATTCTCGTTCCTTTCGGGACTCCTGCTCCCGCTTGGACAAAAAGTCGCCGGGGCCTTCCTTCAAAGCCAGGCCCGCCTGGCATTCTCGCCCCCAAGCCTTCCAAACACCAGTCTGCAAAAACCTCTTCTGCATGACTGCGCTTTGCTGCGGGTGGGGGGCCGCTTGCTTGCCTTTCAGGAGATTTGGCGCGCAACCGTAGACCACGCATGGGTTCTGGAAGTAGTTTCCTCCGGCTGCAAGATAGAGTTTTCCACCCTTCCATTGGGGTTTTCATGTCTTCTCCCCCCAAGTCTCCCACAAAGGCGGCAGATTTTTTTTAAGGCCATTTATTCCCTTCAATCCCTCGGAGTAATCGTTCCAGTCCCCGATTCGGAACGCTTCCAGGGATTTTATTCAAATCTCTTCACGGCTCCCAAGAAGGACGGATCCATCCTGTATCTAAAGGCGCTCAACCGCCTTGTCCGGACCCGACACTTCCGCATGGAGTCGCTCAGGTCAGTGATTTTTCCTCCCTGGAGGAGGGCGAGTTTCTGTCGTCCATCAACATACAGGATGCATGTCCCCATAGCCTTGGCCCATCAGCGGTTCCTTTGCTTCGTGGTAGGTTCTCTGCATTTTCAGTTTGTGGCTCTACCTTTCGGTTTAGCGTCCGCCCCTAGGGCCTTCACGAAGGTCCTGGCTCCCCTTATCGCTCTCCTCCGTACCCGGGGAGTGGCTGCGATTCCCTACCTGGACGACCTGCTGGTCAAGGCTCCGTCCCTGGAGGACAACCTGGCCAGCCTCCATATCACCCTGTCTGTCCTGTCCCAGTTCGGGTGATTGGTAAACTATCCCAAGTCCTCTCTGGTTCCCCACCAGAGAATGGATTTCCTGGGCATGGTCTTTGACACTCTCCTCGGTCAAGTGTTACTTCCCCAGAACAAGGTAATGTCTCTCCGAGCTGGAGTGGCTCGCCTTCGCAAGCCGTCCCCACTACCTCTCCGGATGTGCATGTGGGTTCTGGGCTGGATGGTTTCCTCTTTCGAGGCGATTTCCTTTGTGCAAATTCACTCCCGGCCTCTTCAGCTGGCGATCCTGTCCAGCTGGGACAAGTCCCAGTCGGGCCTCGACCGCCTGGTTCCACTTTCCCCTCTTGTCCATAGGGAGTTGAGCTGGTGGCTGCTACCTCGCACACTCTCTCTCACGGCAAGTCCTTTCTTCCCCCATGTTGATGGGTGATTTCCACAGATGCCAGTCTGGTGGGTTGGGGAGCTGTCTTCGGGTCCCTCACTGCCCAGGGCCTGTGGTCAGTGGTGGAATCCTCCCTGCACATCAACATCCTGGAGCTCAGGGTGATTTTTTTTCTGGCTCTCTCCCACTGGACGCACCTTCTCACTGGTCTCCCGGTCAGGATCCAAACGGACAGCTCCACTGCGGTGGCTTAACTGAACCACCAGGGGGGGCACCAATATGGTGGGCGGAGGACTTTGTTCCGGTCCTTCCCGCAATTCACATCCCAGGGTCGACAATTGGGCAGCAGACTCCCTCAGTCGCCAACGTCCCGACCCGGGCGAGTGGGCCCTTCACCCAGAGGTGTTCCTACAACTCTGTCAGCGTTGGGGCTCTCTGGACATGGACCTCTTCGCCTCCCGTCTGAACCACAAACTTCCGCGTTACTTCGCAAGGTCCCAGGACCCTCAGGCGATGGCCTCAGACGCTTTGGTCCTTCCTTGGTCCCAGTTCAGCCTTTTATACCTCTTCCCTCCCATCCCGCTCCTTCCCAGGGTCCTTAAACGCCTGAAGGTGGCTTGGGTCCCGGCGATTCTGGTGGCCCCGGACTGGCCTCGCAGAGCGTGGTATGCAGATCTTCTGTTTCTGCTCGCCGACGCTCCGTGGCGGCTTTCTCTACGTCCCGACCTCCTTTCCCAAGGTCTGCTACTCCACCCGAGTTTACCTCAGCTGTGTTTAATGGCGTGGCTGTTGAAGCCGCGGTCCTGAGGTTCCAGGGTCTCTCGGAGTCTGTTATCCAGATTATGCTCCACGCACGCGAGCCCCAATCATCCGAATTTTATCACCGTACCTGGAGGGCTTATTTTTCCTGGTGTGAAGCTGGTCAGTTTCACCCTCTCTACCTCCAGAATCTTGTCTTTCTTCCAGGCTGGTTTTGACAAAGGTCTTCGGCTGGTCTCTCTCAAGGGTCAGATTTCGGTCCTGTCCGTTCTCTTCCAGAAACCCCTGCTTCTCGCCGCCAAGTGAGAACCTTTCTCCAGGGGGTTGCTCACCGTGTTCCGCCTTTTCGTTCTCCTGTGGAACCATGGGACTTGAACCTTGTCCTTGACGCTCTTCAGGCCTCTCCCTTTGAGCCCTTGAAGGATATCTCTCTTTCCTTCGTTTCTTTTAAGGTCGCCTTTCTTGCCTCCATCCGCAGAGTCTCTGAACTGGCTGCGCTCTCTTGCAGGTCCCCCTTCCTGGTGTTCCATCAGGACAAGGTGGTTCTGCGTCCGGTCCCTTCCTTTCTCCCTAAGGTGGTGTCCTCATTCCACATTAATGAGGAGATTGTTCTTCCATCCTTCTGCCCTAACCGCTCTCATCCTAGAGAGCGTTTTCTCCACCGTTTGGACGTTGTTGGGGTGCTTCGCCTCTACCTTCAGTTGACGGAGTCCTTCCGCCGGTCGGACTCCCTCTTTGTAAAATCCTTTTCTCGTAGGATGCATTGGGGGGCAAAGATCCCACCCTCTTTGGATCGTTTTGAGTTATAGCCTTCCGGATTCTCCGGGGTTTTTTTCTATTGTTGGTCCTCTCAAGTTTAGGACTTGTTGGCTTCTCATCTTTTTCAGTTGTGCTCCTACTGCTTTTTTACCTACTGGTTTGCTCCTGCATGTGCAGAGGGTATAGCCCAGATGGGAGGAGCCAACACTTTTTCCTTCAAGTGTCAGCCTTCTCGTGGCAGCTGGGCATATACCCATGGTGCTGTGTCACCCAATGCATCCTACGAGAAAAGGATTTTACGGTGAGTACAAAAATCCAGTTATTTTCCATTATAACCATGTTATAATGGAAAATAATAAAATCTACAGAACACCAAACCCGAACTTCAGTGAAGAAGCTCGGGTTCGGGTCTGGGTACCACATTCAGTTTTTTCTCATGCGCAAGCAAAACGCATTTCACTCGCGTGGAAAAAACTGAACAACGGAACGCAATCGCAGTCATAACTGACTGAAATTGCGTGCCTACTCCTACGATTTTCCCTGAACGCACCTGCATCGCATCCAGCCCTCACCCGCGACGCCCCCGTGTGAAGGGGGCCTTAGAGTTCAAGCCCTGTTGGTGAAATGGCTGATGTGCATGATAATCTGTACAGCAGTGGGAAATGATGGCATGTATGCTTACTGCTCATGGTCTGCAGGGTTTTACTAACCCGTGAACAGTTTTTTCCTACAAAATCTAGATTTCCAATATTTCTTCATATTATAGAAGTAAATTTCAAATTTAATGATTGTTAAAGATCCTTTTTTTTTTTTTTTTTACTAAACTATAATTGAAAACTAAATTGTGGGGATAAAAGTAAAAATTAAAGGAACACTCTAGGAAAAATGTACACACTAGAGCAGGTTCTTTCTTAGGTCTCTGGGCCACGCACGGCCCTCTCATAACACAGTTGTGTGTGGTATCACAGGTCAGCCCTATTAAAGGGTTTGTCTAGGCTTTTTGTATTGATGACCTACGCTCAGGGTAGGTCATCAATATGAGATCGGCGGGGGTCCGACACCCAGTACCCCCGCCAATCAGCTGTATGAGGAGACATCGCGCACACTCTTCTCTCTTCCTGACAGCTGCTGCTGTCCCATATAGCATTAAGTCAAAACGACAGCTCACGATGCCTGGATGTGTTGCGCGGGAAGGGGGTGTCCCCATACACCAGGTAAAGAGATAATCCCAGCAACAATTTCTTCTGAAGAGTATACTTTTTTTTAAATAAAAAAATCATAAGATAGAAGGACGCGTTTCGGCTCGTCCAGCCTTTCTCAACGCCGAAACGCGTCCTGCTATCTTATAATTTTTGGATGAAATAAAAGTATACTTTTCAGAAGAAACCTGGATTATCTATTTAGCTGCTGTCCCATAGACATACAGCAGAGAGCAGGAAGAGATAAGGGAGATGGCACGTGCGCACCGTCTCCGCATACAGCTGATCGGCGAGGGTGCCAGGTGTTGGACACCCGCCGATCTGATATTGATGACCTACCCTGAGGATAGGTCATCAATACAAAAATCCCAGAAAAACCCTGTAAAGTAATAGGGCTGAAGTGAAATATCAGACACACCACACTGACAGGAGTAGCATGGTTTCTGAATCTCATAGAACTCCTGTAAAGGGGTTCAGTCATTACAGAGGACCTGTCCCCCCTCCTGACTTGTCTGTTTTAGTAACTACTTGCATTCTCCATGTAGCAACTAATCAAACGTCTATTCACATAATGATGTTGTCACATTTCTCTATTATTCCTACTACAAGTTTATGAATGAATTGCCATCAGTCTGCAATGAAGGTCCAGCTGGGTGTTAGACTGTGATAACACTGGCAGCACTGATTAGATAGTGTCAGACTGTACAGGGACACCCCCCCCAACTGGTAACACCCAGAAAGACCTTTATTGCAGACTGCCAGTAATTCATTTGTACACTTTTAGTTGGGATAACAGAGGAACAGCACAACACAGCGTTATATAAAAAGATGATCCAGAATTGTTATTACACAGGGAATTAACAGACACGTCAGGTGAAGTGACAGGTCCTCTTTAAGAGACGGGTGAAGGGGGCCGTGGTCTGGCTGCCGAGGCGCGCGGATGTAGTGTGCTGCAGCTCCGGAGTTAGCACTGCATTCAGCGACTTATAAAGCGACAAAAACCACGGTGAAAATACCAAAAACTGGAAGGAACAGGCACCGAACCCTTTCTGACTATGACGGGGCGAAAGAAAAGGGTGCTGAAGCATCCGCAGTTGACAAAGTTTTACTTTACCAGGGAGGCGGGAAGATCCCAAGATGGCGCCGGAGATGGGAATGCTGCCGAAAGAGATCGAGAGGACGGCACCCACTCAGCTAGTCGCCCGGACCCTGTGAAAGAGCCGGATGCACCGAATTCCCCGAGACCTGCACCCGAAAACGGAGATTCATATATCGGGCAGGAAGGAGAATATGGCGCAACAGCTTCAACCCGAACAAATGGGAGAGAAGCGGCAACAGGATCAGCGGAGTCTCCGCACTCCACTCCACGTACCAGGTCTCCTGATGAAGGTATCGCTCATGCAGGTACTTTGGGAACCCACAGGGACTTGCAAGATACGGGGAGGCAGAATTCTTGGCGCTGCCAGTCACCAACATGGCCCTGACGGACACTGCCATGAGGGACATGCTTCTGATACTGAGGCGCTCTCTTTTGCATGATATGCGTTCGATAGTGGCCCCTTTGAGAATAGAGGTGGAGGACCTCGGGGCTAGAACAGACCATCTGGAACGTAAATTTGGGAGTTTGCAGGCTCCCATAACGACCTCATTGACGCTCATTATGCCTTAGAAGCTGAAGTGGAGGTTATAAAAAATAAAATGTCGGATCTGGAAGATCGCAGTAGGCGTAATAATATCAAGCTAAGAGGTATCCCAGAAAATGTGGCAGCTAAGGACATTCCTTCCCATGTCAAAGAGTTGATTAAATGCGTTTTACCTCACTGCAGCGACAAGGACTTAGAGATTGATCGGGCGCACAGAGTACCGCGTCCCAGACACCTGGACGAAAACGTTCCAAGAGATGTTCTCACTAGAGTTCATTTTGTACACTATCAAGGAGCAACTGATGTCCTCTGCCAGGAAAAATTGTGGTTTGCCAGCACCATACCATAAAATATCTTTATATGCTGATCTATCGGCTGCTACACTCAGGTATTAGGGCCCTTCTTTGCCTATCACATCTGCCTTACAAAAAGCCAAGATCCAGTATAGATGGGGGTTCCCCGTGCGCCTTCTGATCCACCATATGGGAGAAATATATGCTATAAAATCCATAGAGGAAGGAAGGAAGGAAAGTGTTACAGAGCTGGGACGTTCCTATAGATCCGCAGACAGAGCAACGTCGGGCGCCTCCTGAAAAAATCCAGAAGGATTGGGACACGGCTCGCTGAAAAGATTCACCGGAAAAGATTCACCGGAGGGTGGAATAGCTTAAGTGCTAAAAGCCGGAGTTGAGAATATGCCAAGACAGGTTATTACCTAGGCTTCAGATGGGACTTTAATACCCCAAGTTCTTTAGGTTAACGGGGAGCCTGTTGGCTCTTACGGGTATACCTACAGGTTTATGATTTTGGTTATATGTTATTATATTTTACCACTGCTACATGATGTCACATCCATGAATGGTGCTATACTTATGCCTGTACAATGCTCCACCACCTTCGTGTTATGGTTGCGGGTGCACTGGCTGGGAGGCGTCCTGCACCTTTTTTACAGTTTACTATGCGACTTACATACCTTACGTTTTATACTGCTTTATTATGGTAATATCTTTTGCAAGTATTAATGCTAATGGGTTAAATAGTCCAATGCGCAGATCACACTTGTGGAGGGAGGCAAGATCTCTTAATTGTGATATTTTAGGAGTACAGGAAACCCATTTACTAGTTAAAGATGCTCATAGATTACAAAACGCACAATTCCCCCACATTTTTAAAGCCCATTCCAACTCTAAAACCAGGGGAGTTCTGATAGCTATAAAAAAATACCCTAGCATTCACAGGAATAGAACATGTAAGTGATCCAGCAGGGAGATTTGTAATACTGATATGCACTTTGAACAACGCACCCTTCACTCTGGTATCGGTATATGCACCTAACAAGGGCCAAACCCGATTCTTGAAGAAAATATTAAAATTAATTAATAAGAAAAAGAAGGGGCAACTATTAATATTTGGAGACTTCAATCTCACTACAGACCCTGAAATAGACACGTCCTCCTCTTCCTGTAGAACCGTTCAGTCCTTAAGTGATACTTTATGGAAGGCAGAATTGTTTGACATCTGGCGCATTAAGCATCCATCAGACAAAGATTTTACGTTCCACTCAGGGGTACATAATGTTTACTCTCGCATAGATATGTTCTTGGTGGAAAGGGCGGCACTGTCTAAAGTGGTAGAAGCAGAGATAGGACAGATTAAATGGTCCGACCATGCTGCAATGACAATGAAACTGTCAGAGGACAACAACTACTCCCCAAGATATCTCTGGAGGAGCAATCTGATCCTACTATCTTGTCCACAGCATGGTCGGTGCATTGAATCAGACTTGAAAGAATTCTTCCATCTTAACAAACTAGATACTACTAACCCCGTGATATTATGGAATGCCCATAAAGCATGTATCAGAGGGTCATTCATACAACAGGGTGCGGTGCGAAAAAGGAAATTAGAGGAGACCATGTCACAATTGCTCATCAAATTAAAACAAATGGAAGATAGAAACAAAAATAACCCCTCATCCTCAAATGCGGAGGCCTTAAAACAAATCAGGCAAGATCTAAGGAATCATATGTTAGAATCCTTTGAGAAGGGACTTCGGAAAACCAAAGCACGATACTACTCTCAAGGGAATAAAGCGGGGAAACTTCTGGCGGCTAGCCTTAAGGCGAAACGAACAAAAAGTAAAATACATTACCTCCTACACCCTAAAACACAAACTAAATTGTACTCCCCACTGGATATAGCAGAGGGCTTTCAGACATATTACCATGAATTATATAATTTAAGGGATTCAATACTTTCTCCCCCAAACTTGGCTGACATGATGATTACTTACCTCAGTACCCTAAATCTACCTACTATAACAAACACACAACTCCAGGCCCTGAATGCCCAAATAACAACTGAAGAGGTTGAGAAAGTAATAACTTCCTTGCCCCAGGATAAGGCTCCTGGCCCGGACGGTTTTGCAAGCCATTATTACAAACGGTTCCCACATATCTTAAGCCCCTTCCTACGGGACTTCTGTCAGTCTGCCCTATCCTCTGGAAGTTTCCCTAAAGAAAATTTACAAGCTATTATTATCACTTTACCTAAACCGGGTAAGACATCTGATAGACCCCAGCCCTTTAGACACATATCTTTATTGAATAATATCACAGAAAGTTATAGCTACCAATTTAAAATTTAACTTTTACTAAATTATATTAAAAGAAGCATCATTCCAAATATTCCTTGATAGTATATTTTTGTATGCCAGACAAAAAGAAGCTAAGCCCACCTCTGGAGTTAGGGTAGTGGGAGAATAATTTATAAATAATAGGTAAGACGGATATTGCACTTACGGTTAGAAGATATCCTTAAGAGATAGATGTGTTATCAGTGCGGGCTGCAGGTCGGATATCCTTATAGATACCTAGTGACTAGGCCCTTTACTTACCCCTACATGACCCTAAGGTGCTAGCTCAGTGGGCTGCTTGTTCTAAAGGACAGGATGAATCGTCCTAAAGATGACGGTAGTGAAATGTCCCGACGCGTTTCCCCAAGTAAAAGAACTTGGTTCGTCAGGGAACTTTATATTCCCATAGCCGAAGGATGGTGGCTAAAGATTCTGGCGGTGACAGAGGCTGATGATATGCAACCCCTTGTGTATTAAGGCAGAGTTTAAATAGCCGACTTTTGGCGCCAAGTATTTCGGAACGCCCCCTCTGATTAGGTAGATGATGTCTCAGTGGGTGTGTTGTCATACCGGTATCCTCATTGGTGTTAGTGGTGGGTGCCACGTGTGTGACATACCTGTAGTCCGGTCTTGCTATTTTCTAGTATGCCGATGTCCCGATACGTCACATCCGGTCATGTGATCGCAAGGTTTAGAGATCATATGACCACTACTTCCTGTCTGTGGAACGCATCGCCCGATACTGCTTCCTGTTTCCACTCAGATGACTTGGATGTTATAAAGATGTTATTTTATGGTTCATATGGGCTAAATACTCTGCAAATTAGATATTAATAAAGGAAGTAACGATGGAATCATGATATTTTCATCGATGTTTAAGTTTGATAAAGGGAAAGTGATAAGATATATTAGACCATTAGAGCCTATTCCGGCTCCGATATAAGCTAGATTCCTAGTCTTTATTTGTAGTTTTTTTCGATTTATCATCGACTGACCCCGAATCCTCCGATACGGAGAGAGGGGTGCCACCCTTTCGGGGTAGAGGCAATAGTAGTAGGGGAAGAGGTAGAAACAAAAAATGGCCATCAAAGTCAAACCGGGGCTACTCACGAACCCCCTATCAAAACCAGCAAACACGATCAGGGGATCAAACATGCTTACCCATAGCATGTTCCTCTTCCTCTTCCTCGATATCCTCTGGCTCCCTAAACCCAGTGTCAACCCAGAACACTTTTTTAGGAATGACAAGTGGGGGAAACCAGTTCCCATACCAACTAAGAGACAGGGAACCACTCCCCTCACAACGTGGAAACAGGACAAAGTAATACCCTCTCAGAACCAAGTCATTAACCTTACGGACAAACCACTTACGGAACAGGAGAGGGACCTCCTGAGTAGGGGGCTCTCTTTTGTCCCGGTTACAAATTTTAACTCATTTGAGTGGGTCAAGGATATCAATCTTTTTGTCCGCAAGCTCAAATGGCGCAAGTTCTTTAAAACTCATGATGAGGAAGAATGCCAAAAACTAGGTATCGCCAGATCTGATCTAGAGGGCGTACGGATCCTAAATTCCCTATTAAATGATAATGAACAAACCAGTGGCCTAGGTCCTTTCACTGAGTTAAAACAAAAAAGTAAAAAAACACCACCTCCCCAGGATACTCTAGTTATAGATCTATTCTGTAAACTGGTGACAGACCAATTGACGAAACTAGAGAGATCTGAGAGAACTAAAATCAGCAATCTGAGTAGAGATGAGATGAAGGCCCTTATTAAACTGGAGAAAGACCCTAACATTATACTGAAACCATCTGATAAAGGTGGGAATGTGGTTATCTTGGACCATAATATATATCGGGGTATGTGTTTAAGCCTATTAAATGAAATCACATGTTATGCCATCCTGCCCTCCAATCCAACGGTGAAATTTAACATGGAGCTAGAAACCATACTGATTCAGGCACTTGATGATAGACTAATATCAAAGGAAGAAATGGGCCACATGTTATCTATCCATCCCCAAATTCCAACTTTTTATGCGCTCCCCAAGATCCACAAGGGCTATCCACCATTAAAGGGACGACCAATTGTCTCTGGCATAGACTCCATTACATATGGGGCCAGCACCTATATCGACAAAATTCTGAGACCATTTGTCCTCTCGCTGCCGTCCCATATTAGAGACACCACAGATTATGGGAATATAAAGTCCCCTGACGAACCAAGTTCTTTTACTTGGGGAAACGCGTCGGGACATTTCACTACCGTCATCTTTAGGACGATTCATCCTGTCCTTTAGAACAAGCAGCCCACTGTGAGCTAGCACCTTAGGGTCATGTAGGGGTAAGTAAAGGGCCTAGTCACTAGGTATCTATAAGGATATCCGACCTGCAGCCCGCACTGATAACACATCTATCTCTTAAGGATATCTTCTAACCGTAAGTGCAATATCCGTCTTACCTATTATTTATAAATTATTCTCCCACTACCCTAACTCCAGAGGTGGGCTTAGCTTCTTTTTGTCTGGCATACAAAAATATACTATCATGGAATATTTGGAATGATGCTTCTTTTAATATAATTTAGTAAAAGTTAAATTTTTAATTGGTAGCTATAACTTTCTGTGATATTATTTGATGATAGCTTGCCACTACTATATATGACACTCTGTGACTGTGCCCCATATCTTTATTGAACCAGGATATAAAAATTTATGCCAAACTTTTAGCTCTTAGGTTAGCTACAATACTCCCTTCCATAATTCACACCGACCAGACAGGTTTTGTCTCGACCCGCCAGTCCTATTTCAATACAAGGAGAATGCTGGGCATATTCCACCAAGTCAGACAACAGAAAAGCCCCTTGTTGGTTCTGGCCCTGGATGCCGAGAAGGCATTTGATAGAATAAGATGGTTATTTGCCTTCTCGGTGCTCTCGGTTATGGGATTTTGTGGCCCCATCATGTCCGCAATAAAGGCCTTATATAGCAACCCCACGGCCAATGTTTATGTCAACGGGGCCTTGTCGAGGACATTTGGTTTACCAATGGCACCAGAGAAGGCTGTCCGCTGTCCCCTTTGATTTTCATTATAGCCATGGAACCATTAGCTCAAGCTATCAGATTAGATCCCTCAATCTCGGGAGTTAAGATTGGAGGACAGGATCATGTAATCTCGCTTTACGCAGATGACGTCTTACTGTCATTATCAAATCCGGAAATATCTTTAACAGCGGTTATGAACCAAATAGAATTGTATGGCAGCATTTCATATTATCATCTTAACTCCTCCAAAACACAAGCACTGCCGATCCACGTCCCGGAAACTCTAACAAAGGCCTTTAGGGAACAATGGGATTTTGACTGGTGCACTGACAGCATCAAATACTTGGGTACTAACGTGACCCCCTCAGTGTCAAAATTATATAGTCTCAATTACGAATCCCTGATAATAGAAGTGGGTAAAGATCTGGAAGACTTCCACAAACATGAAACATCATGGCTAGGCAGGATTGCAGCTTTTAAAATGTTTATCCTCCCTCATTTCTTATATCTATACTGCACGGTCCCAATTTTGTTGCCAAAAAGGTTCTTTAGTAAGGTGCAACATATACCGTACTATCCAAATATATTTGGCAAAATAAGAAACCAAGGGTGGCCAATAACATTATTCAAAGGTCCCGAGCAATGGGAGGTCTGGCGGTTCCAGACATGAAACTGTACTATCTCGCCACGTTAGTATCTATGCTCAGAAATTGGAAGAAAGAAAAATTGGGGATCCCCTGGGTACAAGTGGAACAGGCGCAGGCAGCACCTTTTACTTTGCCAGACTTAATACATTTACCTTTCTGGAACATTCAGACCCCTAAAAACTTGAATCCAATAATACTGGCATCTGTTCTGGCATGGAAACAATTTCATAGCATAAATAATGAGGGGTGCAAGCCAACATTGGTCTCATTGCCATTTTCTCTTATTAGAGCCTTACTCCCGCATGCAGATCTCTCTGAGTGGAACGTGGAATGGTTGTATGAAAATGGGACGCTGAAATCCTTCCAATCCTTGCAGGAACAATTGCGGCTACCCAAGTCAGATTTTTTAAAATACCTACAAATCCGGCATTTGTTATAAACACTAAACCCTTCAAATTTGAGCTGCACTCAAATAGGTATGATATACCTTTCTGGGGATTTCAAAGGGATTAAATCACTTTATGAAGCATTACTCCAGCCAACCCAATTTAAGAAATCTCACCCCATGCGTAAGTGGGAGAGATCACTGAATATTAATATAACCGAAAGAGAGTGGCAGAAAACAATCAAACTGATCCATTCTCACTTACACTGTTCTACTCACGTGGAATCGGCTTTAAAAACAATTCTACACTGGTATTATACTCCCGGAAAGTTGCAACATATGTATGAGGGAGTGTCGGGGGAATGTTGGAGGGGCTGTGGAGGTAGGGGTACACTTCTCCACATCCTTTGGCAGTGCCCACAAAGTATTGGAAAGCGTGTGGAGAATTGGTGACCCTATTGCTTCCACAGAGGTTTGGGTGGACACCGCAACTTGCCGTACTTTTGATTGGAGTGACGGATTTCCCTGTGGAAAACAGGAAACTAATATGCGTTCTCTGTGTCATGGCCAAATTGCTGTTATTGCAGAGGTGGAAATCTCAGGATGTACCGCAATTGAGAGACCTGGTATCAGCTATTAATACTACCTTTGCATATGAAAGAATTATAGCATTAGGGAATGGTTCTTACCAAAAAATTACAAAACAGTGGCAAGCTTGGATAGCATCTCCGCAATGTAAAATGGGGTGAGAAGGAGAGAGGGAAGAACACATTTGAGTTGCTCTTTAAAAAGGTACATGTATATGTGCGCTTTGGATTACTAATAAATAATTATACGGAAATAATGTTTATCATTGTTAAGAGGGAGGGGGTGGTTATCTAATTGACATGTTTTTCAGAGAGATAAGGCTTTACTCTTGGTAGCATTAAAAATATTGATTTGTGGTAAATTTGCACCAGACAGGGATGACGTCCATAGAAATCAGCGAAATTAATATGTGACAATAGTTATGTTATTGTATTGTTAGTTGTTATAAATGACTCGACTGACAAGGATAAGATTGTAATGCACCTTTATTGTAATATGTATTACTTTAAAATGCCAATAAAAACGATTGAAACAAAAAAAAGAGACGGGTGAAGAAGCCATTTACTATACTGGAAATTATCTGATTAGGCTGTTTTTTATAAAATCAACTTAGTCTTTAACGTATCTATTTTCCCCACAAGATTTGCTGTGCGATTCCAGCTTCGTGCCACTCCTGCAATTCCCCCGTGATAAGTGGTAGCAGTGCTTGCGCATGTACAGAGACACCAGTAAGCAGGCTACATGGGAGACCTATTCATCACTGCGCATGCGCGTCCACCAAACTGGATTGCAGCAAGTGGATGTTACCCGCGCAGATGAATTTTCAAGCAAATCACATGCATGGAGGACACACCGCTCACTATCAAATAGAAGTTTATTATAAGGAGGTTTATTATTCCATCCTGCTTCATTTTAAAGGGAATGTGCCTTCAGAAAATGACATCTTGTTTAAATCATATTTTTATGTATGCATTTTTTGGGGTTATTTCAAATTTTTTAATGTCAATATCTATATTAATGCATGCCTAGAAAACTCACAAAACTCAGTGAGGTCCCCTCCTGTCTATTCTATCTTTGGCCCATGTGGCTGCTGTAAAACATATCTCTAAAGGCTGTTAACAATGGCTCAGGCAAGATGGCCGCCCCCATAATCATGTTCAGAAAACAGAATTAATAAATCTACAATTAGAAAATAAAAACAGATTAGAAAATAGGGTATGAGTCAATATCTGGTTATAACTGGCAGAAAAAAATTATAGATCACACATTCCCTTTAATGTCCTTTCATTTATAGATAGAAATTACACAGATCTTTCAGGCATTAAGATGTCAGAGTTATTATTTTTCTCAGCCTTTCATTTACTATAGCACAGTAAGAACTGCCCGATGCCCTTTACATTATAATGTGCTTACATACGGGGGGCAACATAACCTGAAAAAAGTTAAAAGTGTAAACTACGGAGGGGTCCAACCAAAGTGTGAATCTGCTGTTCGGAGCACCCCCATAAAAAGAGGAGCCTCTTACTTCTCCCTCTGACCAGATTAGGTCATTTACAGTGGCATGCAAAGTTTGGGCACCCCTCGTCAAAATTACTGTTACTATGAACAGTTAAGAAAGTCGAAGATAAAATGATGTTGAATAGGCATAAAGATGAAACACACTTTTTGACATTTTAAGCAATATCAGTATGTTAGTTTTGTACAATTTTAGAGTAAACAAAAGGAAAGGAGTCCCTTGCAAAAGTATGGGAACCCAAGGAAATTTGAGCACTCAGATAACTTTGACTGAGGTCTCAGGTCACAATCATCGTTAGGAAAGGTCAGATGATGCACATTCCAAAGCTTTATAAATACCCAGACTCCTCTAACCTTGTCCCAAAAAACTGCAGTAATGGGTTCTAAGCAGCTGCCTGGAAGAAATCTATAAGAAGATAGCATTTTCAGGTTGCCATTTACTCAGTTTGAAATGTAATTAAGAAATTGTAGTTATCAGGAACAGTGGAGGTCAAGAGAAGATCTGAAAGACCAAGAAAAAAATGTCATAGATAGTGGCTTGTAGGATTGCTAGAAAGGCAAATCAGAACACCCACTTGACTGCAAAAGACCTTCAGGAAGAGTTAGCAGACTCTGGAGTTGTGGTACATTGTTCTACTGTTCAGCGACACCTGCACAAATATGGCCTACATGGAAAAGTCATCAGAAGAAGACCTTTCCTGCCTGTTTACCACTAAATTCTGTGTCAGACATTTGCAGAAGATCATCTAAACATGTCTAATGCATTTTGGAAACAAGTCCTGTGGACCAAGAAGGTTAAAACTGAATTTTTTGGCCACAATGAGCAAAGGTATGGTTGGAATAAAAAGGACACAGAATTTCATGAAAAGAACACCTCTCCAACATTAAGCATGGGGGTGGATCAATCATGCTTTGGGGTTGTATTGAAGCCAATGGCACGAGGAACATTTCACGGGAAGAATGGATTCAATGAAATTCCAGCAAATTCTGGAAGCAAACAATGACGCCAACTGTAAAAGAGCCGTAGATGAAAAAAAGATGGCTTCTACAAATGGATAATGATCCTAAACACACCTCAAAATCTATAATAGATTTACGTCACAAGGCGCAAGCTGAAGGTTTTACCATGACCCTCACAGTCCCCGGATCTGAACATCACTGGAAAATCTGGGGATAGACTTCAAAAGAGCAGTGCATGCAAGACGGCCCAGGAATCTCACAGAACTGGAAGACGTTTGCAAGAAAGAGTGGATGAAAATCCCTTAAATAAGAATTGAAAGACTCCAGGCTGGCTACAAAAAGCATTTGTAAGTTGTGCTACTTGCCAAAGGGGGTGCTACCAGGTACTAACCATGCAGGGTGCCCAAACTTTTGCTTCGGGACCTTTTCAGTTTTTGTTATTTTGAAAATGTAAATGATGAAAATAAAAAAAATATTGTTTTTGCTTAAAATACAAAGGGAATGTGTCATCTTTAACTTTATGCCTTTTGGAGATCACTTCATCTCCAACTTGCTTAACTGTTCACAGTAACAGTAATTTTGACCAGTGGTGCCCAAACTTTTGCATACCACTTCATATTAGAGAAGTCTAGTGTATGTAACAGGCTACATGAATACTTCTGAAGCTATAACGTCGTCCATGTAGACTGTATGTTCTGTAACCATGGAGGGTGATCCTGTCCACAAATGCAGCATTGGACACCCCTATATCCCTAGTTCTAAGGTAGAACCTGGTTTGGTGAAGCGGATCACTAGTCTTTCTTTTCGGTGAGGTTTTGGAAAAGAGAGGATTCTGGGTTATTATTGTCCACATCGTTCCAATAAGGTAAGATAAAAGGCAGGGTCCCCAACTTCTTCTCCAAGAGAGGCCACAGCTTGGACTCCAGGAATTGGTTGCCTTCTTCTGATAAATGGAGCCCATCTGACAAATACACTGTGTAGTCCTGGAATGAACACAAGAACCAGTTACAAGTCGTGATGGGTTCTATATCAGATCATATGAGGATCACACTGTGGAGTATTCCTGAAATAAAAGCCACCACATCCTCCATACAAACCACCTCCCATACCAAGTGACAATAAACCACATATTCTGCTGCCAGGAAATAAAAAAGTGTTTTCTATGTTTAAAGAGGTTGTTCAGGATTTAAAAAAAAATCTGGCTGATTTCATCCAAAAACAGCACCCCCCCGTCCACAGGTTATGCACGGTACTGCAGCTTTGCCTCATTGAGTTCAGTGGAGCTGAGCTGCAAGAACAGACACAACCCATTGACAGAGGTGGAGCTGTTTTTGGATTTCCATTCAGGGCTGACTTACACGACCCTGCCCGGTCCAGGATACATGACTGTGTGTCAGCTGCATCCCCCGGACCAACCGCGGCTCCTCTGACCCAATACAGTCAGTTCCTATCTGATTGCGGGTCTATTGTACACATCATCATGTGAGTACAGCACAATAGACCCACGATCAGATTGGACTAGAACAGGGTCTCTGTAGTTGGTCCAGGAGATGCGGCTGACACATGGACCATGTTTTCTGGACTGAGCATGGTCGTGTGAATCAGCCCTTAGTGAATATTCATGGTGAGTTCAGCATATACTGATTACATGGAGGCTTAATATGGACATAAATCCTACTTTCCAGAGATTAATTCACACGTGGGAGACTTGTTGCAGAAAATCCCCGCACTTGTCAGATTGAACTCTATTGTCATAGATCAGCTGTATTTTACACTTGCTCAGAGTCAGGTTTGCAGAGTTCAGTGCACATGCTGCTGAAGCCACCCCATCCAGATGTACAGAACTGATTTTCAGTTGCAGACATTTCTGCAATAAATCTGCCTCATGCAAATGTACCCTATTTAGGTGCCGTACCCTCGACAGCCAGCAGGCGACAACCTGTTTTACTGGGATTATTATAAACGAGATAACGGTTTGCCGAAGTAGTATATGGCCGACAGCTCTCTCTCTCCCTATTCCCCCATACACATGCATGCTTGGCTGAGCATGCATGTGCTGTGAATAGTAGAGGGAAGAAAGACACTGCCAGACACCTCTGGTGGATATCTCCTCAAGTCCCTTTTGAGTCTCACCTGTAATGTTCATGTGATTTATAATAAATAAAATGATATTTTTTTACCTTGTTAAATCCTTGCTCTTTTTTTGTACAGGATATCTCCTCAAGGACTGAAGGGTCTGGCATATTAAAGGGGTTTTCTAGGATTTTTATACTGATGACCTGTCCTCTGGATAGGTCATCAGTATCTGATTGATGGGGATCCGACACCTGGGACCACCGCTGGTCAGCTGTTTGAGAAGGCACCAGCGCTTGCTGTAGCTCCATAGCCTTCTCTCGGCTGACCAAGCACAGCGCTGTCCATTATACAGTGGCTGTGCTTGGTATTGCACTCAGCCCCATTCATTTCTAAGGGACTGAGCTGCTCCTAAGCCACGTGACCGATGAACATAACGTCACATGGCCTAGGGTATGCTGTGGCACTACTGTGAGCACAGGAGCCTTCTCAAACTGCTGATCGAAGGGGTCCAGGGTGTCAGTTGCTATATGTACACAGATGACATAAAGTCCTGATTCCTAAACTGTCATTAATGAGACCACGATTCCTCTTACCGAGCCACCTTCCTGCATCAGCGTCCACAAATCCACAACATCCGCTCCATACTCATTGCCAACCTGGGCACAGGCCCTGGCATACGCCTCGGTCACAGCGTTCAGACGATTTAGTTTGTATCCTGTATAATGGGAGAACGGAGAGAGATATTAGTGCAGGCAAAATATAAAGGTTCTGTAATTCTCGTCACATCTGTAATCAAGAGCAGCAGGACGCCACATCGCTGCTGTAAACGGGGTTGCAGAACTGTGTTTGCGGTGTGCATGTAGCAGGGCTGTGTTTGCGGTGTGCATGTAGCAGGGCTGTGTTTGCGGTGTGCATGTAGCAGGGCTGTGTTTGCGGTGTGCATGTAGCAGGGCTGTGTTTGCGGTGTGCATGTAGCAGGGCTGTGTTTGCGGTGTGCATGTAGCAGGGCTGTGTTTGCGGTGTGCATGTAGCAGGGCTGTGTTTGCGGTGTGCATGTAGCAGGGCTGTGTTTGCGGTGTGCATGTAACAGGGCTGTTTGTGGTGTGCATGTAGCAGGGCTGTGTTTGTTGTGTGCATGTAGCAGGGCTGTGTTTGTGGTGTGCATGTAGCATCCCTGTGTTTGTTGTGTGCATGCAGCAGGGCTGTGTTTGTGGTGTGCATGTAGAAGGGCTGTGTTTGTGGTGTGCATGTAGCAGGGCTGTGTTTGCTGGGTGCATGTAGCAGGGCTGTGTTTGTAGTGTGCATGTAGCAGGGCTGTGTTTGTTGTGTGCATGTAGCAGGGCTGTGTTTGTTGTGTGCATGTAGCAGGGCTGTGTTTGTGGTGTGCATGTAGCAGGGCTGTTTGTGGTGTGCATGTAGCAGGGCTGTGTTTGTGGTGTGCATGTAGCAGGGCTGTGTTTGTGGTGTGCATGTAGCAGAGCTGTGTTTGTGGTGTGCATGTAGCAGTGCTGTGTTTGTTGTGTGCATGTAGCATCCCTGTGTTTGTTGTGTGCATGTAGCATCCCTGTGTTTGTTGTGTGCATGCAGCAGGGCTGTGTTTGTTGTGTGCATGCAGCAGGGCTGTGTTTGTTGTGTGCATGCAGCAGGGCTGTGTTTGTTGTGTGCATGTAGCAGGGCTGTGTTTGTTGTGTGCATGTAGCAGGGTTGTGTTTGTTGTGTGATTTAGCAGAGCTGTGTTTGTTGTGTGATTTAGCAGTCCTGTGTTTGTGCATGTAGAAAATAAACTTTGTGTTGTCTACTCCTGGTGTGCACCTTATAGTTGGGTGCATTTTATAGTCCGTAAAATACAGCAGATTATTCCAATCACTTGCTAGTAGTATAGGGCCAGTTTATGAGAGCAGAAACAAGCTTCACCACCAGGTTACACCGACTGAACCGAAGATCCGAGTATCCTGAGCCCGACGCTGCCAGGGCTACACGTCTGCAATGCACGTTTAATTATTTCCTTTGGGGAAAGAACCTGCAGGGAACCTCGCGACTATACGAAAAATCTGGAACCTCGGCAATACATGTAAGGCCGTCTGCACCTTCTTCCCCCAGTCAGATGTGACTATTCCTCTCAGTCACAGCTTGTGTTCCTCCACATCTCAGGACAATTTCTGCCGCACCCAGCAGTGTGATCCTGATGCTGTTACCTTTCATGAAGCAATGTTTTTCCCAAGACGGTTCGTGGATCGGCGGCGGCGCGATCAGAACGATTTTCTCCTCCTTGATATTGACGCTCTTCAAATACTGGACCATGCTTCTCAGATTCTCTGCGTATTCTTCCAGCGGGACGTGCTGCTGAGGGTTTTGCTCTATGTGAAAGGAGGTGAAATGAAAAGAAAATGAAAAGTAATTGTGTGTAATTCCCGGCGTGGGGATGTGGCCAGCAGGGGGAGCCCTCATTACCTGCAGGCAGAGTCTGGCAGGGTGAATAATACAGAGTTTACAGGAGGAAGCCCTCGTGCAGGGCTAATTCTACAGCAGCGTAAAAACACAGCGCTGTACAATAACCTCCGACACAAAAAGGTCGGGGGAATGGTGGGCAATCCATTCTAGGTAAAGCAGGAGAGGCTTCTGGCATCAAATGGCTGGCTAACCGACCGGACCACCCACTGTCACCCAATAAACCTTTATATCTTCTGGTGGGAGAGGCTTCAGGATATCTGACCTTCTGAACCCTCAGGTGATGACTTATAATGCAGAGCAGACCATGTGTAGCTGTATCATGACCAGAAGAGTCTTTACATTCACTGGATGTACCGTTCCTTTAAGGACAAGTGTGACAGAAAATGTATAAAAACCGTATGTATGTTACATACCTCGATACAGCGGCGGATTGGCCATAGACCCTACAGGGAAATTTCCAGGTGGGCCGATGCCCGCCGCAGGCCACCGGCCAGGTACAAAACAATCTGATACTCTCAGCACTGGGCCTCCTGCAAACACGAACGTGTGCGCCCCCCGTGGTCGTGCTGCGGACCGCAAAACGCAGGCCGCAATGCACGAACACCGTTCGCGGGGCAGCTGCAGCAGATCGCGGACCCATTCACTTTAATGGGTCCGCGATCCGGCCGTTCCGCAAAAAGATAGGACATGTTCTATCTTTTTGTGAAACGGAAGTACGGGACGAAACCCCACGGAAGCACTACCGTAGTGCTCCCGTAGGGTTCCGTTCTGTGCTTCCATTACGCACCATTCCGTGAATGGGTCTGCATCCATGATGCGGAATGCCCACGGAACGGCACCCGTGTATTGCGGATCCGCAAATGCGGTCCCCAATACGGCAACTGGGCGCACACATTCGTGTGCAGAAAGCCTTAATCAATGCAAGGAGCATCAGGTACGAGGTGTTCTTCTGAATTCAACTGAATCAGGACAGTGATGCAGTTGAATACTGTGGCCGGGGTGGCGGTATTTTGTGCTGCTCTGTGGTATTTGGTTCTGCTGGGTAATGTGCTGGTATTGTTGGCCCTGCTTACTTCTGCTGCTCGGACCCCTCGTCAATCGGGACCCACTTACAACATGGGGCCACTTTTAGGTTTTTTTTCCAGGGCCACTTTAGGTTCCCAGTCGGCCACTGCCGCCATGCCCTGACCCAGCAGTTTACAATGTAAATTTTAAAGGGTCACAAGCAAGATATCTGGATGGTTCCTCAGTTTGGATCACAACCAACCCCTCCAGGCTTCAGGTGACAGCACATTGTAACAAAGCAGATGGGGGTCCACTGTGTCTACTGAACAGATTTGTCTTTGGACTGACTACTCCTAAGAGCGTTATCTAAGTAGCCCCCCTAGTCTTCACACTTTAACCCCTACACAGGAATCTGGACTCTGTGTACAGTACACTGCTGACCCATGGAGGTCAAGAGCAGGGGCGTAGCCACCATGGAAGCGGCTGCTACAAGGCCAGAACTCAGGAACGGGCCCAGGAGGAGGACAAATGGATTTATTTTCAGGACGCAGGGAGCGGTGAGTATAGTGCTCTTGGCATTACTCACCACTCCCTGGTCTTCTTCTCTGGACGCCCTTGCAGCACACAGCTTCAGGACAGGACGTAGCATGTGTAGGAGCACAGTATTACCTGCTGCTGGGCGACGTCAGGTCACAGAGTAGTGTCACAGGAGGAGAAGAGAGGTCATTTTTGGGGTTTGGTCTGAGGTCTGCATTAAGGGGACTGGGGGTGGGGTTGGGGATGGCATTTTAAAATCTGCTGTAGGACCCAGTCAGTTCTAGTTACGCAACTGGTCAAGAGACACCGGTTTGAGCGGTAAAACGCACATCTCCCTGCAGCACCCGCGCCCAGTCCTCTAGTACATCCACCACTCCACGGTGCGGAGTTCTCCCCCCCTGTGACGTCCATACATCCTAATAAAGCACAGTGTGCTGTGATAGCAGAGCCCTTATAAATATGATTTAGCACAAAGTACATTTACCTCTTATAGAACTGTCATTAGCGCCAAAGAAAATGGTAACGGCAGCAATGTCTGCGGCACTGGCACGGGCACCGTCAGGGATGAGTTTTGGTAGGATCTGTTTAGCCCATCTGGTGTTGTAACCTGACAGGCCACGGTTCAGGACGTCACATTTTCTGCAAAAAAAAAAAAAAGGAAAAACCACACATTATACATGGTGAATATGGTGCACGCTGCACTGGGGGGGAGCGGTGATCCGGTAATAACAACAACCTTCCCCTTTCTGTCCTGTGGAAACTGGGCTGTACTCACCGCACAAGCTTATTAGCTAGCGTAGCCCCCCAACCATTTGTTTCAAAGGCAAACTAAAAGACAAAAAATGAATATTTATTAACCCTGGTTTGTTAAAATTCCAGATTCCAGTTCTGGGGGGGGGGGGGGTCATTTACTAAAGGCTGATGTTTCCAATACCACTTTTAGTAAAAAGTCCACTGAAGTAAGATGCAGTACATTTATTAGAAGGGTTTGAAGGCTATCTTTATCTTATCGCTGGGGGTCTGGCTCCTAACACCCCCACAAATCAGCTATTTAAGGAGACCACAGTGCTCTAGGTAGTGCTGCGTCCTCCTCCTAGGCCAGAGACACCACGTTCATCGGTCACGTGGCCTCCGTGAAGCTCAGTCCCATAGAAGTGAATGGGGCTGAGCTTCAATACCAAGCACAGCCACTATACAATGTACGGCGCTGTACTCATCAGAGCACCGCGGTCTCTTCAAACCGCTAAACAGCTGATCAACGGGGTGTCAGGAGTCAGACCACCAGCTGATCGGGTGTCGGAGCCCCACAATCTGATATTGATGACCTGTCCTGAGAACAGGCAGTCAATACCAAATTCCTAGAAAACCCCTTTAAGAGGTGGAGGCCTCTTGATAGATTTGTCACATGTTCTGATTTCAGCTGGGATTGTAAATGTGTCCGGCTGTGCTGGTCCAGTAAGAAACATAAAAAGCCACAAAATGCGGACTGGGCACAAATCTGCAACTGTAGTATGCCACAAAAATGGCGTACAAGTTTTGTAACTGAACCCCAATATGTTGTATAAAGCTGGGACTAGCCAGGGATTTGATGGAAGCGTGTGTGCAGCTATCTTACAGATGACTTAAAGGGGTTATCCCATGATTAATGCACAAAATGAAAATCAGCCCTGTACCTCACATGGATCCAGAGATCTCTACATTCATTGCTCTGCTAGATTATCTTCAGGCTGGTAGATGAGAGGGTGTGTCCTTCCTGCTGCAGCTCTCTCCCTATCACAGCACAGGAGGTGTGTCCTTCCTGCTGCAGCTCTCTCCCTATCACAGCTCAGGGTGTGTGTCCTTCCTGCTGCAGCTCTCTCCCTATCACAGCACAGGAGGTGTGTCCTTCCTGCTGCAGCTCTCTCCCTATCACAGTACAGGAGGTGTGTCCTTCCTGCTGCAACTCTCTCCCTATCACAGCTCAGGGTGTGTCCTTTCTGCTGCAGCTCTCTCCCTACCACAGCTCAGGGGCATGTCCTTTCTGCTGCAGCTCTCTCCCTATCACAGCTCAGGGGCATGTCCTTTCTGCTGCAGCTCTCTCTCTTTAACTGCCACAGCTTCTAACAAAAGATATGGTCGGTGGCAGTTGAAGATTTAAACTGAGCATGTGTGACTACCTTAGGTGGACAAGAAATAAGAAAAAGAACAAACAGCAGGTGGCGCTTTACATATAGATTTCATTAGCTCAGTGGCTATACTAAATTTTTAATTAAATGCAATTACAAAAGTATTCAGATCCAGGTGCTGGTTTAAAAAAAGCTGAATATTTTTTGGGGCATAACCCCTTTAAATGTATTAAAATCGCCTGAAGGTCGCAGCTTAAAGGGAAACTCCATTTCTGTGCAAAGTATTGATAACATGACACAGATGAAAACTCTAAGGATAAATACTTTTATATAAAACCAATCCCTCCAGGTCCAGAGTCTAAATTCCCCAGTGAACCTCTTGTTGGCGCCCATTTAAATGAATTGCGGCTATGTCCATACTGAAAGGGGATGTCTTGTCTGTTGAGGCAGGCATTGAATAGATATCCATTGCCAGAGAGCAGTGCATTGTGGGATGCCAGAGCTCAGATAATCCGCGGTGATGTCTCTATAGGGACGCCATTTATACGCTGAAGCGACGTCTCAGCACTTTTCATCACCTCAGCGGGAAGACTGCGGATGCAAGCGAGCGGAAAATCTCCTTACCTGAGTGATCGAATCTCCAAAGAGGAGGACACGGGGATAAGAAATCATCTTGAGAATCAACGTGGAAATCTACAAGACACAGAAGATGGGGATTAATAACGGCACAGTAGCCACGGTACCACGTATTCCTATGTGAAGTACCGCGGCGGCCATGTCACAGGATATACCATGTGAGGACTATAGGACCACTGCACACGTGGTGTATCTGTGTGCAGAGAAAACGCCTCAAAACCGCACAGAAATCCACACTATTAGGGCTCACGCACACAACCGTTCTTGTACTGCGGCCCACAAAACACGGATCCGCAAAGAAAATGGAGGACATTTGTTTTTTTTTGCGGATCCATTGTAACAACGCCTGTCCTTGTCCGCAAAACGGACAAGAATAGGACATGTTCTATTTTTTTGCAGAATGCACTTGCGGACATACGGATACGGAATGCGCGCAGAATCATTTCCGATTGAAATGAATGGTTCCGCATACGGGCAAAAAAAAAAGGAATGACACGGACAAAAAATACGTTCATGTGCATGAGCCCTCAATTGCAGTTTTTAGCGTGGATTTTCTATTTTAACAACCCCACTGACGTATGGGGAAAACCGCGACATATAACGTGCAGAATCACACACATAATTGACATTTTAAAATCCATGGCATTTCAAATTTCACGCAGAAAATACGTGTAAAGTGACCTGCGACCTATCAAATCTCATTCCCTTCGCTGGTACTGTATTGCCGTGCGTTTTTTCTGCATGAGAGTCCGCACGGCTCGAGAGAATTCCACATCTGTGTGAGTGTAGAAGGGACACAACACTGAACCTTGAAGGGGTTCTCCGGTATTTTCATATTGATGGGCTCTCCTCAGGAGACCGGCAGGGGTCTGACACCTCCCGCCGATCAGCGGTTAACGCTCCAGGAGATTTGCAGCTCACAAAGCACAGCACCGTTCATTGTATAGTGGCTGTACGTGGTATTGCAGCTCAGACCTATTCATTTAAAGGGGTATTCTATTTTCATCTCAGACAATGGGGGCATATCGCTAGGATATGCCCCCATTGTCTTATAGGAAGGTGGTGGCCGGAGGACTCCGGTCCGGCCACCACCAAGAATTCTCCCCATAGAAGTGAAAGGGAGCACACCGCGCATGAGCGGCCACCGCTCCCATTCACTTCTATGGGCCAGACAGAAATAGCCGAGCCAGTGCTCAGCTATTTTCGGTGGCCCCATAGAAAATTAAAGAAGGGCGGCTGTGCATGCGCAGTGTGTCCTCCGCCACTTTCGGAGCTCTGTTCTCGATATAGGTGCAGGTCCCAGCGGCAGGAACCGCACTTATAATGGGGGCATATCCTAGCGATATGCCCCATTGTCAGAGATGAGACAACCCCTTTAAATAGGACTGAGCTGCACGGAGGCCATATGACCGATGAGCATGACATCACAGGCCCAGGAAGAGGCCGCAGCAGATGTCGGACCCCCACTGATCAGACACTGATGACCTCTACTAAGGATATTATTAAAATCTCAGAGAACCCCATTAAAGTCAACGGGGGTCACGTATTCAAGTTCTACACAAGATTTTTAGTGTAGATAAGGCACAAATTTTGTCTCAAGTTCGCTTTCGCAACTTTTTGTTAAAAAATAAAAGTGGGCAAGGCCTGTGCAGGAAGCGGCGGGAGCATCGTGGTCGGACCCATTTACCGACATGGCGCACATTACACCAAAAATCTGCTGACGCGTGGACAGCGGAAAGGGAAACGGGGCGTGCCCCTCTTAATAGACTGCCCAGATCTTCCGCACACGAGGTTCTTACTAAAACAGCTTGATGGTTGCTAGGAGACTCTGGACGGACATTTTTATTTTTTTTGACAGTTCTAAAAAATGGAAACAAAACGGACAAACGGAACGCAGTCCGAGATATTCCTGATTCCAAATCGGGCGAGTTTTACATCTCTAGCCTGAACGAGTCCGTAAAGTGCAAAGACACTACTATGAGCGATCTCACAAGTTGTTGTGAAAGTACAACTCCTATCATTCTGTGGCTCTCCAGGCCTGCTAGGAGTTGTAGTTTCACAACAGCTGGAGACCAAATGATATATAAGTGCACGTGATTAGTCTGTGTCACAGCAGGGGGCAGTAGTGAGCTTAGTGATCCCCCCCTTAGTCTGCCTACAGAGAAGTGACCCCGGTGCCCCCCGCACATCCTGCGGACGATCCCGGCAGCCGCTGCTCAGTGACACGGCCTCTAGATCCATAAACAGCAATGAGAACACTCACAGAACCCTACCCAGGTGTCGGAGCCGGCTCCGGGAGAGGAGGAGCGTGACGCGTCACATGACCAGACCTGCCCACAAGCCACGCCTCCTCCCAGACACAATGCCGCAGCTTCTTCCTCCTTGAATGACCAGAACAGCGACATCTAGGGAAATGTTACTGTAATTACTCCTGGTGTAACAGGTTTGGTAAAATGGCGCCAACTTTCTTTGCTCTTTATAATGGTCAGGTCCATTCAGTATATGATAAATGGTTCTCAAATTCCACAGGGAAGACACAGAAATGAGTCCAGGCGCCGTCTGGGGGTGATTGGCAGCAGCGTTTAAATGCAGGCGTCTGTGGTCGCCACATAGAGGCTCCAAGGCCGCGGATCAGGATCAGCAAATAAAGCTCATGTGTGTCATAGAAAGCTGTGCTGTGGTCTCATATACTTTGTGGATCAGTTGTTTGTAGTTTTCATGATTTCTGCTTGCCGACATTGAATGGAAACCTTCATTGTTCACTTGCAGTGGATAAAACTGTGTCCTGGTCATGTAATAAGCAAACAAAAAAACATTACACATACAAACAGTGAAACTAGGGAGTAGGGGTTATTCTGAATTAAGTGGCATTATACCTACTATACATGAGAAAAATAGAAGCTCTTTGTGCACATTCTTGATCAAACGTGTGCCGTGCCCATCTACCAGCATCAAGGTGCCTTCCGCAGAGGTGCCCCTAACACTAACAAACTGCCTCTCCTGGGCCTAACCTAAGTCTACAATGTTCAGGGCGGTGTTGGAACCAGCTACATTTATACTCTGCTCAGAAGCCCTGGGCAGGTGGGTGGGGAGTGCTCGAGAGGCAGCTACCCTCAATATACACTACTAGCACATGTAATGGACATAACCATACAAGAAGGAAGAGGGTCACCATGTGCGGGAAATTATTTCAGCATTAGGCCACGCCTTTAACTCCGCCCAAAACATAAGTAAACACCTAATCCCAGCCAGTCCCCTAAATGCCCCCACATAGTAATTATTCCCTCTTTATGCCACCACACAGTATTTATGCCCACATTGTGCCACCTTCACAGGTTATGGCCAGATATGTGCCCCCTCACAGTAGTTATGTCTAGCTGTGCCCCCTCACAGAATAATACCCAGCTGTGCCCCCTCACAGAATTATGCCCAGCTGTGCCCCTTCACAGGATTATGCCCAGCTGTGCCCCCTTCATAGGTTATGCCCAGCATTGTGCCGCTTCACAGAATTATGCCCAGCTGTGCACCCTCACAGAATTATGCCCAGCTGTGCACCCTCACAGAATTATGCCCAGCTGTGCCCCCTCAGAGTAATATGCCCAGCTGTGCCTCTTCACAGGATTATGCCCAGCTGTACCCCCTTCATAGGTTATGCCCAGCATTGTGCCCCTTCACAGAATTATGCCCAGTTGTGCACCCTCACAGAATTATGCCCAGCTGTGCCCCCTTACATAATTATGCCCAGCATTGTGACCTCTTCACAGGCAGGTAAAAAAAAATAAAAAAACTCCACATACTCACCTTGTTCCTAGCAGCAGCAGGATACATCGGCTGCTCTGGTCTGTGGAGGAGCCGAGGCTGACAGCCGGCCCTGCCCCCCGCACACACCTGCAGTGTGGAGAGTCGGCAGGGGGAGGAATGATAAAGCAGGGAGCCGACCGTTATCTGCTTCATCATTACAGGCAGCTGTCTCTGCTTCCTATGGATGCAGGGACAGCTGCCTGAAAGCGGGGCATACCTCCCCTGTACCAGGACTGCGGGACAGTCACTGAAATCTGGGACTGTGCCGCCAGATCCGGGATGGTTGGGAGGTATGACATAACTGCAGTGTAACGAGCCTTGCTCCCTGTGTCCATTACATGACCAGGACACAGTCCTGTCCCCTGGAGGTAAACGATAAGGGTAATGTCCACGCAGGACCTCTTTAATGGCAGCAGATAGAGTTACAGTTAGTTGTGCCGCAATCTGCGACTTTTCCCTACTCACGGCAGGTCTAAAAAAAGTAGGTGTGGCATGGGAAGGGAAGGGCCGGCAGGCCCGTCTCATTCCTAATTTTCTACGCCTGTTTCACGCGTAGAAAAAGGTCTAAGGCCCCTTTCACACGAGCGAGTTTTTTCACGCGGGTGCAATGCGTGACATGAACGCATAGCACCCGCACTGAATCCTGACCCATTCATTTCAATGGGGCTGTGTACATGAGCGTTTTTTCACGCATCAGTTCTGCGTTGGGTGAAAAACGCAGCATGTTCTATATTCTGCGTTTTTCACGCAGCCCTGGCCCCACAGAAGTGAATGGGGCTTCAGTGAAAAACGCATTGCATCCGGAAGCAAGTGCGGATGCAGTGTGTTTTTCACTGATGGTTGCTAGGAGATGTAGTTTAAAAAAGGCATATCAAAACACATTGCACCCGCGCGGAAAAAAAACAAAAAACTGAACGCAATCAAAGACAAAACTGACTGAACTTGCTTGCAAAATGGTGCGAGTTTCACTGAACGCACCCTGAACGCATCCGGACCTAATCCGTCACGCTCGTGTGAAATGGGGCTAATTGTAAGACAGCAATGAAGCTGTCTTGCATTTAGAACTGGCGGAGGATCCACCAAAGTAATGAAGAGGCCTGCCCCCTTAAGCCTTCAGTAATTCATTCTAGGAAATATCTTCTAATAGAAAGAGCCAAGCCTTAAAGGCTATGTACACCTTCGGAGGCAGTTTTTGTTTATGATTGCATTTTACTCATTTTTGGCTAAAAATCATATCTTCAATTGGCCTTTATTAAAAATATTGAGCCCATTTGTCATAAAGGGTTAACTGTTTTCCTAACTGTGTGACTGGTACTTTCACTTTCACTTTGTGCAGGTCATCTAATAAACCTTTTCTCTAAACTACTAAGAGGTCATAAACACTTATTTAACCACCTCCGGACCGCTGTACGCACAGACGCGTCCTGGAGGTGGTTGTTTTATTCCGAGTGGACGCGCCGGCGCGTCTTCTCGCGAGACGCGAGATTTCGGTCACAGCCGGCCCGCGCATGCGCATCGCGGGCCGGCAAAAGTTCGAGGAGAGTTGCATCAGCAACCTGCCAGCCAATGATCGTCGCTGGCAGGTTGCTGATTTTTAAAAAATCGAATCACAAGCCATATAACAGATCATATTAGTAAATATGATCTGTTATATGGCTTGTCTGCTCCTCTGCTGGTCCTTTTCGTCGGTTGGATCCAGCAGAGGAGCAGACATCACTGTGAGTACACCAAACAGCACACCTTAGCCCCAGATCACCCACCTGCACCCCAATTAACCCTTTGATCACCCCTTTGATCGCCCCTGTCAATCACTAGTGAAAGGAAAAAAAGTGATCAGTGTAAACTGTCACTTTTTTTTTCCCACTGGTATTGGCTGTTAGGTTTTAGGGATAGTTTAGGCCCCTTGGTTAGGTAGTTAGCGTCAGTTAGCGCCCACCCCACCACACCGCAGTCACTTTTATTCGCTGATTAGCGTATCGCTAATCAGCATTTGTACTTTTATAGTATCTGTAAGTGATCAAAACTGATCACGGTCAGATCTATAATAGTATTAGTGTCACTTTAGTTTGCCCTCCACCCAAAACGCAGTGTTTGCCCGATCAGGCCTGATCGGTCGCCCACACGTGCGTTCACCCACGCCCGCCCCACCGCAGTGACAAAAAATTATTATTTTTTGATCACTGCACATTCACTTTACACGCACTGCGGCGATAAAAAAATCTGTTTTGATATTTTTTATCAACCGCAGCGGCCTCCGGTACTTCGCTAGCCTCCCCTTTGTAAGACAGGTTTGCTTTTTTTCTTGGGTAGTCTCAGGGAATACCCCTAAATTTAGTAGTCCAAAATGTCAAACAGGGGGTATTCTTCTGAAGAGGCCTACAGGATTCTGACCCAGTCGGATGAGGAATGGGAACCCTCATCTGACGAATCTAGCGGGTCAGAATATGAACCTGTAGAAAGCAGTGGCTCTCTGACCCAAAGTTCGGACGAGGAGGTTGAGGTCCCTGGCAGCACCAGGCGTACCCGGCCCCGTGTCGCTAGACCACAGGTTACGCAGGATCCGCTTCAAGAGCAGCAGAGTGGGGCTGTCGCTGCCGGATCACGTGGTGAGGCATACACCAGCAGCGCAGCCCTTCCTGGACCTAGTACCAGCACTGCCGTACAACCTGGTGAAGTAGCGAGCACCAGAAGTGCAGTTGAAGCTGGTACGGTGGCACGTGCAGTAGTTACCCCGTCGCAGCCACCGCGCAGACAGGCCCGTAGACCCCCTAGAGTCCCTGAGGTGCTGGCAAACCCTGATTGGCAGTCACCAACTTCAGCCGCACCTGTAGTTCCCCCTTTCACCGCCCAGTCTGAAGTTCGGGTTGAGACGGCTCAAATCGCTTCGGCCCTGGGATTTTTTGAGCTGTTCTTGACTGCGGAGCTCTTGGACTTAGTCGTGGCAGAGACCAACCAATATGCCACACAATTTATAACCGCAAACCCGGAAAGCTATTATGCCCAGCCTTTCCGGTGGAAACCAGTCCAAGTTTCCGAACTTAAAATTTTTCTGGGCCTTCTCCTCAACATGGGCCTGACAAAAAAGCATGAATTGCGGTCATATTGGTCCACGAACCCAATTCATCACATGCCCATGTTCTCTGCTGCTATGTCCAGGACACGATTTGAGACCATCCTGCGTTTTCTGCATTTTAGCGACAACACCACCTCCCGTCCCAGAGGCCACCCAGCTTTTGACCGGCTCCACAAAATTCGGCCCCTCATAGACCATTTCAACCAGAAATTTGCAGATTTGTATACCCCTGAGCAAAACATCTGCGTAGACGAGTCCCTAATACATTTTACCGGGCGCCTTGGCTTCAAACAATACATCCCAAGCAAGCGTGCCCGGTATGGGGTCAAATTGTATAAGCTCTGTGAAAGGGCCACAGGCTATACCCACAAATTTCGGATCTATGAGGGAAAAGATGAGACCCTGGAGCCGGTCGGTTGCCCTGACTACCTGGGGAGCAGTGGGAAGACAGTCTGGGACTTGGTGTCACCCTTATTCGGCAAGGGGTACCATCTTTATGTGGACAATTTTTACACAAGTGTGGCCCTCTTTAGGCATTTGTTTCTAGAACGGATTTGCGCCTGTGGCACCGCGCGAACTAGTCGCGTGGGCTTCCCCCAACGGCTTGTAACCACCCGTCTTGCAAGGGGGGAGAGGGCTGCCTTGTGTAACGAAGAACTGCTCGCGGTGAAATGGAGAGACAAGCATGACGTTTACATGCTCTCCTCCATTCACGCAGACACGACAATCCAAATTGAAAGGGCAACCCGTGTCATTGAAAAGCCCCTCTCAGTCCACGACTATAATGCGCTCATGGGAGGGGTGGACTTCAATGACCAGATGTTGGCTCCCTATTTAGTTTCCCGCAGAACCAGACGCTGGTATAAGAAGGTGTCTGTATATTTAATTCAATTGGCGCTGTACAATAGTTTTGTTCTCTACAGTAAGGCTGGGAGAACAGGATCCTTCCTCAAATTCCAGGAAGAGATCATCGCAAACCTCCTTTACCCAGGAGGTTCCGTGGCCCCATCCACCAGTGTAGTTAGCCGTCTACACGAGCGACATTTCCCCAGTGTCGTTGCTGGTACCTCAACCCAACCGCCACCCCGAAAAAAATGTTGTGTCTGTAGCAGGAGTGGAATAAGGCGTGACACCCGCTATTTCTGTCCTGACTGCCCTGACCACCCTGCCCTATGCTTAGGTGAGTGTTTCCGGAAGTACCACACACAGGTACACCTAGCATAGGGATTGCATCTCACAGGACAGGCACACAGGGCTATTAGGGCCCTTTTACTCACAGCTGCTGCAAACCTCTCCTTTCACCTGGGATAAAGTGCATAACGTACTTCGCCACATCTTTGGGCGATTTGCGCTTTGCACATTGTCCCATGGGGAAGGAGAGGTTTGTTCTATAAAGGTAAAAAAAACTAAACAAAAAAAAAATTACCGGTAAGTAAAAAAGTTACAAAAGTTAAAAAAAGTTAATATGTTCTGTTCTAAAGTTAATAAAGTTATTGCTTTGCGGCCTGGTTTTTTCTTTTTTTTTTTTTTTTTTTTACCTTTCAGGTGGACCAACCGATCGACCAGCTGCAGCACTGATGTGCATTCGGACAGAAGCATTGCGCTGCTGTCAGATTACACGCAAGTCGGTGTATGCGGCGCTGCAAGACGAGATTTCTCCTCTGCAGTAAAAGATACGTTTGCCGAGGCATATGAGCTGAGGAGGTGGCGGTGTTCATATACTTTGGCAAACACTTTGTATATATAAAAAAAAAAATCCCGGCAATGATTTATTCATCCACATCGATTGATGTGAATGGAGAAATCGGGTTTGCCAGGGCATACGAGCTAAGTGGGTATGGATGTTGGGCGGAGCTCCTATGTCCTGGCAGACGCCTTTCCCCTCCTTTTTCTTTTTTTGGCAGAGATTTTTTCATCCACATTGATTGATGCGAATGAAGAAATCTGTGCCGTTCATTTTTTTCTTTCAGCCCAGCGGCTGAACGGAAAAAAAAAATCTCATTACCTGTATGCTCAATATAAGGAGAATAGCAGAAACTCCTAATGCTGGGCATACATGTAATGATTGCGGAGACCCTCAAATGCCAGGGCAGTACAAACACCCCACAAATAACACCATTTTGGAAAGAAGACACCCCAAGGTATTCGCTGAGGGGCATATTGAGTCCATGAAAGATTGAAATTTTTGTCCCAAGTTAGCGGAAAGGGAGACTTTGTGAGAAAAAAAAATAAAAAAATCAATTTCCGCTAACTTGTGCCAAAAATTTTTTTTTTCTATGAACTCGCCATGCCCCTCATTGAATACCTTGGGGTGTCTTCTTTCCAAAATGGGGTCACATGTGGGGTATTTATACTGCCCTGGCATTTTAGGGGCCCCAAAGCGTGAGAAGAAGTCTGGTATCCAAATGTCTAAAAATGCCCTCCTAAAAGGAATTTGGGCCCCTTTGCCCACCTAGGCTGCAAAAAAGTGTCACACATGTGGTATCTCCGTATTCAGGAGAAGTTGGGGAATATGTTTTGGGGTGTCATTTTACATATACCCATGCTGGGTGAGATAAATATCTTGGTCAAATGCCAACTTTGTATAAAAAAATGGGAAAAGTTGTCTTTTGCCAAGATATTTCTCTCACCCAGCATGGGTATATGTAAAATGACACCACAAAACACATTCCCCAACTTCTCCCGAGTACGGCGATACCAGATGTGCGACACTTTTTTGCAGTCTAGGTGGGCAAAGGGGCCCACATTCCAAAGAGCACCTTTCGGATTTCACAGGTCATTTACCTACTTACCACACATTAGGGCCCCTGGAAAATGCCAGGGCAGTATAACTACCCCACAAGTGACCCTATTTTGGAAAGAAGACACCCCAAGGTATTCCGTGAGGGGCATGGCGAGTTCCTAGAATTTTTTATTTTTTGTCACAAGTTAGTGGAAAATTATGATTATTTTTTTTTTTTTTTTTTACATACAAAGTCTCATATTCCACTAACTTGTGACAAAAAATAAAAACTTCCATGAACTCACTATGCCCATCAGCGAATACCTTGGGGTCTCTTCTTTCCAAAATGGGGTCACTTGTGGGGTAGTTATACTGCCCTGGCATTCTAGGGGCCCAAATGTGTGGTAAGGAGTTTGAAATCAAATTCTGTAAAAAATGACGAGTGAAATCCGAAAGGTGCTCTTTGGAATATGGGCCCCTTTGCCCACCTAGGCTGCAAAAAAGTGTCACACATCTGGTATCTCCGTATTCAGTAGAAGTTGGGGAATGTGTTTTGGGGTGTCTTTTTACATATACCCATGCTGGGTGAGATAAATATCTTGGTCAAATGCCAACTTTGTATCAAAAAATGGAAAAAGTTGTCTTTTGCCAAGATATTTCTCTCACCCAGCATGGGTATATGTAAAATGACACCCCAAAACACATTCCCCAACTTCTACTGAATACGGAGATACCAGATGTGTGACACTTTTTTGCAGCCTAGGTGGGCAAAGGGGCCCATATTCCAAAGAGCACCTTTCGGATTTCACTCGTCATTTTTTACAGAATTTGATTTCAAACTCCTTACCACACATTTGGGCCCCTAGAATGCCAGGGCAGTATAACTACCCCACAAGTGACCCCATTTTGGAAAGAAGAGACCCCAAGGTATTCGCTGATGGGCATGGCGAGTTCATGGAAGTTTTTATTTTTTGTCACAAGTTAGTGAAATATGAGACTTTGTATGAAAAAAAAAAAAAAAAAAAAAATCATCATTTTCCACTAACTTGTGACATAAAATAAAAAATTCTAGGAACTCGCCATACCCCTCACGGAATACCTTGGGGTGTCTTCTTTCCAAAATGGGGTCACTTGCGGGGTAGTTATACTGCCCTGGCATTCTAGGGGCCCAAATGTGTGGTAAGGAGTTTGAAATCAAATTCTGTAAAAAATGACGAGTGAAATCCGAAAGGTGCTCTTTGGAATATGGGCCCCTTTGCCCACCTAGGCTGCAAAAAAGTGTCACACATCTGGTATCTCCGTACTCAGTAGAAGTTGGGGAATGTGTTTTGGGGTGTCATTTTACATATACCCATGCTGGGTGAGAGAAATATCTTGGCAAAAGACAACTTTTCCCATTTTTTTATACAAAGTTGGCATTTGACCAAGATATTTATCTCACCCAGCATGGGTATATGTAAAAAGACACCCCAAAACACATTCCTCAACTTCTCCTGAGTACGGAGATACCACATGTGTGACACTTTTTTGCAGCCTAGGTGGGCAAAGGGGCCCATATTCCAAAGAGCACCTTTCGGATTTCACTCGTCATTTTTTACAGAATTTGATTTCAAACTCCTTACCACACATTTGGGCCCCTAGAATGCCAGGGCAGTATAACTACCCCACAAGTGACCCCATTTTGGAAAGAAGACACCCCAAGGTATTTCGTGAGGGGCATGGCGAGTTCCTAGAATTTTTTATTTTTTGTCACAAGTTAGTGGAAAATGATGATTTTTTTTTATTTTTTATTTTTTTCATACAAAGTCTCATATTCCACTAACTTGTGACAAAAAATAAAAACTTCCATGAACTCGCCATGCCCATCAGTGAATACCTTGGGGTCTCTTCTTTCCAAAATGGGGTCACTTGTGGGGTAGTTATACTGCCCTGGCATTCTAGGGGCCCAAATGTGTGGTAAGGAGTTTGAAATCAAATTCTGTAAAAAATGACAAGTGAAATCCGAAAGGTGCTCTTTGGAATATGGGCCCCTTTGCCCACCTAGGCTGCAAAAAAGTGTCACACATCTGGTATCTCCGTACTCAGTAGAAGTTGGGGAATGTGTTTTGGGGTGTCTTTTTACATATACCCATGCTGGGTGAGAGAAATATCTTGGCAAAAGACAACTTTTCCCATTTTTTTATACAAAGTTGGCATTTGACCAAGATATTTCTCTCACCCAGCATGGGTATATGTAAAAAGACACCCCAAAACACATTCCCCAACTTCTACTGAATACGGAGATACCAGATGTGTGACACTTTTTTGCAGCCTAGGTGGGCAAAGGGGCCCATATTCCAAAGAGCACCTTTCGGATTTCACTCGTCATTTTTTACAGAATTTGATTTCAAACTCCTTACCACACATTTGGGCCCCTAGAATGCCAGGGCAGTATAACTACCCCACAAGTGACCCTATTTTGGAAAGAAGAGACCCCAAGGTATTCGCTGATGGGCATAGTGAGTTCATAGAACTTTTTATTTTTTGTCACAAGTTAGTGGAATATGAGACTTTGTAATAAAAAAAATCAAAAAAAAAAAATCATCATTTTCCGCTAACTTGTGACAAAAAATAAAAAGTTCTATGAACTCACTATGCCCATCAGTGAATACCTTAGGGTGTGTACTTTCCGAAATGGGGTCATTTGTGGGGTGTTTGTACTGTCTGGCCATTGTAGAACCTCAGGAAACATGACAGGTGCTCAGAAAGTCAGAGCTGCTTCAAAAAGCGGAAATTCACATTTTTGTACCATAGTTTGTAAACGCTATAACTTTTACCCAAACCATTTTTTTTTTACCCAAACATTTTTTTTTATCAAAGACATGTAGGACAATAAATTTAGAGCAAAATTTATATATGGATCTTGTTTTTTTTGCAAAATTTTACAACTGAAAGTGAAAAATGTCATTTTTTTGCAAAAAAAAATCGTTCAATTTCGATTAATAACAAAAAAAGTAAAAATGTCAGCAGCAATGAAATACCACCAAATGAAAGCTCTATTAGTGAGAAGAAAAGGAGGCAAAATTCATTTGGGTGGTAAGTTGCATGACCGAGCAATAAACGGTGAAAGTAGTGTAGGTCAGAAGTGTAAAAAGTGGCCTGGTCTTTCAGGGTGTTTAAGCACTGGGGGCTGAGGTGGTTAAAGTATAACTGTCGTATTTGTTTATTTTTTGGAGTATTGGATTGTGGTGATTAATATCTCCTTGGTGGCCCTATTTCAACTTTTCACTGTGTATTCAATTACCCCTTAATTCTACATTTTTGTTCCCTGTACTGCCTACTTATACCTGTGCTTAAAATAGGGTTGCTAGGCATGGTCCGTCTATCTGTTGAAGGACGGAGGACGGAGAAGCAGGCTGCGTGCAAGGTCAAATTACTGACAGCCAGGGACTGTAAGTAAATGATTAAAGCCAGGTCCTCCCCAGCAGCTGATAACAGTGCCTGGGCTGTGTGCACTTCTCCCTGTCCCTGCGCTTGGCAGACGCTCCCTCACTCAGCAGAGCTGGAGAATGCAGAGTTGAAGCAGCGCAGACCAGGGAAGGGAGATCTGCCGTCTGCTCAGTGTATAACTGAAAGCAACATGTGGTAAGAGGACCCCTTTGTGCTGCAGGAGATTAACCCTTTAGGGGGGAGGGCTCTGGTTACTGACACTTTTGGGGGGCTATTGTTACTGGCTAGTGAGGGCAGGCGGGATTAGCCTCAGGGTGAGGGCAGTGGCGGCCATCTTAACTGAAATTGCAGTTTTATGCAGACTGGTTGTTAAGGGCTGAATCTTATTAAATATGGGGTAAGTCAGTCTAATAGTAACTGATTCTGGAATATCATGTTATTAGTAACTACATATGTGAAAATTGAAATTAGGGTCTAAATGTGACAGTTATCCTTTAAGCCACATTCTTATCAGTGAGATAAGGATTGAGCTATAATGAGTGTTTAGGAGGTCAGAGAGCAGAGATAAGGAGCCCTTCAGCTCCCCAACTTATGGAAAAGAGAGAAAATCCAGAGACTGCTACTACAGCATCTCAGCTATGTACAGAAAAAAAAGACTCCATATTTTTCATAAAGACCAATTGAAAAATGAGTACAATGCAGTAATAAAAAAAATTGCCTCCAAAGGTGTACATGGGCGTTAAGATTGACCTTTTAAAAAACAAACCAAAAAAAAGTTGCTCTTCAGACTGGTAATGGCGTCCCAGTGATAGATTAATGCAAATTGACCCTTCTGATATAGGGTGTTGATATATTTATGATTCGGGCTAATTTGTGCAAGCGTCAAGTTTTGATACTTAATGAACAATATATTCTTTTAGTGAGGATGAGAAAAAAAGGAAGAAAGATCAAAGGATATCAAAGGATGGCTCCTAAGAGAATATATTAGATATTCATGTATTAGATGTTATAGAAAACTTTTATCAAGAATTAAAAAGTGTACCAAAATTTGCCGACATTGAATGGAAACCTTCATTGTTTGTTGTCATGTAGATAAATAATAATGTATTGATGATGTCATGTCAGTAGACTATTGATGTCTAGGTACTGCAGTACTATTATACTACGTTTTGGGGTGGGAACCCTATACACAGCGGAGAAAACCCGGTGTGAACAAATTTGCTCTACATAGGTACTGCAGTAGGCATTTTGAGCTGAATGTCATGCACAGGGGCGGATTAAGTGCATGATAGGTAGAGATGTCGCGAACATAAAATTTTCCGTTCGCGAACGGCAAACGCGAATTTCTGCAAATGTTCGCGAACGGGCGAACCGCCATAGACTTCAATAGGCAGGCGAATTTTAAAACCCACAGGGACTCTTTCTAGCCACAGTAGTGATGGAAAAGTTGTTTCAAGGGGACTAACACCTGGACTGTGGCATGCCGGAGGGGGATCCATGGCAAAACTACCATGGAAAATTACATAGTTGACGCAGAGTTGGATTTTAATCCATAAAGGGCATAAATCACCTAACAATCCCAATTTTTTTTGAACAACGTGGTTTAAAACATCCAGTGTGTGTATACGATCAGGTATGATGTTGTAACGATCAGGTAGTGTAAGGGTTATGCCCGCTTCACAGACATTGACAGACCAAACTCCCCTTTTAATGCACCGCAAACAACCGCAAACAGTCCATTTGCCCAACCGCAAACTCCCCATTTGTACAAGGTTGGATACCAAGCTAGCCATGTCCCGTTGATGTCATTGAAGGTTTCTTCCTCCACCCAGCCACGTACAACACCAAGGGTCCCCGAAAGGTGAATTGAATAGATTTTTCGAATGGGGAGATGGTTAAAAAAATGCTGGCTCCCTCCCCTTTGTTTGAATCCACGGTCACTGCATCTGTGCCATGCAATTTACTGTCCCACCCGATATGAGTGGTATTTTCTGTAGTTCTCTCTTCTCATCAGTTTAATCCCTGTTACGTCCCCAATCTGGGGTCCATTTATTAAATAGATTTTTCGAACGGGGAGATGGTTAAAAAAAGCTGTCTCCCTCCCCTTTGTTTGAATTTACGCCACGGTCACTGCGTCTGCGCCGTGCAATTTACTGTCACACCCGATATGAGTGGTATTTTCTGTAGTACTATTCTCATCAGTTTAATCCCTGTTACGTCCCAAATCAGGGTGGGATTGCCTTTTTTTTTTTTTTTATTCGTCCGGGTACCTTCCACTGTGGTGTCCCAATAGCGACAAATTTTTTGAAGGCCTCAGACTCCACCAGCTGGTATGGTAAAAGCTGGCGGGCTAAGAGTTCCGTCAAGCCAGCTGTCAGACGCCGGGCAAGGGGGTGACTCTGTGACATTGGCTTCCTACGCTCAAACATTTCCTTTACAGACACCTGACTGTGGGCAGATGAGATGGAACTGCTGAAGGTGAGAGGCGGAGTGGCGGGTGGTTGAGAGGGGGCAAGGAGGACAGCAGTGGTTGACGTGGCTGAAGATTCTGGACCAGGAGGAGGATGGTGGCTTTGAGGTTGTGTGCTGCTTCTACTCGTCATCATGTGTTGATCCCATAGGCGTTTGTGATGTGCGATCATGTGCTTTCGCAAAGCAGTTGTATCTAGGTGGGTGTTGGATTTCCCAAGACTCAGTTTCTTTTGGCACAGGTTGCAAATGGCATCGCTGTTGTCAGAGGCAGACACACACAAAAAATGCCACACTGCTGAGCTTTGCAATGACGGCATTCTGGTGGTGGCAACAGCATGTGTTGATTGGCGTGCTGTCTGGCTGACCCCGGGTGCTGATACTGTGCCACTAGCTCCTTGCGACGACCTCCCCCTGCTTCCAACTCGTCTCCTACTCTTCTTTGTCTCCCCTTCTGAACGTTCCCCCTCTTCTTTTTCTCTTCGAGCAGGCACCCACGTGGCATCCACGGACACATCGTCATCCTCAACCACTTCACTTGTATCTGACACCTCAGCAAAGGAAGCAGCAGCGGGTACAACATCATCACCATCACACCATACGTCCATGTGTGTAATGCTGCCTGACTGAGACATATCCCTGTTATCTCCATCCTCTGGCAATAATGGTTGCGCATCACTCATTTCTTCCAACTGATGTGTAAATAACTCCTCTGAGGGATCAAGTGAAGCGGCTGTGGTGGCTGTGGTGGTAGTGGTGGTGGTGGCGGCGGGCGGGAGAGTGGTAACTTGAGAGCAGGTGACCAAAGCTGAGCTGGAGGAGGATGGTGCGTCAAGGTTCTTAGCGGAAGCTGTTGAAGATTGGGTGTCCTGTGTAAGCCAGTCAACTATTTTCTCCGAATTTTTGGGGTTCAGGGTACGTGGCCTCTGAACACTAAGCATTATTCCAGGGCCAGTGGAAATCACAGCACCACGAACACGACGGCCCCTGCGGCGTGGCCTGCCTCTGCCTGTCATTTTTTATTAGATAAGTGTTACTATGCGTGCAAGGTACTGTGCCACCCTATATAAGTGGTGGGCAGTGGGCACAGTACAGTCTGTGTGGGCCTGACACACACGGGCTTGCAAATGTGATTAGATCACAGAAAAATATTAAATATAATTTTTTTTTATCTGAAAGGTATTTGAGTGAGTGACACCCTGTAACGGTATAAGTGGAAGTCTAGCCACTAGCCAGTGGCCACAATACAGTCTGTGTGGGCCTGACACACACAGGCTTGCAACTGTGATTAGATCACAGAAAAATATTAAATATAATTTTTTTTATCTGCGAGGTATTTTCTGTCACACCCTGTATGAATGTTGTGCACACAGTACTGTCTGTGACTGAGCCTGCAGTCTCTCACACACGGGCAGGCAACTGCAATATATGTATATATATCAAAAATAAAAAAAAAGCAGACTGATGTACCATCCCTGAAAAGGGCTTTTTGGGGTGCTGTCAGGACGCTGTCCTGACAGCAGATGAGTCTGTGGACACAGAGCACTGCCCTAGCTAACGCTTTCCCTATTGAATCAGCAGCAGCAGCACTGTCCCTCCTCTCACTGAGAATGCAGATTCCGAATGAATCTAAAATGGATGCTGTCCAGTAGGTGGGAGGGTCTGCTGCTGATTGGCTGGAATGTGTCTGCTGACTGTGAGGTACAGGGTTAAAGTTTACTCAATGATGATGTATAGGGGGCGGACCGAACATCGCATATGTTCGCCCGCCGCGGCGAACGCGAACAAGCTATGTTCGCCGGGAACTATTCGCCGGCAAACTATTCGGGCCATCACTAATGATAGGCCCAGGGCTGTCTAACCAACTTAGGCCCCTCCCTCCATTTTAGTTATTTTTTGTATGAAGAGGCTGCGGTGCTTCGTGAGCGCCATATGACATCTCCAGACAAAAAAAAAATACCCCAAATTGTCTCCTAAATGGAAAAATTTGGTTGCCAAATTTAAAATACATATAATTATAATAAAAAAGACTTGGAGGAGAATACAGCACCACACACCTCTTACATCCAGGGACTGTCATGTAGACCTTCTCTTTCCTCTTCTCCTCCGTTAGACCGCCATGACTAATTATTTCAGCCGCATCTCGTCTCTACAGAGTTTGTAACACAGACACATTCGATTTCTAAATTTTCCCATCAACCTCCCCATCCTGGTGTCCCCACAGTGTCATCCTGCTGCCACCCCCAATACCTGTGCCCGTTGTGCCCCCCAATGCCCCAGGTACTATACTGCTGATACAATAGTGACCCTAATAGACATAATTGGAGTCATTTATCAAACTGATGTAAAGTAGAACTGGATTTCCAAAAGAGCTGTCAAATATGAAAGGTGGAATCTGATTAGTTGCCAGTTCTACTTTACACCAGTTTGATAAATTACCCCAAATGTCCCTATACTGTCTACAGCAGCTATAACGTCCCCTAGAGACCCCCAGTAATAATAACACCCTATATTGTGCTCCAGGCAATAGTCCCTGTATAGTGTCCCCAAAAATAATAGAATTGCCCCTACAGTGCCTTCCCAATAACAACGCCCCCCACGCTGCCCCCATATAGTAATTTCCCCCACGCTGCCCCCATATAGTAATTTCCCCCACGCTGCCCCCATATAGTAATTTCCCCCACATTGCCCCCCCATAGTAATCCCCACATAGTAATTCCCCCCCCCCCCACACAGTAGTTCACCCACACTGCCCCCATATAGTAGTTTGCCCCCACACAGTAATTTCCTCACAAAAAAAACTAAAAGCTAAATACTCCCCTATGTCCAGGCGCGCGATGGCAAGCGCACACACTTCACTGCGCTGCGTCCCAGCATAGGCGCGTGCAATGACATCATCACGCACGACTACGCCTGTATTTCACTACCGAATAGGCCTCAGGCCTACTAGGCCTGAAGCCTATGGCGGTGATCGGCAGCGGGGCAGGGAACTATGCACTGCCGTGCCCCGCCGCAGTATGTGGGCGTTCGGGTCGGCGTTGGGCCCCCCAGCAGTGCTGGGCCCGGGGCTGCCGACCCGAACGTCCCTGTTGTAATCCGCCACTGGCCATGCAGTTCTCTTAGCTTAGCGGAGCAGGCAGAAGCAGGAGCCCGCTCCGCTCAGCTAGTCCTTGCACAGTACTTGGGTACAGGGTACCTATGTACTATGCCAGGAGTTAGTAACAGTCCAAGGAGCATAGGCAGGAGCAGCAATGTGCGCTTCTGCCCGTACTCACAGCGTTTCTGCTGCCCATTCATAAAATAAGTACTCCGTACACTGCCGAGCTGTCAGCGGTGTACGAAGATCTGAGTTTTAAGCACACAGTGAATGGGATGTAAACGTATAGTAAAAATAGAAAAATTATAAATAAAGTATATTAGAATTTTTTTTTAGGAGATTATAAAAAATGATTCTAAATGTTTAGTTACTCTTTAATGTTATGCCCGTGTCACTATTGCAGACTATTCTACCGTTCCATTCCGTAGTCTGTTCAATCCACTCTGTAATCTGCCTTGCTATTTGTCTCCAGTAAACATGTCAGCTCCTTCCCAAGAAGAATTGTCCTAAGAATTCACCTCAGCTGCGGGCGGAGTACAACACCCTGCTGGGGTACAATTTGAGGTGAGGATCCGCAGAACAAATTGACGTGTGGCTGATGTTAAATCCGCAGGTCCATTCACCCTACAGAATTTCCCAACAGTGTGGTGGTGAGATTAGTCACAGACTACTGCTGACACTGTAAAGCACTGCACATTTACCTCATGAAAATCTATGAAGGCAAATCCGGAGCTTATGCATCCCATATCTGACAGACTGTGAGGGGGGCACATCACTGGACTGAGAGAAGCAGGAGGGGCGTCTGTCCTAGCTGTGAGAGCCATGGTCATGTGAGGGCACACACATGGTGAACAGGCTCGGGATGCCCCGGACGGTCCACCAGTAGAAGGGACCGTGTCACCTGTCAGCAAGCACAAGCAGCGCCCACCAGTGTCGGACTGGGGTACCTAGGGACCACCAGTAAAATGTATTTTGGGGGTCCACCGTACGGATACATTCAAATATAATAAATAATCTAACAAGTTTTTTATATGAACATAGGCTGGTTGAGGTGCTGTACATTGAATATATGTATGTAGTGTACTAAATCTAATGTGTTATTTGCGACTTGTGCAGGGAATGGGAGACTAGGGGCCCACCGGGGAATTCCCCTGTACCCCTGTGGGCCAGTCCGAGCCTGGCGCCCACAGTTCTGTTCTCCACCCTCCAGACCCAGGTGGCTCCTTCATTACACACCCCTGTCTCTGCCCGGACCATTTCCAGGTGCTTAGGCGAAAGAAATTTGGTGTCATGTGTGAGGGATTGCACCTTCATTTTGTATCCTGGGTTCCATCTTACTTTGCTGGTTTATTTTAGGTCAGAATTGAGAAATGCTGAGCCGTGTGTATTTGAGACAAACAATGTTAATTGCTTATTAGTTCTCAGAAGTATTTGTGCCTGATGTTCTGGGAGTACAACTGGTACTAGGGACTTTTCAAGGATGAATAACTGAAGGCTAAGATAAGTTTTTTTTGTAATCAAATATGCTTGACTTGCAAGCCTTAAAAAAGAAGTTATTATTATTATTAATCATGTGATGCTTACGTAAAATGACGATATCTGTGTTTGGCTTGAGTTCTAGAAAAAGGGTATAAATATTTTGTATCCGCCCAATAAAGATGAGAAAGAGATCATTCTGATACAACCTTGAGCCTGTGTCATTCATCTCTCCCGAGTATACTCGTACTTTTATCTGATTTGGACCCCAGCAGATGATAGAAGTAGGGGTTTTGCCCTAACAATTCTTGGCGCCATCAACGTGGGGCTCTACCAGTGGACTCTTCCCTACAACTCCGACCGATTAAGAAGAGAGATCATTCTGATACAACCTTGAGCCTGTGTCATTCATCTCTCCCGAGTATACTCGTACTTTTATCTGATTTGAACCCCAGCAGATCATAGAAGTAGGGGTTTTGCCCTAACACATGATGCCCATTACGTGTCCTACCATTGATAGCCAGCCACCATCACCTTCATTTGCAGTGGTATCATGAACAAAAAACATGGACTGCCATGGATTGGAACCGTGTTGTATTTGGTGACACATCCAGGTTCTGTTTGGGATCTGATGACAGTCGGGTTGGAGTATGGAGGCCTCGTGGTGAGCGCTTCAATCCTGTCTTTGCTGTGGAGCGACACACGGCCCCAACTGCCGGTGTGATGATCTGTGGAGCCATCGCATACGACAGTGGGTGACAGGAGGGACACTAACAGCTCAGCGATATGTACAGGACATCCTGCGGCTACATGTGTCTCCAGGGGCGGACTGGGAACTTAAAGTGGCCCTGGAAAAAATACAAAAATTGGCCCTGTTTTGTAGTTGGGTACAAACTGATGGAAGGCAGGGCCAGCAATACCATATTGCGGCACATTATACCCCCCCAACAGAGCCAAATACCACAGTCCATCACAAAATACTGCCAACAGCACAAAATACATCCCCAAAAACTTCCAGTGGCCGGCAGTGAGGAGGGCTCAGGCGGCCCCCTGAGCATTAGCCCACCAGGAGATTTCCATGTAAGATCTATGGCCAGTGTGTCTCTAATGGTAGGGCTTCCAACTGGCATTTTTCAGCAGGATAATGTTCACCTGTGATCTCCAGCAATGTACTGTGCATGCGCTAAACGCACTGCCACGAGATTTCAGGACCAAGCGTGATTACATCTACACTGCCTGGCCCTGATAGAGCTGGTGGCACAGCCTGCAGGGAAAAGGAGTGGAGCCTCTGGGTGCAACTGCAATGTCCTCGTTGCACCAAGGGGCTTAATAGCATAAATTTATTGTTATTTCTCTGAATAGGGGCCACAGATTAAGAGGGCGCAAAGTGTACTGAATCAGTGGAGGAGCACACCTATACAGGGAGATGGTTTCTTTGGAAGGTTTACAGTGACAGGTTCCCTTTTATGCTGTGATGTACAGTAGTACGCAGTATTTTTTTTTCCGTCTAAAAAATTGCTCAAATGGATGCCAAATGTGCTTAAGGCTACTTTCACACTAGTGTTTTTTTAATTCCGCTATTGAGATCTGTCATAGGATGAAAACGCTTCAGTTTTGTCCCCATTCATTGTCAATGGGGACAAAACTGAACTGTACGAAACTGAATGCACCAAAATGCATTCCATTCCGTTTGGTTGCGCGTTTTTCTGTCCGCGATGTGGTGCGGAGCAAGACAGATCCGTCCTGACACACAATATAAGTCAATGGGAACGGATCAGTTTTCTCTGACAGAATAGAAAACGGATCCGTCCCCCAATTGACTTTCAATGGTGTTCCTGACGGATCCGTCATGGCTATATAAGACATAATACAACCGGATCCGTTCATGACGGATGCATGCGGATGTATTATTGTAACGGAAGCGTTTTTGCAGATCCATGACGGATCCGCAAAAAACGCTAGTGTGAAAGTAGCCTAACTAATGCACAGGATCTGTTTTTTTTTCCAGGATCTGTTTCTTTTTTCTTAATTTCTCTGTTCATCTGACGGATCAGAAGAACAAAAGAAAAAAAAAAAAGCGATGTGAACTCTTCCTTAACAGCTCATTCATTGTAGTCAATGGGCCAATTCACAGTTCCATTTTTCCAGCAGAGACCATTGCAGCATGCGCCTTTTAGGTCTGATTGTTTTACAACACTCGCCCATTTGAGTTAATGGGTGGACAAAAAAATGGACACCATCCTTTAGGTGTATCCTCATCCTTAGGGCTGTTTCACACCAGCGAGTCCATTGCAGGAATCACGCTCCGTGTGTGAGCGTGATCCTCCGTTCTGGACTTGCGGGAGCGTACGGCACTATACTGATTTCTAATGCTGTGTGCCTCTGCTTGACCTTATTTCTACAGGATCACAGTGACATAAAACTGTCAGTAAAATTAGGCTGTTGTTTTTTCTTTGTACGTATTTTGCTGTCATTTTAGGCTAATAACACCAGCTTCAGGTGCTGCACTGGAGGCCATGGGAAATATTAAACCCTTAAAGGGGTTATCTGCAGTTTCTAAAACATTTTTAATGGTCCCCTTCTTGATGTGATTAAGCACTTTAAGGCCTCATGCACACGACCGTTGTGTGCACCCGTTGTGCCGTTTTCCATTTTTTTTCGCGGACCCATTGACTTTCGGAAAATGCACCGTTTTGCAGCCGCATCCGTGATCCGTGTTTCCTGGCCGTGAAAAAAATATGACCTGTCCTATTTTTTTCACGGCCAACAGTTCACGGACCCATTCAAGTCAATGGGTCCGTGAAAGAACACGGATGCACACAAGATTGGCATCCGTGTCCGTGATCCGTGGCCGTAGGTTAGTTTTTATACAGACGGATCCGAAGATCCGTCTGCATAAAAGCTTTTTCAAAGCTGGGGGCGTGGCCTGAGAGCGCATGGAGTAGGTCGCACCGCACTGAGCTCCTGCAGACATCCTGATTTTAGAGTGGTAGCAACCCCTTATATCGCAGATCCTTGCCTACCTGGTGGTTGAGAGGAGACAGGAGAGTGCGGTGCTGATCTTTTGAGTCCCGACATGCCTAGAAAGTCCGGTAAAGGGCCGCGCTGTGACAGGCCAGAGGAGAGTCGGCATGGCGCCGAGGAAGAAGAGGGGCCGGCCTTACAGCCCAAGACGAGACAGACGGCTGCCGCAAAGCTGAGCAGGTTTGCTCGCACGGAGAGTGCTGGGGGAGACTGGGCTGAGGAGAAGGAGATGGACGCTCAGGTTTCCTCTGGACAAGAGGATGAATCCACCGACGGGGAGACCCTGGACGCGGTAAATTGGCCGCCATTAACCCCTGCACGGCCGGCAAAAGACGCGGTAGGCCCTAAAGTTGTGGATGGAGCAGAGCCTACTCTAAAAGATATTATGGCCGCTGTGGCCAGTTGTAGCAGCACACTGAAGGTGCTTACAGTACAGGTTGGCAGTCTGAGGTCAGACGTGTCTTTAATTAGGCATGACTTACATAAAATCACAGAACGCACCTCTGAATTGGAGAAGAGGGTGTCCACTATTGAGGACGTTATCCAGCCTATGCAAATGGCGGCAAAATCATCTGCTAAAGATATAGCGGCGTTATACGCCAAAACAGATGACCTGGAGAACAGGTCCAGAAGGAATAACCTGCGGATTGTGGGTGTGGCAGAGAAGACGGAGGGGGATAATGCCACCGAATTTGTGGAAAAATGGCTGCACCAATTATTTCATGAAAAAGGTCTATCCTCATTATATGCGGTGGAGCGGGCGCACAGAGTCCCCATGCGGCCGCTTCCGCCTGGCAGACCTCCCCGTCCCATACTGGCGAAGATACTCCATTTTAAAGACCGGGACACTATCCTGCGACAATCTAGGGACAATGAGGAGATGGTCCTGAATGGGGTGAAAGTATCCATATTTCCGGATTATTCCAACGAAGTGCAGCGGAGGAGAAGCAGATTTATGGATATAAAGAAAAGGCTGAGAGCTTTACAAGTCCAGTACGCTATGCTGTTTCCTGCTAAACTGCGTGTGGTGGCATTGGGATCCACCAGATTTTTTGAAGATCCGGAGGAGGCGACGCAGTGGCTGGACGTCCACGAGCGACAATTGAGAAGTGGGGCCCTGGACACTTGAAGGAGGCTAAGATATACGTTTCTTATGTTCAAGTTATATATGCATTTACACTCTAGGATTGCTTTAAATGTTGCACCAGTTAGGGAGTGTATTATGTAATGCTACCAAATGGTAGTTCCTGAGGAGGGAGCAGGCGGTAATGATAGTAAAATGTATTTCTCAGTTGTGGGGAGGATTCTCTACCTGAGGAAAAGTGTTATAAATTGTTATGCTTATTGTAGGTTGAAGGGCATGTTGCTCTCGGATTGCCTTGTTTTAATGTGGGAAGTGGATAAGGAAGGGAAAGGTTTCCCCAGCTACAGTAACCTGAGTACGAGAGGGAGGGAGGGAGGGGGGTGGGGGGGTAGGGAAAAGGTTGGGGGGGGAGGTTAGGGTCTTGAACTATGAGCGAGTGTTATCTGAATGGGGTGTGAGATTCAAATATGGTTTAAAATTTTACCATGTCACAGGCGATTAGAATCTTAAGCTGGAATGTGAGAGGGATGGCTGAAGCACGGAAAAGACAGTGTATTTTTCAGTATCTGGGGCGGTTTCAGCCGGCTATATGTTGTCTTCAGGAAACGCATTTGACAGGAGAAAATTTACACTGGATGAATAAAAATTGGGTGATCCATGCGTTACATTCAACTCATTCCTCTCATTCTAGAGGTGTAAGTATGATTGTGCATAGGAGTATCTGGTATGAACATATGCAGGAGTGTGTGGACGCTGAGGGCAGGTATGTGTGTGTGGTGTGTAAGGTGGATGGAATACAGATGGTGCTGGTGTCTGTGTATATACCTCCACCGTTTGCTTCCCCATTAATAAGAGAGATCATGGGCTTTGTGGCAGACTTCCCTGGGCTGCCGTGGCTGTTGGTTGGGGACTTTAATTGCACGATGAATGACTCCCTAGATAGATGCCGGGTGGAGGGAGCAGGTGGTTCACCGGGGAGTGCGGCTCTCAGGAATATTTTGGGTGAGGTAGGAGTGCAAGATGTATGGAGACGGCGTAACCCGGATAAGCGTGAATATTCATGTAGATCCGCCACGCACCATTCACTATCGCGTATAGATCTGGCCCTTGTTAACGACATAATGCTACCACTAGTTAGGGATGTTGTTTATCATCCTCGGTCGTTGTCTGACCATTTTCTGGTGCAGATTGACTTGTGCCTGGGGGTGCTCAGACAGGGACCGAGGCTGTGGAAGTGTAATCCTCATTGGTTGAATGTGTTGGGTGACCTATCTGGGATTTCTATGGAAATTAAGGAATTTTTTGATATCAATACAGGGTCGGCTTCGATACCAGGTGTATGGGACGCCATGAAAGCATTTCTGAGGGGAGTTCTGATGAAAGAAATCAACAAACATAAATCCAGGACCAGAGAGGCGTATGTCAAGGCGCATGTACTAGTGTCCGAGGCTGAGAGAGAGTTTAGTAGATCCCCCACCATGGTTAGTAGTGAGGCGCTGGAGGTTGCTCAGGAGCAGCTGAGATGTCATCTGGTACAGGCCGCAGATAGAAAGAGAAGCTTTTACCGTCAGAGATCTTTTGAGGAAGGAGAGAAGGTGGGTCATTTGTTGTCAGTGGTCTCGCAGGCTCAGAGAGGCTCCTCTTGTATTCAGGAGTTGAGAGATGACAGGGGGAACAGTTGTCAGGACACAAAAGGAATATTAGGAATTTTAAAAAGCTTCTATGTATCTCTATATACTTCCACTGGATCTAGTTCTGATGAGGCCCTGAAGGATTTCCTAGAGGAGGCGCAGTTATCGGTGCTGTCAGAAGAAGATAGAGAGAGGCTAGAGGAGCCGATTACACTCGAGGAACTGGAAGCTGCACTTGGGGACATGGCAAGTGGTAAGGCCCCTGGAGCTGATGGTCTCCCAGTAGAGATATACAAAAAACTACAGGGGATATTACTCCCTGAATTACTTAAGGTGTTTGAGCACTCATTGGAGGCAGGTTCGTTACCACATTCGATGCAGGAAGCTATAATTGTGGTTTTGCCTAAGCCTGGGAAGGATCCTAAAATACCGGATTCCTACAGGCCAATTTCACTTCTCACGGCTGATGTTAAGCTACTGGCGAAGGTGTTGGCGAACAGGCTGTCCAAGGTAATTCTGACCATAGTACATCCGGATCAGACGGGATTTATGCCAGGTAAATCAACGGCTATTAACCTTCGTAGGCTGTACACTAGTTTAAATATTCCGGCGGACAATGGTGGTGACAGGGCCTTGCTTGCGCTTGACGCCGCTAAGGCGTTTGATAGTGTGGAATGGAGGTATTTGTGGGGGGTCCTGAGAATTATGGGCTTTGGTGAACGGTTCATTCAGTGGGTACAGGTTCTGTATTCTAGCCCTAAGGCGAGAATTAGAGCTAATGGAGGATTATCAGACTGTTTTCCCCTCGCCAGGGGTTCCAGACAGGGATGCCCACTGTCGCCCTTATTGTTTGCTCTTGCAATAGAGCCGTTGGCGGCGCATATTCGCTTATCTACAAGTATAGAGGGGTTTAGATATGGTGAACTGCATAATAAAGTGGCTATGTACGCTGATGATACCCTACTTTTCTTGGGCGATACTGGTGCGTCCCTGGATGCGGCCATGGCATTGATTGACAGATTTGGTAGCTTTTCCGGACTACGGATAAACTGGCAGAAATCCTCTTTGATGCCAATTGACGGGCAGGCCCTGGTAGGCAGACAAGTAGATAGTGTGGTGCCCTGGGTGGATAAATTTAAATATCTGGGATTACATATAACACCGAGACTAGCGGATTTTGAAGAACTAAATCTATCCCCTTTGCTAGCTACTTTTAGGCTTAAAGTGAGGTCATGGTGTAGGCTCTTTCTTTCGGTGGTAGGTAGAGTTAACCTTTTAAAAATGGTTATGATGCCCCAACTGTTATATATACTGAATAATGCTCCAGTTTGGATCCCTCTGGATAGATTTAAGAAAATTTACTCTATATTTAGAGATCTTACTTGGAAGTATGGACAGGCTAGGATCAAACTGGAGACATTGCAGTATTCTAAGTCGGAAGGGGGCTTAGCTGTCCCTAACGCATGGATTTATTTTTTGGCCTCCCAATGTCAGCATTTTAAGGGATGGATTGATCTACAAGCACCGGATATGACTGGGCAGATATTGCAGCATTGGCTGGGCAGTCGTGACCTCATGGGCATTCTGGAAGGTTTAGGAATGCATGCAGGGAGGGAAAAACTTCCTCTGATTGAACTCATGAAAAAAGTTTGGGCAAAAGTGAAGCTGCTAAGAGGAGTGGGAGGTATTAGTGAACTTTCACCTATTGGAAAGAACCACTTGTTGCCAGAACTATTGGCCATACCAGGACTTAGGAACTGGGAAACTTATGGAGTGACGAGAATTGGACAATTAATTAAGGACAAGACATGTAAGTCATTTCAAAACCTGCAGCAGGAATTTAATATCCCCAAGGAGTGGTTTTATAAATATCTTCAAATAAGGCATGCCCTTGGGGTCACGATGCGGAAGGGATGTGTGATAGCTCAAATGGAGGTGGTCCATAAGCTTGTTCTTCCGTCGGGAGGGGGAAAAAGAGGGTTAATATCACAGGTGTACGCTCTTCTAATGGAAAAATTCTTAGAGGGATATCCGCTTTCAAGAATGAAAAAGTGGGAGGCTGACGTGGGGGATATGTCTAAGGATATGTGGGAAGATATTTTAGAAGCAGTCCCCAAGGTGTCTCTAAGTGAACAGGGCAAACTGTCCCAACTATTTATTATACACAGAGTGTACAAAACACCGGTGTTCCTGAAAAAGATAGGAGTAAGAGGTGATGACAAGTGCCCAAAGTGTATGGAAGATGGTGCAGACTTGTTACATATGTTGTGGTCTTGTCCAGTAGTTGCTAATTATTGGGAGGAAGTTGTAGAGATGATTAATAGTAAATTGACATTAAGAATTCAAAAAGATCCTAAGGTGTGTATTCTGGGGTATGTGTCTGAAATTGGAGGAAATGAACCGGTTAGGGTAGCTGCGGGGAGATTGCTGTATGTGGCCAGGAAACTGATCGCTATGAGGTGGATCCAGGGGAGTCCGCCCACACTGAGTGAGTTTGAACGGAAGGTGCATGACATGCTGGTACTCGAAAAAGGGGTGTTTGTGAAGAGAGGGTGCCCTCAGAAGTTTGAAAAAATGTGGACTGAATGGTTATCTCATACCCATGTGGTTATATAGTCAGGTGATGGTCAAGACCAATGTTAGGGTTGGGGGGTTAGGGTAGGGTAAGGGGGGGAGGGAGTTTGGAAAGGTCAAGTTTCTGGTAATTTTTTTTTTGCCCATAATATGTTTTAGCAAAGGTATATGTATTGTATGGATTCATGATAATACTTAGTGGTGATATACTTATGAGTATTGTTGTTCACTGAATCTGCATAGTGGATAATGTAAAGAAAGAAAAAGTCAACATATTGTATTATGTTATAATATGTATTTATTGTTTAATAAAAACGATTTGATTCAAAAAAAAAAAAGCTTTTTCAAAGCTGAGTTTTCACTTCGTGAAAACTCAGAACCGACAGTATATTCTAACACAGAAGCGTTCCCATGGTGATGGGGACGCTTGCTAGTTAGATACACTACAAACTGTGTACAAGACTGCCCCCTGCTGCCTGGCAGCACCCGATCTCTTACAGGGGGCCGTGATCAGCACAAATAACCCCTTCAGGTGCGGCACCTGAAGGGGTTTAATTGTGCTGATCACGGCTCCCTGTAAGAGATCAGGGCTGCCAGGCAGCAGGGGGCAGACCCTCCCCCCCCTCCCCAGTTTGAATATCATTGGTGGCCAGTGCGGCCCCCCCCCCCCCTCTATTGAATAATAGGTTGGTGGCCAGTGCGGGCCCCCCCCCCCCTCCCTCTATTGTAATAATTCGTTGGTGGCACAGTGTCCTCCCCCCCCCCTCTATTGTAATAATTCGTTGGTGGCACAGTGTGCGCCCCCCATCGGATCCCCCTCGCCCCCCTCCCTCTATAGCATTAACAACATTGGTGGCCAGTGTGCGGCCTCCCATCCCCCCCCCCCCATCATTGGTGGCAGCGGAGTTCCGATCGGAGTCCCAGTTTAATCGCTGGGGCTCCGATCGGTAACCATGGCAACCAGGCCGCTACTACAGTCCTGGTTGCCATGGTTACTTAGCAATAGTACAATAGTAGAAGATTCATACTTACCGGCTGCTGCGATGTTCGTGTCCGGCCGGGAGCTCCACCTACTGGTAAGTGACAGGTCTGTGCGGCGCATTGCTAAATGAACTGTCACTTACCAGTAGGAGGAGCTCCCGGCCGGAAGCAGACATCGCAGCTCCCAGGTAAGTATGAATCTTTTACTATTGTACTATTGCTAGTAACCGCTGCCACCAATGATCGGGGGGGAAGGGGGGGAGGAGATGGGAGGCCGCACACTGGCCACCAATGTTGTTAATGCTATAGAGGGAGGGGGGGGGCCGATGGGGGGCGCGCACTGTGCCACCAACGATTATTACAATAGAGGGAGGAAGGGGGGGGGGGGCGCACACTGTGCCACCCAACGATTTATTACAATAGAGAGGAGGAAGGGGGGGGGGGCGCACACTGTGCCACCAACGATTTTATTACAATAGAGGGGAAAGGAGGGGGGGCGCACACTGTGCCACCAACGATTTATTACAATAGAGGGAGGAAGGGGGGGGGGGGTGCACACTGTGCACTAACTAATTATTACAATAGAGGATGAAGGGGGGGGGGGGGGGGGGCCGGGCGGGGGGCGCACACTGTGCCACCAACGAATTATACAATAGAGGAGAAAGGGGGGGGGGCCGCACTGGCCACCACATGAATTCAAACTGGGGGAGAGGGGGGGGGGTCTGCCCCCTGCTGCCTGGCAGCCCTGATCCTCTTACAGGGGGATATGATAGTACAATAACCACCTTCAGGTGCGGCACCTGAGGGGTTAAATTGTGCTGATCACGGCCCCCTGTAAGAGATCGGTATGCTGCTAGGCAGCAGGGGGCAGTCATGTACACAGTTTTGTAGTATATTCTACTAGAAGCGTCCCCATCACCATGGGAACGCCTCTGTGTTAGAATATACCTGTCGGAAATGAGGTTTCACGATCTAACTCATAATCCGACAGTATATCTAAACATAGAGGCATTCCATGGTGATGGGGACGCTTCAAGTTAAAATATACCATCGGATTGGAGAAAACTCCGATCCGATGGTATAAAAGGGACTCCCAGAACTTTACTTGAAAGTCAATGGGGACGGATCCGTTTGAAATGGCACCATATTGTGTCAACGTCAAACAGATCCGTCCCCATTGACTTGCATTGTAATTCAAGACGGATCCGTTTGGCTCCGCACGGCCAGGCGGACACCAAAACGACTTTTTTTTCATGTCCGTGGATCCTCCAAAAATCAAGGAAGACCCACGGACGAAAAAACGGGGGGCCGTGATCAGCACAATTAACCCCTCAGGTGCGCACCTGAAGGGGTTAATTGTACTATCTATCCCCCTGTAAGAGATCAGGGGCTGCCAGGCAGCAGGGGGCAGACCCCCCCCCCCCCCCCCCCCCCCCCCCTCCCCAGTTTGAATATCATTGGTGGCCAGTGCGGCCCCCCCCCCCCCTTCCATTGTAATAATTCGTTGGTGGCACAGTGTGCCCCCCCCCCTTCCTCCCTCTATTGTAATAATTCGTTGGTGGCACAGTGTGCGCCCCCCCCCTTCCTCCCTCTATTGTAATAAATCGTTGGTGGCACAGTGTGCGCCCCCCATTGGCCCCCCCCCTCCCTCTATAGCATTAACAACATTGGTGGCCAGTGTGCGGCCTCCCAATCTCCCCCCCCCCCCCCGATCATTGGTGGCAGCGGGTTACTAGCAATAGTACAATAGTAAAAGATTCATACTTACCTGCGAGCTGCGATGTTCGTGTCCGGCCGGGAGGTCCTCCTACTGGTAAGTGACGGTTCATTTAGCAATGCGCCGCACAGACCTGTCACTTACCAGTAGGTGGAGCTCCCGGCCGGACACGAACATCGCAGCTCCCAGGTAAGTATGAATCTTTTACTATTGTACTATTGCTAAGTAACCATGGCAACCAGGACTGTAGTAGCGTCCCGGTTGCCATGGTTACCGATCGGAGCCCCAGCGATTAAACTGGGACTCCGATCGGAACTCCGCTGCCACCAATGATGGGGGGGGGGGGGGGGGAGGGGGGGCCGCACACTGGCCCCCAATGTTGTTAATGCTATAGAGGGGGGGGGGGGGGGGGGGGGGCGCACACTGTGCCACCAACGAATTATTACAATAGAGGGGGGGGGGGGGGGCCGCACTGGCCACCAACCTTTTATTACAATAGAGGGGGGGGGGGGCCCGCCCGGGCCACCAATGATATTCAAACTGGGGAGGGGGGGGAGGGTCTGCCCCCTGCTGCCTGGCAGCCCTGATCTCTTACAGGGGGCCGTGATCAGCACAATTAACCCCTTTAGGTGCTGCACCTGAAGGGGTTAATTGTGCTGATCACGGCCCCCTGTAAGAGATCGGGTGCTGCCAGGCAGCAGAGGGCAGACCCTCCCCCCCCCTCCCCAGGCAGCAGGGGGCAGTCTTGTACACAGTTTGTAGTGTATTCTAACTAGAAGCGTCCCCATCACCATGGGAACGCTTCTGTGTTAGAATATACTGTCGGTTCTGAGTTTTCACGAAGTGAAAACTCAGCTTTGAAAAAGCTTTTATGCAGACGGATCTTTGGATCCGTCTGTATAAAAACTAACCTACGGCCACGGATCACGGACACGGATGCCAATCTTGTGTGCATCCGTGTTCTTTCCAACGGACCATTGACTTGAATGGGTCCGTGAACCGTTGGCCGTGAAAAAAATAGGACAGGTCATATTTTTTTCACGGCCAGGAAACACGGATCACGGATGCGGCTGCAAAACGGTGCATTTTCCGATTTTTCCACGGACCCATTGAAAGTCAATGGGTCCGCGAAAAAAAACGGAAAACGGCACAACAGCCACGGGTGCACACAACGGTCGTGTGCATGAGGCCTTACAGTCATAATGTTGAAAATATTCCTCCCGGCCAGAGCTGCGCTCCCCTGTGTAAATACTTTGCATTCTAGCTTGGTTACAGCCTGCGATGTACATGGGTTGCGCCTGTGCAGTCAGGCAGCCTCAGGTTCTGTGAGCAGTCAGTGCTTGCACATGTACAGAGACTTATTCATCACTGCACATGCGTGTCCACCAGACTGGATTGCAGCAGGTGGATGTTACCTGTGGCAGATGAATTTGCAAGCAAATCACATGCATGGAGGACACGCCGCTCACTTTCAAATAATGAGTTTGCAAAAATAGAAATATATTATAAGGAGGTTTATTATTCCACCCAGCCTCACATTAAAAGGAATGTGCCCTTTAGAAAATCACCTATTGTTTAAATCAAGTTTTAATGGTAAATGTATTTTAAAGAATTTTTAGTGATGTTATAATTAATTTACCATGTCACTATCTATATTAAAAAAATAAAAAAATGCAGTTTTCACAAAGGTCACTAAGCCTGATAATAGATGTCACTTCTTCGTCTCTACAGATCACTTTTCATCATTACTGTCACAGGCAGGACTACAATGACAGGTATCACCTACATATAGATAACACTGGATCCACCATTCACAATAGGTGATATCGCAGCATATCTACTCGACCTGACCTCTGCACAGGTCACAGAGCATGCCTAAAAAAATCTATGGCCCATGGTGGCTGCTGTAAAACATCTCTCTAAATGCTGTTAAAAACAGCTCAGGCAAGATGGCCGCCCCCATAATCATGTTCAGGAAATAGAAAAAAAAAATTACAATCAGAAAATAAAAACAGATGAGAAAATAAGGATATGTGTCGCTATCTGGTTGTAACTGGCAGAAAAAATTATAGGCAACACATTCCCTTTTACACCCTTTAATTTATACAGATAGAAATTACACAGATCTTACAGACATTGAGATTATAGAGTTGTATCCTTCTCCTTTCTCCACAACTCATTTTCACTTGCAGTAAGAATCGCCCCAGTGCCCCTTACATTATAATGTCATTACATACAGGGGGGCAACGTAACCTGAGAAAGTTAAAAGTGTAAACTACGGCGGGGTCCACCCAAAGTGTGAATTTGCTGTTCGGAGCACCCCCATCACAGAGGAGTCTGTTACTTCTCCCTCTGACCAGATGAGGTCATTCACAATGCATTTGAAAAATCTTCACACACTTTCACTTTTTGTTATGTTGCGGCCTTGTGCTAAAATCCAGATTTCCCCCATCAAACTGAAATCTTTGCTAATTTATTGAAAAGGAAAGACTAAAATCTTGCATTGACATAAGTACTCAGACCCTTTACTCAGGACTTAGTTGAAGCACCGTTAGCAATGATTACAGCCTCCAGTCTTCTTGGGTATGATGCCACAAAGCTTGCACACCTGGATTGGGGAATTTTCTGCCATTCTTCTCTGCAGATCCTCTCAAGCTCTGTCAGGTTGGATGAGGACCTTAGGTGGACAGCCATTTTCAGGTCTCTCCAGAGATGTTCAATTGGGTTGAGCCACTCAAGGACATTCCCACAGTTGTCCCTAAGCCACTCCTGTGTTGTCTTGGCTGTGTGCTTAGGGTCATTGTCTTGTTGGAAGGTAAACCTTCGGCCCAGTCTGAGGTCCACAGCATCCTGGATCAGGTTTTCTTTAAAAATATCTCTGTACTTTGCTTGACCTTCTGGAAGTTTCTCCCATCTGCACACAGAATCTTTGGAGCTCAGCCAGAGTGATCATTGGGTCCTTGGTCACCTTTCTTGCTAAGGCCCTTCTCTCCCTATTACTTCGTTTGGTGGGGCAGCCAGCTCTAGGAAGAGTCATGGTTGTTTCAATTGCGCTCTTAGGAACTTTCAGTGCAGCAGAAATTTTTGTAGCCTTCTCCAGATCTGTACCTCCACACAATCCTGTCTCTGAGCTCTACAGGCAGTTCTTTCCCCCTCATGGCTTGTTTTTTGCTCTGATATGCATTGTCAGCTGTGAGACCTTCTATTGCCAGGGTGGTGACTTTCCTAATCATGTCCAATCCACTGAATTTACCATAGGTTGACTCCAATCAAAGTGTAGAAACATCTCAAACATGATCAAGAGAAATGGGAGGTCCCCAGAGCTAAATTTCGAGTATCATAGCAAAGGGTCTCAACAGATGTCCTGGTGAAATTTTAACTATTCCTTTTAAATCAATTTGCAAAACATTTTACAATTCTGTTTGCACTTTCTCATTATGGGGTATTGAGTGCAGAATTATGGGGAAAACTTTTAATTTTTTTATTTTAGCACAAGGCCAAAACATAACACCATGTGAAAAAAATGAAAGGGTCTGAAGACTTTCTGAATGCATTGTACATAGAAGTCTAGTGTATGTAACAGGCTACATGAATACTTCTAAAGCTATAACGTCGTCCATGTAGACTGTATGTTTTGTAACCATGGAGGGTGATCCTGTCCACAAATGCAGCATTGGACACCCTTATATCCCTAGTTCTAAGGTAGAACCTGGTTTGGTGAAGCGGATCACTAGTCTTTCTTTTTGGTGATGCTTTGGAAAAGAGAGGATTCTGGGTTATTATTGTCCACATCGTTCCAATAAGGTAAGATAAAAGGCAGGGTCCCCAACTTCTTCTCCAAGAGAGGCCACAGCTTGGACTCCAGGAATTGGTTGCCTTCCTCTGATAAATGGAGCCCATCCTTCAGGTACACTGCGTAGTCCTGGAATGAACACAAGAACCGGTTACAAGTGTGATGGGTTCTATATCAGATCATACTAGGATCACACTGTGGAGTATTCCTGAAATAAAGCCACCACATCCTCCATATAAACCTCCTACTGACAATAAACCACATATATATACTGCTGCAGTGATTCAGAGGGGAGGCGAGGATGGAAGAAGTGGTAATGGGCTATGATGGTGGTAGTAGTTCTCACAGGTAACGGTGGCAATCTTCCCTCTGCCTCTCCCAGGGTCATGCACAGTGAATGGAGGCTTTCTCTGGTGGTAGTTGGGGTGCCCTTGATGGTGGATGTTTAGCAATGCAGGAGATCAGGTAGAGTTAGGGCCGGAGAATGGTGGCGACAACGACCAGGCCATTTGGTTGCAATAAATGAAATTTTATTGAATAGATAATGGGAGTAGTGTTTCATACAGGAGTAAAAAGTCTACTTCCAGCTAGTTCCAGCACCAGAGGCTGCAAGGAACAGCTGCTTAGTGGGGGGGCTCAGTGTCGGACCATCACTGATCAGATATTGATGATCTATCCTGAGGAGCTTGGAAAACCCCTTTAAGCGCCCATTTTACAGAAAGATAATCACTTGAATTTTTGTATAGTCATTTGAATGTTACAGAGTAAAATTCTCCCAATAGTTGGCAGCATCAATGATGGTAGTAGTAGTCCTCCCCGAGTCCCACTCTAAGTTCACTTTGAAATCTTCCCAAATACCCACAAGTGTGCAATTCCGTTTTCATTAACTATTTCTGCAATTCTTAGACTGAGGTGGCAGATCTCTGATATGTATGGTCAGTCCGTCTCAAAGTGTGGTGGGTGCCAGAGGCAAATAACCTTGTCTGCATGCAGTAAAGTCTAAATGCCATCAATGAGCAGTATCTTACTGTCTGAATCCATTGCACGGCTTTGTAATGTGATCTAAGGCCTTCCGTGGACGTCTGTTCTCTTTCCCTCAGGGATGCTCTCACCGTTAAAGTGGTATTCCATTTTTTTTAATGTATTTCTTTGTATAATAGGAAATGGTATACTATTCAAATACACGTGTATTTAAAATTTTGCTTAAATATCTTTCTTATGTAAGGTTGTTTACCCCTGTCTGCACAGTAGAATGGTTTAGTTTAGCCCATGAATCAGTCAGTCCCGTGTAATGCATCCATGGCCTAACTGAAACATGGCATCACTCATTTGACACTCCACTGACATTCAGTAAGCAACAGTGTTACATGACATATGTGCTGGGTCAGCACACAGGACATGGGATAACTACATAGGAGTAAAGGTGGAAACCATTGTGGCTGTTATAACAACTACTTCACTGTATTTGGGTTTACATGGCTATCTGTTTTAAGGTGATTTGTAAAATGGCTGCCTGTCTCTAGGTGATGTTGTCATGTTGTTAATAAAGTTAACTGTAAATTAGAAACACAACACATACAGGGAAAACAGGGTGAACAAAGTCAAATGTGCTTCTACACAGGCACTGACAGACATGAAATGCTGAAGTGCTGCTCCAGGCATTAATACTGTATGTATGTGCTGCACCTCAGTAAACTGCTATTCACCAGTAAGGCCTCTTTCACACTTGCGTTGTTGGGATCCGGCATGCACTTCCGTTGCCGGAGGTGCCTGCCGGATCCGTAACAACGCAAGTGTACTGAAAGCATTTGAAGACGGAGCCGTCTTCCAAATGCTTTCAGTGTTACTATGGCACCCAGGACGCTATTAAAGTCCTGGTTGCCATAGTAGGAGCGGGGGAGTGGTATACTTACAGTCCGTGCGGCTCCCGGGGCGCTCCAGAATGACGTCAGAGCGCCCCATGCGCATGGATGACGTGATCCATGTGATCACGTGATCCATGCGCTTGGGGCGCCCTGACGTCACTCTGGAGCGCCCGGGGAGCCGCACGGACGGTAAGTATACTGCTCCCCCGCTCCCCACTACACTTACCATGGCTGTCAGGACTTTAGCGTCCCGGCAGCCATGGTAACCACTCTGAAAAAGCTAAATGTCGGCTCCGGCAATGCGCCGAAACGACGTTTAGCTTAAGGGCGGATCCGGATCAATGCCTTTCAATGGGCATTGATCCCGGATCCGGCCTTGCGGCAAGTCTTCAGGATTTTTGGCCGGAGCAAAAAGCGCAGCATGCTGCGGTATTTTCTCCGGCCAAAAAACGTTCCGTACCGGAACTGAAGACATCCTGATGCATCCTGAACGGATTTCTCTCCATTCAGAATGCATTAGGATAATCCTGATCAGGATTCTTCCGGCATAGAGCCCCGACGACGGAACTCTATGCCAGAACAGAACAACGCAGGTGTGAAAGAGCCCTAAGATATCTGGGCAGTTAACTAAATGCCAGAGATCACATGACAGGATTGGGGGTCACATGACTGACGCCATCTTTATTCCTATTCACATGTCCTACGGATGCATTTTACAGGACAAAAATGGGCCATACCATTTTTTTTCTTTAGAGACTGACTATTGTGTGAATATAATAAAGGTCTGTGAGCAAAATTTTAAATAAATGTATATTAGAAAATTGTATAACTGACTATTCACTAAACAAATAAATGTAAGCTTTAAAACTGAAATACCTCTTTAAGTTGTTCTCTGGCAGCTTTTTATTCACTTCAGTGGGAGCTGAGTTGCAGTAACCCAGCAAGGCCACTGCACTTTAAATGGCGCTGCGCTTCCTGTTCCATTTACGGTGCTAGTTCCAGCACCGGAGGCTGCAAGGAACAGCTGATTGGTGGGGGTGCTCAGCGTTGGACCCTCACCGATCAGATATTGATGATCTATGCTGAAAATAAGCCATCAATATTAGGAGTCTGGAAAACCCCTTTAAGCGCCCATTATACAGAAAGATAATCGCTTAAATTTTTGCATAGTCGTTTGAATTTGAGAAATTATTGCTGCATGTAATATTGTGCAGAGGTCAAATGATGAGTGATAAACCATTCCTTTTCCGTGGATTGGACGAATTTCGTTAAGTCACCGTATCCCCTCATCTAATCAGAAATTTTGCCAGTAGTTGGCAGTGTAAATGCTCTAGGGTCAAATGAGCAATGATCACAATAACGAGCAAGCAGCAATTATTGTATCATGTAATTGAATGTCGAAAACAACTCGCTAAGGGCTCTTTCACACTTGCGTTGTTCGGATCCGGCGTGTACTCCATTTGCCGGAGGTGCCCGCCGGATCCGGAAAAACGCAAGTGAACTTAAAAAACATTTGAAGACGTATCCGTCTTCAAAATGCGTTCAGTGTTACTATGGCAGCCAGGACGCTATTAAAGTCCTGGTTGCCATAGTAGTAGTGGGGAGCGGGAGAGCAGTATACTTACAGTCCGTGCGGCTCCCGGGGTGCTCCAGAATGACGTCAGAGCGCCCCATGCGCATGGATGACGTGATCCATGTGATCACGTCATCCATGCGTGTGGGGCGCCCTGACGTCACTCTGAAGCGCCCGGGGAGCCGCACGGACGGTAAGTATACTGCTCCCCCGCTGCCCACTACACTTTACCATGGCAAACAGGACTTTAGCGTCCTTGCAGCCATGGTAACCATTCAGAAAAAGCTAAACGTCGGATCCGGTAATGCGCCAAAACGACGTTTAGCTTAATGCCTTTCAATGGGCATTAATTCCGGATCCGGCCTTGCGGCAAGTGTTCAGGATTTTTGGCCGGAGCAAAAAGTGCAGCATGCTGCGGTATTTTCTCCGGCCAAAAAACGTTCCGGTCCGGAACTGAAGACATCCTGATGCATCCTGAACGGATTTCTCTCCATTCAGAATGCATTAGGATAAAACTGATCAGGATTCTTCCGGCATAGAGCCCCGACGACGGAACTCTATGCCGGAAGAAAAGAACGCAGGTGTGAAAGAGCCCTTAACTGTCACTTGCTACTCGTCTAGAATATTTGCCCATCTAATAGAACTCCAAATGTTGAAGGTGAAGTATAAGCTTTAGCCAGCAGGGGGAGTAACTGCTATATGTACACTACTGTCAGTGATTGAAAGCCCCCCGGGTGATATATAAACTGTCATTAATGAGGCCACGATTCCTCTTACCGAGCCACCTTCCTGCATCAGCCTCCACAAATCCACAACATCCGCTCCATGCTCATCGCCAACCTGGGCACAGGCCCTGGCATACGCCCCGGTCACAGCGTTCAGACGGTTTAGCTTGAATCCTGTACGGACAGAGATATTAGTGTGAACAATACATAAAGGACCTGTAATTCTCATCACTTTTGTAATCACTTTCTAAGAGCAGCAGGACGCCACATCGCTGCTGTAAAGGGGCAGTAGTAAACTTCAATAAAAGTATAAAAGTTTTCCTGCAGTGTGGATTTTTGAAACCTGCGGCATGGCAATTCTTTCTGCAGATTTTTGCTGCAGATTTCATTCTTTGCAAATCTGCAAAAAAATTCACACGTGGATTTGGCACGGGAACACACAAAATTGCACAGAAAATCTGGGTAAAAAACAATCGTGTGTGCAAGAGGAGAAGAGGATAGCCACGGCACTCAATGTCTTCAGAAATATTCCAGTGCTTATTCACCAAAAAAGCAACGTTTCGACTCGTGTGAGTCTTTTTCAAGCTCCTGCTTGAAAGATACTCACACGAGTCGAAACGTCACTTGTTTGGTGAATTAACACTGGAATATTTCTGAAGACATTGAGTGCCGCGGCTATCTTCTTCTCCTCTTGGCTATTGGGAGCCCAGCAGGCTAGGGCTCAACACTGCTGGCACCGCACATCATGGACCTACAGAGAAGTCTCAGTGAGTAGTGCTGTCTTACCTATTTATGCCTTAGGGCTCATGCACACGAACGTATTTTCTTTCCGTGTCCGTTCCGTTTTTTTTTGGGGGGGGGGGGTCCGTATTCGAAACCATTCATTTTAATGGGTCCGCAAAAAGACGGAAGGTACTCCGTGTGCATTCCATTTCCGTATTTCCGTTCCGCAAAAAAATAGAACATGTCCTATTATTGTCTGCATTATGGACAAAGATAGTACTGTTCTATCAGGAGCCAGCTGTTCTGTTCTGTATTTTTTGTGGATCAGTTTTTTGCAGACCGCAAAATACATACAGTCGTGTGCATGAGCCCTAAATCATGTGTGCAGGTACCCTGAGGGGTTTGGAAAAAATCAAGTCAACGGAAGGAAGTGTGCTAAAAAAAAAAAAAAAAGTTACATGACAAAACCCTGGCAGACACTCTGTTTGCTTGTCCTGTGTTGATGATTTCCCATACAGTCAGGTCTATAAATATTGGGACATTGACACAATTCTAACATTTTTGGCTCTATACACCACCAAAATGGATTTGAAATGAAACAAACAAGATGTGCTTTAACTGCAGACTGTCAGCTTTAATTTGAGGGTATTTACATCCAAATCAGGTGAACGGTGCAGGAATTACAACAGTTTGCATATGTGCCTCCCACTTGTTAAGGGACCAAAAGTAATGGGACAGAATAATAATTATAAATCAAACTTTCACTTTATAATACTTGGCTGAAAATCCTTTGCAGTCAATTACAGCCTGAAGTCTGGAACCCATAGACATCACCAGACGCTGGGTTTCATCCCTGGTGATGCTCTGCCAGGCCTCTACTGCAACTGTCTTCAGTTCCTGCTTGTTCTTGGGGCATTTTCCCTTCAGTTATGTCTTCAGCAAGTGAAATGCATGCTCAATCGGATTCAGGTCAGATGATTGACTTGGCCATTGCATAACATTCCACTTCTTTCCCTTAAAAAACTCTTTGGTTGCTTTTGCAGTATGCTTTGGGTCATTGTCCATCTGCACTGTGAAGCGCCATCCAATGAGTTCTGAAGCATTTGGCTGAATATGAGCAGATAATATTGCCCGAAACACTTCAGAATTCATCCTGCTGCTTTTGTCAGCAGTCACATCATCAACAAGAGAACCAGTTCTATTGGCAGCCATACATGCCCACGCCATGACACTACCACCACCATGCTTCACTGATGAGGTGGTATGCTTAGGATCATGAGCAGTTCCTTTCCTTCTCCATACTCTTCTCTTCCCATCACTCTGGTACAAGTTGATCTTGGTCTCATTTGTCCATAGGATGTTGTTCCAGAACTGTGAAGGCTTTTTTAGATGTTGTTTGGCAAACTCTAATCTGGCCTTCCTGTTTTTGAGGCTCACCAATGGTTTACATCTTGTGGTGAACCCTCTGTATTCCCTCTGGTGAAGTCTTCTCTTGATTGTTGACTTTGACACACATACACCTACCTCCTGGAGAGTGTTCTTGATCTGGTCAACTGTTGTGAAGGGTGTTTTCTTCACCAGGGAAATAATTCTTGGGTCATGCACCACAGTTGTTTTCCGTGGTCTTCCGGGTCTTTTGGTGTTGCTGAGCTCACCGATGCGTTCCTTCTTTTTAAGAATGTTCCAAACAGTTGTTTTGGCCATGCCTAATGTTTTTGCTATCTCTCTGATGGATTTGTTTTGTTTTTTCAGCCTAATGATGGCTTGCTTCACTGATAGTGACAGCTCTTTGGATCTCATCTTGAGAGTTGACAGCAACAGATTCCAAATGCAAATAGCACACTTGAAATGAACTCTGGACCTTTTATCTGCTCATTGTAATTGGGATAATGAGGGAATAACACACACCTGGCCATGGAACAGCTGAGAAGCCAATTGTCCCATTACTTTTGGTCCCTTAACAAGTGGGAGGCACATATGCAAACTGTTGTAATTCCTACACCGTTCACCTGATTTTGATGTAAATACCCTCGAATTAAAGCTGACAGTCTGCAGTTAATGTTCCAATATTTATGGACCTGACTGTACATCCACATCACCGCTGCAACCAATCACTGGCCTCAGTGTTCTTATGTCACACATGCTAACACCACCCCTAAGGCCAGTGATTGGCTGCAGTTATGAAGTAGATGTACGTTATGTCATCACAAGTAAAGAAAGACAGGCGGGAACCACCAGAGTAGCAGGGGATGTATCGGGTTATTTTTATTTTATTTTAGGGCATTTCCTCCTTTTAAGGAAATGTGTCACTAAAATTGTATCTCCAAGTTAAAACCAGATAGTAACACATATCCTTTTTTTTCTAATCTCTTTTTATTTTCTGATTGCAGATATATTTATTCTATATCCTGAACATGATTATGGTGGAGGCCATCTTGCCTGAGATGTTTTTAACAGCATCCCCTCCTGACACAATGGTCAGGAGGGGACCTTATTGACTTCAATAGGAGAGTCTTCTAGGCATGCTCTGTGAAAAGGAAAGAATAAAAAAGCTTTGATAATCACCTATTGTGAATAGTGGATGTGTCTTATCTATACACAGAGGTGATATCACTACAGGCAGGATTAGTATGACAGATAAGCAGATATCTTCAGCAAAGTGAACTGTACAGGCCAAGAAGAGGCGCCTAATATTAGGCTTAGTTGCCAGTGGGAAAAATGCAGGATTTTTGTTTTTTTGTTTAAATATAGAGAGTGACATGGAAAATTAAAAATATCAACAAAATTCTTTAAAAATGTGTTAAACATAAAAATGTAACTTAAACAATAGGTCATTTTCTGATGACACATTGCCTTTAACTGTTTCAACCTCCAAAGAACCCCTTTATGTCACAGTGCACCCTCAATCACTATCTCATATAAAAAAAGTAGAGGGTTATAGTTTATGAAGACACATGTCTACATGTATCTAACCCACCAGCAGAAACAAGTTTATCATATCCATTAGGTTATATAGAAGCTGTCAGGGATACACGACTGCAATACAAAGTTAATTTTTTTCTTTTGGGGAAAGAAGCGGCAGGCAACCTTGCGACTATACCAAAAGTTAGGAACCTCTGCAGGGTACACGTAAGGGTGTCTGCGACTTTTTCCCCCAGTCAGATATGACTATTCAGCTCAGTTACTGTTTGTGTTCTTCCCCATATCAGGCTGGAGAAGAGAATCCCACGATGGAAGATTTCTACCCTGCTCCACTGCGATCCGATGCTAATACCGTTTGTGAGGCAATGCTTTTCCAAAGTTGGTTCGTGAATCGGCGGCGGCGTGATCAGAACGATTTTCTCTTCCTTGATATTGACGCTCTTCAAATACTGGACCATGCTTCTCAGATTCTCTGCGTATTCTTCCAGCGGGACGTGCTTTTGAGGATTTTGCTCTATGTGAACGGAGGCGAAATAAAAAGAAAATGAAAAGTAATTGTGTGTAATTCCCAGCGTGCGGCCGAGCGGCAGGGGGTCCCCTCATTACTTATGAAGGATGCTTTGCAGGCAGAGTCTGGAGGGGTGAATAATACAGCGTTTCCAGAAGGATACAGAACAGATTTGGCATGGCCATTAAAGTCTGGAGGAGCTGATGAAATGTGGAATAACGTGAAAACACTGGTAAAATGCCCCTCCCCCGCCACAAATCTTACTACCCCTAGACACAGAGAACCCGGCAAACGTACGGCCATTGTTCATGTTTGTCACTAAGTAAATTGAATTCTCTGGACATTATGTGTATCATGTGGACACCGAACAAGTGACTTTTTTTGGGTTGTTTTTGCTTTTATGTAGTAATTTCTTAAGAAAATGTATTTTAAACCAAATAATTGTCTTTTTTTTTTTTGCAGACTTGAAATTTTGTATTTTTTTTTTATCCCATATCCAAACCTGCTAGATTTCTGTGTGTCAACGCAAGTCACAGTGAACTTAGTGTGTAGACAGCCCTGTGGTCCCCCAGGCCCCTCTTATTATGCTGCTTGAGCTCCACAATCATACAGTTAAATGGCTGAGATCAGAGGTTCCTCCAATCTCGACCATCAGAGCAGGAGTCGGACTGTCAGTAGACATCCAGGCACCAGCTTCAGTAAACCACAGGATGCTCATGCAGGGCTTTTTCTGCAGCAGCGTAAAAACGAAGGGGCATATTTATTAAGACCGGTGACCAGTCTTAATAAACCCCTAAGCTTTCGGTGGTTCTGACGAAGTTATGAAGACCTGGCGTAAGCGGGGAGAAGTCGCAGATTGTGGTGCAACTAACCGTCGCGCCTCAATCTGCGCCTGAAATACGCCTAATATAGGTGTATTTCAGCATCATAAATGACCCCCATAGTGCTGTACAATAGGGTCCTCCACAAAAAGGTTGGGGGAATTGTGGGCAATCCATTCTAGGTAAAGCAGGAAAGGGTTCTGGCATCAAATGGCTGGCTAACCAACCGGATCACCCATTGTAACTCAATAACCCTTTTGAACTTCTGGTGGGAGACACTTCTGGAGTTTATTTGATCCTCTGTACCCTCAAGCGGTGTCTTATAACATCAGGCAGAGGTCAGGGCAGGCAGCTCAGAGTCAGTATGGAGATCAGGCAGAGGTAAGGGCAGGCAGCTCAGAGTCAGTATGGACATCAGGCAGAGGTAAGGGCAGACAGCTCAGAGTCAGTATGGAGTTTAGGCAGAGGTAAGGGCAGCCAGCTCAGAGTCAGTATGGAGATCAGGCAGAGGTAAGGGCAGGCAGCTCAGAGTCAGTATGGAGATCAGGCAGAGGTAAGGGCAGGCAGCTCAGAGTCAGTATGGAGATCAGGCAGAGGTAAGGGCAGACAGCTCAGAGTCAGTATGGAGATCAGGCAGAGGTAAGGGCAGGCAGTTCAGAGTCAGTATGGAGATCAGGCAGAGGTAAGGGCAGGCAGCTCAGAGTCAGTATGGAGTTTAGGCAGAGGTAAGGGCAGCCAGCTCAGAGTCAGTATAGAGATCAGGCAGAGGTAAGGGCAGGCAGCTCAGAGTCAGTATGGAGATCAGGCAGAGGTAAGGGCAGGCAGCTCAGAGTCAGTATGGAGATCAGGCAGAGGTAAGGGCAGCCAGCTCAGAGTCAGTATGGAGATCAGGCAGAGGTAAGGGCAGGCAGCTCAGAGTCAGTATGGAGATCAGGCAGAGGTAAGGGCAGGCAGCTCAGAGTCATTATGGAGATCAAGCAGAGGTCAGGGCAGGCAGCTCAGAGTTAGTATGGAGATCAGGTCGAGGTCAGGGCAAGTAGCTCAGGGTCAGTATGGAGAACAGGCAGAGGTCAGGACTGGCAGCTCAGTCAGTATGGAGATCAGACAAACGTCAGGGCAGGCAGCTAAGAGTCAGTATGAAGATCAGAGGAAAGGGCAGGCATCTTGGGGTCAGTATGGAGATTAGGCAGAGGTCAGAACAGGCAGGTAAGGAAGTGAAGGGTCAAATTCAGAGAACTGCAGAAGCTGGTATACGGGAGAGAGCACACAAGACAAGTAGCACACTTTTGCAGGAAACTAGACATCTAGAGCCTTAAATACCGTGAGGTGGCCAGCCATTGGCTGGGGAAGATTAAAGAGGACCTGTCACCACTCCTGACATGCCTGTTTTAATAGCTCCATGCATTCCCCATGTAATAACAATTCTGGAACATCTATTTTTATGGCTCTATGTTGTGCCATTCCTTTATTATTTGTACTAGAAGTTATGAATTAATTTTTTAGCAGTCTGCAGTAAGGGTACAGAGGGGTGGTAGCCAGTTGGGGGTGTACCTGCACAGTCTGACTCTATCCAATCAGTGCTTCCATTTTCAGACTGTGCAGGTACACCCCCAACTGGTTACCACCCCTCTGTACCCTTACTGCAGACTGCTAGCAATTCATTCATAACTTCTAGTAGAAATAATAAAGGAATGGCACAACCTAGAGCCATAAGAATAGATGTTCCAGAATTGTTACTACATGGGGAATGCATGAAGCTATTAAAACAGGTATGTCAGGAGAGGGGACAGGTCCTCTTTAATGTGTACGCTTGATGGCACTTTAAGAGGCAAGGGAGTGTGCACTCTATGGGCAGACAGAAGCAAGCTAGGCATCTTCCCTGCAGCACTCGTGCCAAATCCTCCAGTACATCCACCACTCCACGGTGCGGAGTAATCCTCCCTGTGACGTCCATACATCCTAATAAAGCACAGTGTGCTGTGATAGCAGAACCCTTATAAATATGATTTAGCACAAAGTTCGCTTACCTCTTATAGAACTGTCATTAGCGCCAAAGAAAATGGTAACGGCAGCAATGTCTGTGGCACTGGCACTGTCAGGGATGAGTTTTGGTAGGATGGGTTTAGCCAATCTGGTGTTGTAACCTGACAGGCCACGGTTCAGGACGTCACATTTTCTGCAAAAAAACAAACATTATACCCTATTTATGAAGCTACTACACCACTTTCTACAACTGCTGCATTTGTCATCAAAAGTGGATGGGGCTTTGGAACTGTAATGTACATGAATATGGTGCACGCTGCACTGGGGAAGACCGGTGTTCCGGTTGTACGGTGCATCGGTAATAATACCTTCCCCTTTCTGTCCTGTGGAAACTGGGCTGTACTCACCGTACAAGCTTATTTGCTAGGGTAGCTCCCCAACCATTTGTTTCAAAGGCAAGCTAAAAGACAAAAATTGAATATAACAGAATTGTATTAAAATTCCAGATCATCTGCAAAAAGAAAAAGGGGGTCATTTGTTAAAGGCTGGCATTTCAGATACCAGTCTAAGTAAAAAGTCCACAGGAGCAAGATGTGGTAAATTTTCCAGGAGTTCAATATTGATGGCCTATCCACAGGATACGTCATCAATATCTGATCAGTGGGGGATCACCCTACTGGCACCCCAACCGATCAGCTGGCTTATCAGAGGCGCTGACCTGATATTACGTTTAATGGTCGCATGGCCTATTTGCAGCTCAGTCCCATTCACTGACCTGTAAAATAATTTTCTCACTATGTTCAATGGGGGACACAGAAGACCGTGGGAACAGGAGGTGACACTAAGTAAAAAAAAAGGGAGTTAGCACCTCCTGTCAGCTATAACCCTTCTGCAGACACTGAGCTAATCAGTTTGTACCCAAGCAGTAGAAGCAGCTAGGAGAACCCAACCAAAGGTAAATCGCAGAACTAGAGAAAACTCCTAATGGATCAGGACCACGAACAGAGGAACCCATCCAAAAAAACCCCCAGCAAAATAACTGGGTCCCCCAATGAATGTAGTGAAGTGAGAAAAGGATTTTACAGGTGAGTACAAAAATTCCAATTTCTCACTACTGTTTTTGGGGGATTAAGAAGACGGTGGGATGTTCCAAAGAGGTTGCTGAGGGGGAAAACCAAAGACAAAGCCCAGCAACCGGGAAGTATCTTGAGATGCCAAGGGAATCGATCCATATACAAAAGGGGCAAGGATAAGACAAGAAAGAACCTTGCCTTATTGAGCTATGGTGATCAGAAGGCCATCCTAATACAGGGAACAATAGGGGGCCTAGATCCTGCATGACAAGTGAGAAGAAGTAGTCTGGATGGAGAACGAAAAAATCGCTGGGCACATGATGGGATGAGTGACAGCCGAATGGACTGCCCAAACAGACCTTATCGAATGTAGAGAAACAAAGAGAAAAGACTTCAGTAGGGATTCCAAAGAGGAGGGGAGTGACCACAAGAGGACCCAGATAGTATAAACGGCAAGGAGGCGTCCACCCACCAGTGGGAAAGTCTTGGAAAAAATGCCAGGACCAACCCATGCTGGGGATAAAATTATAACCCTGGAATAAAAACTCAAGGAATAAACCTTGAATAAGGAATAAACCTTGTCTGCACCAGTAAGATGAACTGAACCACAGAGCATCTACTGGAGATCCTGGAGAGAACAGATCCTGTGAGGGACCCAAGGAATTACATATATAGAACTGCAGAGAGCCCCTTCCTCTGTGGCTCTATGGAAGCACAGACCAAAGACTATGCTGGTGGGATGCGGAATGACTCTCCAGATTAAACAGAGTTGGGAGCACTGAAAACAGGAACATCAAGAGAAAGAGAGATGGTCCAGGGAAACTGGAGAATAGACTGAATATGTGGAATAGGTGAGGCTTGACAGCCATGACAGGAATAATCCTGCTAAGGGCTAATGCACAGGAACGTATTTTCTTTCGGCTTCCGCTCCATTTCTTTTGCGGGCTGTATGCGGAACTATTCACTTCAATGGGGCTGTAGAAAATACAGAAGTTACTCCGTGTGCATTCCGTTTCCGTTTGTCCGCATGGCAGTTCCGCCAAAAAGTAGTGCATGTCCAATTATTGTCCGCAAATCATGGTCCGAGGCCCCATTCAAGTTGATGGGTTCGCAAAAAATACGGAAAACGCACAGGACACATCCGTATTTTATCGGTATTTTGCGGATCCATACTGTAGAAATGCTATGCCCAGCCCATATTGCTTATGTGTTTGGCGATTAATAAGTAAATGTTTCTGTATACGATCCGCAAAAAAACGGATCAAATACGGAAACCATACGGACATGTTTTGTGCAATAACGGAACGGAAGAGGACTTAAATCAGAGAAAAAAAAAACCTCAGATACGGAACAACGGATCAGTGAAAAACGGACTGCAAAATAACAACGGTCATGTGCATGAGCCCTAAGATTGAGATAGAGAGGAGGAAAGATAAGGACCCAACTGGTGACTAGAAGTCTGGATAGACCTGATAGGTCGGTATTCCTGTAAGAGGGGAGCTAGCCATGTGCTTCCAGACCTGGACCTGTGAGATATTCTGGTGGCAACAGAAAGAAACCTTACAACTGGGACTCAGAGCACCCTGTCAAGTCGAATACCCAGGGGAGACCTACAGAGGTAGGCTCATCTAGATACAAACATAGTCCTCAGGCCAATGCTGAGGAGAGAAAACACCATCTCGGAACCAGGCAGGAATGATGAAGCATAGTGCCTAGTAAGGAAATATACTATGCCAACAACATGACTACTATATATAAGAAACCAATAATATGGAAAACACTTGACAGCTGCAGCGGAGTGCAGGCAGGTGAGTCGAATTCAGGTCAGAAACCCGGTTCAAGTCAGCTTCCCGAAATAGACTAGAAAAATGCCATCCCTAGCTACAGCGCAAGTACTCGGTGAACATCAGCAATGGGCAGGCTCGTTGGGCACAGATCTAATGAAAGCGCAATTACTCCGTCTACTGAAGCGGTTGCTCTGAACCATCAGAGGTGAGTAGGCTGCAAATACTCTGCCTGGTAAAGGAGGTAACACGATTGCCCGATGCACCTCAGGCTGGTCAGAGACTGCGTCTGGTGATAGCACAGTTACTTTGCCTGGAGGTAATGTGGTTGCTCTGTGCACATCAGAACTGAGTAGGCTTCTCTGGTTTGCCTGATGCCCCTCAGACTCAGGCAGGTTTGTCATAACCCTTATCTGGCAAGAGAGAAATCACGCCAGCTGTTAAAGGAGGTTGCCCGTTTCACATTAGAACTGCGTTAGTTTGTCAGAAACAGCATCGAGCAACAGCATGAATACTCTGGCATAAGAGCAGAATTTTTGGTAATGTGATTGTCTGGTACATGTCGGAACTGCATAGGCTTACCGAAACTGAATGCAATGATACTTCATTTACTTCGAGGGGTAATGCGGGTGCCAGAGGCACTACACATAGGCTTCCCACAAAGTGCCTATGGAGTAAGTGCAGAAAAAACCTGTCACAATGATATGAATTGCATCCTCAGGAGCCCCTAGGATACAAGGGGGGCCTACCTGAACATAGAGCCCTCTTCCTGATAGCGAAGTAGTGGCAGAGTAGGCCAAAAATAGGGTCAGGAGAGGAAACGGGACCTGGTGGATGGCCAGGGAGATATGCTGTTGGTTCAGTGCTCCTGCACCACTAAGGGTGCTGTAGGGGAGTCCACTGGACATGCCACCTACTAAACCACAAAAGCCGCAGCTTTAATTATCGTAAAGGCAGAGGCTGAAGGGGGCAGGTGAGACCCATGTCCCTCACAGCGGCTTTGGGCACAGTAGGAGATTGAGACTCGGGAAGGGGAGGGGGGAATCTCCCTATGCTAAGTAGAAGGCCTAGATCCAGATGAAGGGGTGGAGGTGCCAACTAGAGCAGATTTTACAAGGTCTGCCATGGATGAGGTCCCCCAGGTGCTCATGAAGAACGTCACCTGGATGTTGAGAAGGACATTGGAGGATAAATAGCCATCCTCCTGTTGTGCATTTTCATACGTATACAATATTATCTAATGACATTATAATCAAAATGAATGCTCATCTCATTGCCTTTAAGAATAAAGTCAGCCTGAACCAAAGTTCTATTATGTTGCTGAAGAAGCCAAGATGAGTTCATGGCAAGTTCAGTTTATATAAAAAAATTATTGTGAACATAAACGGACATTGTATTTAAAAGTTATTGCTAAAGATATGGGACCATCTGTAAGGAGTAAGTCAACTCCCTAAGACATGTCTGTCTGGAGGGAACAAGGTTACTTGATAAGGACTCATATCCTTGAGGCACACCTGCTGTATGAGGTTCAATTTATATATTCATAATTATATTATATATATATATCTCTGCATGGTATATTTAGTTTACAACATATGTTAATCAATAATTCATATAATGTGTTATCTATGTGTAACAATGTATCGATTTATATATATGTTATACCATGTATTTACCATTTAGAAGGTATTGTAGAAGGTACAGAAACAAGTGAGTTTATGTTAATTGGATTTTTGGGATATAAAAATGCTATTTCAAAACAATAGTTATTCATGGATGTAGATAAGTGAAATGTACAAGTTCCGATGCCAACCATCAAAGCCGCTATATAAAATTTTCATCAAGTCAACCTATATTTCAAAAAGATAGGAGAAGACAGTCAACTCCAACAAGTCCAGGATATAGGTAATTAAAAGTGTCAGGAAAAGACCTTCCTCAATGATTTATAGTAAGAAAGGTCAACAAAGTCATGAGAACGTATTATTAGATATTTAATTTTAATGCTTAAAAGTTGTGATGTTCATCTACAGTACCGCAGTGGCATCTGGAGGCAGATGGACAATGTTATATTATTTCATTATTTGTTCTATACCATATTAGGAGTTTGATATGACATCATGATGTTATTAGCATGCGAATACACCCACCTTACCTGATTGGGAATCCCTAATCTAAAAGGGATGATTCTTAGATAAGGGGGGGAATAATTACTCGTGTGCGGGGTAGCAAAGAGAGAGCTAGAGAAAAAGATCTATATATCCATTGATCCATCCATTCATTGAATCAAAAAGAAAAACTTTACCAGAAGAAACTTGGATTATTCTTTTTGGATTACTAGGAAAGTTCTTCAGAACTGGTCCCATCTGAACTCTGTCTACCTTTGACCCGGTAACGTATATTTTGTTTACTACTCGTGATATTAATAGGATATTTCTCTCGGTATATAGCCAAGAGTTCCCATATTGTGGGAATATATAGTGTTAGGTGCCTCCATAATGCTGATTATTCTCTTAGCAAAGATGCATATTGTTAATGGAAGATCTGACATTATTTGAAAAGAAGACTAAACCCTTGGAAAGTTATTTTCCTTAGTCTGATTGCCGAGCTGAATATTGTATCATATTAATATCATATATTTTTGATTGGTCATAGGAAAACAGAGTCAAGGGGTAACAGTTATTTTCCTGTAAATCCGTGTTTTATTGTTATAGCCTGTTTGATAACAGAAGATCCTAAGTTTCTCTTGGTATATGAGTCCGTTTGTTAAAAATATGACACTGGTTGTCATAAATCAATAAATCATACTGTGCTGATCAGATAGGGGTGTGTTAACACCACCGTGTGGTACATTTTGGGTGTTACGTTGTAACTTCATCATTTGTTTTGCAATTGTATTGTTTTTATATTCTTTGTTTTTATAATAAACGATTATATATTTTTGCACATACAATTGTTTCTTTGTTTCACTGCTTGCACAAATCAAATTAAGATACTTGATAAAAAGAACTTAGAGGCGTTTTTTATGTCCGCCTGAAGGATAATATAATTTTTCTATTTTTTTTATCCTCTCTTTTATATGAAGATTCTTTCATATAGAAGATATATGACATAAATGGAGGCCCCAGTGAGAAATGATTGATGAGATGACATATTAATGATAAATTATCATGTATATTATTGCTGGCATTAGAATGCTACAGCCAGATCACGTTTACAACCCTTAGAAGGGCGTGGTCTATACATAGTCAAAATTACTGTCCTGGTACTGAAGGGGTTAAGCCCATACCAGAACCGCAGATGAGTTGTTGCAGTAAAGTGTTATTACACGAATGCAACCAGTGCATGACATGTAAATCAACTCAGGAGTTGTTTGTCTATGCTAAACACAATTAATGTTTTTGTATCGCCAGAAATTAATAGTAAATTGTCCCAAGATAGGGAACAGATGTAGGTCTCATTAGCCTAGGCGGTACAGGGTCCGGTTCTAGTCCTTTGTTTGACTCAGGAACCTTCTTATTAATTCCTGGCCAGTTAACTCCCATAGTTGGAGATTTACCCCCATATATGTAATGGACTCAGATCACAGTAGTTGATTTTATTGAGGTCCCAGATTACAGGGAGGTTGAGTTTAGTAGCTCAGGGCATTACAGGATAATAGAGGAACTTTATACATAAAGTCTGACCCAATGTTATTGATAAATAGAATCTATAAGAGAACAGTTTTAAACAGGTTAGTGATGTTGACGTAACCATGCTTTCTTATAGGATCCCAATGTACAATTTGCAATTGCCACAGATATGATAATCCCCCAAGGAGGAAATTATTTTATCTATCTCTGATTAATCGTTTCAGTTTTTTTTTAATCTGTTTGTGAATTATTTTTTTTTAAGCAGAGTATCTAGAACCTGTGAATTTTTTTACTAGTGAAAAGCGCAAAACTGTATTTAAACAGCTCTGTTTACTAACCCTAATTGCCTTAAAAAGACTCCTATGGGAGGGGTGAGGGGTAGTTTGCGGTAACAGCAGACCACAGTATACTCCCAGGGGTCACAGAGCTGTGTCATGTATGCAATCAGTTTTCCTGCAGATGCTGTGTGTCCCAAAATGTTGCCCACCATCTTAAGAAGGAGCACATTCCTTAAGTCTAAGTAGATGTCAGTGAATAGGTCAGAGGTCGCAGAGCTGCGCTGCGAGCAGATTTCTTAAGTCAGCCTAATGGAAAGGAAGAGTAAGATTCTCCCAACTCCATTGAATGTAAATTCTTTATCTCATGAAGTGAATAAAGAGTAAAGGAAAAGTTGTGTAATACTTCGCTGAGATAGGAATGTCCAGTAAACAAAACAAACTGCTTCATTAAATTAATAATTATAGCAATTCAATAAATGATTAATGATATTGATTACTAATACATTTTTTCCACAGGATCATTAACATAATGTTGGTGTAGAGTTTTATTTCAGTCCTAAAAACGCCAAGAGCTGAACTGAGATTGAAAAATCTAAAATTTGAAGATGGAGACACATCATAAATTTCATATGATTGGTGGTGGTATCGTATGACTGAAAAGAGACTGAACAGTTATACTAACCATATTGTTTGTCTATCATTTGTGACTAACTTGTCGTCACTGTATTCCATGCAGATATATGGACGCATATATATATTACTCTGTTTCGAGGTAGTCTCAAAGTATTGATTGGGTTATTATCCTAAATAACACCTAAGGTTATATTAGCCTAGCAGAGGAAGAATAGTTATATCTATTCATAGTACCCTGTAGTTTGTTTTTCTTTGGAAAAAATATAAACATAAAAGTCCTCAACTTGCTGCTGGCTAAAGTATGGCATGAGTCAAAGGCCTAAAATAAGCAGGTATATGTTTGATAAATTTTTTGCTGCGTTGTTACTCATACTGTCTGTTGTTTTCTTAAGTTTAGATGATGGCCCAAGATGGGATCACGTGTTGCTGGAAGGACAGATGGCGGAATCCTAAAAGTCTTTGTATCCGGAACCAAGAGAACCTGAGGTCAAGGCTATCCGTGACGCAAGAGACGTCCAGTCGGAGCCAACCCAGATGTATCCAAGATGTATCTAGGAGGGACAAGTGGGCAGAGCCCCAGGAGATTCGACAGCCGCTGCAAAAGTAAATCACACCAGTGCAACATGACAAAGTATTCGAGATCGCAGACATGAAGATATGATGCCAAGCACCGCTCGCTAATTCGAGTTGCCAAGTTGCTGACAAGCCAGGAAGCTATTACTTCCAGTTTGTCATTTTAGCAGCAACGTTATTAAGTTAGAGGACCAAAGAATGATCTTAACTAGAGACACGTTTCCAGAAAGTCCAGAAAACGACTGAAACGTCTTTCTCTCTACAGTTGTCATAAAAGAAAAGAACTAAACAATTGTATAATATGCGTTCTTTGAACCGGCGCGTTTATCACTATTACAAGGAACGTAACACACTTGTAGTTTAACTAATCATAGAGTTTGTACGTTAGACTTGTATCGTAAAAGTACACACAAAGTTGTGATAAATTTATTCCAAGGTAAAACTTGCGTTCCCCAATCCATAATGATTTGGAGCATTTAGCCCTTTATTGCATTTCAGCCTATTCAACCTTCTAACGAAATTAAATATGCTGAAAAGGGGGGATTTATTGTGCCTTTTCATAGGTAAATGCATTGATATCCAATTCATTATTGTCAAGATGGATATTCATTACCTTTAAGAGCCATGCTCGACTATAGTTGCAATTTTGTATGTCTTGAGTAGGCCGAAGTAAGGTCACACAAAGGTTTCTGCTTTTTAGTGTTATTTTTCTAATGAATGTACCAGTCTGAGAAGAGGCCTCCTTGTCTACTTTTAAATTTATGACAGGAGATAAAGATAAGCTCTATGCAGCTGGTGATAATTACCTATACAATTAGGCATTTATTAATGAAGCAAAATATATAATATGTATGTATTCATTTAATGAGCCTTAGTTAGTCCTTAGCATAAGACAATCAGCAGGACATATATATATATTTGTTTATATTATATTGTTATATGTTATGAAGACAACATGTATCCAGTATATTGTATACACTGCTCAAAAAAAATAAAGGGAACACTTAAACAACACAATGTAACTCCAAGTCAATCACACTTCTGTGAAATCAAACTGTCAACTTAGGAAGCAACACTGAGCGACAATCAATTTCACATGCTGTTGTGCAAATGGGATAGACAACAGGTGGAAATTATAGGCAATTAGCAAGACACCCCCAATAAAGGAGTGGTTCTGCAGGTGGTCACCACAGACCACTTCTCAGTTCCTATGCTTCCTGGCTGATGTTTTGGTCACTTTTGAATGCTGGCGGTGCTTTCACTCTAGTGGTAGCATGAGACGGAGTCTACAACCGACACAAGTGGCTCAGGTAGTGCAGCTTATCCAGGATGGCACATCAATGTGAGCTGTGGCAAGAAGGTTTGCTGTGTCTGTCAGCGTAGAGTCCAGAGCATGGAGGCGCTACCAGGAGACAGGCCAGTACATCAGGAGACGTGGAGGAGGCCGTAGGAGGGCAACAACCCAGCAGCAGGACCGCTACCTCCGCCTTTGTGCAAGGAGGAACAGGAGGAGCACTGCCAGAGCCCTGCAAAATGACCTCCAGCAGGCCACAAATGTGCATGTGTCTGCTCAAGCGGTCAGAAACAGACTCCATGAGGGTGATATGAGGGCCCGACGTTTAGAGGTGGGGGTTGTGCTTACAGCCCAACAGCGTGCAGGACGTTTGGCATTTTCCAGAGAACACCAATATTGGCAAAATCGCCACTGGCGCCCTGTGCTCTTCACAGATGAAAGCAGGTTCACAGTGAGACATTGTGACAGACGTGACAGAGTCTTGAGACGCCGTGGAGAATGTTCTGCTGCCTGCAACATCCTCCAGCATGACCGGTTTGGCATTGGGTCAGTAATGGTGTGGGGTGGCATTTCTTTGGAGGGCTGCACAGCCCTCCATGTGCTCGCCAGAGGTAGCCTGACTGCCATTAGGTACCGAGATGAGATCCTCAGACCCCTTGTGAGACCATATGGTGGTGCGTTTGGCCCTGGGTTCCTCCTAATGCAAGACAATGCTAGACCTCATGTGGCTGGAGTGTGTCAGCAGTTCCTGCAAGACGAAGGCATTGATGCTATGGACTGGCCCGCCCGTTCCCCAGACCTGAATCCAATTGAGCACATCTGGGACATCATGTGTCGCTCTATCCACCAACGTCACATTGCACCACAGACTGTCCAGGAGTTGGCAGATGCTTTAGTCCAGGTCTGGGAGGAGATCCCTCAGGAGACCGTCCGCCACCTCATCAGGAGCATGCACAGGCGTTGTAGGGAGGTCATACAGGCACGTGGAGGCCACACACACACTACTGAGTCTCATTTTGACTTGTTTTAAGGACATTACATCAAAGTTGGATCAGCCTGTAGTGTGTTTTTCCACTTTAATTTTGAGTGTGACTCCAAATCCAGACCTCCATGGGTTAAAAATTGGATTTCCATTTTTTTATTTTTGTGTGATTTTGTTCTCAGCACATTCAACTATGTAAAGAACAAAGTATTTCAGAAGAATATTTAATTAATTCAGATCTAGGATGTGTTATTTTTGTGTTCCCTTTATTTTTTTGAGCAGTGTATACTGATAGAACATTCTCCGCCAAGCTAAGTGATGGATTCCCACAGGAAAGACTTGTTTCAAGTCCTTCCCATTTAAGATCCTAGATCCCTGTCATTTGTCTTAATGGTCTTACCAAAGTCATATGTGTGAAAATAGTCCATGATGGGGCGGAAGGATACAGTTATCTCTTCTAAGTTATATCCTCGGATGGATTTGCCCATCTTGAGGTCATGTGATGTGTAGTTGGTTAGGGGGGGGGGGGGGGGGGGGGGGGCAGAATGTATTTAGCATTCTATATTGATGTCTAGGATTAGACATGCCCATCTTGATATCATGAGGTTTTCTCTGAACAGAAGTAATGTATATAACTTATGTTCATATTTTGATATCCTAACCTAATAATAGCTTGGTTATAATGTGACAAGTTATTTCCACTCACATGTATTGTTAAGCTTGTAATGCTTTATATTAACGCTATATATATTCATTTGCATGTATCATTGTGTTTTTTTTACTTATATATGTTTATAATCTTGTAACCAATAAATCTGCATATTTTTATAATACCTGTGTATTATTGTATAATGCAGAACTACATGTTTATCATTAACGTCATCTCACGTCAAAAATAACTTATTTATCTGAGGAAATAGTCGGACTCAGATGTGAATTGTATCAATTAGGTTGTCTACAATTCACCAGGTCATGATTTTAAGAATTTATGACTAATTTTATAAATTTTATTTTTTTATGGTTAATTATTTTTATGACCATAATAATTTTTAATTGAATTATTACCCCCCGACACTCCCCACAGGCGGATGCAAAGGGGCCCGAATAACATGAACACTGCAGGAGTCCAGTCAGCCAATCCAGAGGGAAGCCAGGGCCTGGAAGTAGGTGCTGGGGTAGGATGTAGTAGGTCCTCCGGGTGCGGGGCCACAGCTGGGCAGGGAGTCCAGGTGGAGAGGGGTCCCTACCTAATACCCTGGAGGGCTGACGTGAAACTAGAGGGGAGAAGTCCTAAATCCAGGGAAAATTCGGGAGCGCAGACCAGCTGTGGTGATATAGGGATTAACCTCTCAGTGACCAGAGTGTCGGGACAGGAGGAGAAGTCCCCAGTTCTGTCTGGAGCCCGGTCAGCTAGGTGGATGTGTTAACCCTTGGAGTGGGTTGGGTTGTGTGAAGGGGGGAGCAATACCTTTTCACCATTTTATGCCCCTTCCTCATGTCCAGCCGGGTCACCTTCGTCGGCATGCTGTCTCTTGGGCAGGGAAGCTAAGCCTAAAAATGCAGTGACTTGATGAATAAGGTGATTTGATGGTTGGTGAGTGATGGTGGATTTGCATTCTAAAGGCAGGGAACGAGCAAAAGCCGCTGGTCTCCCTCCTCGAGTGTGGGGTAACAGGAGGTTAGAACCATCCATGTTCCTACTAGAAGATGAAGAAAAAAATAACAAACAATGTCAGCAGATCTGCAAGCAGACGTGTCTGCCTCCTACCAAAGTCATTAGCTCAGGAGGGGTAGAGCGGACATTTAGTGTCTCCTTCTTTTGGTAGCTATACGCACGGTCTTTTATGTCCCCAATGACATGAGTGAGAAAACTGAAATCTAATTCAGCTGTGAGCAAAGATTTCAGTAACAATTCAGTCAGCTTTCTGCGGTGGTCCTAGGTCCTGCCATTGTGGGATGCCAGAGCTCAGAAAATCCCTGGTGATGTCTCCATAGAGGCATGGCAGGGCAGTAAGGATTATAAATGACCTTCTCTGGACAGGACGCCATTTATACACTGAAGCGACGTCTCAGCGCTTTGCCTCCAAATCACCTTCAGCGTGAAGACTGCGGATGCAAGCGAGCAGAAAATCTCCTTACCTCAGTAATGGAATCTCCAAAGAGGAGGACACGGGGATAAGAAATCATCTTGAGATTCAACGTGGAAATCTACAAGACACAGAAGATGGGGATTAATGACAGCACAGCGGCCGCAGTTTTAGGACTGTGTATCACGTATTCCTATGTGAAGTACCGCGGCAGCCGAGCCCCAAGATATTAGTTCTCCTATGTGAGGGCTATAAACTAATTCTAATTGTGTATTATAGAACAGTCATATTGGGCAATAAAGAGTAAAACGGGGACTGGCATTTCACTGAGGGTCAAATCTGGTGTGCTGTATAGTGAAGTACTCAAAGGACGGAGCAGCTGGGGCCCAGGTACTGTGAGTCGTCAGCCCAGTGTAGTGCATACTAATAAGGCTGTGTGGCCCTCCAGTTCACATGGGTTGGGGAAGGTGCCCTCTCCGTACACAGAGACATTGACTAAAAAAATTATTTTACAGGGAGGGATTGAACCTCAGACTTTCTGTATGGAAATTTACCACTATACTATAGAACTGCCCTGGTGTAAGGAGAGGATTTTCTGGGCTTAAACAGCTACTTCAATATATTACTGTTTTCTTCACGTAAAATTAAATAATATTACTGAAATGAAGAAAAAAATTGCACCATTTTTATTTCCGCTCTGTACCAATCACCATACATGTGTTCACTAAATTGTGGGTTTTTATGATGACAGGGCTACCAAATACTGTTATTGTAATGGTTTTTGCTCCGTTATTTTTTTTATAACAGCTGCAAAGTAAAAGTTACTTTTTAGTGTTGAATCTATTTTTATTGAATAGAAAAAGAACACAACAATCATACATAGCAACCAAGACATTGTATGAAAAGTATATCTCCAATTCCATTTCCAAGACCATGTAAAACATAAAATAAAGTGCACAGATGGATTCAGAGACCACCATATTTCTCTGGGACGCAACCATGAAGACCAGAGAAAACAAATGCCATCAAATAAATGCTAAAGGAGAGGTTCAGCAATATTAGATACATACAGTACGATATGAAGAACCTTGACTACTGAAAGGGAAGGCAAAAGGAACTTAGGACACAATCCTGAGATACTCAGTGATGGCGTTTTGAACAAAGGGCTACTAATATGTAACTCTTAAGTGAAACAGATTAAATCGTTAACCTAGGAGAGACAGGGGGACAGACAAGAACAAAACACGACGAAACAAAAGACAGGGGAGGGAGGGGGGGTGGAAAGTAGGGGGGGCGGGGGGGAAGGGGAAAGGACAAGACATCATATCACGTATCCCAGGTACAGTCACCTGAGACCAACCAGGTTTGAAAACGAGAGGAGCTCCTAAATTGATTCCAAGGTTCCCAGGTTAGTGCAAATGTTTGGACTTGGTTACAGGCCTCAGCTTCCATTTCTTCCATCCTGAATAAGGCATCCAGGGCACGTATCCACGTAATTCTCTGCAAACTGTCTGAGGATCTCCACTGGCGTGGTATGATCTGTCTCATAGAAAGGACAAATGTTTTAAGTACTCCCTTTTTGACATGTTTGATCCTACCCGGGAATATAGAGAGCAGGGCAATCAAAGGGGAGGGAGATATAGTAGACCGGTAAAGTGCATTATACAGAGAAAAAACATCTTGCCACAAAGGGGCGACCCCAGGGCAGTCCCACCAGATATGTAGCATGGAACCAACCTCTGAATGGCACCGCCAACAGGTGTTGGGGACCGATGGATAAAAATGATGCAACTTAACCGGCGTCCTATACCAACGAGTAAGGATCTTATAGTTCAACTCCTGTAAACGACAGGACCTGGATGATTTATGCGTAAATAAGAGGGAACGATTCCATTGCTCAGAGGACAGGGAGAACGTCAGTTCACTCTCCCAACCAGAGGCAAACCCAACACCTCTCATCTGTTCAACGAGTGATAGGTCCCCATCTCCACCGGCACCCAGCAAGCCATATATCAAAGAAATACCATGATCTGGGCCTGTGTTGGCAACACAGAGCTTTTCAAAATTTGTCAGAGGGGCAGACAGCTGCGATCCGGGAGCCAGAGAGCCCAAGAAGCTACGAAGTTGAAAGTAGTGGAACCAGCGGCTCGGGGAGTTTTGGAATATGTGTGATAGATCCACGAGAGGTAGGAGCCCTGAGCTGTTAAAGATGTCCCTAATTAGGATCCGGGGCGGGGGAATTGTGCGGAAGAAGGGGAGATTCTTGATCTGTGAGGGGAGGCCAGGATGAGCCACAATATGCGTCAAAGGACCCGGTGCGGAGATTAACTTGATTTTGGAGGCAAATCTACTCCATAGTTTGATCAGGATCTGAAGTAGGGGAGAACAAAGAGTATGTAGAAGGCTATTTAGTGTTGCTATAGGGAGCCAAAATATCCCAGGTACCATATGGGGCTCGAGGGTGTGTTCTATGTCTACCCAAAGTTTCAGAGATCGTTTGTGTATAAGGTCTAGAACACAATTAGAAATGGAAGCTCTAAAATATGCCTGGAAGTCAGGAAGGCCAGCTCCCCCCACACTCTTCGCTCTGGATAAAACTCTGTAACTCACCCTGGCCTTAGTGCCATTCCAGATAAACCTAGAAGCTAATGACCGCAATTGGGCAAAAAAACTATTTGGTATAATACACGGGGCAGTCTGGAACAGGTAGAGGAATTTGGGTAAGATATCCATCTTTAGGGCATTTATTCTACCAAACCAAGAAATCTGCAGGGGGGACCACTTCTGGAGAGAAGCCTCTACCTTCCTAAATAAGGGTTTGTAGTTCATTTGAAAGAGGAGATTGGGGTTTGCTGGGAGGTTAATGCCTAAGTGGCGAATCGAGTCCGAGGCTACTTTAAACGAGAAGCTTTCTTTAACATGAGAAATTTCCCTGCGTGGTAACGAAATATTCAAGATTTCAGATTTCTGGATATTAACTTTGAAGTTACTAAGCCTCCCAAATCTCTCAAATTCCCGCAGGACCGAAGGAAGGCCTATTCTGGGGTCCGAGAGATAGAGAAGCAAATCATCGGCAAAAAGGGAAAGTTTATGCTCCTTAGTTCCAACTCTCACCCCCTTTATATCTTGATTATTGCGCAGCGCATTAGCTAAGGATTCCATGGTCAGAATATATAGGAAGGGGGATAAGGGGCAACCCTGGCGTGTACCATTCTTGATAGCAAAAGGTGTGGATAAAAGGCCATTAGCCCTTACCTGAGCTGAGGGAGAAGAGTAGAGAGCCATAATACGTTTAATCATTTTAGAACCGAGTCCTAAATGCTCCAGGGTTAAGGTTAAGAAGCCCCAATTGACCCTGTCAAAGGCCTTCTCTGCATCCACTGAAAGTAAACACAGAGGAGACCTAGTATTCCTAGCTCTAGCTATGATGCCCAAGGTCTTCAAGGTACTATCTCGAGCTTCCCTGCCCGGGACAAAGCCCACCTGTTCCTGATGGATATACTTCGGGATGAGGGGGTGTAATCGTAAGGCTAGTAATTTAGCGTACACCTTTAGGTCCACGTTGTAAAAGTTACTTTTTATTCTAAAGTTATTTTACAGGTTTTTGCCGGGAATTAAACCCCCGGCCTTCTCTATGGCAGGCAGCAGGTTTACCACTACACTGTAGACCTGCCCTGTTATAAAAATAGGATTTTCTGTGCCTGAAAAGCTACTTTAAAAGGGTTTCTACCACCAGAAATACCGTTATGTAGCTGACTGACATTGGCGATGCGCTAATATCAGCACTACATAACAGTATGTTTTTTACCTTTCTTCCTGCAGCCGTTTTGGTAAAATAAGCACTTGTATAATATGCTAATGAGCCTCTAGGTGCTATGTGGGCGTAGATTCCGCACCTAGAGGCTCCGTCTACTCACCCTTTATCCCACCCAGGTCCCCTGTTCTGCCCGCCCCGCTCCTCTTGATTGATGTGACGGTTCGCAGCATCGTTGACGAAATCCCGCGCCTGCGCCGTTCAATTCTGTATTCGGCGCAGTGAGTGAATGATGCGCTCCTGGTGCCGGATTCCTCACTGCGCCTGCGCCGACTACGTCACAGTGAGGAAGCCGGCATCAGGAGAGCAGCCTTCACTCACTGCGCCTGCGCCGAAGACAGAAGTGAACGGCGCAGGCACGGGATTTCGTCAACGATGCTGCGAGCCGTCACATCAATCAAGAGGAGCGGGGCGGGCAGAACAGGGGACCTGGGCAGGATAAAGTGTGAGTGGACGGAGCCTCTAGGTGCTGATTTTACGCCCACATAGCACCTAGAGGCTCATTAGCATATTATAAAAGTGCTTATTTTACAAAAACGGCTGCAGGGAGAAATGTCAGAAACATACTGTTATGTAGTGCTGACATTAGCGCATCGCCAATGTCAGTCAGCTACATAGCGGTATTTCTGGTGGTAGAAGCCCTTTAACAATAATACTATTTAATATTATACATGTGAAGAAAACAATATTACTATTTAGTAGCTTTTTAAGCACAGAAAATCCTATTTTTTATAACAGAGCAGTTTTATAGTGTATTGGGTAAGCCTACTATACAGGGGGTCTGGGGTACAATTCCCAGCGGAGACCTATAAAACAAGTTGTTTAGTTAAAGTTATGACAGAAAAATATAACTTTTACTTTCCAGGTTTTAATGGTAAAATTTAAAATTTTCTGCAATAAATACAAAACAATACAATTAGGCCTCTTTCACACTGGCGTGTGCGGCCCGTTGCCGTATTTTGTGGGCCGCAATACACGAGCACAGTCCATGGGGCAGCCGCAGCGGATCTATTCACTTGAATGGGTCCGCGATCCGGCCGTTCCGCAAAAAGATAGGACATGTTCTATCTTTTTGCGGAACGGAAGTACGGGACGAAACCCCACGGAAGCACTCCGTAGTGCTTCTGTAGGGTTCCGTTCCACACCATTCCGCATCTCCGGACCCTCAAGTAAATGGGTCTGCATCCATGATGCGGAATGTCCACGGAACGATACCCGGGTATTGCGGATCCGCAAATGCAGTCTGCAATACGGCAACGGGGTGCACACGCCAGTGTGAAAGAGGCCTAAATGCGTTTTTGTCACATACCTACTATTAAATATCACAAAACAGTATTTGGTATCCCTGTAATCATAATAACCTGCACAATATAGGGAACACGTCACTTATGGTGATCGGTGAACAGCAAAAATAAAAATGGCGCAATTATATATATTTTTTTTATTCATTTAAGGCTACTTTCACATATGCCCGGTCACAGAACACAACAAATTCTGGTGCACTCCGTTCCGGTTTGTTCAGGTTTGTCCCCATTGACAAAGAATTAGGCCAAAACTGAAGCACTTTCCTGTGCTGGATCTCAAAACCGGAAAGAAAATCGCATATGTGAAAGTAGCCTTACCCTAAGGGCTCATGCCAATGAACATGTGCCGGCCGGGCCCGTAAGATACGGGCCCTGACCGTTCTGGGCGGTGTGGAATGGAGGCGCAGAACCCCACGGAAGCACTACGGAGTGCTTTCTGTCCATGCCTCTGCACCACAAAAAAGTAGTGCATGCACTACTTTTTTGCGGTGCGGACCGTCGGAAGTGGATCGTGGACCCCATTCAAGTGAATGGGTCCGCGATCCACATGTGACGGCCCCGCGGACATGTGACGGTTGTGGGCATGAGCCCTTAAGTTGATAGAAATGCAAATCTTAGGGTGGGTTCACATCACGTTTTATGCCTCTGTTTGACGTACACGTTAGGAAAAAAAAAAGGGATACAAAAACGCAGCACACCACGTTCTTGTATCCTGCACAGTCCGGTTTTTACAATGGAACTCTATGGGGAACGGATGCCACTGTATGGTATTAGTCTGGGGCATCCATTTAACGTATACTTTTTTTTTTTTTATATATACGTTAAGCGGACAGGAAAAAACGTGATTTGAACCCACCCTTACTAATGTGTATGGCAAAATGGCCTGACGCAAAATAGAAAGTTATGGCTATGAATGTGAGAAAGGCCTAGGGGTTGGGGGCCCACACGGTTTGCCTGCATAGGGCCCTGAAATTCCTGATGGCGGTCCCGGACATGACTGGAGGCCATTACCCGCACCCCCAACCACAAGATGATACACTGGAGAGTTGTCCGGACTCCCGGCTGGTAACATAATCTGCTGATATAAGGGCATATACTGGGCCGATATTGGCGCTATAAGTGGCTGGTGACGGGGCTTGAGAGAATTTTTTAAAAGTGAGCAGGGGAAGGCGGGATCTCCGTGGCGCAACTCATTTAACAGAACACTTCCACACATTACACCAGAAATCTACATTTAGGGTTCTGGCGCACGGACAGCAAACGTGACAAATTTATGAAGGAATGCGCCTCTTAACTGGTCGGATCTTCTACCAGTGGGGATTTTACTCAGATCGGTCTGTAATGCTGGTCAAAAACCCCCGCTTGGGTCCGTTTTTCACCGAGGGCGGGCATTCTTCTGATTTTTTATATTTTTTTAGGGTCATGAAAAATGGACGACATGCTGACGCCACACAGCTGAAAAAAAAGGGACAACTGGAACAAAGTCGGAGACAATCGTGAAGTAACATGGAAGGAAAATGGTCAGACAGAAAACGGATGAGTTTTACGTCGCTTGTGTGAATAAGCCCTAAGGGAACTTTCACACTAGCGTTTTTGTTTTCCGGTATAGAGTTCCATCACAGGAGCTCAATACTGGAAAAAAAAACAGAGTTTTATCCTAATGCATTCTGAATGGAGAGTATTCCGTTCAGGATGCATCAGTTCAGTCCCTCTTACGTTTTTTGTACGGAGAAAATACCGCAGAATGCTGCAGCTCTCTCTCCGGCCAAAAACCCTGAACACTCGCCGGAATGCCGGCATTAAATTTACATTGAAGTGTATTAGTGCCAGATCCGGCTTTCCCATCTGCACATGCGCAGGCCTTTAAAAATGCAAAAAAATGAATACCGGATCTGTTTTTCCGGATGACACCGGAGAGACTGATCCGGTATTTCAATGCATTTGTCAATGCAAGTACCGTTAAGATGCAATGACGCAACCATGAGTGATCTCACCCAGTTGTGAAATTACAGCTCCCAGCATGACCTAAGTACCATCCTGTGGCTATCAGGGCTTGCTGGGAGTTGTAGTTTCACAAGAGCTGGAGACCACATGAATTGTATCTGACAGCAGGGGGCAGTAGTGAGCTTAGTGATCCCCCTCAGCACAGTATGGGAGGATCTGCCTATAGAGAAGTGACCCCGGTGCCCCCCGCACATCCTGTGGACGATCCCGGCAGCCGCTGCTCAGTGACACGGCCTCTAGATCCATAAACAGCAATGAGAACACTCACAGAACCCTACCCAGGTGTCGGAGCCGGCTCCGGGAGAGGAGGAGCGTGACGCGTCACATGACCAGACCTGCCCACAAGCCACGCCTCCTCCCAGACACAATGCCGCAGCTTCTTCCTCCTTGAATGACCAGAACAGCGACATCTAGTGTCCATCGACGGAAGTCCGGCTTGTCTTCATATTGCATCTAATTTTCCACAGGGGAAAACATATCGTTTTGTACATTTTTTTTTTTTTTTTTTTTTTACGCTGCATTGATTCATCATTTATCATAAATGTTACTATAATTACTCCTGGTGTAACAGGTTTGGTAATATGGCGCCAAATTTCTTTGCTAATGGCCTGGTCCATATTTGTATAGTATAGTGAAATACAATTTCTGCAGGGAAGACACAGAAATGAGTCCAAGTTCCATCTGAGCAAGGAGTAATTGGCAGAAGTCGCCACACATAAAATAAAGCTCGTGTGTGTCATGGAAAGCTGTGCTGTGGTCTCATATACTTTGTGGATCAGTGGTTCCGTTTTCATGATCTCTGCTTGCTAACATTGAATGGAATCCTTTGTTGTTCACTTGCAGTGGATAAATCTGTCCTGATGACGTAGTGGACACAGTTCTGTCCTCTGGAGGGTGATGTCCATGTGGGACCTCATTAGCTGCAGCAGCAGAATCTGCAGTTACCTGCGGACATGCTGCGCATAGCAAGAGGTAAAACCGGAAGGGACAGGCTGCTGATCTCAGATCCACACCACAGGTCAGTTCACACTGTAACATTTTACAGAAGTGTGTGGCTACGATATGGTAAAATGCCCCCACGTTAAAGGGTTTTGCCAACCAGCATATATGAATATAAATTCTTTAGTAATTGCATGTAATCAAATATGTAATACAGCGACTGAGCTATTCAATAAAATGTATCTGTGTAGCGCCACCTGCTGTTTGTCCTTTTCCTTATTTCTGGTCCACCTCACTGAGGTGGTCAAATGCGCTCAGTTTACATTTTCGACTGCCACCTGTATCTTCTGTTAGAAGCTGCGTCAGTTACAGGAAAAGAGCTGCAGCAGAAAGGCCCCCACCCCCCTGAGAAGGGACATATCCCCTTATCTGCAGCAGAAAGGCCCCCACCCCCCTGAGAAGGGACATATCCCCTTATCTGCAGCAGAAAGGACACATCCCCTGAGCTGCCAGCCTGAAGAGAATCCAGCAGAACAATTAGAGCAATGAATGCGGAGATCTCTGGATCCATGTGAGGTACAGGGCTGGTTGTAGCTTTGTTAGAAAGGGATTGGCATGTACTATATGATGTCTGATGTCATGGGATAACCTCTTCAAGGCAGTCTGATTAAGGCCTTAACGCAACCCTCTGGATCAAGAACAAAACCAAACAAAAAAGAAATAATAAATCACATTAATTGGAGAATGAACAGAACACTTGCCCGTGTCCTCCTTTCCATGTGCTGATTTGCAGGCACCTCTTCTGTCATCCAAGATGGCCGCATTGTTCCTCATCTTGTAGTCAGACACTTCCCGCCTGTCCTGCCCTGCTCTTGGGTTGCTCACGTCAGCAGTGCTGTCCAGCCCAAGGGCAGCAGCAGCGTCTTGTTCTACCAACGCAGACTGAGAAGCCGCGTGCCGCCTTGGACGGCAGAATCAGACGTGCGCTGAAAACATGACAAGGAGGGCACCGGGTAAGCGTTCTAGTCATTCTCCAGTCAATGTGAACTTTTGTCTCGACACGGAGGGACACTTTATTAGGCCTGTGGTTGGGTGCTATTTAATCCCTGTAAAGAGCTACTTAAATTTACTACTTGTCCTGTCGCCATTTTCCATTTTGAAAAGTTGGAGGGTATCTAATGCTGGGTATTACACCATGTGAGAAGAGCTTGTAGGAATCTCATAAGATTTCATTTTTCTAATTTTATTCACGCTTTACAGATATTATCACAATCAGTAGGTCTTTGGAGTGTGGGAGAACCCGGAGGAGATCCACACAAACACGGGGAGAACATACAGACTCCATGCAGATACTGTCCATGGTCAGAACATCAATGCTACAGGAGGTGTTCGTTTTGCAGGCACATAGGACTTGGCGATGAATTATCGCTGGGGATTAGATCTCATCTGCACACACACACACACACTCCTTTCTGGAGATCTGAAATGGAATACAATGCACACAAGTCATTACCTATAAAATATTTAATGTTCTGTTGCTTCGCAGCTCCGGTATCAGTCATTACAACTCATTATTTACAGCCTGGAACATTAGCTCAGAAACCGCTAGGGGCGATTTAGGCAGATCCAGCAATGGTTAGGCTCATTCACATACGAGCCATAGGTGCATTACTTATTAAAAGGAAACAAAAAACCCCAGACAGGTTAAAGGGTGGCAGGGGCGAGGGCGTCGTACAGTCTTTGAGCTGCCAGCTGCACCAATTCCCGCAGGGATTCATCTTCATCCAACCCTTCCTCACATTCCACGGTCTAAGGGGTCAAATAAGGGAGATGAGTAAAAGGAAAACCACATGAATTCTGTGAAGAACAAGCATCATGTAATCTGTCAAATTCAAAAAGTCTTTCCCGATAGGACCCCTGAATGAGCCGTCATGGCGGCCATATTGGTTGTGATGCAGCTTTTCCAGGGACGGATATAAATAAGGAGCAGTCGAATAGGATTTTAAAACAGGAACCAAGTTGTTAACAGGGTTGTCTCATCTGGCCGTTCCGAAGGCAAGAGGAGACAGTCCCAACCACCTCCCGGCCGGGAAACTGCAGAGCGCTCTGGCGCTCGCCGTATCAGTAGCTCTCATTGCCGTGCATGAGAGCTACGGAAACCATGTAGCACAGCAAGACCTCTCCAACCATGTCTATAGCATTTACAAAAAGTCAAGCAAATAACTTGGCCAATTCTTCATTGAAGTTTATAGAGCCTCCAAAATCAGAGAAAGGGAAGCACCCTCCCAGAGGTAAGTAATAAACCTATCTTGTGGATCTGCCATAAATGATTAGAATGGAAGTAACCCTTTAAATCTGTCCCGCTGCTGGAAAGGGCTGAAGGCAGGTGGAGGCTCCTGGGCAAACAGGACTAAGACCAGATTACAGGAAAGGAAACCTGTGTCCAGATTTGTGCTTCCATTTCTGTAACGGACATACCCGAGTTTCCAAAGACAAGATAGCCGATTTCCCGTCCACAGTGACTGTGACAGTGTTGTCATCGTTACTGGTCACGCACTCCTCGCCAAACATGTCCCTGTAGTGAGAACAGTGTGGAAGACATAACCAGACATGTTATACACCGTGAGAGTCCAATCATCTCTATCCTTCCCAAAGAAGCTTCATTTGCTATTGCTCCCTGTACAATCTCACTATGGTTCCATTAGGTAAGGCCCGAGCCCCCACACTTACTGAAGCATAATCTCCAGTCTCTTCTTGTACGCCTCCACGTCCACTCCTTTACTGACTCTATGAGTCGCCGCTGGGAAAATACAAAAAAAAAAATATATATTAAAATGTGTCTCCAGTATAAAAGTCACTGTAAAAAGCATGACCTGAATAGGTTACTGAGGTGCAACTAAATAAATGGCTCCTAGTACATGCCAGAGACAACAGTTTAGAGTCCCTTTAAAGGGGTATTCCCATCTTAGACAATTGGGGCATATCGCTAGGATATGCCCCCATTGTCTGATAGGTGCAGGTCCCACCGCTGGGACCCGCACCTATATCGAGAACAGAGCGGGGAGCGCTGTGGCTGGAGGACCCCAGATTTCCCAGGGTCGTCCACCACCAAGCGCTAATCCTCGCCTCTCCCATAAAAGTGAATGGGAGCGTGCCGCGCATGCTCCCATTAATTTCTATGGAGCAGACGGCAATAGCTATTTTCGGCGGTCCCATAGAAATTACTGGAGGGCGGCTGCGCATGGCGTAGTGCGCTCTCCTTCACTTTCGGGGCTCCGTTCTCGATATAGGTGCGGGTCCCAGCGGTGGGATCTGCACCTATAAGACAATGGGGGCATATCCTAGAGATCACTGGCTGACTGCTCCCTTCCTTATTAGAATCTACAATCTATGAGACTGATGTAAAACTAGGAGTATAACTACTACTGCAAGCATGGAATATATGAGATGGGTGTGGTATCCGGTAGAACCATACAATTCTGGCCCGCCTACCTTTCTGTATACGAGGATTTGACTGCAGCTCCAGGACCACTGTGGCCACGGTGTCGGCATACATATCATTGGAGGGATTTGCCACCCACTGGACGGAAGAAGATGCAATTAGGTTAAACAATCAATCTGATAACCACATAACCCTATAATATTGTTAAGCCCTTCAGGGCAAAGTCATGTTTGGCCTTCAGGACGGCTCAAAACCTCAGACTATTTTCTTTTTTTTTCCATAACATTTTATTCCATTTTTGTGAGCATTCAAAGTTACAGATTATCTGGACATTAATATAAGTACAGTATGACATATAGATCAAGTACAGCATGTATTCTCCAAAAATACAAACATCTCATATGTTATTCCCACAGTAACTATGGCAACCACCCCCCCACTACTGTCTGAATGCATCTCTACTCCTCTACACACTATTTCCTCTTATAATAAGAAAGTTATTATTTATGACACTTTCAACTTCCCCACTTCTCCTCGTATATCCTTTTCTGGGGGTACCACTCTGTATACTTAAAGTTATTCATGAGAGACTGAATTTCTTCTGTTGATAAATGTTTGGCAATGAAAGTCGACCATTTATTCAAAAATCCAGCTGAACTGTTGTTTTTATGAGAAACTGCTTCTAACTGGTCCATTAACAGATAATATCTCATTAGACCTTGAAACTCCCCACTTGTGGGAACCTGTGTCTCCAACCATTTTTGTAGCAGACATTTTAAAGCTACCAATAGAACCCCATCTATCAATTTGGGTATTGATATCGTATCCGGGTACATATGGAATAGAACCACCTCTGGTTCACATGGTAAATCTATGTTCCACGTATCTTTAATCCATGACAATACCCATTCCCAATATTGTCTTGACTTGGGGCATAACCACACTCCATGGTCTAGATCCGCTCTCACCAATCCACATTTTGGACACTTGATCAGTCTGGTGTCTCCACTGTTCGATGGAGATATATCGCTCTGTGTATCAGTTTCAACAGACTATTTTAATAGTGATGCCAGCCCTTGAAATCATGGCTCCAAGAGGGTCCCTCCCACTTGATGGAGGCACCAAGGGGGTTATCTCATCACGTAGGCACAGTGGCAGTGCTCATGTGATCACCTTAATGTAACTGTATTTCAAGGCATTTTAACTACCAAAGATCCCTGATGTAGCATTACATCAATGAGACTTTAAAGGGGTTGTCCAGGCTTTTAACATTGATGACCTATCCTCATGATCGGTCATAGATATCAGATCAGCGGGGGTCTGACACCCCCACCGATCAGCTGTATGAGGACAGGACACGGGCAGAGTGCACGTGCAGTCTCTCTTCCTGCTGCTATGTCTATGGCAAAGAGACGGCAAGTGCACACTGTCTCCTCACACAGCTGATCATTCATCTGATATTCATGACCTATCTTGAGGATAGGTCATCGATCTTAAAAGCCGGAATAACCCCTTTAAGATTGCTGAGGCTGAGTGGCCTATCAATGTGGACCTGTTTGGTCCCGTAGTTGTGGGCTGCCCAAGTTGAATGCTTTTAGCAGAGTTGCCCGGTTAGGCTTACAGGCCAAACGTGGGTTAATAATTGTAGTGACATTTCATGAAGGTCAAAAAGGTAAGCCAGAACTCTCCCCATATTACCTCTCGTGCCAGGGCCCGGTCCAGTCCGTAGTGTAATCCAGGAAAACAACGAAACAGTGACATTTCATGCATGTCCTAAAAGAGTCACTGGATGGTGCAGCCATGTGACCATACATTACTATGGCAAAATTTCAATGGGAACAGAAAAACTCAGACTAGTTCACAAGAATGTTTTTTTCCCCTACAGGTCCTTGTGTTTTAGTACTGCCTACAAAATCTTTCACAATTTGCGCACCACCGTTAAGAGTCTACGCTACTTCACCCTTTCTGAACATAAAAACTTTTCTACTGAAAATGACCAAAAACGACCCTGAACAGTTTCAGTTAAGAGGAAAACTTATAAGAAAACTCTGCTCACCTCCAATATGACCATTCCTTGCTCCTTTACCACTGTGATTGCCTTGAAGACCCTCACACAGTCCTTTTCATTCACTTCAATTTCTTCCACTTCTCCTGGAAGAGTGAAGACACCAGGAAAGCATTATCATGGGTGGCCACAACGGCTTGGTTTTCATAGCGGCGAGTATCCTGCTACAGATATTTTTCTGAATAAGTTTGCGTCTGTAATTTTAAGCCAAAACCAGGAGCCGGTCAAAAAAATACAGACCAAAACAGGCAAGTGTGAAAGTGGACCGACTAATATCTGGATTACCCCCTTTGCATCTTGTGACACACATGTACTGGATCTGGGCATGGGGAGTGTATGAAGAAGTCTCAGGAGCCAAGCTCTCGCCATGCATGGAGTGTGGCCACTGTGTTATACAGCTAACACTCGCCTGGAGTTATTGGCGTCAATAGTGACTGCAGCATCTAAGACGTTGAACAGAGGGATGAGGCCTCATCTGTCCTCCAAAACGGGCTTGATCCTTGAGGGATTGTTTGACAGTGAAAGAAATTACAGCAGCTACAGGTAGTATTAAGAAATCAGAGACACCAATGCTCACTAGTTAAATCCTGGCTGTGACAGGGGTGACACTCCAATGATCCCGCCAGTCTGTTTACTTCCCTGGGGTGGTGACATACTGTACCATCCTTCATCCACATGACCACCACATCCAAATCACTGACCTCAGTGGTGACGCTAGCATGTACGTCACATAACCACAAAGGCCAGTGAGCAGTCAAGTAGATGAACGGCATGTCATCACCCCAGGAAAGGGAACACTGGAATGTCAGCACTGCAGTGGTGGGGGATTTAACAGGTAAGTAATGTTTTTCTAGGTTATAACATTTCCTGCAGCTATGGTATTTAAATTTGTTGAACAACCTCTTTATAAAGTTCACCGGTATCCATTGATGTCACAATAGTGGGAAGGGAGGACATGGTGCACTTTTACTAGATTTAGGGCAAGAGAAAAATTTTTTTTTGCTAGAGACTCTAAAATTAGGACTCGTGCACATGAGCGTATTTTCTTTCTTTCCGCGTCCGTTCCGTTTTTTTTTTTTTGGTGGACTGTATGCCAAACCAGTTAAATCAATGAGTCCGAAAAAAAAAAAAAAAAAAAAAAAGTAATTCATGTGCATTCCGTTTCCATATATCTATTTCCATTCTGCAAAAAAATTAAATAAAAAATAGAACATGTCCTATTATTGTCCGCATTACAGACAAGGATAGGACTGTTCTATTAGGGGCCAGCTGCTTCGTTTTGCAAAATACAGAATGCACACAGAAGTCATCCGTATTTTTTGCGAATCAGTTTTTTGCGGACCACAAAATACATACGGTCGTGTGCAGGAGGCCTTAAATAAAACAAAAAACACTACGAATAAACTTGGACTGCGACACATTCCTACAGCCAAAGCTTTCCAGCACCATAAGTGATAACGGATGAGAGTCACCAACCTGTGAGCTGCTGTAACTGGTAAGATAACAGGTTGAAAGGGCCCGTGTAAGGAATCGCCTGTGTCTGTGTCACTGTGCTCATCGCCAGATCAGTGTAATCTAGGAGAAAGCAGAGCGTGAAAAGAAGTTATTATAACACTTAGAACAGTTTGGGGTGGATTTCAGAGGATTATTGAGACAAGCACTTGTAGCTGTCAAACATCAGTCGTGAAACATCAGGTCTGTACAGGTTTTTAATCCTGGGTTCACATTACTTGTTTTTCCCCTACGTTTAACATACGTGTTGGGAAAAAGAAAAAGGATGCAAAAACACAGTACACTATACTTTTCCATCCCGTATCCATTAAAAAAATATGCATACAATAATGTATATGTTTTTTGTACAATGGAACTCTATGGTGATGTATGCCACCTAGTATGGCATCTGTTTAAAGGTTGTCCTACCCACATTTTCACCCAGACAGCCCCCTTAATAAGGTCATCGGAGCATTTAATGCTCCAATGCTCTCCCTTGCCCTGTGCTAAATTGCGCAGGGAAAAGTCTTTTTTGTTTATGTTTTTACACTGCCAGCGAAGGCTTCTGCCTAGCAGTGCATTCGGTGACGTCACCGACTCTGATGGGCAGGCTTTAGTGCTGCCCAAGCAGTTTTACAGGCTAGGGCAGCGCTAAAACTAGATTTTTGTACTTACCTTAAAATCTGTTTCTCTTCCATTCATTGGGAGACACAGGCTTTGACCATCGGTATGTTGTGCCTTTTCATAGGTAAATGCATTGATATCCAATTATTCTAGTGAAGATGAATGTTCATTGCCTTTAAGAGCCATGCTCGACTATAGTTACAATTTTGTATGTCTTGAGTAGGGCGAAGTAAGGTCGCACAAAGGTGTGTGTAAAAAGGTTTCTACTCTTCAGTGTTATTCTTCTCATGAATGTACCAGTCTGAGAAGCCTCCTTGTCTACTTATAAATTTACGACCGGAGATAAAGATAAGCTCTATGCAGCTGGTGATAATTACATATACAATTAGGTATTTATTAATGAAGCAAAATATATAATATTCATGTATTCATTTAATGAACCTTAGTTAGTCCTTAGCATAAAACAATCAGTAGGACATACATATATATTACATTGTTATATGTTATGAAGACAACATATATCCAGTATATTATATATATTTCTCATTAGGAGAATATTTGTCTCTAAAAGAGTGTCTGTAAAGATGTATGTTTTGTAACAATTAATTACATCTTTGGTATGACAGGAGGTACTGATATCTCTGAGAAAACAAGGCCATGGTCCATAAATCAACAGTGAGAAACATCCAAAGAGACGCCTAGAGGTCTGTCTCTAATTGCTACAAGTGTCGGAATTAATCCCTATAGCTTTGAATTAAAGCTTCTAAGGTCAAATGTATAAAATACGTTTTATTCAGACTTACATAAGTTAACCCTTTATACTATGGTGCAAATAGCTTACACAGCAGTGCCACCTAGGTATGAGTAGGTGACATTACAACAGTAGCAAAAGTGCATTCTGTTATGTAGTCACATTTTTTTTTATCAATGGCCACGCCGATCCGACAATGATTGGAAAGTTCAAAACTAGGAAGGTGTGTCTAACTGATAAGTTTGTGATCATAAACCACACAAAGAGTTTAGAGGAGGAAAAAGGAGGAGAGACAAGTTGAGCTCTCTAGAGGGGTCCATCAAGATGAAAGCCATGGTGAGATGCGCTATGATGGACCACCCAGCTTTCCTAGGAGCAGAAGAAGTGAGATTCCTACTAGGACTTGGTAAGAGACACAGAAAATGATATTTCATTTTATTAAGACTAATTTGATAGTGTGGGTGAAATTATACCATCTAGATTGGCGAATAAATAAATAATTAAATTAATCGATCATCTCCATATTGAGATGTAGTCTTAGGATATTGTGAGGCTTCATTCTACCTGCAGAAGAATCATGAATCATAATTTAGCAAAGCATTAAATGTGTGCTTATATATATGTATATTGATAGAACATTCTTCGCCAAGCTAAATGATGGGTTCCCACAGCAAAGACTTATTTCAAGTCCTTCCCATTTAAGATATGATCTAGCAAAGATCCTAGATCCCTGTCATTTGTCTTAATGGTCTTACTAAAGTCATATGTGTGAAAATAGTCCATGATGGGGCGGAAGGATACAGTTATCTCTTCTAAGTTATATCCTTGGATGGATTTGCCCATCTTGAAGCCATGTGATGTGTAGTTGGTTAGGGGGGGCAGAATGTATTTAGCATTCTATAATGATGTCTAGGATTAGACATGCCCATCCTGATATCATGAGGTTTTCTCTGAACAGAAGTAATGTATAACTTATGTTCCTACTTTGATATCCTAACCTAATAATAGCTTGGTTATAATGTGACAAGTTATTTCCACTCACATGTATTGTTAAGCTTGTAATGCTTTATATTAACGCTATATATTGTAGGAGAGAACCTGGGGTGGTGGTAGACGGGAGGTACGTGCCCCCGGGGGTCCTGGCCCCGGTGGAGTAAGAGCCGGAAAAGTGCATTTTGCAGCGGTTATGCTATTAACACAGCGGATCCGGGCCGGCTCTTATTGGGAGCAGGCAGATATGCGGGCGGGTGCCTGTCTCCCCACGGTCCAGGCCAGGTTTTGCAGGGAAGGGTTAAAACCTGAACAGCAACAAGGGTGTGGTGCGCAATGTGGAGCTTCTGTGTTCTCTGGCTGTGAGAGTAAGAAGTGGAGGTGAGCTGGGCTGTGGGCTGAGGCCTGTAAAGGAGTGTGCAGGGACCCGCAGCTGAAGCCAGGAGGGATCCATGTCCTGTGGCTAGAAGCAGGACCCATGGACTTACTTCACCAAGGAGAAAAAGGTGACATTACTCCTGGCTTTAAATAGACTTTGCTTTATGTGACTGAAACAGGCCTCAAGCAGCCTGCAGCAGGGACTTGCTGTGTTTGAACTATTATTTTGCTGTTGTGTGTGACCACCCTCCCTATGAACTGCACCGTCTTTCACAAATATGCACCGTGTGAATAAACAAAGCATTGTGTTTTACACCAAGACCGGTCTGTGTTGCCTCTATACTGCACTCGCTACCAGAGCGGATCCCCACTAATTATATATATATATTCATTCATTTGCATGTAACATTGTGTTTATTTACTTCTATATGTTTATAACCTTGTAACCAATAAACCTGTGTATTATTGTACAGTATAATGCAGAACTACATGTTTATCATTAATGTCATCTCACGTCAAAAAGAACTTATATAGTCGGACTCAGATGTGAATTGTATCAATTAGGTTGTCTACAATTCACCAGGTCATGATTTTAAGAAGTTGACAAATTTTATAAATTAAATTTTTTTATGGTTAATTATTTTTATGACCATAATTAATACCTAGGAGGCGGACACTGAGCACACAAAGTGTAAGCTCCTCCCTCTTCAGCTATACCCTTCCTGCAGGGACCAAGCTAAGGCAGTTTGTGCAAAAGCAGGAGAAGCCAGACAAGGAAAAAAAACAAAAAACAAAAAAAAACACTATGTACAAAGCCAGACCCACACAGGCCCGAAAAGGCCCTTAAAAGGGACACTGTCGGTCCTTCTGAGCAGAATTAGATCTTTATATGCCCTCCTAGGTCTTGTAATAAGTTTCCAATTCATATAAGTATTATCCCTGTGCGCATTATAAACCGTAAAAAAGAATCTTTATAATCACCTGTCAATCAACTGTCCTTTATGCCCAAGGGGCGTTCTTTGCGCCACATTTGTGCCCAGCCGCGCCCCAACTGCCGGATCCTTCGACACGCCCATCTCATTAGAATTCACTTCGCTGGGCGGTATTTTCCCGTTCCCGACATTCGGAGATCCCGCGCATGCCCAATACGAAGTTACGGTCATCGGCCTCAATAGGAGACGCAGGTGCGATGTGATCCCGGCAAGTGAGGGTGCCGGGCGCATGCGCAGGATCTCGGAATGTCGGGGACAGGAAAATACCGCCCAGCGAAGTGAATTCTAATGAGAAGGGCGTGACTAAGGATCCGGCAGTTGGGGCGCGGCTGGGCACAAATGTGGCGCAAAGAACGCCCCTTGGGCATAAAGAACAGTTGATTGACAGGAGATTATAAAGATTATTTTTCACGGTTTACAATGCGCACAGGGATAATACTTATATGAATTGGAAACTTATTACAAGACTTAGGAGGGCATATAAAGATCTAATTATGCTCAGAATGCCGACACCACCTTCGGCATGAAGGACTGCACAGGGTGAAGGACCACCTTATCCTGATGGAGGATCAGGAAGGGCGACAGACATTACAGAGCTGCGAGTTCCGACACTCTACGGGTAGAAGTAATTGCAACCAAAAAAGCCACCTTATAAGACAGGAAGTGCAGCGACACCTGCTGCAAAAGGCTCAAACGGAGAAGATTGGAGAGCGTTGAACACTAGATTAAGATCCCAAGAATCCAATGGAGGACGGAAGGGGGGGCGCAACATGCGCCACCCCCTGCAGAAAAGTCAGAACCGCCGAAAGCAAAGCTAAATTTCGCTGAAAAAGAATAGAGAGCCAAAACCTGACCTTAGAGGGAGCTGAGAGCCAGCCCCAAATCCATGCCCGTCTGCAGAAAAGACAAGAGACGCGGCAAAGAAAAGCGAATGGGAGACAGCTGTCGCTGCTCGCACTAACTAAAGTAGGACTTCCAGGTCCAGTGGTAGATTCTGGAAGACGACGGCTTCCTGGCCCCAATCATGGTCTGGGCCACCGCATCCGAAAAACCCTGAGCCTTCAGTACGGCGGCTTCAACAGCCATGCCGTTAAATGTAGGGACCCTAAATTCGGGTGGAAGATCGGCCCCCGTGACAGCAGGTCCTCCCAGAGAGGAAGACACCAAGGTTAGTCGGTGAGAAGGGCGACTAGGGACGTGTACCACACCCTGCACGGCCAATCTGGGGCCACAAGAATGACGGGCAGTCCCTCGGACCTGATCTTCCGGAGAAGACACAGAATGAGAGGAAGAGGTGGGAACACGTAAGGAAGCGTGAACCGACTCCACGGCATCACCAGCGCATCGCATGCCAGGGCCATGAGATCCACATCCGGCCGATCTGACCTCTCGCAGATGGCCCGAAAGACCTAGTAACATAGTACATAAGGCCGAAAAAAGACATTTGTCCATCCAGTTCGGCCTGTCATCCTGCAAGTTGATCCAGAGGAAGGCAAAAAATAAAAAAAACCCTGTGAGGTAGAAGCCAATTTTCCCCACTTTAGGGGAATAAAAAATTCCTTCCCAACTCCAATCAGAATAACTCCCTGGATCAACGACCCCTCTCTAGTAGCTATAGCCTGTAATATTATTACACTCCAGAAATACATCCAGGCCCCTCTTGAATTCCTTTATTGTACTCACCATCACCACCTCCTCAGGCAGAGAGTTCCATAGTCTCACTGCTCTTACCGTAAAGAATCCTCTTCTATGTTTGTGTACAAACCTTCTTTCCTCCAGACGCAGAGGATGTCCCCTCGTCACAGTCACAGTCCTGGGGATAAATAGATGATAGGAGAGATCTCTGTACTGACCCCTGATATATTTATATATAGTAATTAGATCTCCCCTCAGTCGTCTTTTTTCTAAAGTGAATAACCCTAATTTTGATAATCTTTCAGGGTACTGTAGTTGCCCCATTCCAGTTATTACTTTAGTTGCCCTCCTCTGGACCCTCTCCAGCTCTGCTATGTCTGCCTTGTTTACAGGAGCCTAGAACTGTACACAGTACTCCATGTGTGGTCTGACTAGCGATTTGTAAAGTGGTAGGACTATGTTCTCATCACGGGCATCTATGCCCCTTTTGATGCAACCTATTATCTTATTGACCTTGGCAGCAGCTGCCTGACACTGGTTTCTACAGCTTAGTTTGCTGTTCACTAAAATTCCTAGGTCCTTTTCCATGTCAGTGTTACCGAGTATTTTACCATTTAGTATGTACGGGTGACTTGCATTATTCCTTTCCATGTGCATAACCTTACATTTGTCAGTGTTAAACCTCATCTGCCACTTATCTGCCCAAGCCTCCAATCTATCCAGATCCCTCTGTAGTAGTATACTGTCCTCTTCCGTGTTAATTACTTTACACAGTTTAGTGTCATCTGCGAAAATTTATATTTTACTATGCAAGCCTTCTACAAGATCATTAATAAATATATTGAAGAGAATAGGGCCCAATACTGACCCCTGAGGTACCCCACTAGTGACAGTGACCCAATCTGAGTATGTACCGTTAATAACCACCCTCTGTTTTCTATCATTGAGCCAGTTACTTACCCACTTACAGACGTTTTCTCCCAGTCCGAGCATTCTCACTTTATATACTAACCTTTTATGTGGTACAGTGTCAAATGCTTTGGAGAAGTCCAGATATACGACTTCCATTCATTCGCCGCTGTCAAGTCTAGAACTTACCTCCTCATAGAAACTGATTAAATTAGTTTGGCATGACCGATCCCTCATGAAGCCATGCTGATATGGCGTTATTTGCTTATTTCCGTTGAGATGCTCTAACATAGCATCTCTCAGAAAACCTTCAAACAGTTTACCCACAACAGATGTTAAACTTACCGGCCTATAGTTTCCTGGCTCTGTTTGTGGACCATTTTTGAATATTGGCACCACATTTGCTATGCGCCAATCCTGTGGGACATTCCCTGTCAGTATAGAATCTGCAAATATCAGAAATAAGGGTCTGGCTATGACATTACTTAAAGGGATTCGGTCACCAGGTTTCACCCCTGTCAGCTAAAAATATGCTGATGTTCAGGGCGTCTTCACGATTCCTAATGTGGGCTTATAAATGTCATATGTGGGTTTATTTAGCTAAAAAACAGCTTTTACTAACCTGTCAGTCAAACAAATAAGGTGCCCAAGGGGATGTTAATGGATGCAAGGTGCCGGCCGCACCCGCCGCCGTTCGTGCCCAGCGCCGCCTTTCCCGACTTCTGCGCCGCCTCCTAATCCTCTGTGCCGCCTCTCGCTCTCCCTCCCTCCCCCCCTCCTTCTGCTGTAAGATCTAGCGCTTGCGCACAGGGCTCTGCCTGATGCGCCCGTGCAGACTTCTCCATTTGGCTTCTTACAGCGAAGTGCACATGCGCCGGCACTTCGCTCAACCCCTGTATGCGTGAGATCTTACAGCAGAAGGAGGGGGGAGGGAGGGAGAGCGAGAGGCGGCACAGAGGATTAGGAGGCGGCGCAGAAGTCGGGAAAGGCGGCGCTGGGCACGAACGGCGGCGGGTGCGGCCGGCACCTTGCATCCATTAACATCCCCTTGGGCACCTTATTTGTTTGACTGACAGGTTAGTAAAAGCTGTTTTTTAGCTAAATAAGCCCACAGATGACATTTATAAGCCCACATTAGGAATCGTGAAGACGCCCTGAACATCAGCACATTTTTAGCTGACAGGGGTGAAACCTGGTGACAGAATCCCTTTAATTCCCTTAGGATACGGGGGTGTATGCATCTGGTCCTGGCGATTTGTATATTTTAATCTTATTAAGTCGCTGTTGTACTTCTTCGTGGGTCAGACAGGACACTTTTAATGGGGAATTTATTTTTACATTCTGCATTTCATCTGACAGTTTATTTTCCTCAGTGAATACATTGGACAAAAAAATATTTAACAGCTTTGCTTTCTCCTCGTCGCTCTCTCCGACTCCCCCCACATTTTGCTTTAAAGGGCCGACAGCTTCAGATTTATACTTTTTAACATTTATATAATTGAAGAACATTTTAGGGTTAGTTTTACTCTCTTTGGCAAATAATCTCTCGGTCTCTAGTTTGCCCGCTTTTATTTGTTTTTTACATGTTCTATTTTTTTCCTTATAGTTTTTCAGTGCTTCCGTGCTACCCTCCTGTTTTAGTGATTTATATGCTTTCTTTTTGTCATTTATTGCTTTCTTTACAGTTCTATTTATCCACATTGGTTTCTTTTTGTTCCTTAACCTTTTATTCCCATACGGTATGTACCTCTCACAATGAGATTTTAGGATGCTTTTAAAGATATCCCATTTTGTGGCAGTATTTTTATTTTTGAGGACTTTGTCCCAGTTAGTTAGGCCTATGGCCTCTCTTAGTTGGCTAAATTTAGCTTTTTTGAAGTTTGGTATTTTTGTTCCTCTCTGTAGAAACGCTCTTTTGAATGATAATTGGAAGGTTATTACTTTATGGTCACTATTTCCTAGGTGTCCCCCAACCTGCAAGTCTGTTGTTCTGTCAGGCCTATTGGTTAATACTAAGTCTAGTATGGCCGTTACTCTCGTTGGGTCCTGAACCAGTTGGGAAAGGTAATGGTCTTTGGTTATTGCCAAGAACCTGTTTCCCTTATGAGATGTACAAGTTTCAGTTTCCCAGTCTATATCTGGGTAGTTGAAGTCCCCATAATAACCACCTCATTATGATTTGCCGCCTTGTCTATCTCGTTTAGAAGTAGATTTTCTGTGGACTCTGGTATATTAGGTGGTTTATAATAAACTCTAAATAAACTAAAAAATTAGTAATTTATTATTATTTTTGCCTCCATGTATTTCTACCCACAGTGACTCCACATGTTCATGTCCCTCACTTATATCTTCTCGGACTGTGGGCTTTAGACAGGACTTTACATAAAGGCAGACCCCTCCCCCTCTCCGGTTTTGACGATCCTTTCTAAACAGACTGTAACCTTGTACATTAACTGCCCAGTTATAGCCATCATCCAGCCATGTCTCAGTTATTCCCACTATGTCATAGTCCTCCTCACACATCACTAATTCCACTTCTCCAGTTTTATTAGTCAGGCTTCTGGCATTAGTATACATACAATTAAGAGGTTTATGTATATTTTTTACCCTACACCTTTCTTTCTGAACTGTTCTAGTCCCTCCTTCCATTCCTCCCCGTCCCACTACCTTGCCCCTGGACTCTATCTGCACTATCTTCCCCATCTATAGTGTAATTTCCCTCCCCCCCCAGTCCCTAGTTTAAACACTCCTCCAACCTTCTAGCCATCTTCTTCCCCAACACAGCTGCCCCTTCCCCATTGAGGTGCAGCCCGTCCCTACGATAGAGCCTGTAGCCGATAGAGAAGTCGGCCCAGTTCTCCAGGAACCCAAACCCCTCCTTCCTACACCAGTTATTGAGCCACTTGTTAATCTCCCTAATCTCCCGCTGCCTTTCTTGTGTGGCCCGTGGTACAGGCAGTATTTCGGAAAATACTACCTTTGAGGTCCTTGCTCTAAGCTTTTGACCTAAATCCCTGAAATCATTTTTAAAGACTCTCCACCTACCCTTAACTTTGTCATTGGTTCCGATATGGACCATGACCGCTGGATCTTCTCCAGCTCCTCCCAGTAATCTGTCAACCAGATCCGCGATGTGTCGAACTCTAGCGCCAGGAAGATAGCACACTGTTCGGCGATCACGGTCTTTGTGACAGATTTCCCTATCTGTTCCCCTAATAATGGAGTCTCCCACTACCAGCACCTGTCTGGCCTGCCCTGCTCTCCTGCTTACTGGAGCTGACATTCCCCTGACTGGCAGGGGAAGTGTCTGGCTGCAGCAGTGCTCTCCCTGAACTGACATACCCCTCATCTGCCAAACGTGCAAACTTGTTGGGGTGTGTCAGATCAGAGCTAGCCTCCCTGGCACTCTTCCCTCTACCCCCCTTTCTAACGGTTACCCAGCTAGCTACCTCACTTTCCTCAGCCTCCTCTCTGTCACCCTCCCCCTCATCTACCCCAAAGAGTGCTTGCACGGTGAGAAGCAAGCACTCCTGCGGGTGAAAAGCCCACTCGCCGGGATAGACACGATCCCGGCTGAGGAAGTCTGCGATCCAGATGTTGATGCCGGGTATGTGAACTGCCGACAGTGCCAAAACATGTTTCTTCGCCCAGCTGAGAATCAGCGCGATCTCCGCCACGACTGCTGGGCGCCACCCTGGTGAATGATGTACGCCACCGCCGTGGAGTTGTCGGACTGAACCCGCACCAGACAACCCCCGAGATGGTAGGCCCAATGTCGCAGAGAGCCGAATCGCCCTCAACTCCAGAACATTGATTGGATGGAAGCGCTACTCACGTGACCATACTCCTTGAACAGATATTTTCCAACCCTTCTTCTCCTTCTCCCCCCCCCCCCCCCATGACTGCTGCCAGAACCTTCATAAAGACCCTGGGAGCTGTGGCCAGGCTGAACGGGAGGGCTACAAACTGGTAGTGAAATGGACCCACTGCGAATCGGAGAAACCTCTGATGACTGACGCATATGGGCACGTGAAGATAAGCGTCCTTGATGTCTATCTCCCCCGGTTCCATGGACGCAATGACCGACCTCAGTGACTCCATCCAGAATCTGCGGATGCGAAGAAAACGGTTGAGCACCTTGGAGGTCCAGAACGTCACCTCTTTTTTGGGAACCACAAAGAGATTGGAGTAAAACCCCTGAAAACAGTCTTGCGCAGGAACCAGAACAATCAAACCTTGCTGCAGCAGCGTGCCAATTGACAGAAAAAAAAAAAGAATCTGCGGCTGCGGGAGAGGTCGGAGGAGACGACCGAAAAAAGCGGGACGGAGGGGATGACTTGAAATTCAGCTTGTAGCCCTCTGCAATGACCTTCCACACCCACACATCTGAGACGTGAGCCAGCGAAACATGCTAAAACACATGAAGCCGGCCGCCTACCCGAATGGAGGGCGCCGGGAGTAACCAGTCATGCAGCGGAGTTCTTAGGATTAAAGGACTTGGAGCCCTGTTGACGGGAACACCAGGAAGGGGCGAGGCTTGAAGGAAGATTTGCGCTTCTGATCCGTGGTCGACTTGTTGGAGGCCCTCTTGGGGCTGGAAAAACTCAGAAAGGAACGAAAAAAAGGCTTTCACTTTTTTGACCTATTAGACCGCACCCTGTTCTGTGGCAAATGGGTGCTCTTACCACCTGTAGCGTCCAAAATGATCTCATCCAGGTGCTTACCAAAAAGTCTGCTGCCGGTAAAGGGGAGGGCCTTCAGGGTCCACTTTGAAGCATTATCTGCCGCCCAGCAAGAGAGCCATAGGGTACAGCGAATAGCCACCAACAGGGCTGACAAGCGCGGCATCAGTCTGGCCACATCCAAAGATGCTTCACAAATATATGCACTGGCATGCGAGAGCTGCAGGGTCACATCTGCAAGTTCCCCCGAGGGGATTCCCAAGTAGAGACCCTGACGTAAATTACTTGCCCACTCCCCCATAGCCTTGCTCACCCATGTAGAGGCAAATACTGGCTGCAGCGCTGTACCCACTGCTTCAAAGGCAGATTTTGCAAACGCTTCCAGCTTCTTATCTTTGATATCAGAGAAAGAAGCCCCATCCTCCATTGGCAAGGTAGTATGTTTAGCCAAGCATAGGTTTAGTCAACTATAGGTGGAGCCGACCATTTCTTAGTCAAATCCTCCAGAAAAGGATAAAGGACATTCAAGCTTTTTGGCAACATAAAACGTCTATCAGGGAAATTCCACTCCTTGGAGAGAGAGGAATCAAACTCCTGGTGGTTGGGGAAACACTTGTGCGAGTGACGGGACCTTCTAAAGGAAAAACCCAAGCAGGCAGATGACGTGCAGGATCCTCAACAACTGCCGTAATTAGATTGTCCACCATGGAGGACAGTTTGGATGACTGACCCTCCAGCGAGACAACAGCCTCATCTGCCCCTCTCTCCTCAGAACATACCTCTTCAACTGAGGACACGTCGGAGTGAGACTCCCTAGTGGGAGGAGTAGAGGCTGAGGAAACGGGAGTCACAGACACCCTTTTAGGGGAGGATGTTCTGGCCCGTTTTGTGGGACGGTCGCGATTGGCACGCGCCCCATGATCCCCAGAGTCGGACCAGTCAGAGGACTGCCTTGCCGACAAACGCCCCAATATTTCCACAATGGCCCTGTTGGTATTGGAGACATCCTGTACAACCGTAGACAGGGAACGCGCCCATTCTGGTTCTTCCGTAGGTTGGACAGCAGGAACCATCGGGGGAGTCTGACTGAGGGGATGGAAATTTTGCGCGACACGACACACAAGCAAAATGAAGCACCAAGTGGTCCACCTGCTTCGGGACCTGGGGCCAGACATAATGACACCCCTGGCACCCCAATGAGGATAAGGGGAAGGTTAGAGCTGAGGACATGGGTTGCTAGATGGCCGCTAGCACATCCGCAATATCCAGTCCCCATAGCTCTGTGTGCTTTTATTGTGTAAAAAAAAAAACTATTTGATACATATGCAAATTAACCTGAGATGAGTCCTGTCCATGAGATGACAGGACTCATCTCAGGTTAATTTGTATATGTATCAAATAGTTTTTTTTTTACACAATAAAAGCACACATTGCTATGGGGACTGGGTATTGCGGATGTACTAGCGGCCATCTAGCAACCCATGTCCTCAGCTCTATAGACAAATCTCGGTGACAGGTTCCCTTTAAGGCATTTGTTTTGGACGGATCATGTTGTATTAAATCAAAACTGAACAAACTGGATCCGGTATGAAAATCATTGCAGGTAAATGGAGGCCAGATCCATTTTTTCCGCTAATAAATAAAAAACAAAAACAAAACGATCCGGCATAAAAATCAACAAAACGGGTACGTTTTGTCCCTATTCATTGTCAATGAAACTGAAGAGAGAAAACGGAACCATTTAATTTCAGTTTTGAGATCCTCTGTCAGACATATATAATAATATATATACTGTCAACTTACTGGAGAGGTCACTTGGAGAAAGGATATGATAGTTGAAGTTTCTTTTTACGAGGATTCCCGAGATTCTTTTACCTTGTCCCGGCTTCTTATCAGCAAGCAAACCCATTACCTATGATAAATAAAGTAGATTCTGAATTGCAAGTATAGCACCTCCTGAAAACCAGACAGGGGGCGCCCATAGACTGGGGCCGGCAAGGTAAAACTGGTATAATGGTGTGTTGAGAGGCTTCTTACATCGGACCCCTTACCTTGGCCAGTTTTTCTCCTCGGAAGTTTAGAGTAACAGCTTCAGTGTTCCTGGGGTTGTGAACCTCAATATCGACCTCATCGTTGTCTTCATATTCACGGATGAGAGCAGCTTTAAGACGCGCCATTTCATTCTGCTCACCGTGCACCAGTATCTGTATGAATTCAGTTACGTGTCATTCATGAAACACCAGGAAGGGCAGGAGAACTCTGTTCCATTCATAGATTTCCCAAGAATACTAATAAACAGTACATAAAAGATTCTCATAACCATCTGAAGGACTCACCACATGAGGGGGCTTTAGTGCACGGATAAATTCACTGGTTTGCTGGTAATCTGTGTGTGCAGAGAAAGAAATGTAATCCACAGACATCTTCAGAGGCAGCTTCTGGCCAGACATGGTGGTGATCTCCTCAGGCTCCGACATAATGTGCTGGGGAGAGAAGTTGTTTGGTAACTGGTAATTGGGCCGCAAGTCTTACAAAGGGATGTAACTTAGTTTTCTTCTACCACCTCCAGGTGGAATAATGTGAATAAAGCTAAGACGTCCACCAAGCTGGAGACAGCAATGTTAGATACTACAAAAATAATAATAATAATTCTTCATAATAATAATAATAATTCTACACCGAGCTGTCCGGACTTTCAGATCCTAAAATGGGAGAAACTTGCTCCATGAAAGTATATAACTCTGGGGTAATAACACTGCATAAAGCAAAATAAGTCATCCTATTATTCCCTGCCTCTAGCAGGACCTTATAGGTGTACAAAGAAGTCAGACGTGGGGTGTCACACATTGTGGCAAACCCCTTAGATTCTGCAGTCACTAGGTATTGCAGCAACATCTCCACTATGTCTCTGACACTATTTCTCACATGGGATGTCCCCTTCATGGCAACCCCTTTTCTACATACAGATATGCTGCTGATCGTCATGGGACCAGCGTCTGAATCTGCCAGAAAATATGCGATATTACTGGGGAAAGTTCTTGGCAGCCACAGATTTCCCATATGGTACGACAAACCATCTATTTAAAAAAAATAATAAAATGGACAACCATGTAATGCATATATCCGAGTCTTCTAGAGTGTGAAATCTTTGCAACGGCTATGTTCTGGCCGAGTGGGATCCAGAGCGGGAAACCTCTCCGCAGAGATGTGGAAAAGGACAATGTTCGGAGGAACAACAAATTACAGGTCTCATAACTGCAGCTATAAAGTTCTGCACAGCCTGGAATATGCTGCAGCCACACACCTGATAATATCAGGCGCCAATGGTTTATGATGAAAGCTGCCCAGGTGTAAAGTACTGACAGACATCCACTCACAGACCTCACTTACCTTTGCTAGCGTTCCCTCCACACAGTACCCAGCGATGATCACACCGTTTCTTTTATCGGTACACCAGCTCTCAAACAGCTCTCTAGATAAACCGCTCTGCATCATACCCGGAGAGGCCATCACTACACTGGAACCTATGTCGTCAAAGTGATCCATGCTCTGAAATTGCAAGATGTAACGTTTCCCTCTTGTAAACACATAGCAAATGCATTTATAGAAAGCCCAGAGATTGCAGCACACAATATGCGGTCAGACCTTCAGGTTGCTGATGTGCTTGAAGACAAACGGGTTATTGACGTTGATTTGCTTGCGGATCTTGTCGTTCATAGCGTTGACATAAGTCTGGTACACGGCCATACACTTCTTAGCCAGCGACGAGGCGTAGTATATGGGGATGTCGTGTAGCTCCGGGTGGTTCTGCCAGTATTCATCTGCAAGGAGGATTACAGACCATACGTTATATCTGATCTTAAGATCACCATACAGATTGGCTAAGGATAGTCATTGCACTTTTGTAGTCTGGAGACAATACGGTGCTAGAACTTGCAGGTTGTGCTGATGCAATACGAGCATAGTAGAAGACTGGCTAGAGAGATTTTGCTCCCGGCTGTTTGTTAAAGACAGACATCATGTGCGTAGTGAAGACCAATACTATCCTGTATTAAAAGGGTTGTCTAATCTGGACATTTATGCATATCAAAAGGATATATCAGGGATGCTCAAGCTGTTTTAAAACCACACCTCCCAGCATGCCTCCACAACCTACAGCTATTAGTTGTAGTTTTGCAACAGCTGGAGGGCCGCAGGTTGAGCATCCCTGGGATATACCACACATGTCTGACAGATGCAGGTCCGATCTATGGGACCTGCTCATATGGCAAGAATGAGGCCCCAAGGTGAATGAAGACCAAGCAGTGCATGCACACCCACCTCTCCATTCATTCACCGTGGGATGGGCCCATAGACCTGTTAAAGGGTTTCTATCACTTCGTATGCCATAATTAGCTCTCAGACACTAGCGATCCGCTAGTGTCTGCTCTGGCCAACCATCCTAATATAAGAGCTTTTTGGGCAGCCGTTTTGCTAAAAAAATAACTTTTATAAATATGCTAATGAGCCTCTAGGTGCTATGTGGGCGTCATTAGCACCTAGAGGCTCCGTCTACCTTCATACACAGCCACCGCCCAGCGCGTCCCTCCAGCCCGCCCATCTCCTGATGAATGCGATCCTCCGTGTGACGCAACGGACGAATTCTCGCGCATGCGCCGTGCGCGGCTGTATTCGGCGCATGCGCAGAGAATGTCTGACCGCTTCCCTGCTCAGACATCTCCACTGCGCCTGCGCCGATGACGTCATAGTGCTCCAAGGAACAGGCGCAGTGGAGATGTCTGAGCAGGGAAGCGGTCAGACATTCTCTGCGCATGCGCCGAATACAGCCGCGCACGGCGCATGCGCGAGAATTCGTCCGTTGCGTCACACGGAGGATCGCATTCATCAGGAGATGGGCGGGCTGGAGGGACGCGCTGGGCGGTGGCTGTGTATGAAGGTAGACGGAGCCTCTAGGTGCTAATGACGCCCACATAGCACCTAGAGGCTCATTAGCATATTTATAAATTATTTTTTTAGCAAAACGGCTACCCAAAAAGCTCTTATATTAGGATGGTTGGCCAGAGCAGACACTAGCGGATCGCTAGTGTCTGAGAGCTAATTATGGCATACGAAGTGATAGAAACCCTTTAAGTGCAACTATTAGATAGTTATGACCTATTCAACCCATATGCCATTAATGTCCAGATGGAAATACCCCTTTCTGAGGGGTTTTCAGAGATTTTTGAACTGATGACTTATCCTCTTCCACAGCTTTCCCCCGGCTCACCAAGGACAGCGCTATATATAGCTGATGTGAATGGGGCTGAGCTGCGATACCAACCACTTCAATAGAGCGGAGCTGCACCTAGGCACGTGAACAATGAACCCGACGTCACATGGCCTAGGGCAGGGATCAGCAACCTGCGGCTCTCCAGCTGTTGTGAAACTACAATTCCCAGCATGCTCCATTTATTTCGATGGGAGTTCTGAGAAGAAAACAGCAAGTAGGCATTTTGGGAATTGTAGTTTCACAACATCTGGAGAGCCGCAGGTTGCTGATCCCTGGCCTAGGGAATGCTCAGAGAAGGCCGTGGCGCCTTCTCAAACAGCTGATGGACGGGGATCATGGGTGTCAGATTCCAACTGATCAGATACTTGGAGGATAGGCCATCAGTTTTAAAATCTCAGAAAACCTTTTTAAGATGCTATGGGAAGATAATCAAAACCATTCACCTAAGATTAACAGAAGTTCTTGAGCTCGTCCAAGAGCAAACACCGGGATGAGTCCTCTTCCTCCCCGGTTCACGATGTCATGTACTGTGTTACAGAATCTGGCCTCCCTCTCCTCCCGCTTCTCATGTATATGTGTGCCATAAGTGGACTCCTACAATGGATGGAAACAGGTTGTTAGTACAGACATAACCAGGACTAAATGCAGAATGACCTCCTTTCCCAAGACACTGTCTAGCCCATTTCTCCAAAACAGCAATATATTTCAGCCAGTTGTAGAGGTTTAAGGCTCACCTAGCCTCCCTTCGTGCACTTACATGTATATAGGAGAAAACTGGTAATACAGCAATTCCATCACAAGTGTTTATTATCAGACGTGAGCAGGCACGAGCCAGTAACTAAGCAAAGTATGTGCGGATCCCCATCATCCTCCTGCAATAAAGTTATAAGAAGGCAGGCCTGCCATTGCCAATTTAGATCGGATGTCATTTACAACGCGCGATGATAGAAGTCATTGGAAGCGGGATTTTCCTGCTGCTTTTCTGCAGCATTAGTTATACTCCGTGCCAAAAAAAATACCACACCAAGAAGCTGTTGGAATGGAATGAAACTTTCTATGTGCGAATGTAATAATGATGTGTAAGTGATCACAATATAAGAGTAAAAGGATGAGTTTATTGGGGAAAATTTTACAAACTGAAAGGAGGCTCTAGGACCTGTTGTGCCGCCTCTATCCTGGATATAAGATGAGATATGGTTGGGCATGGAGGCATACAGATTTTGTACGGTATCCTGCGGCACATGTGCCCACAGATGTTCCAGTTGGGCCAGTAGATCCTTCACTCTCGAAGGTGCCGATAAATCTGGTGACTAGGCAGGCCAAGGAAGTGTGCAACCCTTGCTTTGTGTGGGCAAACATTATTTGGCTGAAAAATGCCAGCTGGAAGCCCTGCCATGACATTTCTACCAGAGTGCGTTATTTTTTTTGTCAATGAACATTATAATATAAATATTATATATATATATAAATAAATAAATAAGAGAATTTCTGAAAATAAACACAAAGGGAATGTACTATATGCAGTGCACCAATATAAGAAGAGTAGTTCCATGTAAGGCTCTGCAGCTTCCATTCATAAAAGGTGCCATAATGGTTACGCTGGATACCAGCAAATCATGACAGTTCCCACTGACTTTAATGAACTCCATAACATTCTTGCTCTCATCAGGTGTTGGACTTCATAGAGAGATCTTGAAATATGACACTTACAATGATTAGAATATCTGGCTTAATATTCGGAATTTCTGCTGCCATGAGATGTCTGTCCTCTTGTCTGGAGAAATCACCAGTGTACAGCAACTGTAAAATAGAGAAACCAAGAGTAATCTTAAAAAATAAAACATATATTTTTTTTATTTTGCATAAAGAAACAAAAACCATACCAATGAAATCTGATTAACTTCTATACTTAACGCTTGTCAAGGATTTTCTTAAAGTTCTCCCCACCCAGCGGAACCTGTGAAGACACCAATACTCACTGGCTCCCTAAAGCTCAGTTTAGACGTCTTCATTGGACTTCTTGTCCCAGCCTGTAAACTTCCTGCATGGACGGGGTCACATGTGCCACTAAAGCCAATGACTGACTGGCCTCAGCAGTGATGAGCTGAGGCCAGTTATCGGCTGCAGCAGCACACATGACCCTGTCCGTGCAGGAAGTTTACAGGCTGGGGCTGGTAGGCCAGTGAGGAGCCTGAATGGAGCAAAGCAAGTAAGTATTGCTGGCTTCAGTTCCCAGTTGGTGGTGTGGGGGGGAATGCAAAAAAATTAGATTTTTGTACTTACCGTAAAATCTGTTTCTCTTCCGTTCATTGGGGGGACACAGGCTTTGACCATGGGTATAGCTGTTGCAGCGAGGAGGCGGACACTGAGCACACAAAGGCCGAATGCACGCGGCCGTGAGCGGTCCGTGGTATGCCGGCCTGGATTCCTGCTGACAGCAGGAGTGCACGGCGTCATTGGTTGCTACGACGCTGTGCGCTTCATGCCGCCACTGCACTACAGTAACGCGGAACACTCGTGACGCGGAACACGGCCGTGTGCATTCTGCCAAAGTGTAAGCTCCTCCCTCTTCAGCTATACCCTTCCTACAGGGACCAAGCTAAATCAAACTGCTCGTCCTTACCCACAAAGCCATCCACAGTGCTGCACCACCCTACATCTCTTCCCTCATCTCTGTCTACCACCCTACCCGTGCTCTCTGTTCAGCCAATCACTTACGACTGACTTCCACAAAAATCCAAACCTCTCCCGGCCTCAAGATTTCTCCCGAGCTGCACCGGTTCTCTGGAATGCCCTACCCCAAGAAATCAGGCTTAATCACAACATACACAATTTTAAGCGTTCGCTAAAAACACATCTTTTTAGGGTGGCCTATCACCTCCCTTGATCTAACCTCCCATAGCCCATTTATCATTCCCTGAAGCTGAGCCTCCACTGCACCCAGAAGCACTTCGTATATTGGCTGCTGACCGGCTCATGTGGCTTTATATCTGCTCCCCTATTCTCCCAAGATGGCTGTACTATCGTACATAACAAGCACTTCTACCTTTTGTGTCACCCCTATCCCCTCATAGACTGTAAGCTCTTGCGAGCAGGGCCCTCATTCCTCTTGTTGTAATAATCTACTTGTCTGTTGCCATGTTATTTATGACTGTTTGTACATGAACCTCTGAACTGAAAGGCGCTGTGGAATATGTTGGCGCCAACACAGGCCCGAAAAGGCCCTTAAACAAAAGAATGGGTGGGAGCAGTGTCCCCCAATGAACGGAAGAGAAACAGATTTTACGGTAAGTAGAAAAATCTAGTTTTCTCATTCGTCTGATTGGGGGACACAGGCTTTGACCATGGGACGTTACAGAGCAGTCCCCAAGGGTGGGCATAACAAGAAACCCTCCAGTCAGAGAACTGCCATCTGCAAAACTCTACGCCCCAAAGACACGTCAGCAGACGCAAAGGTGTGCACTCTATAAAACTTGGAAAAAGTATGCAAAGATGCCCAAGTAGCCGCCTTGCACACCTGAAGGGCCGAAGCCCCGTGATGCACCGCCCAGGAGGCCCCCACTGCCCGAGCCGAATGAGCAGTCACCCGGAAGGGCGGGGCCCGATCCTTAACGCGGTACGCTTCCACAATAGCCAAACGAATCCATCGGGAAATGGAAGTCTTTGACGCTGCCAGACCCCGTCTCGGTCCCTCTGGAATCACAAACAGGGAATTCGTTTGCTGTAAAGATGCCGTCTGGGACAGATAGACTTGAACGGCTCGTACTAAATCCAGGGTATGGAGTGACCGCTCCCGAGGATGAGACGGGTCCAGGCAAAATGAAGGGAGAATAATCTCCTCATTTAGATGGAATGCAGACACCATCTTCGGCAGGAAGGACTGCACAGGGCGAAGGACCACCTTATTCTGATGAAGGATCAGAAAGGGCGACCTACATGACAGAGCAGCGAGTTCCGACACTGTACGGATAGAAGTAATTGCAACCAAAAAAGCCACCTTATAAGACAGGAAGCGCAGCAACACCTGCTGCAAAGGCTCAAACAAAGAAGATTGGAAAACGTTAAGCACTAGATTAAGATCCCAAGGATCCAAAAGGAGGACGGAAGGGGGGGGCGCAACATGCCCCACCCCCTGCAGAAAAGTCTGAACCGCCGAAAGCGAAGCTAAATTCTGCTAAAAAAGAATGGAGAGAGCAGACACTTGCCCTTTGAGGAAGCTGAGAGCCAGTCCCAAATCCATGCCCATCTGCAGAAAAGACAAGAGACGCGGCAAAGAAAAGCGAATGGGAGACAGCTGTCGCTGCTCGCACCGACTAAAGTAGGACTTCTAGGTCCGGTGGTAGATTCTAGAACACGACGGCTTCCTGGCCCGAATCATAGTCTGGACCACCGCATCTGAAAAACCCTGAGCCTTCAGTACGGCAGCTTCAACAACCATGCCGTTAAATGTAGCGACCCTAAATTTGGGTGGAAGATCGGCCCCCGTGACAGCAGGTCCTCCCAGAGAGGAAGACACCAAGGTTTGTCGGCGAGAAGGGCGACTAGGGACGCGTGCCACACCCTGCGCGGCCAATCTGGGGCCACAAGAATGACGTGCAGTCCCTCGTACCTGATCTTCTGGTGAAGACACGGAATTGAGGGGAAGAGGCGGGAACACGTAAGGAAAGTGAACCGACTCCACGGCATAACCAGCGCATCGCATGCCGGGGCCATGGGGGCCCTGGACCGCGGGACAAAGTCCTTGACCTTTATGTTGAACCATAAGGCCATGAGATCCACATCCGGCCGACCCCACCTCTCGCAGATGGCCCGAAAGACCTGCAGGTGAAGAGCACACTCGCCGGGATCAAGACGCTCCCGGCTGAGGAAGTCTGCGATCCAGTTGTTGACGCCGGGTATGTGAACTGCCGACGGTGCCGTAACATGTTTCTCTGCCCAGCTGAGAATCAGTGCAGTCTCTGCCATGACTGCCGGGCGCCGCCCTGGTGATTGATGTACGCCACTGCTGTGGAGTTGTCGTACTGAACCCACACCGGACAACCCCTGAGATGGTCAGCCCAATGTCGCAGAGAGAGTCTAAATCACCCTCAACTCCAGAACATTGATTGGAAGGGAGCACTGCTCGCGTGACCATACCCCTTCAACAGAGAGCTTTTTCCAATACTCTCACACCCAACCCTTGAGGCTTGCGTCAGTTGTTAACACTTTCCAACGGAGAAAGACCATCCACCATCTGAGGGCCCGGCGCACTGGGGCAAGGAGACGCATTGGCCGATCCAAGGAGGCTGAGGAGCAATCGCAGCTGGACAGAATGGCTCGCTGAAGCATTCTGGAATGGAATTGAGCATAGGTAACTGCTTCGGAGGCAGAGCCCATGTGCCCCTGGCCGCAATAAGGGGGGAATCTGAAGACGGAGAGCGGATAGTTTTTCCGGGGGGAAAGAACAACTTGGCCTGACAAATGTCCAGTACTATACCCAGATAAGTCAACCGCTGCGATGGATAAAGACAAGACTTCTGCCTGTTCAGGATCCATCTGAAGTGCTCCAGGGTCTAGAACAATGTTCAAGATGTCCACCGTCCCCTGGAACGACGGACCCTTCACCAGGATCTCGTTTAAGTAAGGAATCAACACGATCCCCCTGGCATGGAGCATGGCCATGACTGCCGAACCGGAGGGCTTCAAACTGGTAGTGTAATGGACCCACTGCGAACCGAAGAAACCTCTGATGACTGACGCATATGGGCAAGTGAAGCTAAGCGTCCTTGAGGTCTATCGAGGACAGGTACTCCCCCGATTCCATGGACACAGTGACCGAACTCAGTGACTCCATCTGAAATCTGCGGACGCAAAGGAAACGGTTGAGCACCTTGAGGTCCAGAACGTCCCCTCTTTTTTGGGAACCACAAAGAGATTGGAGTAAAACCCCTAATAAAAAGGTCTTGCACAGGAACCAGAACAATCACACCTTGCTGCAGCAGCGTGCAAATTGCCATAAAAAAAAGAATCTGCGGCTGCGGGAGAGGCCGGAGGAGAGGACCGAAAAAAAAAACGGGATGGAGGGGAGGACTTGAAATCCAGCTTGTAGCCCTCTGAAATGACCCACGCATCTGAGACGTGAGCCAGCCAAACATACCGAAACAGATTTAGTCGGCCGCCCACCTGAACGGAGGGTGCCGGGAGCAACCCGTCATGTAGCGGAGTTCTTAGGATTAAATGACTTGGAGCCCTGTTGACGGGAACACCAGGAAGGGCAAGGCTTGAAGGAAGGTTTGCGCTTCTGATCTGTGGCCTCTTGGGGCTGGAAAAACTCAGAAAGGAACGAAAAAAAGCTTCCACTTTTTTGTGGTAAAAGGGTGCTCTTACCACCTGTAGCGTCCGAAATAATCTCATCCAGGCGCTTACCAAGAAGTGTGCTGCCAGTAAAGGGGAGGGCCATTAGGGTCCGCTTTGAAGCATTATCTGCCGCCCAGCAAAAGAGCCATAGGGTACAGCAAATAGCCACCAACAGGGATGACGAGCGCGGCATCAGCCTGGCCGCGTCCAAAGATGCTTCACAAATATATGCACTGGCATGCGAGAGCTGCAGGGCCACATCTGCAAGTTCCCCCGAGGGGATTCCCAAGTAGAGACCCTGATGTAAATTACTTGCCCACTCCCCCATAGCCTTGCTCACCCATGTAGAGGCAAATACTGGATGCAGCGCTGTGCCCACTGCTTCAAAGGCAGATTTTGCAAACGCTTCCAGCTTCTTATCTTTGATATCAGAGAAAGAAGCCCCATCCGCCATTGGCAAGGTAGTATGTTTAGCCAAGCGGGAAACTGGCGGGTCCACTATAAGTGAAGCCGACCATTTCTTAGTCAAATCCTCCAGAAAATAAAGGAAAAACCTGAGCTGGCAGATGGCGGTGCGGGATCCTCAACATGCAACGTTTAAATAACCGCCGTAATTAGATTGTCCTCCATGGTGAACAGTTTGGACTGACCCTCCGGTGAGACAACATCCTCATCTGACCCTCTCTCCTCAGAACATGCCTCTTCAACTGAGGACAAGTCGGAGTGAGACTCTCTAAGAGGAGGAGAGGCCGAGGAAACGGGAGGCACAGACACCCTTTTGGGGGAGGATGTTTTGGCCCGTTTTGTGGGATGGCCGCGATAGGCACACGCTCCATGATCCCCAGAGTCAGACCGGTCAGAGAACTGCCTTGCCGACAAACGCCCCAATATATCCACAATAGCTTTGTTGGTATTGGAGACATCCTGTACCACCCTAGACAGGGAAGGCATCCATTTCGGTTCTTCTGAAGGTTGGGCAGCAGGAAGCAACGGGTCCGGGGTCGAGCCACTTGATGGCGGCACAGCACACACAAAGCAGAGGGAGTGTGACTGAGGGGATGGATATTTTGCGCGACACGACGCACAAGCAAAATGACGCACCAAAGGGAACCCCTGCTTCGGGACATGGTGTCTGAGCTCAGACATAGTGACAATCCTGGCGCCGAGGAAGAGGGGAAGGTTAGGCCCTGTAAGAAGGGACAAACAGCACTTACTCAGCCTGTGTCCCTCCAAGCAAGCCAGTCCATCAGCGTCCCGCCTGGTGCTTTGAATCCAAAAGTGGGCGGAGCCCACTCCCTCTGCTGATGGCGTGGGGGCAGGACAAACACAAGCACCGCCCCAAAAATGACGTCAGCTCTCAGTACCCGCCCATAATCTCTGGCCCCGCCCCCTGAACACACAACGGCATCCCCGGCCGAACCCAGACGCCGGCCAGGGAAAAAAAAAAAAGGCCCCAACGGAGGGGGGGCGCTCAAAGGAGTAAATTCCGCCCCCTCTCCCTGGCGTTCAGGAAGACTCCGCCGGACGCGCCGCGGCCACACAGCAGGAGCAGCCCGCTGAGCCCTGCACGCTGGAAGACGGACGCCCCCAGGTGCTATTTAACATTTAAAGTGCTATCATTGCTGCCCACAGTACAGGGCGACCATCACATGTGGGGAGGAGAGGGTACTGGGGGGGGGGGGGCACAATGGGCAGTCTCCAAACTTTATACTCACCTGTCCGGCGACTTCTGCCCCTCTGGCTCCAGCCGGATCACCACCTTCGGTGTGCGGCCCCTTGGTGAGTCACGCTACACCGGAAACAGAGGGACTTGCGGTAGGCGGCCGTGGTGATGGGAATGCTGGCGGGAGACAGAGGTTTTTACAGGAACCTCTGGTATTCCTTTTCTTCTGGAGCACGGGAAGGAGCAGGGGGTTTGGGTGACCCCCTGGTCTCCCGTCTCCTGGGTGGGAGTGCAGGCAGTTTTACGCAACACAGGGAGGTCTGCCTCCTACAGACACTAAATTTAGCTTAGTCCCTGTAGGAAGGGTATAGCTGAAGAGGGAGGAGTTCACACTTTGTGTGCATAGTGTCCGCCTCCTAGCGGCAACAGCTATACCAATGGTCAAAGCCTGTGTCCCCCAATGAGACAAATGAGAAAAGAAAAATCCTGGACAACCCCATAAAATTGGACCCTGAAAGACCTATAGATGTGAATGGAGCTGTGGTAACATATGTGCACTGTTGTTCCATTCACATGTGGGGGTCCTTGCAGTGGAACCCCTGTGATCAGAGACTTATCCCTAACTTTAAAGACAGGTAGCTAGGGGACAAGGAAACGCTTTTAACAAGGTCCTATACATATAGAAAATGCTGTTACAGAGGCTAGAGTTGGAATGGGGTGAACGCAGTGTACAGCCCATTAAGAATTTGTTTAAGCATAAATCAGTGCTTGCAGAGGACGGTGTAACAGATGCAGTGTTACACCCACCGTTTTATCACGTTCTATCCTCTATAACAGGGATGCTCAATCTGCGGCCCTCCAGCTGTTGCAAAACTACAGCTCCCAGCATGCCTGGATAGCCTATAGCTATTAGGGAATTGTAGTTTTGCAACAGCTGGGGGGCCGCAGGTTGAGGATCCTTGCTCTATAACATATGCACTACAATGCCCACCGGTGCAGAAGGCAATGACACGACATATGGCATCTGCACTCAAAAGCAGTAGTCCCTTCTAAAAGGAAGTACTGGATTTATATTATTCAAGTGTCAATTTTCTAGAATCTTATGTTGATAGAGGACTCCTTTAATTACAAGGCATAATAATACCTTAAGGGGCACATTTAATAAAATCAGCCTATTAGATTGCGCTGGTGGTGGGTCGCCGAAGTTATGTAGAGGAGCTGGCCACAGATTCTAAATGTAAGCTAGCTTCCTTGCTGTTTTACATTCAGATCATTTTCTATGCTTAAACCAGGCGTAGAAAATGATGAATGAGACTGGCTGGCGTGAGCGGGGGAGAAGTTGCAGATTTCGCCGCAACATGGCATGTTACAGAATCTGCTCTAGATTTTGTGGCGTATATCCGTTCCTAAATGACCCCCTAAATCTTTAAGACAATGAGAACGTACTTTGACACCTGCAATCTCTATCATAAACATGGCGGCTCCCAGGACATGTCCAGCGTGATAACACCAAAACTTGATTCCTGCTACTTCTTTCACTTCATGGAAATTGATGGTCTCAATTTTGTCCATACTTTCTTCTAGGTCAGTTTCTGTGTACAGCATGTCATCAGCAGAGATGTTACTGAAGACAAGGAGAAGACAAACTACATTACAACAATGTCTCTAGTTGCGCTGAAAAAAACGATGCAAAAAAATTAGGGGTTGTAAATTGCATAAAACAAATGAATGGATACACACCTGTTTCTTCGAGCGAGGCACTCTGGTCCTTCCACTGCTGATGTCATCTTCATGGCTGCATCAATGACGTCCTGTGCACAGGTCTCCACTGCAGCCAATTGCTGGCCTCAGCCGCGCATGGGACGTTTTAGCTAGCGATTGGCTGCATCGGTGACTTGTGCACAGAATGTCACCGCTGCAGCCTGACATCAACAGAAGAATGATTGGAGCACAGTGTTTAAAGAAACGGGGAAGAAATTGAGTATTCATTTATTTGTTATTTTAGGCTATTTACAGTGGTTGCGTATTTTATATATCTCTGACAACACCTTTAATATGCATTGTGACAATCACAAACAGAACCCATCACACAGCCTGTAACCAAGTTTTCCAAAGACTGCTAGGATATGCCATCAATGTCAGATAGGTGCAGGACGAGCAGTTGTAGTTACACACTGCACCACCTCTAGAAGCTAGATGGCTTGCAGTAAAACAGTGAGGTGGAGGCAGCACTGGCCTTAGCGCCGCACCCTCTTCTAACAGCAGATCATCAGGCGTGCCAGGAGTCAGACCACCGCTGAACTGGTATTGATGACTTATCCAGATTCTCTTCAACCACTTGTGTGGACCATTCCTTACATCTAGATTACCTGACTTTGACGTAATCTGACAGCAGCCATCGATAAATTGCCTTAGTAGCATGCGTCATAAATGTCCTGCCTTTAAAGCTCGTCTTCTGCAGAAACCATGGTAGTGCCCCGCAGTGATCCAAGTGGAAGCTGAAGAGCAAACAAGGGAATTATAACATGCAGGCAGCTAAATAGAAATTATTTAGTGATCCCTAGACCAGGAATGGCCAACCTGCGGCTCTCCAGCTGTTGCAAAACTACAACTCCCAGCATGCCTAGAGTGCTTACAGAAGGGCATGGTGGGAATTGTAGTTTTACAACAGCTGGAGAGCCGCAGGTTGGCCAGCCCTGTCCTAGACTCTCAAGGACCAGACATTAAATATAGAAATGTACACCTGTCATATGTGGACAATCTGCACAGCCATAAGAATTTCAACTCAGTCTTACAAGTAGTACATGCGTTTGTTCAGATCCGCATGGAATAAAAAAAAAGAAAACACCACGTTCATGTGGATTTCAATGTGGCATTAATGAGGGAAGAACGGTGGTAAATTGGGAATGTTTTTTAGCATTTTTAGCAGTAATCGCATTAAAAAGAATGGCGGTCCATATTCATCAAGCCCTGAACTGTTTTATGCAGACCCTGCTAAGTGATGGAAAAAATGGAATTTAAAGTCTTAAAGGGCAATTCTTATTTACAGCTAACCTTCACTGCTTGGACACATGGCAGAGAGCGGAGACAGATAAGACCCTGTAGTAGATGGGAGAAACCTGTTTCAGCTCAGTAGATGCCCCATATTCATCACCATGGTCTGCACAGAGACTACATAGTGGTGCAGCGCTCAGAGGTTTTGCTAGATTGCACCTTTTTTGTGGTACAGATTAGTGTTGAGTGAACTTCTGTTTTCAAGTTCGGCGTACAAGGTTCAGGTTATCTAAGAATTGCAGTTTGTGTAAACGGCACCACAAACACCCTGAAGACAAGGATACGCAAGCATCTTTCTGAGGTCAATAATGAGAAGGCGTTAAATATTTCTGCTGTGTCAAACACTTTACTGTAAGATTTATCATCCTTTACTTTTATTGGTATTGAAAGGGTGTCTATACCCTTTAGAGGTGGAGACCGTAGGAGAAAGCTTTTGGCCAGGGAAACATACTGGATTTTCATGTTATAAACTAGAGCCCCAAAATAAAAAAAAAGACAGAATGTAATTTATTATTATTAAATTAATTTATATTAGGATATTTTATCATGATATATTATGCACTTGATAGACGTCATTTTCGGAGTTATCATGAAGTATTGATTTTTCATTTTAGGAGTCTTCTCCCCCCCTTGAATGTCATGAACCTGTGGAGACCTAATGAAATTCACCTGATCACGTATGTGTTGATTTACTATTGGTGACCTGATTTTCCAAACGTGTATTTTATCTGTTGCTATGTGTGAGATTTTATTCTTTTGCCAAAGGGCTAGTGTTGCCTAAACGTGTCAAGAAAACTCTGCCTTTTTTTAATTGCCTGTGTACGCTTCAATAAAGTCTACAGTTCGGAGAAAGGCAGCGCTGGATCCATGTTTTCTATCTAAGAATTCTGTTATGGATTCCGTTACCACGAACCATAGCTTCTGGTCCGTGGTAGCGGAATCCGTAACGGAATTCTTAGATAACCTGAATCTTGTACGCCGACGTTGAAAACAGAAGTTCGCTCATCCCTACTCAGTTCAGTCTGTTTTGTCTGCGATTGTGTTCAGTGTTTGTTTTTTTCACGCAGGTGCAATCCGTTTTGATGATGTGCTTTTCACAAGCGGGAAAAAAACTGAAGGTTTACAAACAACAACTCCTAGCAATCATCAGTGAAAAACACATTGCGCCCGGACTGCTTCTAGATTACATCCGGATGCAATGCGTTTTTCACTGAAGCCCCATTCACTTCTATGGGGCCAGGGCTGCGTGAAAAACGCAGAATATAGAACATGCTGAAATTCTCACCCAACGCAGAACTGATGCGTGAAAAAATAAATAAATAAATGTACACAGACCCATTGAAATGAATGGGTCAGGACTCAGTGCGGGTGCTGTGTGTTCACATCACGCATTGCACCCGCACGGAAGACTCGCTCGTGTGAAAGGGGCCTTAGTGTCCTGGAAGCCAATGCTGTAAGTGCACAGAAGATAAGACACTAGAATAGATTTTCATGGATACCATACACATATACAGTACAGACCAAAAGTTTGGACACACCTTCTCATTCAAAGAGTTTTCTTTATTTTCATGACTATGAAAGCATCAAAACTATGAATTAACACATGTGGAATTATATACATAACAAACAAGTGTGAAACAACTGAAAATATGTCATATTCTAGGTTCTTCAAAGTAGCCACCTTTTGCTTTGATTACTGCTTTGCACACTCTTGGCATTCTCTTGATGAGCTTCAAGAGGTAGTCCCCTGAAATGGTCTTCCAACAGTCTTGAAGGAGTTCCCAGAGATGCTTAGCACTTGTTGGCCCTTTTGCCTTCACTCTGCGGTCCAGCTCACCCCAAACCATCTCGATTGGGTTCAGGTCCGGTGACTGTGGAGGCCAGGTAATCTGGCGCAGCACCCCATCACTCTCCTTCATGGTCAAATAGCCCTTACTTTCAACGTTTTCCCAATTCTTCGGCTGACTGACTGACCTTCATTTCTTAAAGTAATGATGGCCACTCGTTTTTCTTTACTTAGCTGCTTTTTTCTTGCCATAATACAAATTCTAACAGTCTATTCAGTAGGACTATCAGCTGTGTATCCACCTGACTTCTCCTCAACGCAACTGATGGTCCCAACCCCATTTATAAGGCAAGAAATCCCACTTATTAAACCTGACAGGGCACACCTGTGAAGTGAAAACCATTTCAGGGGACTACCTCTTGAAGCTCATCGAGAGAATGCCAAGAGTGTGCAAAGCAGTAATCAAAGCAAAAGGTGGCTACTTTGAAGAACCTAGAATATGACATTTTCAGTTGTTTCACACTTGTTTGTTATGTATATAATTCCACATGTGTTAATTCATAGTTTTGATGCCTTCAGTGTGAATCTACAATTTTCATAGTCATGAAAATAAAGAAAACTCTTTGAATGAGAAGGTGTGTCCAAACTTTTGGTCTGTACTGTATGTACATGTGATGAATTTGCTCATGGTAAAATGAATATTAACCAATACTCAATAGATCCATCAGTAAAAAAAACTGCACTTTACTTACTGACTTATCAGAAGGAGATCAATCTCTGCAGGATCAATCAAATCAATGTATGGAAGGGCATCCATTCCTTCCAGCCCGGGGTGAATGCCGCAATCCAGCTAAGGTTAGCAGAAAAAAATACCGTTAACAATTGGTCATAAAATCCAAGGCGCTATTCTATGCTATCGGACAGCGCATGTCACTGCTGTGAGGAAAGCAGCCATGTTCTTCTAACTCTGGACCCAGACAGAGAATGGATCCGTGGAGTTAAAGGGCAACTGTCATATGTTTTTTTTATTTGCTAGTTTATTAGAGCTAGGCAGGTATACCCGAGTTAGTCTCAGTGATTGCCAAAAGATCTGTAATTACCTTATAATAACAGCTTTCATTAATGTCTCCTGTCCCTTTCCACTGCTCCCTTAAAGGGAACCTGTCACCAGATTTAACCCTATTAAGCTAGCTGACATTAGCGATGTACTAATGTAAGCTAATCCCAACTAGCCTATTCCTACTTTTATCTATGCCCCGTTACACCAGAAATCTAACTTTTATAATATGCTAATTAGCCTCTAGGAGAGGGAGGGGGGGGGGGGGGGGGGGGGCGGCGTTGTTCCTGCTCTGTTCTCCCACCTTTGTTGCCTCCCTCCAAGTCCTGAGTGACAGGGCCAGGCAGCGCTCGCATCCGTCTGCCAGCCCTGTGCTCTGGTGAAATCTCACGCCGTTCAGTATTCGGCGCAGTGAGGGAAAGACACTCGCAGCCTGCCAGCTTCCTCACCGCGCCTGCGCCGAATACTGAACGGCGCGAGATTTCACCAGAGCACAGGGCTGGCAGACAGATGCGAGCGCTCAGTATGTCCAGGGGTATCTCGTGAGGAATATCCGTTAGCCCTCACATCTGCCTTCCTTCTATACAGTGCCCTGCTGGTCCTCAGGATAACCTGATATAATGGCAGAATAGCTGTAGCGCCCGTCAGAGAAGGCTCCTATCAAATACAAGTCACGTAGGTAGAAGGCTTCATGCACACAACTGTATGTATTCTGCAAATACTGCCAGTGTTGCATCTGCATTTTTTGTGGACCCACTGACTTTGTGGTCCACGTACTGCAGCCAAGCATAGGACGTGTTCTATCTTTTTGTGGAATGGACATACAGATGCGGAAAGTACACGGATCATCCATGTGCTTTCTGTCTCCATATGTTCATTCTGCAAAATGCAGACCATGGACCCACAGAAGTCAATGGGTCTGCAAGAAAAAAAATATATAAATGCAGACGGCTCATGGACCGCATCCGTATTTTGCAGATCACAAAATGGACACGGTTGTGTGCATGAGACCTAAAGCGGAGGGGAAAAAGTATTATAAATAAAGCACCTTAAAAATGATATAGCCCTCCCCGTTGCCCGGAGGGGGTCACTCACCATGATCTTTCTTCCTTTGAATTCTAGGATAATACATGATCTTCCGACCTCCTGACCAGCACCACTGAAAAATACACGGAACGCTCGTAAATTTGGCAGATTGATTTGCTCAGCAGCCTAATAAGAGCCAGACCTGGGCATCCGGATTTTCTAGGCCTCGTTACTGCACAGAGGGCTCGGCCCACACTGGCGCTCTTCACTTAGGCTAGGTTCAGATCTGCAGTAAAATTTTAATTTTCTCTTTTGGAATAAGAACAGAAAAATGGATGCGCCTGATCCGGCATATGCCAGACACCACCGGCACCCACTGACTATAATGGTTTTATCAGATTTCTAGTATGGATTCCGATATTCTGCTGGACAGGTAAATGCTCAGGTCTGAACCCTTGTATTCTTCTACTGCATTATAGAATGTCGGGAAAAGGCACAACAAGAAGCAGAACAACAAAAATGGACCCCATGACTATAACGAGATCCGTCAGGTTTCCATCATTTGTAAGCTCTTAAAGGGGTATTCCCATCTAAGACAATGGGGGCATATTGCTAGGATATGCCCCTATTGTCTGATAGGTGTGGGTCCTAGCGGTATATCGAGGTTCCTGGCCACCACCGAGCGCTCTCCCCACAGAAGTGAATAGGAGCGCACCATGGATGTGCGGCCACCGCTCCATTTCACTTCTATGGGCCCGATGGAAAACGCAGAGCCAGCACCTCATAGAAATGAATGGACGGATGCGCAATGCACCCTTCACCACTTTCAGGGTTCCGTACTCGATATAGGTGCGGGTCCCAGCGGTGGGACACGCATCTATCAGACAATGGGGGGCACATCCTAGCGACATGCCCCCATTGTCTGAGATGGGAGTAACCCTTTAACAGCCTTCAATACACAACTCCATGCAGCGCAGTGGTGTCTAAGAACCACTTCGTAAAATCCTTAAAAAGGGTTTGCCAAAACTTTAGCGCAGGACAGTCAATGTTAAGAAATAAGAAGCATTAGGGTAGGTTCACACAATAGATTTTTGGTGCGGATCCTGCAGACGTTCTCCATTGTATCCGTGTGTTAATTCAAACACAGAATCTTTTTTTCCATCTTACGCTTTGAAAAACTGCTCCGCGGACAAAAAAAAAAAGTTAGAAAAGTGTCCCGTCAATTCTTGATGTGGAATCCACGATCCAAAACCCCACTGAAAATGGGCAGGAATTAAAATCGTTGACAAAAAATGCAGCAGGGAAAAAAAAAAAAAAGTCCCCAAAAAAGTGATGAGGATTCAGCACAGAAAATCCTCTGTGTGAACAGACCCTTACTTTGCTGTTAATCTTCCGTGGTTCCAGGTCACGGCGCGGGCGCCACCACCAGAAAGACAATGGGGGTCTTAGGTGAGAAAGGCTTCTTTTAACATTTCCTTCCTAGGACCCCTTTAAGGCATCTCCTGGTAAATTCATTCTGCAGTTGTGTCTTAGTTATATTCGTTTTTGGGAAAGCTGGGTGACAGCAGATGTGGCCCCTGTGACAGGCCCCTCAGCTTCCCAACAGTCCTGAAAGGCAGAAGAATGGAGAAGATATCACCGAGCACCCAGACTGACTCCAGAATGGAACATGTGAAGGACTAGGGAGATCTGCCATTCAGAACTCTGGGAAAGCTGGGTGGCAGCCGTCATGGCGGACAGATGCCGTGGAGGGCGCACTCACAGCGGTCTGATCAGCAGCTGGTCACTCTCCTCCGCCGGGACCACACTTTCCGCTTTCCTCTTCACAGACATCTTCAAATCAAGCACATTCCCAGCATGACTTCCGGTCTCTCCGTGTTTTCTCTCTCTCTGTCCGTGTCAGATTCTCCCCGCCACTTCCGGTGCAAAGTGTTCCCCACAGGAAGGTTCCGCCAGCTTTTTACTCCCAGGCGTTGCGACCAGTACTTGCCCGTTTTATGCTGCCAGGAGCGGCTCGGTAGGTGAGTGATAGCCCGGGCTGGGGGAGGTAATGATGCAGTCAGTGACAGCGGTGTGTGCTGCTGGTACCGCTCCGTGCTGCTCTGCAACTGGGCATCAAGTTCACATACAAAAAAAAAAGAAGCCTACTTGGAGCGGTCTCCCATAGCAACCAATCAGATTGAAGCTTTAATTTCCCCGGCGCAGGTTACAACATGAAAGAAGTGATCCTATTGGATGCTGTGGGTGACTAGTGTAGTCTGCAGCCTCTGCTCTCTACAGCCCTGTCTGTCCCCTGAGTCCCTCCACCTGTTCACAAGTACTACTTGGACACTGGGAGTTGTAGTTCTACAACAGCTGGAGTAAGGGTACTTTCACACTAGTGTTATTGTTTTCCGGCATTGAGTCGCGTCCTAGGAACTTTCTCGGGAGACTTTCGGACATTCCAGGTGATTATCATTGTGTGACAGTGACTTGTAGAGCGGAGCACTGCAACCTGTACGGATACTTTCACACTTGCGGCAGGCAGTTCCGTCGCCGTCAAAACGTAGGCAAACCGATGGCATTTGTCAGACGGATCAGGATCCTGATCCGTCTGACAAATGCATTGAAATGCCGGATCCGTCTCTCTGGTGTCGTCCGGGAAAACGGATCCAGCATTTTTTTTTCCCGCGGTCTGTGCTTGCGCACAAACTGCAAAAACGGATCCATTTTGCCGGAACACTTGGGGCCGGATCCGGCATTAATGCATGTCAATGGGGAAAAATGCTTGATCCGGCAAGTGTTCCGGAATTTTGGACGGAGATAAAATCGCAGCAACTGATCAGTTCTATTCCGGTATTGAGCCCCTAGAACGGAACTCAATGTCGGAAAAAAGAATAACGCTAGTGTGAAAGTACCCTAATACTGCAGCATGCTGCGGTTTTATCTCCCGCCAAAATTACGGAACACTTTTTTTTCCCATTGACATGCATTATTGCCAGATCCGGCCTCGAGTGTACCGGCAAAACGGATCAGTTTTTGCGGTCTGCGCATGTTCAGACCGCTAAAAATAATACCGGATCCGTTTTTCCTGATGACACCGGAGAGACGGATCTGGCATTTCAATGCATTTGTCAGACGGATCAGGATCCTGATCCGTCTGACAAATGCCATCAGTTTGCATACGTTTTGACGGAGCCTGCAGGCAGTTCTGGCGACGGAACTGCTTGCCGGATCACTCTGCCGCAAGTGTGAAAGTACCGTTACAGGTTGCAGTGCTCCGCTCTACAAGTCACTGTCACACAATGATACTCACCTAAAATGTCCGAAAGTCTCCAGAGAAAAGGGGAGACCTCCCTGAGAAGCGGGTGCCGGGTCAGTGCTGGCAGGGGGAGCCACCATTTGTCCCTGCTCGGTACTGCATGTGTATTTACACTTGCGCAGTGTCTGAACTTATATGAGTATGCACCTGCTGCTGTGCGGGTAGATGCCGCTCCCTGGTGAACCAGTAATGATGGCACTGCAGCCGACAATATAAAGCGGGCGCACTCACTGCAGAGCACTGACAGGGCTTCAAGGATGTTGGTTTGGGAACATTTGGAGGAGCATAAGGTTCACACAGTTTTGTGGAGGATGATTTAAAGCTGATTTTCCTGCAGGTTTTTCAACCAAAGCCAGAAGTCGATTCAAAAGAAGTATAACGGAAGGACATGTACTTCTCCTTCCTGCTGGGTCCACTTTCAGCCTTGAAAAAACCTGCAGGAAAATCTGCTTTAGGCCTCATGCGGTCTGCAAAACACAAGATACCAGCAGTGTGCCTTTTGCATTTCGCAGAACGGAACTTCCCACCCTATGATAGAAATGCCTATTCTTGTCTGCAAAATGTTCCGTTTTTTTTGCGGGGCTGTGAAACGGAGCAACAGATGCGGACAGCATGCCGAGTGCTGTCCGCATCTTTTGCAGCCCCAATGAAGTGAATGGGTCGGCATCCGAGCCACAAAAACTGCGGACCATAACAACGTTGTGTGCATGAGGCCTTAAAGGGGTTTTCCCATCACAGACAATGAGGGCATATCGCTAGGATATGCCCTCATTGTCTGATAGGTGTGGGTCCCACCTCTGGGACCTGCACCTATGCCTAGAACGGAGCGGGGAGAGTGGTGGCTGTAGGATCCTGGGTTTCCCAGAGTCCGGCCACCGCCAAGCGCTCTCCCCATACAAGTGAATGCCACTCTCATTCATTTCTATGGGGCGACGGACATAGCCGAGCCAGCGCTTGTCTATTTTCGGCAGCCCCATAGAAATCAATGAAGGGCGGTTGTGCATGCGCAGTGCACCCTCCGCCACCTTCCTCGCTCCGTTCTCGTCGTAGGTGCGGGTCCCAGTGGTGGGATATCCCATCGATTTGCCCCCATTGTCTGTGATGGGAAAACCCTTGTCTCACTTCAGCCGATGGCATTCAGCAGAAGGGGTTCTCCGCTTTTGTAATATTGATGACCTATCCTCAGGATAGGTCATCAATATCAGATCGGTGGGGTTTTCACAGTCATATGAACACACTCGTCTGAAACTAGCCTTAAAGGGGTTGTGGAGGTGTTATTATTGATGACCTCTCCTCAGGAGGGGTCATCAGCATCTGATCGGTGGGGGTCCGACACCCAGAACCCCTGTCAATCAGCTGTTTGAAGAGGAGGCGGCGCCCCATGTGAGAGCTCTTCTTTATACTGCCTGTTGTCTCAGAAGTCTTCACTTGAATGGAGCGCCATCAGTATTTGCGGGCATAAAATTTACAGGGCATTAAAGTAGCAGTAAATTGGGAGATGTGAGCCTCATGCACACAACCGTATTTTTGGTCCACATCTGATCCACCGATGTGGACCCATTCATCTCACTGGGCCCACAAATAATTTGTTTGTCCGTGACGTAATCCTGCAAGAAAGATAATACATGTCCTATACTTGTCCGTTTTGCAGACAAGAATAGGACATTTCTACTGAAAGGAAAAAGAAAATGGCAGCACGTGTGCGCCCTGTGTTTTGCGGATCTGCAGTTTGTCAACCGAAAAAAATACATCTGGTCGTGTGCATGAGGCCTTAAAAATATCTCATCCACGCGGGTTGTAAATCTGCAGCGTGTCAATTCTTTCTGCGGATTCTTACCATGGACTTGGCAAATCTGGGGCAAAATCTGCAGCAAATTTTCATGGCAAAATCCACATGTAACATATTCGGATTTTGCTGCAGATTTGTGGTGGATTTTCCACTCTTTTAATTTAACTGCAGTAAATGGGGACAATAGTGAAAAGACGGATCAAGCCTTGGGGGATTGGCAGATAACATAAAGGTAAAGTGGATTTGGGAAGGACCGTATGCCTCTACGTCACACCGCAGAAAATGTTACTACCAAATAATAAATCTATATTGTATGTGTACAATGGATATACTGTAGAGAGGGCACTTTTACTCCAGTGCTGGTTGCAGGAATATTCCGGTGACAGTCACACTTTATATGTCTTTTCCCAGCAGGAAGTCCGGATGGAACTGTGATAAGAGAATGTTCCGCAAGGGGAAAAAGAGACACAGTAGTAGTAGCTCCCAGAGCAGTGAGATCAGCACCAAGAGTAAGGTCTGTATACTTTATGATAAGAGGCCTTGCCTCAGGTATCAGGGTGGACTATGAAGCTACAGCATGTCTGATCTTTTCATGCAGTTATGTCTCAGTCAGACCGCAAGCTGTATTTATTTTTATTGAAAACCCAGTAGATGGAGATATCACTGATGTCAATAGGAGGAGAAGTTGGCTCCTTCTTTCCCCCACTGATGTCACTAGGAGGAGAAGTTGGCTACTTCCTTCCCCCACTGATGTCACTAGGAGGAGAAGTTGGCTACTTCCTTCCCCCACTGATGTCACTAGGAGGAGAAGTTGGCTACTTCCTTCCCCCACTGATGTCACTAGGAGGAGAAGTTGGCTACTTCCTTCCCCCACTGATGTCAATAGGAGGAGAAGTTGGCTACTTCCTTCCCCCACTGATGTCACTAGAAGGAGAAGTTGGCTACTTCCTTTCCCCACTGATGTCACTAGGAGGAGAAGTTGGCTACTTCCTTCCCCCACTGATGTCACTAGGAGGAGAAGTTGGCTACTTCCTTCCCCCACTGATGTCAATAGGAGGAAAAGTTGGCTACTTCCTTCCCCCACTGATGTCAATAGGAGGAGAAGTTGGCTACTTCCTTCTCCCACTGATGTCACTAGGAGGAGAAGTTGGCTACTTCCTTCCCCCACTGATGTCAATAGGAGGAGAAGTTGGCTACTTCCTTCCCCCACTGATGTCACTAGGAGGAGAAGTTGGCTACTTCCTTCCCCCACTGATGTCACTAGGAGGAGAAGTCGGCTACTTCCTCCCCCCACTGAAGTCAATAGGAGGAGAAGTTGGCTACTTCCTACCCCTGCTGAAGTCAATAGGAGGAGAAGTTGGCTACTTCCTTCCCCCACTGATGTCAATAGGAGGAGAAGTTGGCTACTTCCTACCCCTGCTGAAGTCAATAGGAGGAGAAGTTGGCTACTTCTTCCCCTGCTGATGTCAATAGGAGGAGGTTGGCTTCTTCAACCCCCACTGATGTCAATAAGAGGAGAAGTTAGCTTCTTCCTCCCCCAGCAGATGTCAATAGGAGGAGAAGTTGGCTTCTTCAACCCCCACTGATGTCAATAAGAGGAGAAGTTAGCTTCTTCCTCCCCCAGCAGATGTCAGTAGGAGGAGAAGTTGGTGTTCATTGGTCAAATGGCCTATTCACAACTCAGTCCCCTGGGCTGCAATACTACACACAACCACTATACAATGTATAGTACTGTGCTTGGTATGCTGTGAGCAGGTCGCAGCAGTCATACAGGTGATATTGGCTGGGGTGCCAGGAGACGACCCCACCGATCTAATATTGATGAGCTATCCTGAGGATAGGTGATTAGTATCGTACTTCTTGAAAACCCCCTTTAAAGTAGTTGTAGAAAACTAAGCTAGTTGGGAGAAGTATTTCCCAAGGAAAGAGAACCATCCCGCTAGCACCACCTTGTGTAAGTGGCTACCAACTGAGTGCAATGTCTTGGATACAGTTTAGGCAGGGTACTAGATGTCCTTAAAGAGACCAGTATCCTGCCTAAGCTGAATTCAAGGCGTCGCACTCAACCAGCCCGCATCCTACTCCATACTGATAAGAGGCAAGCACCTTGAAACAGCTGTCTACAGATGGATATTTAACTTGTTAAAGTTGCAATAAAAAGTATGTGAACCCTTTGGAATGATATGGATTTCTGCACAAATTGGTCATAAAATGTGATCTGATCTTCATCTAAGTCACAACAATAGACAATCACAGTCTGCTTAAACTAATAACACACAAAGAATTAAATGTTACCATGTTTTTATTGAACTCCCCATGTAAACATTGAAGTTATTGCTGACAAAGGAGGTTCAATCAGTTATTAAATCCAAGGGTTCACATACTTTTTCCACCTGCACTGTGAATGTTTACATGGTGTGTTCAATAAAAACATGGTAACATTTAATTCTTTGTGTGTAATTAGTTTAAGCAGACTGTGATTGTCTATTGTTGTGACTTAGATGAAGATCAGATCACATTGTATGACCAATTTGTGCAGAAATCCATATAATTCCAAAGGGTTCACATACTTTTTCTTGCAACTGTATAACTCAAGGCTTCTTAAAAAATTGGATTTTGAGTCCTAGGGAGCCATTTGCTCAAACTGGTTCTAGTGAGATGGTTCTTTTTCCTTGGGAGATACCTCTTTGCATATTGTTTTCCCATGGAGCATTGTGACTAAGTCTCCATACACGGCTGGTGTCTTTAAGGCGAGCCAGTACCCCGCCTAAGCTAAGTTAGTGGGGGAAAGTGTCACCTAAATGCCACAAAAACACAAGCCATACAACAGGTCCTAGAATCTACCTTGTGCATCATGTGAATAGAATTTATCAGGTGTTAACACTATCATGGAAGGTGGCATTGTTGTTTTCCACACTTTACAACCTTGGTGGAAATGGTCCTAAATATTATAAAACTTCTAGTTGTTTGATAGATGAGTCTCCCAGACAGGACGATGATCACAGGGTTTTGTTTACTGTGGGGACTCCCAACAATCAGTTATAATCTGTGAGAGAGCCCATTTGCAAGTGCTGAATGTCCCTGTAATGTATCCTCTGAGAAATTAAAGGGGGTTATCTTGTGAGACAACCCCTTCAAGCAGCCATGTAGCTTGGGTTTCCTTCACCCAGGGTAAAGATCTGCCTACCTCCAAACACATCACTTTGCCCCTGCCAAAAAGGTAACGTAAAGTGGTATTTAAGCAAGGAGCATTTAGATCATGGGAGTCCAACCGCCAGGGCTTCCTCCAAACACCAGAAAAGGGGACTCTAGTTCTTCCCCAACCGCAAGACAATAGGAGGGGTTTTGATGGAGTAGCAGCCCACCATGTGTCCTGCCGTCTATTCACAGTCTATGGTGCTGATGGAAACAACTGTTGTGAATTTGAGCTTGGGATCATAAATGATGCATAGATAGTAGTCGGATCATCACTTACACAGGTAATATGAAGAGACACCTGCCTTCATTACACTATAAATGTGTCTTTCGATGCATTCTCAGTGGTCTGAGCAGTTACGGGAATATAGGTCAAACAGGGTGGGTTTCCCTTTCATATTGATCATGAGCACAAGGAATGATGTATTTGCAGTATTATGTTGACTGATAATTATGGTTTCTTAGTCGGTAGATTCCAGCCTTGGAGGACTCTCCAGATCCAGCACCGTGGCTAGCCTTGATACTGACTCTACGAAAAGCTTTGGTAAGTTACTGTCTGAGTTCACGGTGACAGTAGTCACCACGGCTAGCACTGGGATCAGTCTAGCAGATAGAAACTGCAATGCTTTTAAAGAAAAGATGTTATATATACTCCCATGACATCGTATTTAAAGGTACTGTGTAGCCTGTGAGTTTAAAGACCCCATGTACATGGTCCGATGGAGCAGACGATTGCCGAGAAGGAAGCGTTCCATCCTGACAATCATTTGGGGATAGTATGGGGAGAAGAGATCACTAATGCTATTGTTCATCCCCATACAGAATCATTATTTGCTGGCCGCAGAGACTGTTTACACAGCACGAGCTGCTGATTATGTAGGTGACCACATGAAAGATCCAATTACCTGATGAAACGTTTTGCTCATTCATCGGATAATTGGTGGCACCTTTACACTGGCAGATCATCGCTGGCGAGCATTCTTACAAATTCAAGTGAGTATGTGGCAGCCCCCGTACTGAACTCCCAGTGCCGGGGTCGCATAGCATTATATTGATTTCTGATGCTATGTAATCCTATACATTTCAGAACTGTAAGGGTTACATAGCATCATAAATCAATATAATGCTCTGCCATCCTATCAGTGCTGGGAGGTCAGTACGGGAGCTGCCGCATACTCGCACTCGCTCGTCTAAAAGGGGCCTAAAGAGGCCTTAAGCTTTACAAGCATGTTTTTTTGGAAATACTGTGGGATATGGCTCCATTTGATGATTATCCTGTGGATTCTCTGCAACTGAATTGCATGCAGGAAATCTGCAGCATTTACATGCGGTGCGGATATGTTTTCAGAAATTTCATCCGCACACTGCAGAGAAAACCTGTAGGGTAAACTGGCTTGTACTACAGGTTTTATATCCGTAGCATGTCAGTTTATGTTGTGTGTTTTGCTTGCAGTCTCCTGCAGCTCACTTCGGGCTTTCTTTTGTTGTGGTGGTTTTCAGCCATATCTACTGCGCACTTGCTACATGTGGCCATACCCTCAGCAGTCCTACAAAGGATTTTCCGCAGAGGAATTGCATGCAAAAAATTACTGTAGCAGCGAAGTGGATGAGATTTTGATAAATCTCATGCACACGCAGCCGTCATTTTCTGCATTCAAAGCCGCACATAACATGACATGTGGTGCGGGTTTTATAAATCAATTATAGTTATGGATTTCTGCTGCAGATTTCAACCTTTGCAGTGTAGAAGGTGATATCTTCGTCAAATCCTGCAGCAGTTCCACACCAAAATCTATGATTTTCGCTGCGGATTTTGTCGCTGTGGGTTTCCGTCAGGTATGCTGCAGATTGTCCTTGGAAACAAAATCCACAGGGCACCCATGGCATGTGGCCGTAACCATTCGCATTTCAGAAACCAAGGCAGAAATCTGAGGCTGACCTTTCGGGTTTATGCTACGATTCTGCATGGCGCAGGTCATTTCCATGTCGTGTATGGACACTCGATAAGGCGATCTCTGATTTCTGCGAGGAATCCTCGCCAAACATTGTGATGTCAGCCAGAGAATTTACGGGAAAGCAGCAGAATAAATCTCTATTCTGAAGGCCAGAGAACCACTTTGGCATAGCAGCGTGCACAGCTGCAGAATCCACTTACTATTGGTCATTTGGACAGTTTCCATACTTGGCTCTTCTTAATGAATCTTGAGTAATGAGGAGATCAGCCTGTTAGGCCCACATTAAGTGCTGCACATTGATAAATGTGCGCGTCTCCTTTAAAAGGCTTAAAGCAGTTGCATGAAACAAGCTCACAGGAAGTGCACTTCCTCTCATCGCTGCAGAGAGAGCTCAGTTGCCCACCATGCACTGCTGTGTGAATTATGCAGGACATAAGAGCGCAGAAGAGAAGTAATTGGGCAGCTTTGGTGCAAGGAATTCTTGGGTGTATGGCTGTTTATTAACCTCTTCATCTCTGCTCCCCACAGGACAAGCCTCAAGTAATTCAGAGCCCTGTGCTGAGTTCAAGGTGAAATATGTGGGATCCATTGAAAGAGTAAAGCCTGAGGATAGCAAGACGTTGCAGGGATCTCTGGATCTGATAAATTATATCGATGTTGCCCAGGTAAGGGTTATACAAGTTGGGTGGGAGCAAGGTGCGCAATGGATGCACTAGTTACTTACAATTCAATAATTGTATGTATTCTTCTAAGTGCTTCTTAAAGGGCTTCTGTCACCCCACTAAACTTTCTTTTGTGTACTTATAATCCCTATCCTGCCATATTGCCATACATTATGTTACTAATAATTTTCGTTCAGTAGATTTAGCAAAAAACTTACTTTTATGATATGCTAATTAGCTTTCTACCAGCAAGTAGGGCGTCTACTTGCTGGTAGCAGCCGCAGAAAACCGCCCCCTCCTTCTGTTGATTGACAGGGCCAGCCGCGATCTCCTCCTCCGGCCGGCCCTGTCAGCATTTCAGAAATCGCACGCCTGTGTTGATTCGGCGCAGGCGCTCTGAGATAAGGAGGCTCGCCTCCTCAGCACTCCCTCAGTGCGCCTGCGCCGATGACGTCACCGAAAGAGAAGACGTCATCGGCGCAGGCGCACTGAGGGAGTGCTGAGGAGGCGAGCCTCCTTATCTCAGAGCGCCTGCGCCGAATCAACACAGGCGTGCGATTTCTGAAATGCTGACAGGGCTGGCCGGAGGAGGAGATCGCGGCTGGCCCTGTCAATCAACAGAAGGAGGGGGCGGTTTTCTGCGGCTGCTACCCTGCGGCTGGCCCTGTCAATCAACAAGAGGAGGGGACGGTTTTCTGCGGCTGCTACCAGCAAGTAGGCGCCCTACTTGCTGGTAGAAAGGTAATTAGCATATCATAAAAGTAAGTTTTTTGCTAAATCTACTGAACGAAAATTATTAATAACATAATGTATGGCAATATGGCAGGATAGGGATTATAAGTACACAAAAAAAAAAAAAGAGTTTAGTGGGGTGACAGAAGCCCTTTAAGGAACTATAGGGACTCCTTGTTCTGCCCCATGGTACCTCTGTGCAATGCTGTCGTTTCCTCTCAGTGATGCCATAATATACTGTATTTTTTGGATTATGACACCCCTGACTATAGGAGCCACCCAGAATATAGGAAAAAAAAACCATTTCATACTAACTAAAAGGCTTTTTTCAGCCAATGGCAAAATGGCATATCGCCTAGATATGCCATCAGTGTCAGGTAGGTTCAATCTCCAAATCGGGGGCCCCAGAGTGAAGGAGGGCACACTGTGCATGTGCTTGGTGCTCTCATTTCAGTGCTATGGCAGTTCAGAAAAACAGCTGAGCAAGCGTGCTCACCTATTTTCAGAAGTCCCATAAGGGTGAATGGAGAGTGCACCACTCAAGCGCAGCCACCACTCTATTCACTGGGAGTAGTGGAAGTAGCCGAGCCGGTGCCAGCTATTTTCAGAGCTCCCATGGTGGTGAATGGAAGGTGTCTGCTCTTGTGGAGGGCCTGTTATAAGATTTACATGGTTTCTTTGTAGCTCCCGTTACAATGGATGATCCCATCCTCTTCAACACTGCAGACATCTCCCAGGGGGTTTATTGCCAGAGTGACATCTTTATCTTTGTAAACCTGCAAACACGATGCATTTACAGAACAATCTGCTGTGCAATGAAGGCTTCAGCAGCCCTAAGGAGAATGCTTTATTGCTGCGGAGGCAGCGGCAACACGGAGCAAAGGGCACAGCAGTCTGTTACAAGGCAGGAGTCTACAAGCGGAGAGCAGGACGTGCAGAGAGCAGTCAGTACAGTAGAGGAAGGAGACAGTTGTGAGAAGCAGGAATCAATGATCTAACAGAACGCAGTGTGAGCGCACTGCCTGATCATTGAGGAGGTAGTCGGGGGTCTAGAGCTGCTAGGCTCCCCTGACTTTGGACTATAAGATGCAGACACTTTTTAGCAAGGTTTTTCTAGCTACATGTTCATTTCCAGAGGAGTGGCATTACCGGGCACATAAGATCCCCATTATCACCAACATCAGCTTATCATCCACTCCTGCATTGAAGACTGGTTTAGCAAAAAGCACTGACGGCAGCGCTCTGACATTGCTGTTCTTGACCTACAGCTCCATCCTCTGGCTGGAAGTGGAATAGATTCATTGTCAGCACTTTTTGTGTCTTTAGCAGTATTGCGGCACCCATTCTTCCGCAGACACAGGATATCTCTGAGCTGCACGATTATAATTGATGCTTTTATTCTCTATTTTAGCAAGATGGAAAACTTCCTTTTGTGCCTTCGGATGAAGATTTCAACATGGTGGTTTCAAAATACGGCATCAAAGTCACAACCTTGGATCAGTATGTAAGTGATTGTAAATGTGCTGTACCTGAATGTACACAACCTCTGAAACCAGGGGGCAGATATAACACACATAGGCTGTACAGCTGCACAGGGGCAAGGAGGAGCACTGCAAGCCTAATAGAAGAAGTGCCTCCCACACTCTATTAGACAGGACGGAGTTAACGGTTCTCTATTATTTAACATTGTCGGCCTTAGACTAGGCTTATTATGTGATCTGTGTGCCCAACACAGCGCCATCCATGTTTGTGTGGGTGTGCCTGGTACTGCAGCTCATCCTTAGGCTAGTTTCATACAATAAAGGCACATTTCTGTGCCTGTATTACTGCTAAATGTCACAGCTCGACTGTGGATCTAACGAAACCAACTGACAGCATCATTGGGGACTATGCTTCAGTTAGATGGGGTCATTAGCCCCACAAGCAGGCAAGGACGTTTGGCCATAATACAGACGCCAATATATATGAAATATATATATTCATCCCGATATTTTATATATTTGGGTTATAAAACCGCATTGTACTCTCAAATAGTGATGTACACATTTGGCAGGTTGTCTTTCAATGGCTGCAGTTCATGTTGCGCTCTCTGGGGTTCAGTCTCTCCTTCCTCTCTGTCACTGGGCCATCTAAGGTTCCGGTTATCATTTTGGCCCAGGTGCTTCTTGGTGTGGAGATCAGGAGGCGGCTGCGCAGGACACAGACTCTGGTGTGTGGAGGAAGGGGGGGGGGGGGGGGGGTGTTAACGATGAGGACACTGAACAGCATAGCCCTGGACACTAAGAACCTTACCCACACACGCATCCTCTGTGACCATCCCAGGGCCAGACATAAAAATAAAATAAAATTCGGACCCCCTGCAGCTTCTCCTGTTACTCTCTAGATGGGCTTCCTGGGAGCCACAGGCCCTGGAAAACAGCCATCCAGAATGCACAAATTATAATTTGCGGCTGGTCTTGAGAGAGAGAGACTCCATCACCGTTACATTATAAGAAAACCCCTCTAAGGCTCCATTCACACGTCCGCAAATGGGTCCGCATCTGTTCCGCAAATTTGCGGAACGGGTGCGGTCCCATTCATTCTCTATGGGGACGGAATGGATGCGGACAGCACACAGTGTGCTGTCCGTATCCGCAATTGCGGAGCGCGGCCCCGATCTTCAGGTCCGCAGCTCCGCAAAAGATAGAACATGTCCTATTCTTGTCTGCAGCTGCGGACAAGAATAGGCATTCCTATAGGGGTGCCGGACGGGTGTGTTGCGGATCCGCAATTTGCGGGTCTGCAATACACCACGGACGTGTGAATGGAGCCTAACACTGCTGAGCAAATTAGCTACTGAGGAGAAGAGGTCCACATGTCCTGCTGCCTGTGTCCTCCTTGCCCCGAATGGTCTTTTTCTATTCTCTGGCTGAACCCCGCTGTATCTGGCCCTCCAACTCCTTTTGGTTGATGATGCAAATCCTTGCAGGTTCTATTGCGGCTCCATCGAGCAAGAAATCTGCTATAATTTTCCGCTTTTTTATTTTACGTCTTGGTTTTCAGTGGATCTCTGTTACTAAATGGGTTTGAAGGTAGATTTCACCTGAGTTTAAATCTCAGCTTCTCTTCCCCTCAATAACACCAGAGCGTAGAGTCACTTGTTGCCTGTGGTTTCAGGATGTGTTGCATCGGCACCCGCTCTATCTCATTGTCTCCATGGTGTGCTATGATGATGGACTGGTGGCTGGCAAGAGTTTGCTAGCTCTGAAGACCAAAGTTGCCAGTGAGGACCAGTGTAGCCTGTGGGTTTATCAGTGTGCCAATCTGGTGAGTACTCCTTACACACATGAGTTTGGCTCTGGTGGGAAAAAAAAATGCAAGAATATACATTTTTTTGCTGTAGTGTTTTTGGCATCTTTTTTCCCCATAGTGAAACAGATGTAAAAATGTAAAATAAAATACTAGTTACAGTATGCTACGTTTTTGAAAAGAAAGCAGAAAGACAAAATACGCACCTAATGAATAAAAATGACAGTAGCAAAAAAACACTTGCGTGCCCCGTGTTTTATACTGTATTTCCCATAGACCTTCAGCTAATACCTGGAGCTGATGTTTTTACTGCCAAAAAAAGTATAAAAAAATACACATGCAAAAAACAGCAAAGTGCAGAAAAACGGCACTAAAAAAAAAGAATGGGCAAAAGCAACAAATCCTATAGTAAAGGTGCCTGCACACGGAAGTGGGTGTATGTGCCAAAGAACCGCTGAATTATCTGCAGATTTCTGTGTTTCTGCACCATTTCTCATATCTGGTTGTGATGCAGTTTTGCTGCAGATCTCACCTTTCATTTGAAAAGGGTAAAATTCGCAGCTAAAACCGCAACATAATTGCTATGGATTTGGAAATTCAAGACAGAAAAAATCTGCAAAGTATACATGAGATTTGTTAAATCTCATACACTCTGCTGTTATGGTACTACGCTGCGTTTTATCCCCGCATGGGAATCCGTGTGGAAAAAGACGCACGTAATCCGCACTGTGTGCAGGTACCCTAACAGATCAGATTGCATTTGTGTTTCTTCACCTTCTGATAAAACTAGCATGTACTCGATTGCCATCAGTTAAATCCAACCAAATCTGCTTCACCCAAATGACTGAATGTAGAATGGTATGTAGTGTGCAGTTCTCACCCGTCTGTTACATTCTTTATATAGGAACATGCCCAGTCCATCTGTAAGGTCCTGTCCACAGCGTTTGACTCTGTCCTCACTGAGAAGACGCGAGTGCCTCCAGAATGACTGCTGGGATAGTGACAACCCTACCAGGATCATTCCAGAATGTCCTATGCAGAAGAAAGCCACAAGCCAGGATTTGTGAGGACATGTATATATCACAGAGCTATATTTTTTATATTCACCTATTGCTGCAGTTACTAAAGTCACTCACAGTCCTGTAATGTCATTGGCTTTTAAGTTCCAGACCATGTCAGGTATGAAACTTCCATCCACTTATTACACGGGTGGAGGTGCAGTGGTACAGTATTTACCTGTGCATGTAGGTACCCATACAAGAGCGTACTCCAAGCCGGGGTAGAAACCCATGTAACGCAGATAGTAGCTAGAATATTGACTGTTCGGCAGTTATGAAATTACAACTCTCAGCATCCTCTGACAGGCTCCATCAATCAGGGCAAGCTTATTGTTGTAGGTTTCATACAGCTGGAGAGCCACAGGTTGGTAGCCACTGAGTAATGGGTATGCTGCCCTGTGCTATGGCTACATTGTACATCTACCTGGTAGTCACTAATGAGACGATAAAAAAACAATGGCGGCTTGTCTCATCGGTACATTAATATTGCAATGCTGCTACAGCGATACCGCCCCCTGCCTAAAAGTTATTGGTACATAATATTTAATGTTTCAATCCAATATGTGTTGCTTTTTTGAGCATTTTCTAACTGGTTTCTATCAGAAACACTCATAGCTCCTCAGATATTGAATCCAATTGTTTTCTGTGGTCAGTGAAAGGGGTTGTTCTCAGGATAGGTCATCAATATCAGATCGACGGGGATCCAACACCCGGCACTCCTACCGATCAGCTGTATGAGGAGACGGCAAGCGCAGTGTGCACGTGGCGTCTCCCGTCTCTCTTCGGGTCCATTGCTGCTGTCTATGGCAAAGACCATAGACAGCAGTGGTGAACAGGAAGAGGAGACGGCACATGCACACTGCGCGCTCCGTATCCTCATACAGCTGATCTGTGGGGGCGTCGGACCCCCGCCGATCTGATATTGATGACCTATCCTGAGGATAGGTCATCAATATTAAAAGCCCGGACAACCTCTTTAAAGAGGACCTTTCATGGGTCCAGACATTATGAAATAACTAGTACGTTATGTAGGGAAAAGTGCACGGATGTAATATTGCTTATTAGTTTGTCTGGGCGCCGCTCCGTTCGCCCGCTGTGCCCCCCTGCAGTTTTCCCAGCTGGTATGCTAATGAATAGCATTGGTACAGGGAGGAGGAGACTGCCGTGTTTCTCAAAGGGTGTCACCTTCTCCCTGGCTGTAGCGTGGTCCAATCACAGCAGAGAGCGTCACAGCCAGGGAGAAGGTGAGTTTTATTTTTCTCATCCGTATCATTGGGGGACACAGGCTTGACCTTGGGTATAGCTGTTGCTGCTAGGAGGCGGACACTATGCACAAAAGTGTGAGCTCCTCTCTTCAGCTATACCCTTCCTACAGGGACTAAGCTAAAACAGTTTTAGCTTAGTGTCCGTAGGAGGCAGACCTCCGTGCTTTGCAGGTCTGTTGATTTTTTTCTTTTCTTCTAGCAGGATTACAGGCCGTCTTAGCTGCCTGCACTCCCAGACAGGAGACCAGGGGGTCCACAAGCTCGCTGCTCCTTCCCGGTCTCCAGAAGACAAGGAGGACCAGAGGTTCCTAATCCCGCCATCCTTCGGGTCACCACGGCCGCCCACGACAAGTCCCCTCTTTCCGGTGTAGCAGTCCTCCCAAGGGGGGCCGCACACCGAAGGTGGTGAACCGGCTGGAACAAGGGGGACAAAACACGCCAGACGGGTAAGTATTCCTGGCTCCAACCTCCCTCTCAGGTTACTTGCTGTGGATGATCCTCACGAAGCCTTGTCCCCCCTGGCGGGGAAAGGGTTAACAGCTGCGTGGCGGGTCTTCTGTGGGGGTGGGGGGTTGAAGGGTAGCCCTCTGTGCTTGCCAAACTTCTTTCTGCCACAGACGCCATAGTAGCCCATGGTAGAGCCGGAGTGGGTGTGCTCTCTGTCTAAGATGGTGTAGGACATTTCCCAGTCTAACAGGGCCATTGTGGAAATGCTGGGGTGTTTGGCCGCCCGGCCACCCTCTGACCAGTCAGACTCTGGGGACCCCTCTGCTCCTCCCCATTGCGGCCGCCCTGCAAAACGGGCCAGACCACCCTCTCCTCTAAGGCGTCTGCGCCCCCTGTTTCCTCCATCTCCCCGCCGCTTCCCAGGGAGTCTCGCTCCGACGCGTCCTCATTAGAAGAGGCGTGTTCTGAGGATAAGTTGTCAGACGCTGACTTTGTCTCACCGGAGGACCAGTCTTCCAAACTGTCCACTATTGTAGACAATCTCATTGCAGCGGTTATAGAAACCGTACAGGTTGAGGACCCTACGCCCTCAACTGCCGGTTCTAGTTTTTACTTCAGGCGATCCCGTCGCTCGCCAATAGTTTTCCCCAACCACCCGGAGTTTGATTCCTCCCTTTCCAAGGAATGGAACTTCCCCGACAGGCGTTTTGCTTTCCCGAAACGCTTAGATGTCTTATATCCCTTTTCAGAGGATTTGATAAAGAAGTGGTCCTCCTCTCCTGTTGTTGACCCTCCGGTATCCTGCCTGGCTAAGAATACCACCTTGCCTATGGCGGATAGGGCTTCCTTCTCGGACCCCAGGGATAAGAAATTGGAATCTTTTGCCAAATCTGCTTTTGAAGCAGCTGGCACTGCCCTACACCCGGTTTTTGCCTCTACATGGGTCAGCAAGGCTATGACCGAGTGGGCAAACAAGCTACGTCTCAGGGCCTCGCCTCGGGGGACTCCTTGGAGGAACTTTCCCTCGCCAGCTCTTACATCTGTGAGGCCTCTCTGGACGTGGCTTCTGGCCTGCTCTTCAGCCCTTTTGGTGGCTATTCGCCGTACCCTGTGGCTATCTTGCTGGGCGGCAGATAATGCTTCTAAACGGGCCTTGACGTCCCTCCCCTTTGCAGGTAACAGGCTTTTCGGCAAGCGTCTGGATGAGATTATCTCTGTTGCTACAGGGGGTAAAAGCACCCATTTGCCGCAGAGTAGGACGCACTTCAACAGGTCTAAAAATCGCAGACCTCTTCTTCGGCCCTTTCAGAGTTCCTCCAGCCCGAAGCAGCCAGCCCACAAATCTGCCCTAGAGCAGAAGCACAAGCCATCTTTCAAGCCTCGCCCTCCCTGGCGTCCTCGCCAGCAGAGCTCCAAGCCCTATACCCCTAAGTCCTCCTCTGCATGACGTGTGGTCTCTGGCAGCCCCCAGTTGAGTGGGAGGTCATCTTCATCTGTTCCAGCATGTTTGTCTAGCTCACATCTTGGATGCCTGAGTACGAGAAGTCATCTCGGAGGGTTACAAACTGGAGTTCCGGTCCCCACTTCTGCCCTGTCCTTTTTTCAAGCTATTCTCACCCTTTTGCGGCAGGGAGTGATTGTTCAGGTTCCGCTTCAAGACCGCCCCCTGTTGATTCCTTGGGACCTTAATCTGGTGCTCAGCGCTCTCTAGTCCTCTCCTTTCGAGTCTTTGCAGCAGGTGTCCCTTCGCTTCCTGTCCTACAAGGTGGCCTTTCTGGTGGCAATCACTTCCATCCGTAGGGTGTCATAACTCACGGCTCTTTCCTGTCGGTCGCCCTTCCTTATCCTCCATCAGGACAAGGTAGTCCTTCGTCCGGTCCAGTCCTTCCTTCCGAAGGTTGTGTCGGCCTTCCATCTCAATGAAGAGCTCATTCTCCTTTCCTTTTGTCCTGCCCCGTCTCATCCTCGTGAGCAGTTGCTCCACACTCTGTATTCGGTTTGGGCCCGACAGACGGATTCATTATTCATCATTTCAGAGGGACCGAGACGAGGGCTGGCTGCGTCTAAAGTTTCCATTTCCCAATGGATTTGTTTGGCCATTGTGGAAGCGTACCGCATCAGTGACCGGGTTCCACCCTTCCGGGTTACTGCTCATTCTGCTCGGGCAGTGGGGACCTCTTGGGCAGTACATCATGGGGCTTCGGGCCTTCAGGTGTGCAGTCAAGCCTGTGTCCCCCAATAAACGGAAGAGAAACAGATTTTACGGCAAGTACAAAAATCTAGTTTTTTCTCCCTGGCTGTGACGCTCTCTGCTGTGATTGGACCGCGCTACAGCCAGGGAGAAGGAGACACCCTTTGAGAAACAGGGCAGTCTCCTCCTCCCTGTGCCGATGCTATTCATTAGCATACCAGCCAGGAAAACTGCAGGGGGGCACAGCGGGCGAACGGAGCGGCGCCCAGACAAACTAGTAAGCAATATTACATCCATGCACAGTGCCCCACCTACTAGTTATTTCATAATGTCTGGACCCATGAAAGGTCCTCTTTAACACTTTCCTTACCCTCCCGTCCCTAATGGGATACAATCCATATGACTCCATCACTTTGTATACACAAGAGTCAAAACTGGTGCAAAAGAAAGGTGGAGCAGTTACTCCTGGCATCCAATCAGGCCGCTGCTTATTCCAAAGAGCCTCCAAAATGAATAAGTGGAATATGATTGGTTACTATGGGCAACTTTACCACTTTTCCTTTCCGCCAATTCCGATAAACCACCCCCTCAGTTTACACGGCCATGCTTTTTAGGCCATTTCTCGATTCCAGTTGCCTTCACTCTGACCTAAGAGGAATATGTGCTCATTCCCAGGATGAGACAATTTCTCTTTATTTGCCACATAAATAAGAGAAGATTCGTGGATATGGAGCTGTGGGATCGTCTTTACTTTTATTTTACCTATAGATAGCTGGTTTACCCCCCACTGATGTTCCATCATGGAAGACAGTCATGTAACAGACAGCGGGGAATGAAGGGGCAGGACCCCCCTTAGGCTTGTGTTATACAGTCCACATGTTAGATGTTACTTCAGGTACATGTATATCTCTATGTCAGGCAGTCATCGATGCTTGAGATCAGGAAGTTCTTTATTCTCACCACGAGACGCTTTACAGCTGCTTATCCTCCTTTCCCTTATGAAATAATGAGAGATACAGCCATGTTCGGTGCAGTCAGCATTAAAGAGTAAGTAAACTTTTAATTAACTTTTTTGGAAATAGTCCCTAATGCCCTAATAATACTTTTTTATTAAGGTATTTGTAATAGTTCCCACCCCCCCCCCCAAAGCGCACCTTTCCCTGTGCGCTTAAAATCCACTTTTCTGTACACCGGTGTCTTCAGATTATGAATGGGACTGCAGTGCATGGAGTACAGGCAGGAGTGCACATTTACTAAATGCTGGCATAGCACATGGGTACCCTGTAACCATGTGCTATGCCAGGATGAGCAGAGCGGCTCCTGCCTGTGCCTGCTTCCCTAAGCTAAAAGCTGACATGCAGGACTTAGCTTAGTGGGTGGGGGGCAGAAGCAGCAATGTGCGTTCCTGCCCGTACTTCATGCGCTTCATAAACTGTACAGCCTGTACTCTGTACACCACTGAGAAGTCAGCGATGTACAGAAAAGTGGATTTTAAGCGCACAGGGAAAGGTACGCTTTAGGGGGGGGAAGGAACTCTTAAAAATCCATTAAAGTATTATTTGGGCATTTATATTGATAGCCTATAACTACTCTGTAGTGGACCAAGATATTTACTGCAGCACTGTTCCCACTGAAGTGAATGGGAGAAGCACTGCAGTAACCAGCACCATCCACTACACAGTAGACAGAGCTACTCCGGAAAAGCTTATTAACAGGTGTGCAGAGTGTCGACCTCCAGAGAGTCTGATATTGAAGGCTCTTCCTGAGGATAGGCAATCGATATCAACATAGTGGAGTACCCCTTTAAGCTAGGGCCGCACAGCCAACGATTGCAGTATTGTCATGGTATATCTCTGCATAATTAAAGTGAACGCAGAGTGACTGCAACATGTAAGCCACAAGTAATCCAACAGGCTTGGATTTCTGCCAACTTGCAGATCTCAGTGTGACCATGTTCACTTTCATTATGTTGTGACGTAACGATACTGCAGTCTTTGCCAAAGTCATTGCAGCTTTAGCTTATCTACATCAGAGTGTCTGTACCAGGTATACAGAGTGGGAGCTGCAGTTCTTACTGTTGTATCCTATAATGGTTTGATACAGGCAAGCAAACTACAGCTGCCAAAATGCAAGACGTATTATAGGACCTCAGCGAAGATGTTAGCGGTATTTCAGTCCTGTCATCATTGCTAGTTTAGTAAACCTCATTCCGACACTTGGGACTATGTACCATACAGACGATATTTAAGATGATCATGCTGTGGATGCAATGTCAACTTACCCATCCCCATCAATATAGGGTCTCTCTGCCTCACCAGTGGGGTGATTTAGGCATTTATTGTGTTCTCCTCTGTATCTTAATGCTGCATTTCCCATTGTGGTACATCTTTTATTTTATTTTTAAATCACAATATTATTTTTGACTTCTTAGTTTTTTTGCCTTGTGATTTTTATATAATTGCCTTGAGTCGGTCAGTTAAGATCATGAAAATGTATTGTACTGTATATTACAATAAACCTCCTGAGCAAAAAGTTATATAATTTTTGACCTGTGTTTTTATGCTTTTACTGTGTGAACATCCACCAAACCTTCCATTTAGCTGACTGGTCCATTGATCTCAGAAATCTCCATCGTGGGTTACCCCCATATATGAGGCCGGACCACGGTAGTGGGAGTGAACGTTTCTGTTCATCTGTTTCCTTGGAATAAAGTAGCAATTTGATTGGGTGCCATTAAATAACTAACTACTTCACGTTTCCTTTGTACTACTCAATGTGTAAACACACACCATGAAGAGGCTATGGGGGAGATGATATCCCCTGTGCTGCCAGAGCATGCGGCACACGCCTTGTCATAATTTAGGTGCGTCTTCCAGCTGTTTGTTTGCCTAAACAGAAATCTACAACAGCTCTGAGTTGGCTTCATTTGTGCCAAAAAACTGGTGTAAATAAAGATAAATTTGTCTCTGGTGTTGGCCATGCCCCTTTCTGCCCTTGTCACGTCCACCTGAAAAGTGTTAAAAAAGTGATAGCATGCGACTTTAAGGGCGCTTTCAGACAAGTGAGTGTCACGCTCCAGACTCACAGCGCCCTTGCACTGGATACTGTACAGCCTGTAGCATTACCCTCCTTCCATAGATGGAGTAATTTTCCTTGTACTTGATGCCGTACAGCCTGTAGCGCTACCTTCCTTCCTAGGCGGTGTACTTGCTCTACCACAGGATACGGTACAGCCCATTGCATTATCCTCCTTCCATAGGCAACGTAATAGCACTACCTCTGGATACTGTACAGCCTGTGCCATTGCCCTCCTTCTATAGGAGTAATTGCACCCCAATGGGTTCTGTACGGCCTGTAGCATTATTCTCTTTCCATGGGCAAAGTAATCTTCTATCGGCGGAGTGTTTACATCCCGTTGGTTCCTATACGTCCGGTAGCATTGCCCTCTTTCCATGGGTGAAATATTTATACCACCACTGGATACCATACATCCGGTAGCGTTACCCTCCTTCCAGAGGTGGCGTGGTTGCTCTACCACTGGATCCTATGCTTCAGTATTACACTCCTTCCGTAGTGGGAGTATTTGCACTTACTCAGGGTACTGTACATTTTGTAGCATTACCCTCCTTCTATAGAGTAATGGCACTACCACTGGATCCTGTACGGACTGTTGCATTACCCTCCTTCCTTAGACCTCCTGCACACGACCGTTTTTTTTTCCCCGTTTACTGGCCGTTTTTTGCGTTCCGTATACGGTACCATTCATTTCAATGGTTCCGCAAAAAAAACTGAATGTACTTCGTATGCATTCCGTATTTCCGTTCCGTTTAAAGATAGAACATGTCCTATTATTGCCCGCAAATCACGTTCCATGGCTCCATTCAAGTCAATGGGTCCGCAAAAAAACGGAACACATACGGAAATGCATCCGTATGTCTTCCGTTTCCGTTTTTTGCTGAACCATCTATTAAAAATGTTATGCCCAGCCCAATTTTATCTATGTAATTACTGTATACTGTATATGCCATACGGAAAAACGGAACAGAAACACAACGGAAACAAAAAACGGAACAACGGATCCGTGAAAAAGGGACCGCAAAACACTGAAAAAGCCATACGGACGTGTGCAGGAGGCCTTAGACGGAGTGATTGCACTTCCACCGGCTACCATAGGTCCTTTCGCATTAATCCCTCTGCAGGCGGAGTAATTACACTCATACTGGATATCATCTGTCCTGTCTGCTTTCCCCCTTCTATTGGGGGATTAGTTGCACCACAATTGCGTGCTAGAGATCCTGTAGCATTACCCTTCCCCCATTGCCGGAGTAGTTGCACAACCAGTAGTGCTTGCACTACCAGTGGACCCTGTAAATTTTTTCGGTTCCCCTCTTTCCGTCAGCGGAGAATTCCACTACCACTGGAAACTGTTCCTCCTATTATATTATTCGTCTTTCTTGGGTAGAGTAATTGCTTCAACATTGTCTACTGCGACTACTCTCAGTTGTTCCTTGTGGCATGCCATCCCGTTCCATAGGTGGCCTATTGGCTAGACACGGTACCTACAATCGCCTTATTCCCCCCCCCCCCCTGCCTCAGGTAGTTTTAGTTTAGATTGGTGTCTGGCGCCTACGTGGCAGCCTCTGTCTTTCAGGTCGGCCTGTAGCTCTAACAGGCCGTTGGTATTCCTCATGCCTTGAGTCCCTGTGAGGGGCAATCTCATTTGGCTGATTGTCATTGGCATGCCCTTCGTCTACGCTCCTTCCGTAGGTGGAACGTCTGCTCTGATTGCCAGTTTTCTTCCTTCTCAGGTGGAGTGTTGCGCTAGCACCAATTCTTGGTGGCTATTGCGGTTGTCCTCATTTTCAGGTGGAGTCTCTCCTCTGACCCTAGAGGCCATGCTTGTTGCTATCGCCTCCCCCCTGTGAGGCAGTCTTTGCGCTGCCTATAGATATTCTGGCTACTCCGGTTCCAGGGCTACTACTGCGGGAACCCTTCCCAGGGGGAATTTTTGAGTTCATCCTTCAACTGCGGCTTACATGATGCATGGGCAGGGGACACTGCATTTATGGTTTTCTCCACATCCCCTTTCTCCATGTGGAGTGCCTCTACAGTCTACCACGGTGACAGCATCAGCATTCCCTCCGTATGGAGTTTGGGTATGCACTTATTCAGTTTGCATATGTGAGTGGTCTACAAGGCTCCCATCATCGGGTACTGCCCTTGTTGTCACCCCTAAGTGCTGTTTTTCTACTAAGCCACACTGGCTGCTTCTACTTCTCCCCTTCCGCAGGGCGAGTAGTTGCACCCCCCCCCCCCCCATTACTGTTACTGCCTAGTTGGCCAGTGTTCACAGCCATTGGGTTCTCGTATGCTCCCGTTTTGCTGGGGGGGGGTGCCTGCGCGGATGGTGTTGGTTCTGTTACCAGTTTTTTTTCTCGGGCTTTGTGGCGTTCGGGGTCCACACTCCCTTCCTGGCGCAGTATTTTTCCTATCTCTCTGGTTCCTGTCTGCATCTTCCAGTTTAGGCAGCCTTCCATGGAGTATCAGACTGCTTCTCTCCTCTCTTGTTCTGGAATTTAAGGTCCTCCTCTACATGCCTCTCCGTACCACATTAGCGGTTTCCTGGGGGAACATTCTTATGAAGAAACCCCCTTGGCCATAGGTCTGAATGGGATGTTTTTGATCCTGGAGGACACTCTTTCCCTGTCAGGTTACTCCCCAATTTTTTTTGACAGTTTTGGGTCGATTCCACTGCCTGGTTTCCTTTGGGTTTCTTCAGTCCTTCAAGAATTTTGGCTTGTGGGCCATTCTCATGCCTGACCTCCAGGTTCTCTAGCCCTGACTCTATCGTCATGGTCCCGCTGGAGTGTTCTTCTCTTCTGGCAGTCCAGTATGGTGCTTTTGCCTTTGGGCATTCCTACTTCTTCCCCTATGGGGGGCAAGTTTTCTCACATCTGCAGTTCTTGGCCCTTGATATCAAGACGCCATTTTCAGTTTGTCTTCTTCCAATCAGTATTCCACTGAGTGGTTTCCTTTTTTCTTCTCACACCATGCTGTGAATGTTGATGGCTCTAGGGTGTTTTTTTTCCTAGGGTTCTGACCCATGGGCATCACTCCTTAGCAGCCTTCTGGATCCAAGCTACGTATTTCTCTCCGGTACCTTCCGCAATTGCTCCGTTGCTTCTGGTGACTGACTTGTCTTCATTCTTGTCCATCTTGTGGAAATTCAGTGTGCTGTCCACTTTTAAAGTCTCCTAAGCTAGGACTTATATTCCCTGGACTGTTCTTTTTTCTGCCTAGCCGGAGCCTCTGCGTATTCAGCCGCTCTCTGGCTGGCCTTCCTGGGAATGTTTTTACCTGTCCCTTTTCAGGGTTCCTAGGGTGTCTTTCCCCCGCATTTCTGGGCGGGCCCTATGACCAGCCTTTGATTCGTTCTGTTCTTGTTCCCTCCCCCTGGTACTGCTCTTTAAGGTCCCATGGTCTTCTGTGTCCCCCAATGATACGAGCGAGAAAATAGGATTTTTTGTGCTTACCTATAAAAACCTTTTCTCGCTGAGTTCATTGAGGGACACAGCTCCCACCCTGTATGTACATTGCTGGTTCTCCTAGATGGGTCCTTCTGGTTCTTGATGATGACCCATCTCCGGTTTTCTTCCTTTTTATTGTTTTCTGTTGGCTTCTCCTGGCTGCTCCTACTGCTTTTGTACAAACTGATTAGCTCAGTGTCTCCAGGAGGGGTATAGCTGAGAGGAGGAGCTAACACTTTTTTTTTTTGCTTAGTGTCGCCTCCTATTGACAACAGCTATACCCATGGTATTCTGTGTCCCCCAATGAACTCAGCGAGAAAAGGATTTTACAGGTAAGCACAAAAAAAAAACAACATATTTTATGACGCTATGTAACCCTTAGAGGTCTGGAATATATTAGATAACACTGACATAATGCTGTCAGTGTTATCCTATTCATTCCAGAACTGTAAGGGTTACATAGCATCATAAATCAATATAATGCCATGTGACCCAGTCAGTGCTGGAAGTTCAGAACGAATGCTGCGCTGTGAGTCCGGAGTGTGACACTCGCTCGTCTGAAAGCGGCCTAAAGCCGCTTTTCTGGCATAAGGGAGATGATAAATTTTCCCCTATGAGCCCAAAGTAACGTGCTGGCAATAGAGGAACTGTTATATAAAAGTTAGATACCAAGTAGGCAGTACAGAGATTTATTGGATTGGTCTGGTTATTTATTAGCAAATCACACAGAGCTAAACGATTAGTTCCATAAAAAAAGTAAAGTTAATTACAGTACGTAGAAAAACAAAATGGATTCCTATGAGTATTAACCATTTAGCTGCAGGTGAGTGGAGAGTGCATTGCCCTGCAATGTAATTCCTCTGTAACAAGGAGAGAATCTAGGAGTAGAGACAGCTTTTATAAAGCACTGGTCATAGAAAGCTAGGAGGGTACAAAAGATACAAGGAGGAGAAGACGGCGGAAATCTCTAGTGTTTCACAGGAATATCTACATCCGATTGGCAACATATTTCCTTAACAGGAAGAATAAATATACATTGGATGGGAGAGTCTCAGCATAAGTCAGTGCATAGGAGTGTTAGCGGGTGGACGCTGGTCAGTGGCGTTGCGGTATCTGTGGAGTTGGCTCCTCCTCGAAGGCCTCCTGCTGGGCTGAGCACAGATCCGCTGCAGTACTGAATGGCTTATTCAGCAAAGAAGTGCACGAAAGACACAGGAAAGGCTCCTCTCCGGGATGGCTCACCATCTATGTGTCCGATCTGGCATGTAGGCAAGAATAATGAGGCATTAGTACATAATATACAGTAGATTATATCATTATATCTCATAGTTGCCATGTTGTGACATTTCACTTAGGGATCCACGGTTTCATTCTGGAGGAAAAACTACTTTAAATCCATATGCAACTGAGCAATTAAGTGCACTGGGGGCAGATCCCAGTCACTGTGCACCCTTGCTCCTCCCTCACCTTCTTGATCGATAGAGCTTGGTTCCTGCATAGTCATCTCGTCTGGCCCTGACAATCCAGCAGGAGAGGGGTGCACAGAGTGATGGATTGGGCACGCCTTCCTTGCACTTACCTGCTCATTTGCATATGGATTAAAATTTATTTTTCTCCAAAACGAAGCAATGAATCACTAAGTGAAAGGTATCATTACATATAGCTGATCTAGACCTACAAAACATTGTGCCTCCAAGTTAAGCGTAGGAAAAGGGAAGGGTTAGACCCTCAAAGTACCAGTACGAACGCAAGTGTCAAAGGTGTCAGACTGACTGTCAGTGTCCGCCATGGCTGGCTTTGAGTCACCAAGGCTGCCTTATACCTTAATGTTCAGCAACAAACTTGGGTCTCTCCATCTCCAGGAGCCGCTGTAGATTAGTACTGGAGGTGTACACTTACCCACCACTCATGGTCCTCTTCTCCATCCACCACAATGATCTCTCCCTCTGTAAACGTCAGTTCATCCGGGTTGTCAGCTGAACAGTTATAAATTGCTTTCACCCTCTTCGGCTTCAACTTCACCTATAGATTATATAAGCCATAAAATTATAAAATGTGGTGGAGGAGCCAAGAAGAAAGCAAAAAAATAAAAAATAAATGCCTAAAAGTCAGATTAGCACTTTACTTTCATCACAGTCTGTACAGTTTAAGGGCTCGGATCATTTGCTTTCTTAAAGGGGTTCTCTGGTTTGGGCAACCCCTTTCCACCTATGATCTAATCATACTGGGCTCCATGCATGGACTCCCCGTCATCTTTTACATTCTATTACATGGGATCTGTTGAGATCAATGGGTCGTTCATGTAAATGCACAGAGAAGCCGGGTCATTGAGAGTGCTGCTCCTTATAGGGGCTCTCTGCTGCGGCTAATCTAGTGGGCTCTCTGCTGCGGCTAATACAGGGGAGCCCCTTTATTACATTCATATGTCCTAGCAGTGCAGAAAGTTATGGCCTAAAGCGAAAAAAAACCCTTCGGGGTGATAGTCGATTAGAGGGGATCCCTGTAAATATTACCAATAAATACAAGCAGTCACCCACACATCTGTCACTCATGTTACTTGCCAGCTGAGACTTGCGTGGCATTGGTGCAGGCGGATGTATAGGCACTGTGGTACCAGGCTTAGGTCCAGGCTTAGAGGGGGCATCAGACAAACCATCTCCTGTCGCTGTAGACAAGACACAAATAGTTAAATGTAACTGTATTAGGGAGTTGCGGCAGAATCCGTTCAATTCATGTGGATGTCTGTATGCATGTATCAATGAATGAATGTAAAATGCACTGCTATAGAAAGTTAAATACACACGGGAAAAAAAAAGTTCAGTGATTTCACGCTAACATCTGTGTTTTGGGAGCGTGACATTACATGTGCGGACACCAGTGCAGGGAAACTCACCAGGATTCGGTAATGATGTTGGGGCTGCTGCCTGGATCTTACCCATGGGGGCAGGCTTCTCCACCCTGATGGAAATGGAACACAAACACATTATTATTAAAGACTAGAATTGGATTATGATGACCTACAGCGCAGGCTTATGTGACTGCTCAACTAGATCTGGAGAGTCAGACACAAAGATCACTTCTTACAAACTACTCGCCCTCACTAGTAGGAAAACTCTGTATAAAGCCTCCCTATATTTCTGTATCCCCTATGAAAACATTAAAGGGCATCCGTCAGCAGATTTGAGCCCATGACACTGGCTGACCTGTTACATGTGCACTTGGCAGCTGAAGGCATCTGTGTTGGTCCCATGTTCATATGTGCCTGCATTGCTGAGAAAAGTGATGTTTTATTATATTCAAATGAACCTCTAGGAGCAACGGAGGCGTTACCATTACACCTAGAGGCTCTTCTCTCTCTGCAACTGCTGCGCCCTCTGCACTTTGACAGAACCAGGCCGTGAAGGTGTCATCACACTGAAGCAGGAGATAGATACTCCGAAACGCGTCTGGTGAGAACTTCATAAGCAGCGAACAATAGAAGCGACTAAAGATTGACTGCAGTCACCCAACACTTGAGATCGGATATCTGCCTTTAAATAACGGAACAATCCAGCGCAATAGGAAACCATTTATACCAGCCATACATTCGCTGGTCTCCTGCGGTAAAGTAACCCACACCACGCTGTATACAAACCGGCCTTTCCGCGGTGGATCAAAGTAACAGCTCCCAATCACATGGGACGCTGTAAAAGCAAGCCGATCACGCCTGGCAGCTACGGCAATTTAGCTCCACTTCGGATACAGAGACATCCCGCTATCCCAAGGATCAGTAACGTAATTGTCAGTCCGTTACAATTATACAAGTGATTCCTGTACGCCTTATGAACAGCTGCTATAAATATATGATTAATATTAAGCTGGCATAGAAGAGACTTTTATTATCATAGTAACAGTATATATAAACTGCGGATCTTTCTATACAAGGTGCTACAAAAACCATATTTGTTACTACTATATCAGTGACCTATGTGCGTAGATGAGAAGCTACTTTGGCCACAAAATGAACACCACATTGATATAGAAGAGCCTTTCTAGCACTTCCAATACCACTATATTTTGCCTTGTCTAATACAATATATAGCACCAATATATTGGTATTTTCCAATGCAGTATATGGGTACTAGCGAACTTTACATTTTATATAAGCTGGTGATATTGGATGTCGGCTCATTAATACCATTTAGTGACTGGACTAATATCCAGTACTGGGTTGTGTTGATTACATGTCCATTTGCATCATTATATAAGAAATCGGTTTATATGTATTTTAGTTTTCATGGATATTTTTTATCCTTGGACTAAACAATTATGCATATGAGATTTGTATGAAACTGAACTATCGTGATCAGATTGGATATTTTATTTCATACCAGTTATATGAACAATTAAGGGATTTTACTTACCAACATCCAAAATACTATTGCATGATATAATACTATCCAATACATAATGGACGGCTGAATATTGCTACTTTTTCATTTGCCACAAAAGCATTGAATATCAGTAGCCTATAATAGCAGATTTAATTTCTGCATATTTGTTGAGGGTACAAGCTGATCCAACTCCTCACGGCACATCGAGCTACCAGTCTTGGCTGTGGGGTTTTGGATCAATACTGTATATGATTGTCCTCTCCGTCTACGTTTTATTCATAAATTTTTAGCTTTTTATTTTTAGTTCCTTTCACATCCTTGATAATAAATATTTGTATACCTACATGTACTGGAGTATTCTGTGCAACACCAGATAAGGGTACTTTCACACTAGCGGCAGGACGGATCCGACAGGCTGTTCACCCTGTGGGATCCGTCCTGCCGATATTTCGCCGTGCTGCCGCTCCATCCCCATTGATTATAATGGGGACGGGGGCGGAGCTCCGGCGCAGCACAGCAGTGCACGGCGAAAGGCCGCCGGACTAAAAGTACTGCATGTCCGACTTTTTAGTCCGGCGGCCTTTCGCCGTGCTGCGAAATAGCGGCAGGACGGATCCGACAGGGGCCCTCTCATATATTTACATTTCCATATTTATTCATATCGACGGTGTGTGTGTGTCGAGGAGAGTGCACCTACACCAAAGGAAGAAGTCAGTGGAGCTACTGGAATCCAATCATAGGTACAAATCTGCTGACAGATGTCCTTTAAAGCCTCTCTATGTTTCTGTGCCCCCTATCAAAACATGAATAGGGGTAAACAACCCAAAATTGACCTTGTGACATATTATACTGGTGGACCGAAATATGCTGTAGGGGAAAAAAATATGATTCTTCGTTAGCATAAGGACAGACAGAGCTCTCTGGTAGCAGCTTATCCCTCCTCTCCCGATGGCAGTAAAAACACATGCTTGGCAGATCTGAGCTAGGAAAGCTAAAAGTTATCCATACACATTAGAAAATAGTCAATATCAGTGGGACCAGTCCATCATCTCATATGTATATGGACCACGCAACTGTTCCCTAAAGGTAGACGTCAAGGAGGAAGAAGTATTGGGCAGGCTGGATTTCAACATGCCCAATCCTTTGTGTCTGGCAGGAGTTAATTCCACTGAAACCAACACACTCGATCAGCTGAGGAAGCATGCCTATTTTATGGGGGAGATGGGAGAGAAAAACATTTTGGTAAGGACACAATTTCCTCTCCTCATATACACCAATAATACTCACCCTGGAACCAGCCTTTTCTGCTGCAACCTGTTGGGAGGCTGTGGTGGGACTGGAGGGGGTGCTGGTTTGTTTTGAGGCACCGGAGGCGGCTGGATCGGTTTGGAGTGCTGACTCAAGGCTTCTATAACACTGGGTGTTTTCGCCACAGGGGGTGGAGGGGGGTCTGGAACGACAGCAAGGCAATTTATAGATTGTATAGTATAGATTATATAATGCATATAGCTTCATGAAGACAGCGCCCTGGAGGTGCGGACACGGTGGATGTTAATAGGACGATAAACATGAATGTTTGACCAAGAACTGTTCATGAGGAAATAACACCATATAATTTCAAGGCCACGTTGTATTCATGAATAGACTGGGGGTGGAGGGGCTGGGTGCCATTAGCCTAATAAGGACCATCATCAGGTGAGGATTTCGGGAAGAATTCCTTTAATGTACCATATTACTGCCCCACTTCAAATGGAGACCATGCCAACCAGATGTTCGATTAGTTGGGTGGGTATGCAACATGCAGCGCTGTGCAACTCTAGAAAACAGAAGACCTACCAGTAATCTGTCTGTGTAGAATATACTTGAGGAGGGGATACAGAAGTACTGCCCATTGTCTTGCAGATGCAAGTAATGCATTGCAAGCCGTAAGAGGAGATCATGACAACCACTCATACACTGCTGCAAAGCCAATGATCACATGGAAGGAGTGAAGCGGACACGGTTAGATACAGGGAAACATAGGATGCAGTGGATGAAACGCTAACAACGTGGATCTCACACACAATTATACAGCAAGCAATGCATCTGGCACAGAGCCGGAGAGTGGTTGACAGCAGGTCACGTACTTGTGGCGGTAGAGGTGACACGCATTGGTGGCACGGGGGGATGAATAGCTGGCGGGTCAGATGACGACCTCTGTCTGCTGCCAATTTCATGTCCTAGTGGGTAAGATTTCCACGCTGGGGTATTTGAAGGGGTGTTGTGTATACTACCGCCAAATATAGTTGACTGTACTAGAGGGGACAAAAACCAAGAGGACGGAGGAAAGATTTCCATATGTCACACACAAACACAGCAGACATCCAACAGTTGATGCGTCTTATTGCACAGAATACCAGCATTACATGTACACCTTTATTTCTAAAAGAATTTCAGCTATCTGCATAGTCTTCAGTAACTTAGAATTTCTATACCGTCCTGTCGTTCCACTCACCTTCAAAGCTGCACGGTAACCACTAATGCAAACTCCAACGTGGACAGTACAGACTATGAACCAGCAGGGGGCAATAGTAAGGACCTATAATATTTCGGATTTGGATTATTTCACCTTTTTTTTTTCTTCTTTCTTCAAAACGATGACATTGTCGGAGTCTACCGTTGTATAGGTAACGGCCGCGGGGTGTCAATTATTCACAGACGTGTGACTAAAAACTGAGAAACATACTGTACCTGCAGGAATAGCTTTTTCACTGCCGGGGTGAATTTCAAGAAGTGTTATTGAGCTAGTGGTTGCTAATATCATTTGCCCAATGCAATGGTGTAGGGTGAGGATCGATGGACTATATGGGTCCATTCCTAGGGCGATAGCTGGCAGGCGCAGGAACACGACCAATGTGATCATAAACTTTCAGGGTGCTCGGGATCCGTTTTTCAAGTCTGAAGGTAGAGATCTTCTTGCTAGTGTCACTGTAACTGACTTTAAAGGGGTATTCCAGTATAAGGGATAGCTATTAGATTGGCGGGGGTCCTACTGCTGTGGCCCCCACCAATCACGAGAACCCTGTGCCCCCCGGAGTCCCCGTAGTGAATGGAGCGGCCGGTCAGGCACGCACACAGCTGCTCCATTCAGTTCTATGGGAGTTCCGAAATAACTGACCATCATACCCGGATGACCGCAGTTTATCCTTTGAGGGGTGACATATTTTGACATACTCACCCTATGAGCGCCTTTCTTTCATAGGCCATTTTGTGTTGCCCAATGCAATGGCATTCAAGGGATTGCAGATCACAATTCACCAGAAGCCAAATAATACTGGACAAAACGAAAATTCCCAATAGGCAACCTGTGTTGTAGCTGAGTAACAGCCATCAGTATACTCCAGGGCACCGTTGTAATAGGTTGTGCATAGTACTCAGGGGTACAGGCCTGAAAGTGCTTACACATGTTTGAGGTTTCCTACTATATCTATAAAGCAATATAATGTGCGTCTGCCATTGGAGCTAAGGCTTGGGTATAAAGGATTTTAACATGTCCTTGAGACAACAGAAACAACTACATCTGGCAGCCACCTTGCACTATGCCCATAAACATGAACACTCAACCAATCCATGCATGCAAGTTTATTGGGGGGGGGGGGTTAGGAGAGATAACTGTGACAACTATCTAAAGTGCAAGATCAGCCTGAGTGATCAGAGCGAAGATAAAAAGAAACAATATGGCCTCAGCAAAGAAATGTGAAAAGTTCTGTAGACGACATTTTTTTTGGATTCTTAGGAGGCATCAAGAATGACCACATGCCATGAAATTTGCCCACACATCCCAGGTCACTATTTGTCCAGCTTTACACATTGGTATTTTGTCTCTAAAATAATGGAACAGCAACCAAGGAAAGTGCTCGTCTCTGGGTGGGACATGGGGACAGTGACATTGAGTTCCATAACCTTAACCTAACAGCACAGAGTGATAATATGCATCCCAGTACTGCAGCGTATCTGACAGATGGCTCTATACCCAAAGACAAATGTACTCAGAATCATCTCCATACTCTATAACAGTCTTGGAAGGGTATTCTAGTAACCGCAAGTTGTCCCCTATCGATGGGATGCACTTGGGGACACGTCACTGGCTGTATTCCGGAAGCCGAATGAAGCCAGAAATGGCGGGGAACAGGCAAGTATGATTTTTTTTTTTTTTTACATACCACACCCACCAGGGTCTACTTAAAAAGGGCCATAATTCTGGAATACCCCTTTAAAAGAGGATGTAGGTCTAAATTTTTTTTTAGACATGTTGCCCCTATTGGCACAAGATGGAAAGTAATTGCTGTACACATTGGACTATAAGCATGTGTTCACACGTGTTGTATCTGCATATAGGGAATATGACACGGATTTACTACTGGATCTGCGGCTGCCAATTTAGATGCATGGGTCACACTGAGGATTATTCTGATATCTAAACTTGGATAAATTCCCTAGTCCAGAGCTCGACGGTCCATAACATATGATAACCACTGTAATCAAAGAAATGGCTGGAGTTTTCCACTTTATAGCTAAATCAGGATTGTTATGAGCAATATAAATGAATATCGTTTGTTAGTTTTAAAAAAAATAAAAATTAATATAAAAAAAACCTTTAACAACTAGAGGTAAGTGTATTAGAAGGCACGTTTCTCTTGGCAAGTGTGTCCCTACAAATTGTGAATACTGTGATGCAACGTCACACAAAGCTGGTGTTGTGTACAGAAGGTGCAGTCGTCAGGGACATACAATAAATCCATTGCTTTGTTACCTTTTGCGACGTTCCTTGGTGGTAAAGGAGGGGCAGGAGCAGTACCCGCCGTGCTGCCAGGGGTGATGTTATTGAGGACTGCACCGTAAGTTTCATTCTGGATGATATTTGGCAGGAAGCTTCTCTGTTTGTCCTTGGCAATGTTGGCCGCATCTCTGGCCAGTGAGGCAACACTGGACTGCATTGAATTTGGTCCAATTTGGTAAAAACTGACTGGTCTGTCCTCCCGACGGTTGGGACTTGGCTGCTACAAGATAACAGATTTTAACACAGAATAAGTTTAGGAAAAAGGATGTAAAGAGGAACACAAAAAAAATGTACAAAGCGAGGTAAAAAAAACAAGTGCAAAGCTGATCTGAAGGCTGCGTACACCTCCTAAACAGTTCTACTGCATTTATATACAGCACAATAAGAGCTGCATGCAGCACAATTACTGCAGCGTGTACTCATGGGATAGATTCGCTGTAAAGGGGCTGTCCCACAAAAAATATTCTACAGTTTTGTTTTGTTTTTTACCAGTAATTATAATTGCATGTAATTAAAAATTAAGTATAGCCACTGAGTAGGGATGAGCAAACCGGACCTTTTCGGGTTCGGAGTTCAGTTACCGAAGGGTTCGGCCTTTGGGTTCTGAAGGAATTCCATTATGGATTCCGTTATAACGGAAGGTAACATAATTTGTGATTGAATGAAAAACGGAAGCCTTTTAAGAGGCCTTCCATTTTGCATTCCGTCATAATAGAAGTCTATGGCCAAGTATAACGGATCCGTCCAGTTTCCGTTATAAAGGACTTTGTTTTCCTTCCTGCATAACGGAAACCAAGACAGATCCGTTATGCTTGGCCATAGACTATTATGACGGAATGCAAAATGGAATGCCTCTTAAAGGCTTCTGTTTTTCATTCAGTCACAAATTATATTACCTTCCGTTATAACGCAATCCATAATTTCAGAACCCAAACGCCGAACCCAAAAAGTTCGGGTTTTCTCATCCCTACCACTGAGTTATTCAATAAAATTTCTCTGTATAGCGCCACCTGCCTGTTTTTGTCCTGCTCACTGAGATGGACACACATGCTCAGTTTCATCCTTCAACTGCCACCTGATAGGGAGAGAGGGGCAGCAGAAAAGAAATGCCCCTTGAGATACCAGCTTGATATAAATCTAGCAGAGCAATTAAAGCAACGAATGGGGAGATCTCTGGACCCATGTGAGGTACAGGGCTGGTTCTAGGTTTGTTACAAAGAGTTTAGCATGTCTGATTTAGGGCTGAAACGATTACTCGATTGAATCGAGTAACGTGGAACAAAAAAATCGTTGATGCAAATTTTTTGCATTAAGGATTCGCTTGTGTCATGTGACCACGAAGCGCGAGTGAAGCGATTGCTATCACTCACCGTTCCGTGGTCACCCGCTGGCCCACACCGCGCTGCACTGTATCCTGAGGCGCTGGGGGACATGGCTAGGAGGGGGAGATGTGGCACTGGGGGGGGGGGGGCGCTGATGGCACTGAGGGGGCAGCTGATGGCACTGGGGGGGGGGAAGCTGATGGAACTGAGGGGGGGGCCTAATGGCATGGGGTAGGTCTAATGAGTTTTTATAAAGAAAAATGTTATTTTAATTAGTTTTTTAATTGTTGGATTAATCAATAGAATACTCTATTACAAAAATAGTTGATAGCTGCAGCCCTAGTCTGATTTTCATTATTTACATTAATCATGGGATGACCCCTTTAAGTCACATGTCTGACAAAAGGGATGGAACTAAGCTGCCGTCAGCAATGACTCTTCTGTTCTGCTGTTTTAGTGACAGTGACGATTCGCTGCCAAATCATGGTCGTAAATATAGACTGACAGAAGCTCTCCATGTCAATTTATGTATTTATACTGGATAGTAAGGATGAGGTTAGGAATTAATACAAACCTGAATTTTATCATCCACATCATCATCGCTTTCATCCAAGTCCACGTGATGTAACCTCCACTCGTATTCCACATGAACATGAGAATTGAAGCGTCCAGATAAAGCCTGCAGCAGCTGAGAGACCAGGAAAAGGTGCAAAAATCAAGAAGAAGAAATAACTGGTCAACAGTTTTCCAGGAGTTCAATACTGATGGCTTATCCTCAGTATAGGTAATCAATATCTGATCTAGGTCCCCGATCACCCCAGCAGATCCGCGGTTTGAAGAGACTACACGAACACTGTGGCCTCTTCCTAGGCCAGTGATGTCAGGTTCATCAGTCGCATGGTCTACCTGCAGCTCAGTCCCATTCAATTGAACTGTCTTAGGCAGCAATACCAAGAAAAGCTCACAGGAGCCCCGCGGCATCTTCAAACAGCTGATCGAGTCAGACTCCACCGATCAGATATTAATGAGCCATCCTGAGGATCAGTCATGAACATTCAACTCCTGGAAACCCCCTTTAATATAAATCTGTATGGATAAGGCTGTGCACCTACTCAACCACCACTCTTGTACATCAACTCCAACTTCTCCTGGGTAAATGAACTTCGAAATCTTCATACATTTTACTGCATGTTGCTAAATAACTAGCACCCCAGTAATATGTGTTCTCCAGAACCTATGTGTCAAAGGAATCATCTGCAAGGTCTACGCTTGTGTTCTCAGCACCACTGCAGAGAACCAATAATGTCCTATTTTTTTCGTGGCCCGGAGGCACAGACCGAAATTGCACAGAAGCGCTACGTAGCGCCTCCGTGGGCTTCCAATCCATGCCTCCACTGCGTATCTCTCCATATCGCGCGGATTGCGGGCCCATTAATGCCAATGGGTCCACATCTGTGATACAGAGGCTCACAGCCAGTGCCCGTATATTGCGGACCAGCCGATTGCCGTCCACAATACAGGCACAGATGGTCTACTGTCGTGTGCATGAGGCCTTAAAGGGGTTCTCCGGTATTTAAGAAAATGAAAATACTGAAATATTACTTTATTATAAATATATTCCCAAATGCCTTTCATTAGTTAGAATGGCTGGTTTTGTCTGGGGAGCAGTCATTGGGAAAAATAAAATGGCCACCGTCCTTTAGTCCTATTCCTATTAGAAAACCTGTCCTAATCACACAGGAGGACAAGTTACTTCAGAGCACTGCGCTAAAGAGCCCCCTTATCCTCCTCTGTGCTCGTCAGGGATTATGATCCTGAATACAGCTGATAAGATCTTTAGCTCAATCTCTGTAGGAATGGAGTTCATGAGAAGACATGAAGTACAGAGAGGGTGGACAGAACAGACTGGTAAAGTGGGGCTGTGGTAATGGAGACTGCATACAAGAGCTGCTGCTCATTAGCCACATCCCCACCTCCTCTCTGTACTTCATGTCTTCTCATGATCTCCATTCCTACAGAGAATCAGCTGAAGATCTTATCATTTGTATTCAGGATCATAATCCCTGACACGCAGAGCATAGGGGAGGATGAGGCAGCTCTTTAACTCAAGTGTTGTGAAGTAACGTCCTGCTGTGCGATTAGGACAGGTTTTGTCTGTACTAATAGGACAGCGGCCATTTTATTTCTCTTAATGACTGCTCCTTAGACAAAATTAGCCATTTTAACTAATGAAAGGTATTTGGGAATATATTTGTAATAAAGTAATATTAAAGTATTTTCAATTTCTTAATTCCCGGAGAACCCCTTTAAGAGTATGTCTGTAGGTGGTTGTACATGTTGCAGATTTGCCTGCTATAAAGCTGCAGTATTTTCCATCTCCAGCCATGTGGATGAGATTTTATGACCTGTCATCTACATGCGGCAAAAAATCTGCAGTGTAAACAGACATTCAGTGCGGATTTTAAATCCACCGCGTGTCAATTTATGCTGCAGATCTCCACCATGGATGTTACCCTTTGCAATGACCTACTGGTGGAAGGTATCAATAGGTCACCAGCATCCAGAGACACCCATTTCTATATGACAGCCCAAACAAGTCTATGGTTCAGAAAGCAGCCTACATAAAAATGGATTTATTAAATGGGCTCCATGATGGATCATTACAATGAGATGGGCGATGATAATATTGCAGGACATACCAAGTCTTCGCACTGCGTGTGCTTTAGCCTCTTCGCTATGTCGAGAGGAGTTTCTCCTGCTTCATTGGCTGCAATCCAAAAGAAAAACAGAGAAAACCATGAACAGCGTTACACAGACACTTCCGACCCACTGTTATCACCCCAAGCCTATCTGGTGATAATATAAATCATATCCATGGAATAAGCAGACATAAGTGGGTTCACAGGCACTTTATGAGGTCAACACTTGTATTAGAAACATCATCCATTATAATGCAGGAAACCAGAAATATATGGGGAATTCTGCACTCCAGAATTCTGGCTTGTAAAATGGGGCTTGGCTACTTTTTGGGCTTAAATGTTCAAAAATGTTTTATCATTTAGCATTTTTGCACACCACTTACTCCAGTTCTGAAAAGTGGGTGGAAAATTGTACATGGTTATCTCTCCAAATGTATTATCTGCGTTAGAAAGCTGGAGTAAGATAAAAGTATAAAGTATTCTGTTTAAGGCCCCATTCACATGACAGTACGGCCGCCGTGTCTGTGTTGCGAACTGAAAAACACTCATTGACTTGAATGGGTCTGGGGTCCACGATCCGCAACATACAGGAAAAGATAGGACATGTTCTATCTTTTGCGGTGCGGAAAGGCTTCTGTGTGCTTCCATGCCTCCGCAAAAGATAGGACCCAGTCAAGTCAATGGGTTAGCACCACGATGCAGAATTCAGACGGTCGGTGCCAGTGTTTTGCAGACCCGATTTTTGTGGTCCACAACACGGATACGGCTGCCCATACGATCGTGTGAATGGGGCCTAAAGTTCTCTACATTTATTAAATAACAAGTCATAAGTTAAGTGCAAATTATTCCAATGCAGACTAAAGGGAAACTGGAGCCAACACTGGAGTAAGGGCCACACAGAAAAAGGGCCCCTCAGGGTGAACCGGAGAGAGGGTTATGGGAATTCAAGGCTCACTAATGCATATACAGTCAGGTCCATAAATATTGGGACAGCGACACAATTCTAACATTTTTGGCTCTATACACCACCACAATGGATTTGAAATGAAACAAACAAGATGTGCTTTAACTGCAGACTGTCAGCTTTAATTTGAGGGTATTTACATCCAAATCAGGTGAACGGTGTAGGAATTACAACAGTTTGCATATGTGCCTCCCACTTGTTAAGGGACCAAAAGTAATGGGACGGAATAATGATCATAAATCAAACTCACTTTTTAATACTTGGTTGCAAATCCTTTGCAGTCAATTACAGCCTGAAGTCTGGAACCCATAGACATCACCAGACGCTGGGTTTCATCCCTGGTGATGCTCTGCCAGGCCTCTACTGCAACTGTCTTCAGTTCCTGCTTGTTCTTGGGGCATTTTCCCTTCAGTTTTGTCTTCAGCAAGTGAAATGCATGCTCAATCGGATTCAGGTCAGGTGATTGACTTGGCCATTGCATAACATTTCACTTCTTTCCCTTAAACTCTTTGGTTGCTTTTGCAGTATGCTTTGTGTCATTGTCCATCTGCACTGTGAAGAGCCGTCCAATGAGTTCTGAAGCATTTGGCTGAATATGAGCAGATAATATTGCCCGAAACACTTCAGAATTCATCCTGCTGCTTTTGTCAGCAGTCACATCATCAATAAATACAAGAGAACCAGTTCTATTGGCAGCCATACATGCCCACGCCATGACACTACCACCACCATACTTCACTGATGAGGTGGTATGCTTAGGATCATGAGCAGTTCCTTTCCTTCTCCATACTCTTCTCTTACCATCACTCTGGTACAAGTTGATCTTGGTCTCCTCTGTCCATAGGATGTTGTTCCAGAACTGTGAAGGCTTTTTTGGATGTCGTTTGGCAAACTCTAATCTGGCCTTCCTGTTTTTGAGGCTCAACAATGGTGTACATCTTGTGGTGAACCCTCTGTATTCACTCTGGTGAAGTCTTCTCTTGATTGTTGACTTTGACATACATACACCTACCTCCTGGAGAGTGTTCTTGATCTGGCCAACTGTTGTGAAGGGTGTTTTCTTCACCAGGGAAAGAATTCTTCGGTCATCCACCACAGTTGTTTTCCGTGGTCTTCCGGGTCTTTTGGTGTTGCTGAGCTCACCGGTGCGTTCCTTCTTTTTAAGAATGTTCCAAACAGTTGTTTTGGCCACACCAAATGTTTTTGCTATCTCTCTGATGGGTTTGTTGTGTTTTTTCAGCCTAATGATGGTTTGCTTTACTGATAGTGACAGCTCTTTGGATCTCATCTTGAGAGTTGACAGCAACAGATTCCAAATGCAAATAACACACTTGAAATTAACTCTGGACCTTTTATCTGCTCATTGTAATTGGGACAATGAGGGAATAACACACACCTGGCCATGGAACAGCTGAGAAGCCAATTGTCCCATTACTTTTGGTCCCTTAATAAGTGGGAGGCACATATGCAAACTGTTGTAATTCCTACACCGTTCACCTGATTTGGATGTAAATACCCTCAAATTAAAGCTGACAGTCTGCAGTTAAAGCACATCCTGTTCGTTTCATTTCAAATCCATTGTGGTGGTGTATAGAGCCAAAAATGTTAGAATTGTGTTGATGTCCAAATATTTATGGACCTGACTGTACATGGCAAACACAGTGTGAACAGACTTTTATAAAAAGAGGAGAAACTGCTTCCCGGGCCCGTATATACAAGTAGCACCACATGTGAATTTAGCTATATCTCTTTCAAATAAGAATTATTCAACACACATCAGAAACATCTGCCACCCCTGAGGCTATGGAGGACAGTGGGTGAACGGTACGTACCTATCTCTATGGAGGCCTTGCCTCTCAGTAGTAGTTTAAGGCACTCGGCATTGTCAGTTAAGCAGCAGTAATGAAGTGCGGTGCTGCCTTTCACAGTCTGTTTGTCCAAATTACCACTGCAGAGAAAACACAGAAATCCATCAGAAGCCGTTACTGGTGGCAGGAAAGACGTACAGAGCAAAATCCATCAGAGGCCAGTACTGGTGGCAGGAACGATGTATGACGCATCACTAATAAAGATGTGCAGCCAGGAAGAGTGGAAGAGGTATATCCTATGATGTATCACTAAGATAACAACTGCTGTATCCTGAATGAGTATATCTGTTACAAAACATAGTAGTCCCGTAAGACCCCTTTAAGCTGCCCTTAACCAGAACATGTCACCAGAAGAGGAGGATGAAGGTTCAAGTATTCTTTAGATGTCCTATTGCCACCTCTCCCCAATAAAAAGGCGTCTTAATGGATGATATGAAGGGCATCTCCACTGAGGGTTTTTATTGTGGTCCAGAAATTTAGGAACAAGCATGTTGTCCAGCTTACAGCTGTGTGCATCGAGGGACGCAGGGGCGGACTGGGAACTTAAAGTGCTCCTGGAAAAAATACTAAATGTGGCTCCGTTTTGTAATTGGGTACAAACTGATGGAAGGCAGGGCCAGCAATACCATATTGTGGCACATTATACCCCCCCCAACAGAGCCAAATATCACAGTCCATCACAAAATACATCCCCAAAAACTTCCAGTGGTCGGCAGTGAGGAGGGCTCAGGCAGCTGTGTCTCACTTGCCATTTAGGTGTCGTTCTTGACAGAATTTGGACAAAGTGCCTCAGCAAGTGGCTTAACTTTTACACATTGCGCTAAATTTTGCATGCTACATAATTGGTGCAGCTCCTGGCTTCTGTGCGTGCTTACACAATTTGGTGCAGCCTTCACAATCTGATGTGCTACTTCCCTTTATGCATTTTTCTTTTTTTTTCAAATCAGTCTTGCACAAAATATTAAAAGGAGTGCGTCACACGTACCTATTTTGCACCAGAAAGTCGACTATGTGCAGTGAGGTGCGGTCGACGGATCTGACAGCGAGATGTAGCGCAGTCTCTCCTTGTTCCTATAAAAGAAGAAGAATAGTCATAACTGGACGTGGCAGTGGTATGTTCTCTAGGCCTCTGTCAATCAGACATGACCCCATCTGCTGCATTATATACCATGTATGCACCAGGTCAGTGTCACACACATGTATGACGACCGTGTATTTTACAGGCACATGAGTTATGCGACTCCTGCGAGCAGAATGTGCTGCATCACTCCACAGCAAGCAACCTGCGCAAAAAAAAATCCAAAAACGATATGAATGATTATATATTCTAACTATATATTTTAATAATTTTATGCGTTTAAAAAAAAATAATAATAATTTCTATCCTGATCCCAAAACCGCTGTGCACTTAAAGGGCACTCACTGCATGTTTAATATTCAGCAATAAATTGCTGAGATAAAATAAGTCTTACTGCTGCAACAGCGACACCAGCGGTTTTTCTCTCACTCTTCTTGTATAGGGAGAGGCCTGTCATCAAGGCAAGACGGGCAGCCGACCAGTGCACACTCCTTTAAAGAGGACCTGTCTCCTCTCCTCTCCTGCTTGGTTTAATAGCTTCATGAATTCCCCATGTAGTAACATGTAGCATCTATTCTTATGGCTCTATGGTGTGCTGTTCCTTTATTATTTCTACTAGAAGTTATGAATGAATTGCTAGCAGTCTGCAGTAAGGGTACAGAGGGGAGGTAACCAGCGATCTGGCCGTTCCGCAAAAAGATAGGACATGTTCTATCTTTTTGCGGAACGAAAGTACGGGACGAAACCCCATGGAAGCACTCTGTAGTACTTCCGTAGGGTTCCGTTCCGCACCATTCTGCATCTCCGGATTTGCAGACCCATTGAAGTGAATGGGTCCGCATCCGTGATGCGGAATGCCCACGGAACGGCACCCATGTATTGCGGATCCGCAAATGCGGTCCACATAACGGCAACGGGGCGCACACGTTCGTGTGAAAGAGGCCTTATGCTGCCAGGAGCGGCTCGGTAGGTGAGTGATAGCCCGGGCTGGGGAGGTAATGTTGCAGTCAGTGACAGCGGTGTGTGCTGCTGGTACCGCTCCGTGCTGCTCTGCAACTGGGCATCAAGTTTACATACAAAAAAAAGCCTACTTGGAGCGGTCTCCCATAGCAACCAATCAGATTGCAGCTTTTATTTCCCCGACGCAGGTTACAACATGAAAGAAGTGATCCTATTGGATGCTGTAGGTGACCTCACCACTTGTAGAGAAGCATGCTAGTGTAGTCTGCAGCCTCTGCTCTCTACAGCCCTGTCTGTCCCCTGCGTCCCTCCACCTGTTCACATGTACTACTTGGACACTGGGAGTTGTAGTTCCACAACAGCTGGAGTTACAGGTTGCAGTGCTCCGCTCTACAAGTCACTGTCACACAATGATACTCACCTGAAATGTCCGAAAGTCTCCAGAGAAAAGGGGAGACCTCCCTGAGAAGCGGGTGCCGGGTCAGTGCTGGCAGGGGGAGCCACCATTTGTCCCTGCTCGGTACTGCATGTGTATTTACACTTGCGCAGTGTCTGAACATGATTATATAAGTATGCACCTGCTGCTGTGCGGGTAGATGCCGCTCCCTGGTGAACCAGTAATGATGGCACAACCACCTAGGCCCAGCACAGCCCCATAAAAGTGAATGGGGCTGAGCGAGATACGAAGCACAGCTGCTACACAATGTACGGCGCTGTGCTTGGCGAGCATGGAGAAGGCAGCGGTGCTCACAGGAGCGCTGGCGGATTCTCAAACAGCTGATCAGCGGTGGTCCCGGGTGTCGAACCCCCACTGAAAAGATACTGATGACCTACTCTGAAGATAGATTATCAGTATAAAAGTCTTGGAGGACCCCTTTAAGACCACTGCATACATAGGAGTCCAAAAACAACAACAACAAATAAAAGAGGAAGGAAACCTATACACATGCCATGCAGACGCTGCACTTGGTCAAATTTGAACCAAGGACCCCATTGCTGCAAGGGAACGACTGACCGCTGTGATGACACCTTATTCAAGGGCCAATGACCAAACTACCTAGAAAAAGAATACATAGACATAATATGGAATAGAGAAAGAGAGGTGCACTCACATGCCCGTTTGCTAATGGAATGGTTTCTGTGAGGTCTACTCCATCTGCGTGCAGTTGTACCAGTGCATACAAGTCCCTGGTCTTGACGGCATCACACAGATTGTGCATTTTAGATGCGTTGTCCACATATTTCTTTCTTGCATACCTTTTTTCAATGTACTTTGCAGTAATGTAATCTTTCCTGGCAATCCTGTAATGATAGTGGAAGGGTACGACTTACATGGGAGAGGCTGCACAGACAACTGCATAGTATTCTGCATGCTAGAGGTAGGTGGCCAAGAATCTCATGCACCTGCTGGAGACTGCCTGCCCGCGGAGTATGTACTGCAGAGGTAGGTACTGAGCATGCTGTCGGACCCCCTCTCTCGACCAGGCACACCGCTGCCTGATGAAGCTTCAGCAATGTTCTCCTATCCTACAGTAGAATTTATATAACATCCCCTTTTAAAGGGACACTTTACTGAAAGCTGGACCGTCCCACTGTAGTTATTAGCGATGCCGCCCACAATCGGCGACAGTCTTCATCACTTTTGGCTGGGAGCGATACGACTGTTGCTCCTCAGCACGTAAGTAAAGAAATACTACTGTTTATGGAGGGCAGTGGGTGAATGGTACGTACGTCTCCATGCAGAAATCTCCTCCGAAGTGTTAAAGGGTTTGTCCAAATTATACAAAAAAGGTTAAAAGGCAGGGATGGTGTTAAAACAATAAAAAGTTCTCTCAACCCTGCCTGCAGCCAATCACTGACACCAAAGCACTGGCTGGCTGCAGCAGTCATATACGGTATGTGGGTATGTCATCACTACAACGATGTAAAGGATCAGAGCGGAGGGCGGTCTGCAAGCTGAGGCCAATCATTGACCCGTCCATTTGATTGTTTACAGACAGGGGGCAGGACGACCAGTGAAGAGAGCCGAAACGGAGAAGCGGGGAGCAGGTGAGTACAGGGTTTTCCACAGGTACAGCAGGCTGCAGTTACATTTTTATTTTTTAAAAGTAAAGTTAAAGTAAAAAAAAAAGCTGGACATCCAATTTACAGGATGCTCTCAAAAGGGGAATCTCTTTTTAAAGGTTACCTATAAATATCTCACTAAAATGAACTGCCCAGGGGATCATATGACTGCAGTTAGTCTGACTTCTCATAACCCAGGCGAATCCGCTGATCCTGTCTAAGCAGATGCCTACTGGCCATGTTATATCTAGTCAGGGGTGGTCTGACAGAGTAGACTACGCTTTCTTTGTGTCTCTTTTCTCTGGCTAACAAAGGGCGGGGGGGGGGAAGGTGTCCGTTGTGGGAAATCCAGAAACTTCTTCCATGGCATCAATAGGCTCTAAAACGTGGCTCTGCAAAATGCGGATGGTAGACACAAAAAATTCTGAGAGATGGCTGGCTCACAGTAATTTGCATAGAACTTTACTAATTCATATATATATATATAATACAACACACTAAAAAACAGTACATAAGTATAAATAAAAAAACGAAATTCATACACTCTTATCATATGATCACGGTCCCCAATGCGGATCCTAATACAATGAGCGCTCGTCTCCCACAGACAGACCTCGTTACATGCCGGCTTGAATATGCAGCGTCTCCTCTCGAGCTTCCCCGCACATGCGTATTGGGACCGTTAAGACGCCAAGAGTCGACCAGGGCTCTGCTGTACAGCAACACTGGTAGATATCGATGCAAACTGCATCTGGTGGCGGTTTCCAAGTTGAAGGTGTGCATCGAGAGCTCCGCATTTAAAGGGACCGTGATCATACCATAGGGTGTATGAATTTTGTTTTGTTTTTTATTTATACTTATGTACTGTTTTTTAGTGTGTTGTATTATATATAGGAATTAGTAAAGTGAGCCAGCCATCTTTCAGAATTTTTTGTATCTACTTATATCACTGAGTGGTGGTCAGTGGTGGTCAGTGATGGCCAGTTCGCCCGCAAACACATGCGGGCTGCCATCTTATCTCACAAGTCCGGTGATGCACAGGTAAGTCCTTACCTGTGCCTGCGCCGCGAGCGCGTCTGAAACAAATGCGGTCACCGGGAGCAGGCAGTTCCGAGAACAGCCGCCGGGGGCCTTGATCAGGCTGTTCTCGGAACTGCCTGCTCCCGGTGACCGCATTTGTTTCAGACGCGCTCGCGGCACAGGCACGGGCTTACCTGTGCATCGCCGGACTTGTGAATCAAGATGGCAGCCCGCATGTGTTCGCGGGCGAACACGGCGAACTGGCCATCACTGGTGTTGGTCAGTCGGCTGGGCTCCAGTTTAACTGGTGAGCATCCTCTATTCTATTATTTTAAAATACGGATGGTGTCCAGGTTGGATCGTTTTTTTTGCAGACCCACTGGCTTCAATTGTTCCGTAGTCCGCAATTTGCGGCCAAGTATAGGACATATTTATCTTGCACATCATCATGTACATGCGAGACGGACATATAGATGTGGAACGCACACGGATCATTCGTGTGCCTTCTGCACAAGACAGAACATATCCTATTGGTCAAAAAAAGGAAATAATAAAACCCCAAAAAAAAAAAAATGGATGCAACACGGACGTCACATGAACATCATCTGTATTTTGCGGACCACAAAATACATACAGTCGTGTGCACGAGGCCTAACAGAGATATCTGGTTTTCTAAATTCCACGTCATTCTTGGTATAATGAAAAGTTATAAAATTTTCTAATATACTTTCTATACAAATCTCTCACAGGTTTCAAGATCTCTGCTTGTGGTCAATCAACAGAATCCCTCCTTGGACATGTATACGTCAGTGCTGGAATGTCTCCTTTCACAGCAGATGGGGAAGAACAGGTCTGGGTAATTATAGCACAGTATGTGCTAATCTACAACTTACATGTCACTGCCGGGCGCAGGCTTCACAGTATCATCAGCAGGCAGGCAGGCTTCCATAATCTCGTTAAATGCGGTGTTTCCTATATTTTTTGCAAGCTAAAAAAAGACAAATGTTAAATATTCATGAGTGTATTCTGCAGTTTAGTTGATAAATGCTTCACTCTTCATGAGACGATTATACCCTATGAATATGTAATTGTGAGAATGTCATATCCACTATCTAATTATCTAATATCTAAGCAATCATCTATCATACTGTATCTATGATATCAATCATACATCTAATATCTATCAAACATATATCTATCTATATCTATCTATCTATCAAATATCTATCTGTTTTTCTATCCATTGATCATTAAATCTATTTGTCTATCTATCAACCTTAGGCCTCTTTCACACGGGCGTGTACGCCCCGCATTTGTGGATCCGCAATACACGGGTGCCATTCCGTGGGCATTCCGCATCACGGATGCAGACCCATTTACTTCAATGGGTCCGCAAATCCGGAGATGCGGAATGGTGCGGAATGGTGCGGAACAGAACCCTACGGAGTGCTTCCGTGGGGTTTCGTCCCATACTTACATTCTGCAAAAAGATAGAACATGTCCTATCTTTTTGCGATCCGCTGCGGCTGCCCCACGGACTATACTCGTGCATTGCGGCTCACATTTTGCGGGCCGCAGCATGGCAACGGGGCGCACACGCCCGTGTGAAAAAGGCCTTAAAGGAAAAATTTTATCTGCCAGTTAAAAATTTTATCTGCCAGTTTTTTTATTAAAAAAAGATTTTTTTTTTTCTAATCCGTTTTTATTTTCTGATTACATATATTTTATTCCGTTTCCTGAACATGATTATGGGGGCGGCCATCTTGCCTACAGCATTTAGAAACGGCAACTCCATGGGCCGCAGACACAATGTTCTGGAGGGGACCTCAGTGACTTCTATGGGAGGGTTTTCTAGGCATGGTCTGTGACCTGTGCAGAGGTCATTGTACAAGGAAAGAACAGATAAGATGTGACAATCACCTACTGTGAACGGTGGATCATGTCTTATCTATACACAGAGGTGATATCACTACAGGCAGGATTAGAATGACAGATAAGCAGGTAACTGCAGCAAAGTGATCTGTACAGACCAAGAAGTGGCGCCTATTATTAGGCTTAGTGGTCAGTGTGAAAACTGCAGGATATATGGTTTTTGTTTATAGTTATTGACATGGAAAATTAAAAATACATCAAAGATTCTTGAAAAAAATGTTAAACAGAAAAACATGATTTAAACAATAAATAATTTTCTGATGACACATTTCCATTAACAGTTACTTCTATATGGATAATGTAATCCCGGTCAGTCAGCTTCCATAACATAATAAAATCTGCTTTGTGGCGTCACCAGCAGCTAAGTTATAGGAGATGCTGGACTGTCCGGCTGTATAAATGGGGTGTTATAGAGGAGAATGCCTTCATACCAATAGTTCTGATGTTCCCAGGACGTCCAGTGTGAGTGACTGTATTCTGGAGTAATGCACCCCCAGCTCCCGGTGAATCCCTGAGCATTCAATACACGTCAGTATACCCAGGTTTGTAGAAAGCCAAGTCGGATCTGTGACATAAAACAGAAGGTAAAACTCTCCTAGAACAAAGTAATACATAAGAACAAAGAGGTAACGTGAATGTAAACTCCCTAATTCATCTACTATATCTGTCACCTATTTATTACCGCCACATCTCCACATAGAGGTTATGTTTGAAAGAATACGCTACGCGGGACATCTCAGTGCTAGCGGTAGCTGACAACAGAGAGTAATACCTTATAAAGGCAGCTAAGTGGAGATGTCTGCTGTAATACATCCAGGATCACCTTTTCTTATAACTCTGCATCGTGTCATTCCTCTATTTTCCCTCCTGGAAATGTATGGATGAATTGCCAACAGGGTGTTAGCAGCATTCTCCTTGTCAAAGGGGTGTGTCTCTACATAGTCTGACACAGTCAGCACTGATTGGACATTGTAGGACACACCCACAACTGGTAACACCCAGCTGTCGATTCATTCATATATTTCTAGGAGGGGTAATGGAGGAATTCCCACAATGCAGAATACAATTATATACTAAACTTGAAATGTCCGGAGAGAAGACAGGTCCATTTTAATAAGAGTCGCTCATAGACATTAGACAAAGGGAAACTGTCAGCAGGCAGTGAATAAATTAGGAACCTCTTAACATTAAAGTAGCACTCCCACAAAAATGTTTATTCTCTGACCTGTTACAAAGGTCCATGATGTAAACTGTAGTGAAGGTGATCTTCTTACCAGTGACTGTGTCTGAGTTATAACCTCCCTTCTGATCCTCAGCTGTGTCATGTGACCAACACTCTGATCTCCAACTGACACAGGACAGGAAGTCAGTTACTTTTCTATTTATTACTATGAGACTGACATTAAGGCTCCCATAGGAATTCATAGAGTAACTGGCTTCATGTCCAGACATAAGATGCTGTGTTGTTTAGAAAATCAGAGTGTTGGTCACATGACACAGCTGAGGATCAGAAGGGAGGAGATAACTCACAAATACAGTCACTGGTAAGAAAATTACCTTTGCTACACTTTACATCACAGACCTTTCTAACAGGTCAGAGAATAAACATTTTTGTGAGAGTGCTTCTTTAATGCCAATGTATTTCACTGAACATAGGTATTTATTGCAGGGATAAGAGGCTTCTAGAAAAAAACGAAGGTATATTCACACATGGCAGATTTGTTGCAGAAATACGGTATCTATAACTGCTCCATGTGTACAAATAGGGCGTACAGAAATCCACGCACGTGCTGCAGAAACAAGCCCAGAACAGATTTTCCGTCAGCAAAAAAACCCAATAATCTGCCGCATGTGAATATATCCAAACGCTTCTCTGGATTGGATCCTATTTCATGGTCCAGGTCTCCCTCCCAACTCCCACCATCTGTAAAGAAATTCTCAGCACTGCAATTAGAAACTCAATTAAACCTCCTGAAAAGTGGAAAGTAATAAGGAGCTTTGTGTAAGTCCTGGTCCGCGGCCAGCGAGGCCGCAACGAGATCCTGTGGACATAGCTAATTGCCTGAAGATAATGAACAATTAAAATGTAACTGCGGCCCGATAGGCTTATGTTCTGAGCGGGATTACCTATAAGGCAGCCTAGACACTGGACTGGGGCATTAAGGGCCGGGGGGGAGGCAATCTATCTGCTGTATCATAAAACGCAGATAGTTCATGAGACGTTCCCCTTTATCTCTGGCTGGAAGGCTTAGCTTGCTTGGTCTCCACTGCTGGATGAGCAGAGAAGGAGGTTGCTGATCCAGCAAGCTACCTCCCAGTTTTGTTCTGGTTGAAGTAGTCTATGAGAGGTCCTCTTATGAATTGGAAATTATTGATTTCATTAAAAGGAGTTATCTGGGAATTACTATTGATGATGTAGGTCATCAATATCAGATCGGAGGGGGCCTGACTCCCGGGAACCCTGCCAATCAGCTGTTACAAGAGGCCGGGCGCTCTGTGAGCACCACAGCCTCGTCCTAGGCCTGTGACGTCACTGTACATCGGTCACATGGCCTTAGTCAATGGAGCTTAGGCCCCTTGCACACGACCGTATGCCCTCTGAGACATAAGATCATATGAGTGCAGGACAATAGTCCCGCAGGCGGCCCGATGTGCACAGCATCATAGTAACCTATGATGCTGTGCCCTCCCGTGCGCACGATGTATGCCACTCCGGGACATATGGCCCGCTCACGGACCGTATGTCTCAGAGGGCATACGGTTGTATGCAAGGGGCCTTAGGTGCAATACCAAGCACAGCAGCTGACCGGTGGGGGTGTCAGGACTTGGACCCCCACCAATATTATAATGATGACCTATGCTAAGAATGGGTCCTCATTATTTTTAACAGGATAATAACTATAACAATGAAACATTTTAGAGGTGAGTAAAAATGTAAGATGCTGGTTTTTTTTTTGCCTTCCCCTTCCAAGAAATGGACATTTGTTTGTATCATCATCTGTTGAAAAGAAAGTTATACCCACATCGCATTTAGGATTTTTTACATTTAGAATACAGCGGATTGGACTACGGATGGTGCTGTATGGTGGAATGTGAGGTAAACCTGAATATTCCATCATAGGATCTCAATAGCGGATGAAAATGCTTCAGTTTTGTCCCTATTCATTGTCAATGAGACAAAACTGAACGAAACGGAGTGCACCAGAATGCATTCAGTTCCGTTTGGTTGCGCTCCCATCGCAGACAAAATAACGCTGCAAACAGCGTTTTTCTGTCCACGATGTGGTGCGGAGCAAGACGGATCCGTCCTGACACACAATGTAAGTCAATGGGGACGGATCTGTTTTCTCTGACGCAATAGAAAATGGATCCGTCCCCTATTGACTTTCAATGGTGTTCATGATGGATCCGTCATGGCTATAGAAGACCTAATACAACCGGATCCGTTCATGACGGATGCATGCGGTTGTATTATGGTAACGGAAGCGTTTTTGCAGATCCATGACGAAAGTAGCCTTACTCAGGTATCCAGTGATGGTAAATGTTATGATGGCGTAACGTGATATAGAGGTAATAAATAAGATTATCAAAAAATCAAGTTACTGCAAATGAGGAGGTTGTGCAAGTCACAGAGCGGTGTACCTGATGCTCTACAGTCACAGCAGACATCATTTCCTGGCATTTTCTGGATGTCAGATATAATCTCCTTGGTCAGCTCCTGCACGATGTTGTTCTCCCCCATGCTGTGGTCTCCTTTAAATGCGTTGTTTAAGGCTTCTTCTTTGCTGTTCTGGAGCACAGACATCCATCTGTAAGGAACGAGATGATTTTATCACTTACAATGCCGTCTGATGTTGTAAAAATAGAGCAATAGACCATAAAACAAATCTATCTACACACACATATCCATACACAAAAGTGCTAGATGGCTCAGGACAACATTTTCTATTTAATCTTCAATGGTATAGTACTGACAAACCTAATAAGAAAAATAGCCAAAAACCTGTATTTTATGGATATTCAGGGAGATTTCACATTCCCTTTAGGCCTGAAAAGTGGCATTAAAAAGTCGCAGAAATGGTTGCATCTCCCTTTTTTCCGCCATCCCAGCCACTTTTCTAAAGGGTGGTGAAGGGGGCGTGGCCAGACACAGCGCCAAATTTATCTTCATTTACACCAGTTTTCTGGCCTACATGAAGGCAGAAATCTACAGCAGCTCTGAGCGGTCGTAGATTTCTGGTTATACGTATGCCTCGTCATAAATTACGCGCAACCTCCGGCAGTACAGGGGATATTAAGACAGGCGCAGAAAGTGCCAGTATTGATAAATCTCTGCCATTGAGTTTTAAAATAAAAAATACCCCTTTCTGAGTGTCCCTTTAAAGGGCATCTGTCAGCAGATCTGTACCTATGACGCTGGCTGACCTGTTACATGTGCGCTTGGCAGCTGAAGGCATCTGTGTTGGTCCCATGTTCATATGTGCCCGCAGCGCTGAGAAAAATGATGTTTTATTATATTCAAATGAGCCTCTAGGAGCAACGGGGACTTTGCCGTTACACCTAGAGGCTCTGCTCTCTCTGCAACTGCCGAGCCCTCTGCACTTTGATTGACAGGGACAGACATTATCATGTTTTTACTGTCTAGCTTTGTCAATCAAAGTGCAGAGGGTTGGGAAACTCTTTTAAACTTATCTACCATTTTGGACTGCCCACCTATCACCAAAATAACTAATTTAAAGGGATTGTCCAGGATTAGAAAAATCATGGTTGCGCTCTTCCAAACACAGCGCCACCCCTGTGCACAAGGTTCAAGTAGTATTGCAGCTTATCCCCATTTACTTCAAATGAGCTGAGCTGCAATACCACATAACCCATGGTTTCTGAAAGAAAGCAGCCATGTTTTTCTAACTCTCGACAATCCTGTTAATTTGTATTCTCTTGTACTAACAGGTTGGGTTGCATAAATAAAATTCCTCAAACTCTCCATTAGAATACTTGCCATCATGAAATGGAGTGCAGTAAAAGACTAACATTGCCTTTTTACTTCTACCATATATAGCAGATGCCTACAGGCATTTTGTAGTGTGCTTCGCCATCAATGCCACTTTTTTTTTGTAGTGTTTTCAATTTTCTAAGCTAAAGGAAGAACTGTCCTGGGACCACAAGGTCACTTTCTAATGAGGAATGTGCCTCAGGAATGTGAAAGCTTGTTATAACACGCCGCTCAAGGCCCCGGTCATCGGACTTGTTCAAAATAGTATTTAAAGGCTATGGACACCTTCGGGGCAATTTTGTTTTTCTGACTGCATTTTACTCATTTTGAGCTAAAATTTTTTTTTTCAATTAGTCTTTATTAAGAACTGTCAGCGGTTTTTGTGATACATGCTGTTAAAAAAAAAGTCTATTTGCAGACTGACCCTCCTGAGTTCCGTCAGCTGACAGCTCGTGTGAAGCCTTATCTCTGATCTGACCTCAAACAATAAGAATATGGCTATGTTTAGGACATCAGGAGATCAGAGATAAGGCTTCACGTGAGCCGTCAGCTGGCACACTGCATACTCACATTTGGCACTCTTGCTCATCTTCTGCTTGAAAATGATATGTCCGATCATCTGTCAAGAGAAATCTCAGTGAATTATCAAATGGTACGTAGAAATAAGACAAAAGAATGGACACCTGAAGCTACGCATCCTTGTAAATGGACTAGAGCAACAGACGTGCTTCATTCAACTCTATGGGACTGCTGGACAACCCCTTTAAAGGGCTTGTGCAAAAATAGTAGGGGGGTTGTTTGGAAACCCCCTCCCCTATTCTGTGGGACCTGCAAAGGAAAGATGACTTACCTTCTTCCCGGCGCCGACAACCCGCTTCTTCTTCTCTGAGCTTGCAATGTTAAACCGGATGTTGATGTTGCCAGAGCAAAGGCCAGGAGAAGAAGGAGCGGGGCGCCGGGAAGCAGGTAAGTCATCTTCCCATTGCAGGTCCCCAATTCTTGCACAACCCCTTTAGGTATTGATGGCCTATCTTTAAATTAAATCATCAGTATCTGATCGGTGGTGGTCCGATCGCCAATCAGCTGCTTTAAGGGGCTGTGATGCTCAGTCCCACAGCAGATTAAGGACTCCATATCATAGAAGCATACACTACGGTTTAAAATAATTCCTTTGGGTATCCTCTGTATAAAGCAGCAGACGCAGAGCATTGACATATGGGCCCATATTAGGCTAAGGGCACCATAACATGGATCCATATCACATTGTAACATGCCCTGTACATGACGCTTAAAAGGGCAATGAACCCATAGCAGGCTAAGGGGACTATAGTACGGTTCTGTGCAACATGGCAGCAAGCCGTGCGCATGGTTCTTAAAGGGCATGTCTTATTCGTTCAATGTCCTGCTCACCTAAAGCCATTCAATGGATAACCTGAAGAATCAGAGAGGGACTTACGAGAGATGAGGTCAAAACACTTCTTTTCCTCGGTGTTCGTTTTGACCTGACAGGTCAGTAGGTTCAGTTTTGCAGGAGGTATGTTGGCCTAATGAAGGAAAAGTGAAAGTGCAGATTAAGGAGATGACGTCTTCTGTTTCCACATATAACAACTATGAAGGGGAAACCTTCACTTACTGTGCCATGGGCTATTGTGAGAAAACCGTTCTTAACGGAGCATTTCCTCTTCTGCCAAACTTTCCTTATTCTTAAAAAAAAAAAAAAAAAAAAAAAAAGGGGAAATTTTATGCAAAGGCTGAATATAATAATAGGTAATCTCAGTTAGGAGTAGACCGCCACTGACCCGTCGCTCTTCTTGTACAGGTAGCCATTCCTCTCAGTGCCATGTTCCTTGTTTCCTTGAGGCTGGTGCAGACTGTATGCCGTGCTCTGGCGGAACTGGGAATCCTACCGAAAGTAAGCAGATCATATTAGCGCAAGTTCATACTTAGCGTACATAATCACTAACCATCCAAGTTATTCTGTCCTGGTTACTGAGGTGCAGCCAGAAAACCTGCAGAATCCAAGACAATCATCTAAATGTAATAAAACACGCTACCAATTGGGAAATATGGACGTCAGTAGGGGGGGTCTGCTTGGGACACTTCCCTAAAAAACAGAGCTGCAGCAAGAAGCTCATTTCTCTTTCAAACCACAGAACTGACGGATTTGTGCTCCACATTTAACCTTTAAACCTTTACTTAAAGGGGTTTCTCCAGTCGTGTCTTCTAATCCGTAGTTCGTAATAACCAGTGGAAGAAAAATCTTTTACATGGTCTGCTGTGCCTGCACAGGCCGGGCGGGCTCTTCTGCCTGGAAAACAGGAACATACGTGGCCCCATCCAGACGGGACCCGCGGCCTGTGCAAGCACAGCAGAGATGGCAGCATCGGCAGAGTGAGGGACGAGGGGCGCCACATCCGGTCGGGGCCCAGGGCCTGTGCGAGTGCAGCAGAGAAGGTGGAATCAGAGGAGCGAGGGATGGGTAAGTACTATGTAAAAGATCTTGGTTTAGAAGAAATGACTAGAGAACCCCTTTAAATTCTCATATCACTTACAAACAATTTAAAGGGAGCGTGTCACCAGGAAAATTCACTGATTACCAGGCACACCTACTTGTAGGACTAGCTCAGTTGAGTGTAATGATTTTACTTGAATGAATAAATACTTTGCTTCATTCTGGAGAAAGAGTGCTTTTAATCCATATGCAAATGAAGAGTTAAGTGCACTGCGGGCGGGCCCAAGCCACTCTGTGCATTCTTACGCCTCCTGCTTCCTCTGCCAGTCCCTCCCTCTACTTCTTGATTGACAGCACCAGGTAGAACACCTATACAGAAACCTGACTTAGTCAGTCAAAAAAAAGAGAGAGGAGCTGGCAGAGAAAGCAGGAGGCACAAGAGTGCACAGAGTGGCTTAGGCCCGCCCCTTGGTGCACTTCATGGCTCATTTGCATATAGATTAAAAGTACTTTTTCTCCAGAATGAAGCAACTTATTGCTAAAGGAAAAATATCATTACATTCAACTCAGCTAGCCCTACATGGCATTATTATTCTCAGTGAATTTCCTGGTACCAGACTCCCTTTAACGGATCTAAAAACCGTCCCTCTAGCGCCACCTAAAAGGAGACAACCCCCGACATTGACTAACAAGTTATCCCCCTATAGGTGGCACTAGAGAATCTACCTTCCTCCTGGGTGAGAGGTATTCTGCACTGTATAGTGGTGTCCACGTTCTTTACATGTGGTGCAGTGGTCAGGCTGTCTTCGGGGCCAGCATATCCCAGCTCGTGCAGAGTCGTCAGCTTTCACAGGTTGCTAAAGGGCAATTCCAGATATGCGTCCGTACATGAGGACAGGGTGTGTACCATTACCTCACTATGCAAGACTAGAAAAACCAGGAGCTGTAATGGTAAGATTCAATACTGGACGTTATCCAGCTTTCCCAGAAACAGACGCCACCGGGAATGTTTGGAAAAGACTGAACACAATGGGGGATTCACTAATTAAGATGTGCAGGAATTCAGGCCCTGCAGTACATTTATTGTTTTCGACACTGGTAGAGCCTTTATCCAACTCATTCAACAAGGGAGCGTGTCCTTGCGAGAACTGGCTGTGGGCTGCTATAGATGGGGCAAGGCCCAAAGAAAGAAAAAAAAACGCACCAAAATTCTGGTGCACATTTGTGGCATAAAGTAAGCCAACTAGTAGGGGGCATAAACTTAGACGACACATTGTTGGAAAAATCTGCCATATTTATTATCTAGTGTTTTAGTGTAGTGGCCAAATGTACTGAATTTGCTTGGACTGTCCCCCAATTTTTCCTTGCAATCCTGGCAAATTCCGGTTGTCTCGGTCCAAAAATGGTGGGGGCTTGTAATTCCAGCGCAGAAGTGAGCATTGGGGAGCAGCGGGATTGGGGAGAGTCCAAGGTCAGCGGCTTAAATGCCCTAAATTTACCGACCCAAATGGTAATAGTAAATCTTCCCCAGTCTCTTAAAGCCTCCATACAAATTAGAGTATCATCGGCTGAACCTGCTGAGAACGGTGGGGTCGGCAGACCGTTTAATGTTTTTGGGGAGCAGGAGCTTCCGACTCTCCCCAGACAGTGAAGGATCAGGTGAAATCAACATTTTCGCCCAATTCTTTTGTTCTCCCAGGAGTTAAGCTGACGCCAGAGATGTCTGGCAGCTGTGTGCTCCCCTATCCCCAAGTGCTTTCTACTGATGACCTGGATAGGTCATCGGTATCTGATCTGTGGGGGTCAGGCACCCGGGATCCCCGCCGATCAGCTGTTTGAGAAGGCACTGGAGCTCGCAGTAGCGGCGAGGGCTTCTCTCTTGTGTAAATTGTATAGCGGCTGTGCTTGGTAGCTCAGCCCAGACTGATGAACATGACGTCGCATGGCCTAGGGAAATCTGGAGAAAGCCGCGGCGCTACTGCAAGTACCGGTGATCGGCGAGATGCCAGGTGTCTAACCCTCACCGATCAGATACTGATGACCTTTCCAGAGGATAGGTCATAATATAAAAAATAAAATAAAAATGGAAAACCCCTTTAAAATACACGTTCGGCTGAGAGATTACTGTTGGCCAACGCTACTGAACGTGTATGGCCACCTTTACTACTTCATATATGAGGACTAAACTCTGTCGTGACTGCGAAAGTCTCTTTTATACCGGCATTTCCCTCTAAATAAGTCTAAAATGGATGATAAAACAATGGTGTGAATCATAAAAGAACCAAAATTAAGCACTGTCTATCCTTGGTGTCATGTCGTCCCCATGCTGTACAGTGGCTTGCCGACAGTAGATCTCTGCTGGCAAATCCTGATCTTCATGCTGAAAGATCTGTATTGCCCGTTCATTGTGCAATCAGCGGCAGTATTACACTGCAAGATGATCGCTAACCAGCATTCATACGAACGTTTGTTAGCAATCAACGGGCAGAAGATCTGCCCTTCTAATATACCCTTTACAGAGGACACCCACCAAGGGTTGTCCCCGGTTCAGTCTCGGGGTGACCCGCTCTCCAGTTGAATGGCGGTTTGGATTTTTGAAGCCTCAGTGACTTCATTTACAGCTTCCATATAGGTTGTCACCCAACTTTTCCAAGCCACTAAAGCACAAAACTGACAAATCACTATGTTTGCTGTTGAGAACTCTGAAAAAGGTGACAAACCATGGGCGTAACTATGGCCACAGCGGCCATAGTACTTCCTATGGGGCCCAAAAGTTGAGGAACCCCACCAGGTTCTAGAACATTGTACCTTTTTGAGCGTCTTTTTGCTACAATGTGGGTTTTCTGATATATGGCGCTATTACACATACCTTTCCTATGCTGCAGTTTTAATTTTCTTACACAAGGTGGTGGGGGCCCCATCTTATTTTGCTGTGGGGCCCTATGAGTTATAGTTACGCCCCTGTGCTGAACGCTGTGGAAGCTGGTAAAGGCCACCATATTGGTTGTCGCCCAGCTCCCCCAGAACTTTGTGCACGCTCTCTCGTATGACAAGAAATGAGAGGTGTGGTACACGTTTCCTCATGGTGACCTGTATGATGCTCAGAAGAAACAGGAGGAGATGGCGGCTCATGCAGGTGAGACCTATACCTCCCCGTTGGGGGCCTGTTGCTTCCCATGAGCTTTTACACTTCCTCTGAATTTCGAGTGTGAAGTCGCTCTATTCCCTGGGGCTTTTCTTCACAGATGTTCGCTGGCGTTTGAAAACCTCAGTGTAATATAATCCGAAATCGGCTTCCGAGAGACCTTACATTTTATGTGGTTAACCCCCGCCTAACCGCTTCCTATACTAAACCATGATTTATGTCAGCAGACTAAATAACTGATCTCAGACAAGCAGCAATCGTGAGAGCTCTGCGGTCCCAGTGCTTGTGAGCAGGGCACCGGCCATAGCCCAGCTGGTAAAGCCCCTCGTTCTTGTGAATACTGCTCTGTTCGACACGTATAAAAGTAATACTGACAATACAACCCATAGCTATACATGAGGACTATGAAAATGTTATACAAATTATACAAATAATCAAAGTCTACAGACACAAGGGGGTGCTCTGTATTAATCACAGGTTCTGCAGCACACAGTGCACATTATAAGGTTCTGCAGCACACAGTGCACATTATAAGGTTCTGCAGCACACAGTGTACATTATGGGGTTCTGCAGAGAGTATAATATAAAGTTCTATAACAGCTTGGCAGCTTACAGCAGCCCCTGCAGTTGCTGAAGAACCTCTTTAGTTGATATGAAATCTCCTTTTCTCTTCATTGACAGTAAAGGAATATGGTTTCTGCTTCCTTTTTCACAAATAGCTTCTTCATCTCAGAAGCCTCCACAGATACAACAGTGTAAACAGAAAAACTGGCCTGGGTTCCCACTGCGACCGATACAGTGCAGCTTTCATTATTCTAAGGCTACTTTCACACTAGCGTTTTCCTTTCTGGTATTGAGATCAGTCATAGGATCTCTATACCGGAGGAAAACGCTTCAGTTTGGTCCCCATTCATTGTCAATGGAGACAAAACTGAACTGAACAGAGTGCACCAGAATGCATTCTGATCTGTTTGGTTGCGTTCCCATGACGGTCAGAAAAACTCTGCAAGCAGCATTTTTCAGCCCTGCATGGGATGTGGAGCAACATGGATCCGAGACGGCACACAATGTAAGTCAATGGTGCCAGATCAGTTTTCTTAGACACAAAAGCTAAGGCCATTTTATAGATAATACGACTGGATCCGTTCATAACGGATGCAGACGGTTGTATTATCAAAACTCAAGTGTGTATGCTGATCCCCGACGGATCCAGCAAAAATGCTGATGTGAAAGTAGCCTAAAGCAAATGAAAGTGGAGATCTGGTTGGTTGCTACGGACAACAAATGAGGCCTACTGCTGCCTGTGTATTATTGCCCAGTATGTTATAATTTATATAATATATATATATATATATATATATATATTTATTTATATATATATATTTAGTAGGAAGGCGCAAGGGGCCGTCATTGATGAAAGGTATGTGTCGCCGAGGTTCCTAGCCTCGGTGAGGTAAGAGCCGGCAGCTAGTGCTGACTGACACTGTTTGTTGTTAGTATGGCTGTAAAGCAGATCCGGGCCGGCTCTTACTGGGAGTAGCCAAAGTGCTGGGTGGGTGGCTGCTTTTTGGCCTATATAAAAAAAAAAACAGACAGCAATCTCAGCTGGGTGTGGTTTATCCTCCATCTGACAGAGAAGCTGGGGAATCTCTGTGTTTTGGGATCTGTGAAGTTGTGCCGTGCTAAAGGGCTGAGAGTCACATGCTGGAAAAAAGGCCCCTTAAGCCTGCTGGGGACTGCGAAATGTCATTTTTGTTTTTCCTTATGTGTGAATAAACACCGAACTTTGTGATTGCCTCTGTACTGCGTCTGCTAGCCTTTCTACCAGTGCAAAAACCCACAATATGTATATATATACAGTACAGACCAAAAGTTTGGACACACCTTCTCATTCAAAGAGTTTTCTTTATTTTCATGACTATGAAGGCATCAAAACTATGAATTAACACATGTGGAATTATATACATAACAAACAAGTGTGAAACAACTGAAAATATGTCATATTCTAGGTTCTTCAAAGTAGCCACCTTTTGCTTTGATTACTGCTTTGCACACTCTTGGCATTCTCTTGATGAGCTTCAAGAGGTAGTCCCCTGAAATGGTTTTCACTTCACAGGTGTACCCTGTCAGGTTTAATAAGTGGGATTTCGTGCCTTATAAATGGGGTTGGGACCATCAGTGGCGTTGAGGAGAAGTCAGGTGGATACACAGCTGATAGTCCTACTGAATAGACTGTTAGAATTTGTATTATGGCAAGAAAAAAGCAGCTAAGTAAAGAAAAACTAGTGGCCATCATTACTTTAAGAAATGAAGGTCAGTAAGTCATCCGAAAAATTAGGAAAACTTTAAAAGTAAGGGCTATTTGACCATGAAGGAGAGTGATGGGGTGCTGCGCCAGATGACCTGGCCTCCACAGTCACCGGACCTGAACCCAATCGAGAGAGTTTGGGGTGAGCTGGACCGCAGAGTGAAGGCAAAAAGGGCCAACAAGTGCTAAGCATCTCTGGGAACTCCTTCAAGACTGTTGGAAGACCATTTCAGGGGACTACCTCTTGAAGCTCATGAAGAGAATGCCAAGAGTGTGCAAAGCAGTAATCAAAGCAAAAGGTAGCTACTTTGAAGAACCTAGAATATGACATATTTTCAGTTGTTTCACACTTGTTTGTTATGTATATAATTCCACATGTGTTAATTCATAGTTTTGATGCCTTCATAGTCATGAAAATAAAGAAAACTCTTTGAATGAGAAGGTGTGTCCAAACTTTTGGTCTGTACTGTATATATATATATATATATATATATATATATATACACACACACACATACATACATATATATATATACATACACGCACATACTATGAAACTCCCAAGAAGACCACCTCCTTATATTCATTCCTATGACATTTTCAAATCCACCATATATTATGCCTATGCCATCTTTTTAGTAACTGTGTCAAAGAAGTTTTAGTGCGTGTGTATTTCTATCGATCCAGATAGTGAACAGGTCCTTATTATTAGTATTGAACGGTATTCTGTGTGCCACCATAATGTGCATCCATACAGGACCATATTCTGTCTTAGGAGCAACTACAATACAGAATGATCAGAAAGGGTCCTGGAGGTCAAACCTCCACTGTTCAAAATCAATTCTAAACCTATTGTAAAGCCATCAAGGTCATTGTCCTCAAGAACCCTTTAATGACAAATAATACCACAGTAATAACAAGGCACAGAAGACTATACAGCCAGTTTCTTGCAGTAGAGCAGATGAGAGAAAAGGGGTATGCAGATTCCTACAGGACTGAGGTACATTAAACACCATCACTCCTGTTAAAGGCCATTATTCCTCCTCCCGGGTACAGAACCCACTAGGGCTGATACGCCTCTAGATAACGGGCACGGACCTAGACACACAGATAAATGCACTCAGTGATGGCACATGCACCGCAAGAAATCAATGATAATAACACACTTACTCTTCTAGACTTCGGTCACAAGAGGTTAAAGCATTGGTGGGAAAAAGAGAAAACACATTCATGAGTAACAGTGCAGGTACAGACTTACTACTTATACTTTACGCACTTATATAGCGCTGACATATTCCGCAGTGCTTTACAGACATTAGCATCAAGCTGTCCCCAGTGGGGCTCACAATCTAAGGTCCCTATCAGTATGTCTTTGAAGTGTGGGAGGAAACCGGAGAAGATCCACGCTAACAGAGGAAGAACATACAAACTCCATGTAGAGGTTGTCCTTGGTCGGATTCAAACCCATGACCCTAGTGCTGCAAGGCACCAGGAAATCTGCACCATATTTATCCTTCAGCGTGAGCCACTCTGATAGACTTGGTGCATCTTTACACTGTAAATGCATGGGACAGTGTCATATATTCCTGCACAGTGGCCCATCTGGTACCCACCAATGTCAGAAAGGTGCAGGACCCACCTCTGGGACCCACTCCTATCTCCAAAATGGAGCCCCTGAAGTGAACAAAGAGCAGCTGCACATGCTATGGGAGCCCGAAAATAGCTAAGAAAAGGGTTAACTATTTCTGTCAGTCCCATGGTGGTGAATGAAGAGGTGGCTGCACTTGCGCGGTGCGCTCTCCATTCACTGCTGTGGGACTTGCCAAAACAGACGAGTGCGCTGGCTCAGATATTTTCGGAACTGCCATAGCAATACATGAAGGGCACGCCGCGCTTGTGTGGCATGCTCTCCTTCACTTCAGAAGCTCCGTTCTGAAGTTAGGAGTGGGTCCCAGAGGTGGTACCTGCACCTGTCTGACATTGATAGTATTTCCAAGCAATATGGCATCAATGTCCCAGATGGAACAACCCCTTTAAAAGGGACAGTTCACTACATTTTGGAAATGCCATACACTGACATGCAATAGCATTTGATACTACTGCTTAGCTTTATGGCTTACCACAGCTCGCATGAATAGGCCATGAAAAGGGTGCCCTTGGTTACCAATGTAAAAAGCAGTGGCGTCCATAGTTACTGAGCAGGTGCAGATACAGGAGTGGACAGCAGCCACCTTGGGAAGCTATGGACCTCGCAACTTGTTTACATCAGTACCCATGGGCACTAGCGGGCTTCCCCGTGCACGCTAAACCCAGAAGCATTGTAGAGGTTTCTTATGCCAACCCCTGGTGTATGGTAAAGTTGAAATTATGCAGAAAGTGGACAATCCCTCGAACCAGCCCTATGGGACTTTCCTTCTGAGGAAAGGTGAGGGTCTGAGCAGCTGGTCCCCCACGACGAGTAAGTGATGCCATCTTTTACTATGGTGGGATAAAATGTCCTAAGCGAGAAGTATTCCAGACCTTTCTGTAGAATAAGACTTCTGGCCTCACAAGCTCACCTCCTTCTGTTCCACTTGCAGCGCAGTTTTTAGAATGTCTCGCAGTTGGCTCAGTTGTTTTCTTTCTTCATCCTGGACTTGTTTCATCTAAAAGGAGATATTACAAGACGCATCAAGTACAAATTTATGAGGACACTTCAATTAACTACTATTCTCAAACAAAAAGGAAAAACCCCAAAGGGCAAGAGGAGGAATGGACTTAGTGACTCCATATTTATGTCCGAAAATAGTCGCCGCCGTCAAATCTCTTCCATTAGCAGCTGCATGGAACAAATTATCCAAGGTTATGACGAGCAGAAAACCACAGATAAACAGACATTGTTAGGAATCGTTAATCCAGTCTAGCCGCAGCTCTTTGAAGCACAAGATCCTATTTACTACGTAAGATTTAGGGCTCAAAGACTGCCTCCGTGATGACCGATCCAAGTAAATCCCAATGACCCAAAGCATCGGTCCAGTCCCCATGTGCGGCGGGTAAAATAATCTCTTCTTACTGTCTACATGGAATGATTTGTTAGGAAATAACAGACAGGATAGAGATGTAGATCATAATCCATACTGACGAAAACAGAACTGAGGAGCCATCTGTGAAAGCACAGCTTGGGTTATCCTACATCTACTCTGAATAAAGCCCAATTATCCACATGCGTTACTATTTGAAATACTTAGAGTCACTGTACTTTCACACAATTTAATAGAGAACGGTGTAATTAGCAAATTCAAAATCACTATTTAAAAAATCTGCCTGCATCCACCTGAAAAAAAGCTGTAAAATCATTGCCACTAGCTGTCTCACTTCCATCTAAGTTGTAGTCCACTGCCTGTTTTCAAGCAAGATCCGTCCCTGGTAAAAGAGACTCAGAAGATGGCTGAGAGGAAGTGGGGGCGTGTCAGAGCTAGTTCAGAGCCTGGGCTTGATAAAACAACTGCTTCTACATTGCTTCTCAATTCTTATGAGAGAAATGCATCTAGCTGAGCAGCTGGAACAGGGAATAATATGGCTAAAGGAAGACATTAGTGAAGCCCAAAAAAGATCTACAATGAAGCACAGTCATTATGCAAACTTTTTTGAAAACTCAAGTAAGCTTTTGTATTCTAAGGCTATTATTTAAGTACTGACTGGTTCTGTCCCTTTAATTCTGTTCCCTTTTATTATTAGCATTCTGTGTAAATGTAGTACCTATCCCCCATTGTGCTGATAAGACCACATTCCTGAGTGATCTCAGAGACATGCATGATGCACACTGGAGGAGGGGCTGATGGAAATAACTGTGGTCTCAACTAACAATTAATTGGGATTCGACCAGGCACTTCATTCTAGGTAGGATGTAAGTATTGTTTGCCCTATCTTTTGTACTCCCTGGGGTGTCGGTCATGTGTTATAATGTGGTAGACAGCCATGTGTTATAGCCTATAGTCCTACCCCATATTTATGCTAGTGATGTTTACTTACTTTTTACTATTCCGTATGTGATTTCTCTGTTCTATCTTATATTTAATCACTTCGTAAATATATTTATTCACTAAGCCTCTGTAAGCTTATTAATTCTCAAATCTGTTGAATTCACGTTATGTTACAGCTTTAAAATAATACTCATCCCCAAAGGTGTAATTAAAACTGAATATACAATATTCAAACATCTAATTAGATTCGAGTCCACTGAAGTCATCCACTTTATACGACCTACCAATGAATGGAGAATGGAAATGACGGCCACTCTACTTTTAAAGGCCATCCAGCTGAATATCTACAATACACCTGCACTGAATAGTACTGTAAAGACATGGTCAAGTGAAGCATCTAATGAAAACCATGCCCACATGTGGAGGGCGCTGTTTTCAAATGGAATATTTATGGATGAATTTATTTTACTCCAAAGCTGTGCAGTCATTAATGATCTACTTGAAAATTGTATAATGGGATCCTACAGAGATTCAATATCTTTCCGGTTAAATGCTGGCTTTAGGACTGACAAAAAAGTTGCATGCAACAACAAAGGATCCTGGAGGAGCTTAGACATTATTATTATTAGACATTATTGATAAGCAGTTGGGCCCCAAGAATAACCTCTTCTGGTGGGCCCAAGGAACCCCAGACCGACACTGGCAACAGATGCTCACAACTGGATGCAAGAAAAGTTCAAGAAAGAGAAGCACTACCCAACCCTGTAGGTAAATTTCAGGTCATAATTATCTTGCGGGATTTGTTGGTGCAAGCAGTGTCAGATCCTGACTTGTGATCCCAGCTACGTGTCTACGGGTGAATAAAAACCACTTTGCTTAAACTGGAAGAGTTCTGCAGATATTTTGAGAAGGACACAAATGGACGCAGCAACGTTTATAGGAATGTGAGCTACAATTTCCTAAAGAAACGGGGAAAGTATTTGCAGAAAGCTATCTAGAACAAGTCGGGATATTTTTGTAAAAACCTCTGCTTTGTGATCTCATAACCCTGACCTTGCACGGATGTATAATTAACACCCAACCTGCTGAAACCCGAGAACCGAAAAGGAATGAAGCTAAAGTGGTGCCATCAGCAAGTCTGGTGGCTTTCACATCTGCTCGGGGATGATCCTGTTATTTCTATAAACATGCGCCTGTACCACAGTGATGGAGCACACATCACATGAAGTATGACGCCATGCTGACAAAGTATTTCTCCCCCTAGACATATATTGCTCGTGATGGGAAGGACATCATGTACCCGAGCCCTTCATCAGGTTGCCAGATCATGTTAAATAAGAAGATTTGGTGAAATTGAGGGGGGGGAATCACTTTATGCTAGAACTGAATGTCATCTGGGACCATAGTCTAAAATACTTGTTGTCCTTAAGGTACAGACGTGCCTATTATTCATGAATATTGAAGCCCCCCCCCTTCCCCGCCTAAAGGGAATGTATTTTCAAATGATGACCTAAGGATGAAATCAAGTTCCTGCAGTAAAGAGGATCTGCCACCTAAATATGCTGCATTATGTACTTTCACTACACAATTAACACATAGAACTATATGTTGAAAATGTATGCACACTTCTCATACATCTTGTCACCTCTTTCACATTTTCAAGATCACCGCTGTCAATAAACAGAAACACTCATATTTTACATGAAAGGAGTAAAAACCAGTACAGACCTCTATAAACCTCTCTCGTAGCTGAAGTTGATGACAACTGTACATGGTGTAGGCAATCCACTATGAAGACATGGTCTCCAGGCCAATACATCTTAGGTTATGTTTATGCAGGATAAATTATGACAAACCGACAGCAATGAGATTATGACCGTACAGGTTTCCATTCACTGACAGCCAACAGAGCTGTCCACACTAGAAAGTTACATAACCTTGCATTATACATTATGACCTGACAGCCCTAGGATAACAGGTGACTGTGTTGCTGTATGAACTGTCTAGGTGTTAACGAACACCAAAATTGCAAATGGACTGTCGTACTGTTTTGTTGCCATAAGTGTGAATAAAACACAGAAGTTTTTTTTATTACAAACTGATCTTTGCCTCTGTACTGCGTCCGCTTGTCCTGTCTACCAGAGCGAATCCCCACAACATATATTACTCTTTTTATAAAGGCAAGGTAACCAAAAGATGGCTGTTCTGGCAGATTTTTTATTTTTTACAATGTTCACCTGACAGAGTAGATAATGTGATATTTTTATAGAGCAGGTCGATACGACGCGGCGATACCTAATATGTCAATTTAATTAAAGTTTTTGGGGGGATTTACATAATAAAAAATGTTTAAAAAAAATCATGATTTTGTGTTTCCATTTTTCTGAAAGCCATATTTATTTTTTGGGCGATTATCTTAGGTAGGGTCTAATTTTTTGCAGGATGAGATGATGGTTTGATTAGTACCATTATGGGACACATGACTTTTTGATCGATTGGTATTATACTTTTTGTGATGTAAGGTGATTTAAAAAAATTGATTTTTGGCCCTTTTTTTTTTATGGTGTTCACCAGATGGGTTGGATCACATGCTATTTTTAGAGAGGGGGTCGTTACGGACATGACGATACCTAATATGTGCATTTTTAAAAATTTATTTTATACAATAAAAGCATGTTTGAAAAAAGAAAATCATGTTTTTGTGTTTCCATTTTCTGAAAGCCATATTTTTATTTTATTTTTGGATGATTGGCTTATGTAGGGGCTTATTTTTTGCGGGCTGAGATCACAGTTTGATTGGTACAAATTTTGGGTACATATGACTTTTTTGATCACTTTTATACCATTTTTGGGGAAGTGCGGTGGGCAAAATTGCAACTCCATCATAGTTATTTATTTATTTTTTTATAGTATTCACCTTGCGGTAAAAGTAACACGATCCTTTTATAGAATAGGTCCTTATGGATGCGGCGATACCAAACATGTTTAGCGTTTTTTAATATTTTTAAATTTTTAACCAATTATGTGTGGATATAGGAAGAAGGTTTTTCTTATTTATTAATTTCTTTTTACATTTTTAGGACCCAAACCCACTTGGTTCTTGAAGATCCAGTGGGTCTCATGGCTCACAATACACTGCAGTACACTGTATAGTGTACTGCAGTGTAGTGAACGCACACTAAGCCTATATATACTACGGCAAGCCTGGATGCCTGTGAAGGCGTCCGGTTGCCATGGTAACCAGCGGGACGCTGCCATAGCGCAGCAGCCCGATGGGAGAGGGAGGGAGCTCCCTCCCTCAGTTAACCATTCAAGCATCGGGCCGCTGTCACAGCAGAGCAGTGGCCCGATGCTTAGCCCCTCCTTACAGCGGTCCCTAAGGACTGCGGCATGGAAGGGGTTAAACAGTTATTTCAAACAGACTGTCAGCTGTATGTTACAGCTAACACTCTGCCCCGCTGCAGCTCTGCCATCTTGAAAGGGGGAGGGGGGGGGACAGTGCGCGCTCCCGTGTGCACAGGAGGAGTTACAGAAAATCCGTCAGATGACGGATTCTCTGTAAACTCACTGAGAGCAGCCTGCTGTGCATAGGAACAAAAACGGAAAAAAAATAATAATAATTAACACAACCAATTGGAGAAATTATTTTCTCCACAAAATAATTTAATTAGTGTAAATTTTTTTTTTTTTTTTTACAAAAGTGTCCATATCCTTTAAAGATTTATCTATTTCAAAGTGACTATAACTATGAAATATACATTACTTTTCAGTAGCTGATGATGTGTTCTGATCCTAATTAACACTTTCAGATCCTAATGAAGTCCCTTAAGATCTCTGCAGTGAAACAAGTATAGCTCACCCCACGGCTGCATTACAACAAAGTATCACAGCTAAAAGCAAAGTACTACATGGCGATATATATTTAATAATAATAAAAAAAAAAGGGACAAAGATGGAAAATGATAAGCTGCAGACCAAGCCTGTAGAGGAACACAACCCGTGTCATCCTGCATTGTAGCCTGCTGGTTGTCCACATGTATGACTTATGCCCATGGTGGATCTGGTACTTTTACATTTTCACATTAAATCCAGATCCTTTTGCAGGTATATCTCCAGACGGTCTGGATTCCTGGTCTCTGAATATTAACCCCCTATAGGAGCTACAGATTCTGGTTTCACCCAAATTTTCTAGAAAAAAAAAAATATATTACTAAGATGAATCATGTATTTATATGCTGGAAAAAATGTGTTCAGGAGCAGCACAGCATACGGCTTGTGTAGAGCAGTGATGGAGGTCATGCAGCAGCTGGGCAAGAGATCACAGATCCGATGCGATCCACAGGAATGTAGAAAAGATAGAAGGCCACAGCAGCATGTCCAGCAATTCTTCTTTATTTGTCGAATACTTCACAGCATAGCGTAAAAACAATGGCAACGTTTCGGCTAAATGTAGCCTTTGTCAAGCATATGTTTCAACTAAAAAACCAGCATATAAATCTAAAATACTGGTACCTCCCACAATCATAGTAATATTGGGTGACACACCTACATAACGTCAGATCACAATGCTGCTATATCACACTAGTCAGCTGATTCAAATCAGTATCTGCTAATACAACATATTCACCTGTGTGGAGTGATCGCGGGTAGACATCAGCATGGTGACTGGCGTCCCAATGTTAAAGGTGCGCATGTCCAGGAGCGTCATCAAACAGTGGCCGTCTCGCATCATTCCGCCGCGACCACTTGTGACGTAACCAAATGACGCGTAGCAAAGGAGGCAGCGTGGTTACCAATAGAAGAGTGCGTCCGCACCGCCGACGTAAGCAAACGGCGTGCAGGACATGTGTTTAGAAAAACAATCAAAACCCAGCCACATAGCCACGATATATTATGTCGCGTCATATTGTTTATAATAGAGCACCACCATGCCGATGTATAGCCGCGATCCTCCAACTAGCGATCCCAATCACATCGCATTAAATTGAACATAGATACAAAGATGATGTATTGCATCATCCGTGAAAGATCATCATGTTACAAAACATCATATTTAAATAAGTGACTAAATAGGTGTGTAACAACTGTCATGCCATTACTTAATGTGGTCTGTTTAAATTATTAAAGGGAACATAAGAACAATGTTATATAGAAGATGAGAGTCTAGCTGATTCCTGCCACATTGAACTCAAGATTGAGTCCAAATGGTTGTAAGGACCTCAGCGTATAAATCCATTAGAGTTCTTTTTTTCTCAGTATTGCATCCTTGTCTCCCCCTCTACGTAAGAAACCCACACTGTCTATCACCCTGAAGCGTAGCTGGTTCACAGAGTGTCCTGCCTCGACGAAATGTTTCGCAACTGGCTTATCCATGTTTTTCTTGCGAATAGTGCTCTTGTGCTTATTAATACGTTCACGGACTTCCATAGTAGTCTCGCCTACATAGGTGAGACTGCAGGGACACTGGATGGCATATATCACGTCACGTGATCTACAAGTATAATAGCCATTGATTTTGTATTTTTTACCACTGTAAGGATGAAAAAAGTGGTCCCCTTTAAGGACGCTACCACAATTACAGCAAGACAAACATGGATAAGTGCCATTTTTACGCGGAGCAAGCAGTTTTTGTACAGTCTTAGGCTGGTCACCAACATCGGTTTTTACCAATCTATCTCGTAGGCTAGGGTTCCTCCTGTATGCCATCATCGGCGGGGACTTAAATTCTTCTATCTCCGGCAACCCCCTTTGGAGTATATGCCATTCCTTTCTTAGGACGTGGGCAATATCGCCACTGTCCCGGCCGAAGATGGAGACAAAAGGAACCCCAGCCACGGATCTGGCTTTCGTAGATTTCTGAAGTGCAGAGTCTCTGTCAACCAACTTAACTTTGTGTTTAGTCCTATCAAGTAAGGTCCTTGGGTAGCCACGTTCAACAAAACGTTTACACATGGCATCCACCCTCTGTGTACACACATTTTCATCAGAGACAATTCTTCTAACCCTTAAAAGTTGACTCCAGGGAATGGAATTAAGCATTTTACGTGGGTGATAGAAATACCCTTCTTGTGCATGATAGCTATCAGTGGGTTTCTGATGGAGGGTCTTTTAGCTACGGACCTCTATCACATAGACCCGTACATCGAGGAACTGCAATTCACTGGTTGAAGATGTAACTGTGAATTGTAGTCCTGGTACACCCGCATTTAAATGTGAGTGGAACTCATCCAACTCATCCGTTGTACCAGTCCAGATCATGAAGATGTCGTCGATGTAGCGCCACCAACATAGGACCCTCCCAAAAAAAAGGGGAATGATATACCAGTCTGTCCTCCACCTCGACCATAAAGATGTTAGCGCAAGTTGGGGCCATATTGGACCCCATGGCCACACCCCGCTGTTGCTGATAGAAGGTGTACCCAAAGAGGAAGTAACTCCTCCTCAGGACCACCTCCAAGAGACAGAGGACAAACTGGCACACCCCCGGGGAGAGCTCCATGTCGGCCAGAGCCACATCGACGACACTAAGCCCATATGCATGATCAATGGATGTGTACAGGGACACGACATCAAAGCTGACCAATAAGAATTGGGCAGGCAGTTGTAACTCATGTAGTTTGGATAAAAAATGCCCAGTGTCCTTGACATAGGATGGGGCGGAGGTCGCCCGGATCTGCAATAGTCTGTCGAGAAAGATAGACAATGGATTAAAGACAGAGTCCCTACCGGAAACAATTGGTCGACCCGGTGGGTCATTTAATCTCTTGTGTATTTTGGGGAGTATGTATAACATTGGGGTGACAGGGTGAAGCACCGTAAGATATTGACACAAACCTTCATCAATGATTGAGTTTTGTAGTGCTTCCCCTAAAATCACACCGATGTCACGCATAATATCCCACTTGGGGTCCCCAGGTAATTGCATATAGACTTCAAAATCTTGTAATTGTCTACTTATCTCACCGACATACATCGCAGTATCCATGACGACCACCGCCACACCCTTAGCAGGTTTAATGGTAATGCGGGTGTCCCTTTCTAATGACATGATGGCCTGACGCTCTAATTTAGAAAGGTTACTTCTACCTTGACAGGTGGATTTCAAAGATTCAATCTGTTTATGCACAATGTGTATATAGGACTCCACCACGTGATTAGTATGAGGAGGTGAAAAGATACTGGGTTTCTTAAGTTGTAATTCATTACATGTTAGTAAAGCGACGTTATCATTTTTACCAGTTACAGACATTTTATTATCGGTCTTTCTTAAGGCAAAAAAACTTTTCAAGCGTAGATTCCTAAAGAAACTTTGCAAATCTAACTCTAAAGAAAACCAGTCCCTCTCAATGGTTGGAGAAAAACTGAGTCCACGGGCCAATACCTGTGTTTGTTCAGGAGTGAGTATTATCAACTAAATGTTCACAACGAGTTGTGTTATCTCCTTGGGTTGCGTCTGGTTGATCTTATAGGCATCGATTGATTCGGTGGCGGTTTTCCTTTTGTGAGACCGTTGATGCTTCCTTCCGCCCCTACGGTATCCCCACCGCCTTGCTGACCTAAAAAAGCAGCCGACGTGGAGGGTTCATCCGTGGAGTCGGAATCAAAGGTAGAAAAACCAAAGTGGCTGTGATCAAATCTTCTGTTGCGCCTCTTCCTAGGCCTGCCTTGAGACTGTTGATTGCGCCAGTTATACACTTTCCCCAGTTGATAGTCCTCAAGATCCCTATGCCACTTTTCCCTTTTAACCCTTTCGATTTCAGTTTTGTGGCGTTGGACCTGTTGCACAATCTTATCAGTATGTGCCATAAATTCGTCAGCGCTAATGAGGCCCTGGATTTGCGCATTCAAATCCGCAACAGTCCTCTTGATATTTTCAACCTCTTTATATAGATAGTCAATATTAAGCAAAATCAGGTCAAAAGAGTATTTGTTACTCACCGCCTCGAATTTGGCACAAAAATCTGTGTCATTTGGAAAGAGATTCGGCCGTAGATGGGAGCGCAAACCCCTCGGGATGCAACGATTTTTGTAATACTCTCTCAGGGTACTGAGATGGAGCTCCAATGTGGTCAGTTTCTTTGATTCCTGTTCACATTTGCGCCTGAGCAGATCAATAGAGGGAGTACTGAGAAAGGAAACATCACTGGAATGGCTATTATACTTGTAGATCACGTGACGTGATATATGCCATCCAGTGTCCCTGCAGTCTCACCTATGTAGGCGAGACTACTATGGAAGTCCGTGAACGTATTAATAAGCACAAGAGCACTATTCGCAAGAAAAACATGGATAAGCCAGTTGCGAAACATTTCGTCGAGGCAGGACACTCTGTGAACCAGCTACGCTTCAGGGTGATAGACAGTGTGGGTTTCTTACGTAGAGGGGGAGACAAGGATGCAATACTGAGAAAAAAAGAACTCAAATGGATTTATACGCTGAGGTCCTTACAACCATTTGGACTCAATCTTGAGTTCAATGTGGCAGGAATCAGCTAGACTCTCATCTTCTATATAACATTGTTTTTATGTTCCCTTTAATAATTTAAACAGACCACATTAAGTAATGGCATGACAGTTGTTACACACCTATTTAGTCACTTATTCAAATATGATGTTTTGTAACATGATGATCTTTCACGGATGATGCAATACATCATCTTTGTATCTATGTTCAATTTAATGCGATGTGATTGGGATCGCTAGTTGGAGGATCGCGGCTATACATCGGCATGGTGGTGCTCTATTATAAACAATATGACGCGACATAATATATCGTGGCTATGTGGCTGGGTTTTGATTGTTTTTCTAAACACATGTCCTGTACGCCGTTTGCTTACGTCGGCGGTGCGGACGCACTCTATTGGTAACCACGCTGCCTCCTTTGCTACGCGTCATTTGGTTACGTCACAAGTGGTCGCGGCGGAATGACGCGAGACGGCCACTGTTTGATGACGCTCCTGGACATGCGCACCTTTAACATTGGGACGCCAGTCACCATGCTGATGTCTACCCGCGATCACTCCACACAGGTGAATATGTTGTATTAGCAGATACTGATTTGAATCAGCTGACTAGTGTGATATAGCAGCATTGTGATCTGACGTTATGTAGGTGTGTCACCCAATATTACTGTCGATTGGATTACTATGATTGTGGGAGGTACCAGTAACATAGTAACATAGTACATAAGGCCGAAAAAAGACATTTGTCCATCCAGTTCGGCCTGTCATCCTGCAAGTTGATCCAGAGGAAGGCAAAAAAACCATGTGAGGTAGAAGCCAATTTCCCTCACTTTAGGGGAATAAAAAATTCCTTCCCGACTCCAATCAGGCAATCAGAATAACTCCCTGGATCAACGACCCCTCTCTAGTAGCTATAGCCTGTAATATTATTACACTCCAGAAACACATCCAGTATTTTAGATTTATATGCTGGTTTTTTAGTTGAAACATATGCTTGACAAAGGCTACATTTAGCCGAAACGTTGCCATTGTTTTTACGCTATGCTGTGAAGTAGGGATCGACCGATTATCGGTTTGGCCGATATTATCGGCCGATATTGAGGATTTTGAACGTTATCGGTATCGGCATCTATTTTGCCGATATACCGATAACGTATGGGGAACACAGATCGCGCTGCTCTCAGCGCTCTCTGTGTTCCCTCCGCAGCACAGGGGAGAAGGAAGCAGTGTCTCCTCCCCCTGTGCTGCTGCTGCCGCCAATGACAGAAGAGAAGACAAGAGGAGGGGAGGGGCTGTGGCCGCTGCGCCACCAATGAAGATAAGCCTTTCATTCATTCATATACAGGAGGCGGGAGCTGGCTGCAGAATCACATAGCCGGCTCCCGACCTCTATGAGAAATAGCTGCGGTCCGCGGTAGTTAACTCCTCAGGTGCCGCGGATCGCAGCTACCGCTGATAGAGGTCGGGAGCCGGCTATGTGATTCTGCAGCCAGCTCCCGCCTCCTGTATATGAATGATCGAGAGACTTATCTTCATTGGTGGCGCAGTGCGCCCCCCCAAGCCCCCCAGTATTAATCATTGGTGGCGCAGTGCGCCCCCCACCCCCATCCCAATCCCGGCCAATAGTAAAAACATTGGTGGCGCAGTGCGCCCCCCCCCCCCACCCAGTATTAATCATTGGTGGCAGTGGCCACAGGATCCCCTCTCCCCTGCTCCTCCGATCGGAGCCCCAGCTGTGTAAGCCTGGGGCTCCGATCGGTTACCATGGCAGCCAGGACGCTATTGAAGCCCTGGCTGCCATGATAAGCTCCATGCTGCTGTGTGCACAGAGCACAGAGCAGCAGGGACAGTGTGAGATCCTATTCACTCTGATAGAGATCTATCAGGGTGAATAGGACAAAGGTTCTAGTCCCTAAGGGGGTTAAAAGTTAGTAAAAAAAAAACACAAAAATATTAAGTATAAATGAAAAAGATTTATAAAAAAAAATACACATTAACAATAAACAAAAAAAATACACATTAACAATAAACATATTAATTTTCAGCAGATTTCTGTAGGAATTTTTTTTTTTCTCAAAAATGAAAATTCCCAGAATATCGGTATAAATTATCGGCTATCGGCCTGAAAGTTCACAAATTATCGGTATCGGTATCGGCCCTAAAAAATCAATATCGGTCGATCCCTACTGTGAAGTATTCGACAAATAAAGAAGAATTGCTGGACATGCTGCTGTGGCCTTCTGTATTTATATGCTGGAGATTATGTATAATCTCACAATACAGATTTCAATACCTAAAGCAAAAATGCTTGTGACTTGTGGTGAATTCAGGTTGCCTGAGATGACCACCAGAGGGAGCTCATAAACTTAGTGCAGACTGTGTTATAATTGACTTTAATGCATAAAATAAGTGCCTAAACGCACTCTAGTGATGGGAGCAGAACGTCACAAATGTATTATTCTGGCAAGAAATAATAAATAAGCTTGATGACCTGCCTAAAGCTGAACGGCAACTCCAGCTATTTTCTGCCATGACAAGAACAGAAGCAATGCAACGGAGGCGCGGGCACCATCAAAGTGGCAAGGGGATTCAGCCATTTGAAGGCTATGCCCAGGCATTTGTATTGTGCCGGAATACCCCTTTAAGTGCCGAAATCGGCAGCATTTCTGCCACACGTTGCTGTACTCTTAAAGTCCTCAACATCTTACAGTAGCAGAAAAGTGGATGAGATTTTTGTGGTGTAGATTTCAAATCCAAACGATGCTAATTTATGCTGTGGATTGCCGTGTTCCACTTTCTGCAATGCACAGGGCAAATCAGCATGGATTTTACACATGAAGTAAACACTACATATGGATGTACCCTAAAGGGGTTATCCCACTACAAATTTTTTGCAGTAATGTGTGGTCACTGGGGGTCCACCAGCGAGGAACCCCACTGATCTATAGAATGGGGAGGCATCTGAATGGAGTGGTGGTCATGCATGAAAGAGACAGATGAGCGCTGTACTATGCCATCTCTATCAGTCCCACAGACTTTGAATGTAGAGGCAAGGTACGTGCGAGTCCACCGCTCCATTCATATGAGCCTGAAATGGGGAGCTTGGAATCCTCGTTTTAGTGATTGTGGCGCTCCTAGCAGCTGGACCCCGAGTGTTCATATACTGTATTTATCATCATCTATACTGTGAATATGTGATGTTAGGATATGGCATAACCCCTTTAACGCTCTGTTTAGGAAGGTAATTTGAAGTCCTCCTTCAGAAAGTCTACCCTCCCCACAATACACAATTCCCATCCATGGCAGATATCACTATACAGGGTACATGTGAGAAGGAGTCTCTATGACAGGGGCTGGCAACCTTCGGCACGCCAGCTGCTGTGAAACTACTACTCCAAGCATGTACACTTGCTCAGCTGGTCTTGTAACTCCCATCAAAGGGAATGGAGCATTCTGGGAATTGTAGTTTCAGAACAGCTGGAGTGTAGGAGGTTGCGAATCGCCGTTCTAGGGGACAGCTAAGGATAAGACCACAACACATGTTCTACTTCACATCGAACAAACAGGAGAAGAAAGAAGTAACTTCGTTATACAATGAAATTTTATTTTGGTAGCTATAAATATATATTATGGACCAATAGAGATTAAAAACAAAATTTCATTTTACGGAACTCCAAGCTGCTGAGTCTGTGCGCCCGCCATCTGCGGAAATCTGGGAAGTCTACTTTCACTATCAGTATGTCTTTGGAGGGTGGGAGGAAACCCACACAAACACGGGGAGAACATCCGAACTCCAAGCAGATGTAGGACCCCAGCGCGGCAAGGCACCAGTGCTAACCACTGAGCCACCATGCGGCCATGATCATGGTACGAAAGGCAATGTTCTTTCGTTACATATTCACATCTACGTGGAGAGTCAATTTGATATTATTATAAACTGCACAGAACCCTCTGCGCAAAAACAGCAGTTATCCATGAATAGCACTTGAGAATAAAATACTGAAATTACCATGTGCAGATCTGTTGATAGTTTCTCGATGGAAGGTTTGAGGTTTTCGACAGCTTTCAGTCCATCTTGGAAAAAGCTGAAAAGGAAAAACGAGACCTGTGAGCAGAGGTCAGAAGCAGCCGGGGTGACGGCATGTGGAAGGCATCAATGGAAATGATGGAGCGAGCAGATGTATGCAATAACACAAATCATCCTGAAAGCAATTACACTGCCGCGGATTTAGAGCTCATGTAGCATACCTGCATGTCACCAGCACATCATCCGTACGGATGATCCGAAATACAAGAATTGCTCCCTGAATTATATATATGCCCATCCTCCATAGTGTGCCAACAGAGTAACACTAACCAAATGAGGTTCACCATTTCGATTTTCTGTCTCTTGACCCCCATTTAAAGGGCATCTGTCGGCAGATTTGTACCTATGACACTGGCTGACCTGTTACATGTGTGCTTGGCAGCTGAAGGCATCTATGTTGGTTCCATGTTCACATGTGCCCGCACTGCTGAGAAATAAGATGTTTTATTATATGTAAATGAGCCTCAAGGAGCAATGGGGGCGTTGCCATTACACCTAGAGGCTCTACTCTCTCCAACTGCTGCGCCCTCTGCACTCTGATTGACAGGGCCAGGTGTGATCATTTTTATACTGCCTGGTCCTGTCAAAGTGCAGAGGGTGTGGAAGTTGCAGAGATACCAGTGCTCCAGTGCCCTTTAACAGTACTCCGTTTCCGTATATCCGTTCTACAAAAGAATAGAACATGTCCTATTACTGTCCGCATAACGAACAAAGATAGGACTGTTCTATTAGTGGTCAGATGTTCCATTCTGCAAAATACGGAATGCACACGGACGTCAACCGTATTTTTTGTGGATCTGTGTTTTGCGGACCGCAAAATACGTACGGTCATGTGCATGAGCCCTTAGGCTTATTAATCATTCAAAGGTCTCAAAATCACTGGTACACAAAGTCCCTATGGCTCTATATTACGGACCCGTGTGCCTCTGTTTCTGTGAGACAATACTCCTGGGGGAGAATACCTCAGTGATACAGAATCCATAAGGCCTCATGCACACGACCGTTGTTTTATTCCCTGTCCGTTGTGCCATTTTACATTATTTTCTGCGGACCCATTGACTTTCAATGGGTCTGTTGAAAACTCGGCTAATGCACCTTTTGTCATCCGCGTTCCAGTCCGTCCAAAAAATATAACCTGTCCTATTTTCGCGGAAAACGGTTTGCGGACCTATTCAAGTCAATGGGACCGCTAAAAAACACGGAGACACACAAGATTGTCGTCCGCGTCTGTTTTTTTCCTATCATTTGCATGGCAAACCTGTCTTAGATTTCATGTCTGGTGATCCTCCAAAAATAAAGGAAGATACACGGAAACAAAAACGGAAACGTATCACGGAACAACGGAACCCATTTTGCAGAACGGAACACAACAAGGGTCGTGTGCATGAGGCCTAAGAATAATAGGGCATGCCTCTATAAAACCTGGAGGCGCACTGAGACACAGTATGAGACCACGGTAGGATCCGTAATATATCAACCTACTGTTATAATGAGATTACCATGCAGATAAACCCTGCACTGTGTCTGCCATTCAGAAGTGATTACGGATACAAAAAGGGACAATATTCTGTATTTCATTTTTAATGGCGTATGCCGAACTTCAGGGAAAAAAAAAATTATTAAATAAATAAATTAATTCTTAAAAATTGTTTTCCATGAAAACTGTGTTTTAAAGGGAATCTGCTTGTTTTGCCTAATAAACTAATCATCTTGTGTGTAGGGCTGAAATACAGAGTTTAAAGCATACCATTTGTGGCTGCACTATGCCCAAAAAAGCCAGGATGTTCATGGCAACAAATTGGTGCACCTTAGACCCCCCATAATGCCCCCTCTTGTTTGATAGACCGCGCCAGGCATCTACAGTTATATCCTACTCTTGCCTGGTCCTGTAATCTCTTGTCTGCCCCATACTCTATCATTTCTGCGCACGCGCAGTCACGCACCTCCTTCCTGCCAAAGATGCACAACACTGCACTGCGAACAAGCGGTCCATCTCCCTTTAAAAAATAAAATAACCCCCACCCCTTCTGACAGAAGAAGTGTCCCTTTAAACAGCAGAAGCTTTGTACAGAAGTCTGATTTTGACCTTGGGAAACAATAATGCGGTGATGAAGCCAGCTGGCTGCTAAGGAGTTAAACACATAGCCCGGGGCTCATGAAGCAAGCAGCCACTGCTGCGGCTACAGCTGCTGGATTCTGGGCTACCCCAGGGTGCACATCAACCCATTGCAAACACAAATGAGTTTTCTCTACCGGATCCTCTGGCAGTAGCTGCAGCACGCTGTAAATCAGAGATGCAATAATCCGATTATCAGATCCATTTATCTGATTAGATTTCCAGCTTTGAACTGCAGCAGCAGAATTGGATTTACTAAAAAGCCAATGGTTATTGAAGCTCTGTAGAGAGAGGAAGGAAAAAAATCTAATCACTTTATGAGCAATCGCTAAGTGTTTGGGGGCAGAGGACGCGGCTAGGTGCCAGACATTATATTAGAATTGACAGGATTACAGTATATTGATGAGCGCTACTCTACAGCGCCTGGGGGCACGAAACGAGCGGATCAATGACTATCAGGAGTCAAGAAGACCAAACAATTAAAGTGTTCCCCTCATAGAATGATTAGGTTACTGTCATAAAAAAACATATAGAGGTCATCTGTGACTGCAGGGGGATGGGACCTGCAGCTGCTCATATTCTGCAGACAATTACGGACTCCATAGCATGAAAGTTGGCCATTTTGGGGTAGGTTAAAAATCGAAGACCAGTGTGGAAAGTGGTGGAGGATAGGGGCGTGACAAAAAAAAAATTTGTCTGTACAAGATGTTGAGCGGCGTCTGAACCAACTCGGCCTTAAAAACTTTCCTACAGCTCTGATGTGTCTCCGTGGTAACAGACTACAAACTAACTCTGTGTAGTCTAATCCTGCAGTCATACTCCCTTCTATGCGTCTAACATGCTGGTACATACAAAAGGTCACAAGAATTAGAGGGTAAATAGAAAGAAAGTAGACGGTTTTTATTTAGACTGTTAGGGTCCTTTCTCACCACCGTATGGTCGTCCTGCCCGTGTTGCGGACCGCAAAACACAGGCACCGGCCGTGTGAACTCCGTATCGCAGTGTTGACCCACTAGCTTGAATGGGCCCGCGATCCGCAAGGTACGGCAAAACATAGGACATATCCCATCCTTTGCGGAGCGTAGCCACGTATCGGAAGCCCATGGAAACACGCTGAAGCCTTTCCGAGGGCTTCCGAGTCCGCGCCTCCGCACCACAAAAGGTAGAACGTCCTATGTTTTGCCGTATCTTGCGAATCGTGGACCCATTCAAGTCAATGAGTCCGCACTGCAATACGGAGTTCACATGACTGGTGCCCGTGTTTTGCAGACCCGTTGTTTGCGGTCCACAACACGGGCAGGACGACCATACGGTCATGTGAATGGAGCCTTATAGAGATGAGCGAATCGATTCGTCTCAACAAGAAGAGTTCTGCACCTGTGCTGGGATATCCCTAAGGCCTCTTGCACAAGGACGCATCCGTTTTGGGGTCCGCAAATCACGGATCCGCAAAATGACCCACTGTAAGATCTGCTAAATTACCCACTGTAAAAAGAGGCCAGAATAGGACAGGTTCTATAATTTGTAGCCCGGCTGCACACAGATGATGACATCCGTGTGCTGTGTGTTTTTTTGTGGATCCACGGAAATGAATGGGTCCGTGTGCGACCCACAAAAAATGCGGATTGCACACAGCCAGAAATACGGTCGTGTGCATGAGGCCAAAATCTGAGGACGCTCCCCCTTGATGTTTGAATGACAAGGTTGGACATCTCCGCTACTGGAGCAGCGACTGTACGTGCACCTCTATACTTCCTTCTGGGTAGCGGCACATGAACAGTCGCTGCTCCAGTAGCAGAAGCAGAGCCTCTGTGCTTGTGTCAATATTCGGAGTGGCGGCGTGGACGCGAGATTATGTCCGGACATGTCAATCAGTCTGCGAGGGGGGCATCCTCAGCTTCAGGGACACCCCGTTGTAGATGCAGAACTCTTACGAATTGTCTCACTCATCTACAGTTTGTTACCATGGAGATACATCTACATGCATAGGAGCTGTATACAAAAAAACAACAGGACATATAAAAGCTGGTTAGGAAGGTGAAGACGGTTACTCCACCTATGTGTGTGTTTCTGGAGAACCTGCCTTTACGCCATACAACGCAGTCTAGTGAGATCACCGCTGCTGCTACACATTTGTATGTGCACATTTAATAAGAGGCGACGGTGACAAATCCGTAGTAATACCCGGAAGTCAGACGCGTTCTTCACTCATACGGCGATTTGCCTTATTAGAGGCAGTAATTACAAGCTGCAGGAAAGGCCTTGTGTCTAGAATTGCTGGCCGCTCGATTGGCTAGAATGTGCAAGTTCTGTCATTAAAACACCGGTAAATGCCATCATATTAAGTCATTTCTCCACCTCGGGCAGATGCAGACAAGCTCTCTGCAGATTAATATTTATACTCCCCTGTCTGCAAATCCAGACTGCCTGAGAAATGAGGGCCAAGGTGACCCTATCATCATACAGTATGCATACTGCTATATACTGGACATGCACTTCAGCTGGCCAAACAACAGATATCCCCCCCATTTCCCTCTCCCATACACTGGCCCGTCAGCTGAGCTGTGTGTATGTGGTCCAAAAGGGGAGAGGGGAGTAGGCCGCAACCTCTGGCAGCTCATCTCTCCTGAGAACCATAGGATTGGGCATAGTATATCACTCTATACAACACATACACTATTAAGGGAGTGGTCAGGAGGGACTAACAAGTTAGAAATAGTCCATACTGAGATTCCGAAGCCTCACTAAATATTTCTTCTAGAATGCTGGCAGGAATAGGAAGGACTAGGATTTTCCTCGGTCAAAGATAGGACAACCAAGAAGAAGCAGGCTCTTTTCCAGAACCGGTGGAAAGATTTTACTTTTTCCTACCACTTTTTCTTAGTAAAAGGATAATCCGCACCCTGCATGAGAATGTATTTGACAGTAAGAAATAGCACTTGAGATTCCTTCCCAAAGGAACATTAGATGGCAATATGATTAGTGCTGGGCTATTCACTGAGCTGTCACTCGGGCTCTTCATCATCACCGTATGGCCAGTGCAGTGTGAGGCTACGTCAGAAAGAAAAATATTCTATTAGGATACATTTTTGATGGATGCCATTGAATTGTATAGGGGATGTCGGTCAGTGAAAACGGACAAAATACGACATGTCTTGTTTTGTAATGGTTGGGTGAACAGAACCATAGACTGTAATGATTCTGAAAACGGCCGTGAGCCGGCCATAAGGAAAAGAATGCTGTGCGATTGTACCCTAAGTAAGTGTTTTTGAGCATTGTGTTACGGTAAATCCCAGGAAAAGAAAGGGCTTCCTAATAATGAACGGCAGACATTTAACAGCGAGAACACAAAACCATACGCCGTGATTTTAATTCCACAAATAAACACGCCTAATTAAATTTCTTTGAGGTTTCCTACTCAGGCTTTCACAGCGGGATTCGGTTTCGTTCTGACATATAATTAACTAAATGGGATCACTGCGCTGTGACTTCTAACAATTCTCTGATACTAGATGATCACAGTATATACAATCAGCTTTTCTAAATGAGAGAAAAGAAAAAAAAAAGAAAAAATACTACTATGCCAATTAAATAACACGTATAATTTGTAGAGATATAATAAAGTGCTCGGCAAGAAGGCTCTAATCTGGTGCCACATTAGAGGATCTGTCATCACTCCTGATATGCCTTTTTTAGTAAATCCTTGTACCCCCACTCCCATAAAATAACAACCCTGAAGTGCATCTTTTCTTAGAACACTGCATTACACCGCTCCTCTGTTATTCCTCTTGGAATTTTATGAATAAACTGACAACTGCTTGTTACCATCCCTATTGGAAGAGGGATGTGTCCCTACACAATCTGCCAGCACTGACTGGATAGTGTCAAGTGAGTGTGGATGGACCTGCCTCCGACCCAGGTGTCAATTTATACCTACATTTCTAGTAGGAAATACATAGGAATCACACAACTTAGAGATTTCAAAATATATACTCTTTTTTCGTATGGAGGACACAATTTTTTACAAGAAAAAATAGGTCGATAGAGCACAGGGGTCTTTTTCAAATGATATATTAAAGAAGTGCAAAAATGACTAGTCTTCCATCTAATATAATAAAATCCCTGTGTGAGTGCGCTGTGTCCGTGTCTGTGTCACCAGTTTTGCACTGGGCATGCACAGCGTCCAATCGGGACACAGCGCTCCACACAATTTTCCCTGCAGCCTGGCTGCGCAGTGCCCCCCCCCCCCCTTCCCCCTTTCAGCATGGCAGAGCGGCAGCGGGCAGAGTGTTAGATGTAATGTCCAGCTAACACTCTGCTTGAAAAGGCCGACATCGGTGTTGGCACCGATGTCGGCCGTTTAACCCCTTCCATGCCGCAGTCCTTAGGGACCGCTGTCTAGAAGGGGCTAACCATCGTGCCGCTGCTCTGCCCTGGCAGCGGCCCGATGCTTTAAGAGTTAATACCCCTCAAGATGCAGAGCGCACAGCACCCCCCGCTCCCCCTTTAACGATGGCAGAGCGCGCAGCACGCAGAGTGTCCCGAGGGTAACCAAGGCATCCGGCTTGCTGTGGTATATCTAAGCCTGATCAGGCTCCTGCTAAAGGCAGGAGCCTGATCAGGCGTAGTGAGAGTTCAATACACTGCAGTACACTATATAGTGTACTGCAGTGTATTGTAAGCCATCAGACCCACTGGATCTTCAAGAAGTGGGTCTGGGTCCAAAAAAAATGTAAAAAAAACAAAACAAAAAAACCTTCCTATATCCACACATAATTGGTTAAAAATGTAAAAAAAATAAAAAACACTAAACATGTTTGGTATCGCCGCCTCCGTAAGGACCTGGATCTATAAAAGGATCATGTTACTTTTACCGCATGGTAAACACCATAAAAAAAAAGAAAAACTGTGAAGGAATTGCAATTTTGCCCACCGCACTTCCCAAAAAAGGTATAAAAAGTGATTTAAAAAGTCATATGTATCCAAAATTAGCACCAATTAAACCGTGACCTCATCCCACAAAATATGAGCCCCTACATAAGCCAACCGTCCAAAAAAATTATAATATTGCTTTCAGAAAATGGAGACACAAAAACGTTTATTTATTAATTTTTTTCAAACATGATTTTGTTGAATAAAATAAAGTAAAAAAAAATTAACATATTAGTTATCGTCATGTCCGTAACGACCTGCTCTATAAAAATAGCATGTGATCCAACCCATCTGGTGAACACCATAAAGTGCCCAAAAATCTATTTTGTATCACCTTACATCACAAAAAGTGTAATACCAAGCAATCAAAAAGTCATATGTGCCCCATAATGGTACCAATCAAACAGTCATCTCATCCCGCAAAAAATGAGACCCTACCTAAGACAATCACCCAAAAAAAAAAAAAAAAAAAGGCTTTCAGAAAATAGAAACAAAAAAAACAAGATTTAAAAAAATAAATAAAAAAATGCTTTTATTGTGTAAACTAAAATAAAAAAATGCACATATTAGGCATCGCTGTGTCCGTAACAACCTGCTATATAAATTCCACTGGAAAAACACTTTAGGCTATTGGCATCACTTTTACCATGGCCCTCATAGTCCCCTGATCTAAACGTTATTGATAAATCTGTGGATAGACCTCAAAAGAGCAGTGCATGCAGGATGACCCAGGAATCTCACAGGGCTGGAAGACTTTTGCAAGGAAGAATGGATAAAAATCCCTCAAAACAAGAATTGTAAGACTCTTGGCTGGCTACAAAAAGGTACTAGGTACTAATCATGCAGGGCGCCCAAAGTTTTGCTTCGGGCCCTTTAACATTTTTTGGTATTTTGAAAATGTAAAAGATGAAAAAAAAAATTAGCTATTGCTTAAAATACAAAGAGAATTTGTTACCTTTAACTTTATGCCTCCATATAGCATGTCCTAGTCTTGTCCGTTTTGCGGGTACTTTCACACTTGCTGGGTACTTTCACACTTGCTTCAGAGTGATCCGGCAAGCAGTTCCGTAGCTGGAACTGCCTGCCAGAACTGGCAACCTGCGTTCAACAGGAAAGCAAATGCATTGCAAGAACGGAACAGTCTGTCCGTTTGTCATACTAACAAATGGATCCATTTCTATTTTTTTTTCACATTGCCGTATTTTGAATGCCGAATCTGGCACTAATACATTCCTATGGAAAAAAATGCCGGATCCAGCATTCAGGCAAGTGTTTAGTTTTTTTGGAATAAAACCGTAGCGTGCTACAGTATTATCTCCATCCTGAACAGTCAAAGACTGAATTGAAGACATCCTGAACGGATTACTCTCCATTCAGAATGCATGGGGATAAAACTGATCAGTTCTTTTTCGGTATAGAGCCCCTAGGACTGAACTCTATGCCGGAAAAAGGAGATTTTTGTGAAACTCACCTGTAAAATCTTTTTCTCGTAATTTCCATTGGGGGACACAGACCATGGGTATAGCTTAGAGATATTACTAGGAGGGACACTATGCAAAAAAAGAAGCTCCTCCTCCTCGGGCTATACCCCCAGGCACCTCCAGGAGAACTTCAGTCGTTGCAAAAGCAGTAGGAGAACGGAAATAAAACACTATAGAAACCATCACACAGCACACCATAAGGCGTAAACCAAAAAAGGGGCGGGAGCTGTGTCCCCCAATGGAAATTACGAGAAAAAGATTTTACAGGTGAGTTTCACAAAAATCTCCTTTTCTCGTTCATTCCATTGGGGGACACAGACCATGGGACGTCCCAAAGCAGTCCATGGGGTGGGAAAAAAGAACAAATCCAACACCGCCAGGAATAAACGTCCAGCAGTCAAACCGGAACCACAGCCTGCAATACCCTGCGCCCAAGAACAGCATCAGCCGAGGACAGAGAGTGTAACTGATAAAACTTTGTGAAAGTATGTAAGGACGACCAAGTGGCCGCCTTACACAACTGGGAAACGGATGCGCGATTGCGTCTAGCCCAGGAAGCTCCCACTGCCCTTGTGGAGTGAGCGGTAATCCGTGACGGCGGAACATGGCCACGAGCGCGATATGCCGCAGCAATAGCGGAACGGATCCACCGCGCCACGGCGACCTTGGAGGCCGCCAGGCCCTTACGAGACCCTTCAGGAATCACAAAGAGAGAGTCTGAACGCCGGAAGGAAGCGGTAGCCCCCAGGTACACCTTCAGAGCCCTGACGACGTCCAGGGAGTGGAGAGCGCATTCCTTGGGGTTCGCCGGAGAAGGACAAAAAGAGGGCAGGACAAGATCCTCGTTAAGGTGGAAGGGAGAAACCACCTTGGGCAAAAAAGAAGGCACCGGTCTGAGCACCACCTTATCCTGGTGAAAGACCAGAAAAGGTTCCCGGCAGGAAAGTGCGGCCAGCTCCGAAACTCGCCTGATGGAGGTTATGGCCACCAGAAAAACTACCTTCCAGGTGAGTAAAACCAGAGAGACCTCCCTCAGAGGTTCAAAAGGCGCCGCCTGAAGGGCGCGCAGAACCAAGTTGAGATCCCAGGGGGGCAAGGGAGGCACATACGGGGGAACAGAATGCGCCACCCCCTGCAGGAAGGTTTTTACAGGTCCCAAAAAGGCAATGGACCTCTGAAAAAAGATAGCCAAAGCAGAAACCTGACCCTTCAAAGAACTGAGCGACAGACCCATTGTCGAGGCCGGACTGGAGAAAGGACAGCACCACTGGGACAGAGAAACGTAGGGGCGGGTAGCCCGATTTCTCACAAAAAAAACAGGAAGGCCTTCCAGGTGCGATAATAGATTCGTGAAGAAGCCGGCTTCCGAGCCCTGATCATGGTTCTCACCACCGCATCAGAGAAGCCTCTCTTCCTCAGGATGGCGGTCTCAACAGCCACGCCGTTAAACGCAGCTGCCGTGAATTCTGGTGGAAGAGCGGCCCCTGAGACAGGAGATCCTCTCTGTCGGGCAGAGGCCACGGAACGTCCGCCAACATACGAGCGACGCTGGAGAACCAGGCGCGGCGAGGCCAATCCGGAGCGACGAGAATGGTTGGTATCCCCTCCGCCTCGATCTTGCGCAGCACCTTCGGCAACAGAGGAATCGGAGGGAAGACGTAAAGGAGGCTGAACCGCTGCCATGGAGATACCAGCGCGTCCACCCCGCCCGCCCGTGGGTCTCGAGCGCAGGCTAGATACACCGGCACCTTGTGGTTGAGCCGGGAAGCCATCAAATCTACGTCCGGATGGCCCCATCGGTGGCAGATGTCCTCGAACACCTCCGGATGGAGAGACCACTCTCCCGGATCCACCTTGGTGCGACTCAGAAAATCCGCCGTCCAATTGTCGACTCCCGGGATGTACACTGCCGACAATACTGGAACATGAGACTCCGCCCATAAGAGGATCCTCGCTACTTCCCGCATTACTGCCCGACTGCGAGTCCCGCCCTGATGGTTGACATAAGCCACAGCCGTGGCATTGTCCGACTGAACCCGCACCGGGCGAGTCGCAAGGAGAGGAGTCCAATGGGAGAGGGAGTGGAAAATCGCCCTTAATTCCAAAACGTTTATCGGGAGACGGGATTCCTCCGTCGACCAGACACCCTGAACTGTGAGGTTCCGGAGAACACCTCCCCAACCGATGAGGCTGGCGTCGGTGGTGACTATCGTCCAGGAGAACGGAAGGAAGGACTTTCCTGACGATAGGTTCAGGGAAGACTGCCACCAAGGGAGAGACGCTCGAACTTGCCGGGACAGACGAACAGGAGTGTCTAGACCCCGAGGGTTCTTGTTCCAGAGGGCAAGGATCATCTGTTGTAGCGGACGAGTGTGAAATTGGGCGTACGGAATCGCCTCAAAAGAGGAGACCATAAGGCCCAGCACCCGCATGCACTCCCGAATGGTGGGACGTGGAGAGCGTAGAAGGAGCACCACTGCCAGACGAATTTGGGAAGCCTTGGAATCTGGAAGAAACACCCGAGAAATCGAGGTGTCCAAGATCATCCCCAGGAACGAGAGTCTCTGGGAGGGGTGCAGAGAGGACTTGGGGAGATTGATCAGCCATCCGAACCGTTCCAGGGATTGAACCGTGATTCGGACGCTGTCCTCGGCCTGTGGAAGAGACGGAGCTTTTATCAAGATGTCGTCTAGGTATGGTAACAAAGAGATGCCCCTGGTGCGAAGAAGCGCCATGAGAGGCGCCAGAATCTTTGTAAAAACTCGAGGGGCGGTCGCCAACCCAAAAGGTAGGGTGACGAACTGGTAATGACGCCCCCCTATGGCAAAGCGCAGAAAGCGATGGTGGGACTCTGCAATAGGGACGTGCAAGTAGGCGTCTTGAATGTCCACAGACGCGAGAAATTCTCCTGGAAGCAGAGAAGCAATAACGGAGCGAAGGGACTCCATGCGAAACTTCCGCACCCGTAGAAACTTGTTGAGAAGTTTTAGATCCAAGATTGGACGCACTGACCCCTCCTTCTTTGGAACAACGAACAGGTTTGAGTAAAACAATGTCCCTTGCTCTTCTGGGGGAACGGGGGAAATGACACCACGGTCCAGAAGAGAGGAGACTGCAAAAAAGAGGTCCGAGGCCCTGGCTGGATCCCCCGGGAAGGCGAGAAGGGAAAAAACGTTCCGGCGGGCTGGACGCGAACTCCAACTTGTAGCCGGACGTCACCACTTCCAGAGCCCAGGCGTCCTGAACGTGAGCCCTCCAGACCTGTTGAAAGGAGAGCAGACGGCCCCCCACCACGAGGGATGGGGGCACCCCTTCATGCGGAGGGTTGCTTGGGAGCAGGAGGACGGGCTGACTGCCCCCGAGGCCGCCAAGAGGGCTGGGGCTTGAAGAAAGGCTTCTTGCGGGAGTCCTGGGATCCCCCTGCTGATGAGGACGAAGGCGTTCTGGCAGTGGAGAAGCGACGAAAGGACTGGCCCCGGAAGCCTGAAGGCCGAGACCGAAAGGGACGCTTGGTCCTGGGCTGGGGTAGATGAGTGCTCTTGCCCCCAGTTGCGGCAGAAATGAATTCATCTAGTTGAGCCCCAAAGAGCCTGGACCCTTCAAAGGGAAGGTTAGCGAGGGAACGCTTGGATGAGGCATCAACATCCCACACCTTCAGCCAGACCTCCCTGCGCTGAATGACAGAGAGGCCGAAATACGGGCAAAGAGGGAGCCGATGTCCATTGAAGCCTCACAGAGATATTTAGAAGCTTGAGACATCTGGATGATAAAATCCAGAGTATTTGCAGAGGCGTCCTGCTCTGACAGATCCTGGTGGTGGCGCTGCAACCACGTCGTAAGGGCTCTGGCGACCCAAGCCGACGCAAAGGCCGGTCGCAGGGAAGTGCCCGCCAGTGAGAAGATGGACTTGGAAAGTGAATCCAAACGTCTGTCCACCGCATCCTGCAGAGAGGAACCGTCTAGGACGGGAAGGGCCGTGTTCTTGGCTAACCTGGCCACCGGATGATCTACCTTAGGGGAAGAAGTCCACTTTTCCACTGTGTCAGCTGGAAAAGGATAAAGCGAATCCATACGCTTGGTGTGTGAAAATTTTTGATTAGGTCGATCCCAAGCTTTTGATAGGACCGCAGTGAATTCCTCATGAATAGGGAACACGGCGGACTCCTGTTTCTTGGGTGGAAAAAGGGAGAACTCCCGACTAGTGGAGGGAGGAGAATCCCCTTGTATATTAAAAGTGTCACGGACAGCTGCCACCAACTCGGTTACCATGGTGGAAAGCTTAGGCAGGGGTTCCCGCTCCGTGACTTCGTCCGATCCGGACAATTCCCCATCGGATTTGCGCTCCCTGCGAGGGGGAGAGTCAACCGGGCATGCCTCAAGGCGAGGGGGAGAAGCGGAGTCATCCGAGGAGGAATGATGCCGCTCACGCTGCCTTTTAGAAGTCAGACGCCCTCTGTGAGAGTCACTGAGAGGGGATGGAGTGGTGGATGCCACTGGAGTAGTAGCCGCCATGCGCTCCATGAAGGACATGGCTGCCTTGGCAACTAAGGCCAGATCAGCTGCCGCATTAGACATGGCGGAGGCCCAGGCGGGTACCGCTGGTTCCGCAGGGGCAGAGGGAGGACCGGGCTGAGCAAGAGAAGGAGGCTGATCCTGTCCAGGAGCAGGGCATGAGTCACAGGAACCAGTGACAGAAAAAGGCCTAAGGCATATCTTACATGACTCCAGTGGAGCCTGAGAGGAAGCCTTGAAAGGCTTAGGGGCCCCAGGTTTAGGCATGATGGTATTCCAAAAAAGATTTCCTACCAGGTTGCTGCAATTCCTACCACCCAGGCAAACAGCAGAAGTCTCCGGTCACCGAGAACTGAGGAGCTGCACGGCCGCAATCCAGCAGAGTCTCCGGCAGAAAGAGAGACAGAGCGGGACGCCGAAGCTCCGCCCCCTAGAACGCATCATAGCGGCGCGAAATAAGCGCGCACGATTTAAAATACACCCTTTCGCCTGGTACGGCGCAGCGGGGGTTAATATATGAAGGAGCGGTCCGGCGGGGAGCTGCAGAGAGCGCAGCGGCCGCAGTCTAAGTGAATAGAATACACCATATGCAGAGGCGTCCTGCCTCTGCCGAAATAAAGTTGCCGTTGCGCTGTAGGCAGGTAGGAAAGGCATATCCGTAGGCAGGAATCACCAGCCCTACCCAGAAGGCCCCCCCCCCATAGTAAAAAAATGCCCTCAGCAGGTCCTTTTCTAGCTCACCCAGGCGGCCTCAGAGCGCCAGACAGACGACATGAAGAGAGGGGGGAGGGGAGAGAGAGGAGGGAGATTGAAGCAGGCAATACTTATCTGCTCAGCATGCTCCCTCGATGTCCAGACCAGCAGGGATTCACCTCTTCAGACATCTGACTCCAAAGGAGGGCAGTGCTCTGGTGGAGGGTAGGCAGCAGGTGTCCCAGCAGCTGGTGGGATGCCAGAGCTTACATGTCGAGCCTGGATCCACTTTTCTTCTGTGGGGGAATGGGAGGTAGCCAGGAACCTTCAGAAGACCGTGGCAGACACTCCACAGGGGCCAGGAAAGCGCTATGCTGACCTGCGTCCCCATCTGAAAACAGAAAATAACAAACAGGAGAAGAATAAGCGTCAACCTCCTTGAACGGACACTAAGCAAAGACTGAAGTTCTCCTGGAGGTGCCTGGGGGTATAGCCCGAGGAGGAGGAGCTTCTTTTTTTGCATAGTGTCCCTCCTAGTAATATCTCTAAGCTATACCCATGGTCTGTGTCCCCCAATGGAATGAACGAGAAAGAAAAACGCTAGTGTGAAAGTACCCTTAAAGATCCATTCACACGTCCGCATAATGGGTCTGCATTCTTTTGTCAATTTTGCGGAACGGGTGCGGACCCATTCATTTCAATGGAGCCGCAAAACATGCGGTCCGCATCTGCACTTCCGTTCCACGGCCCCGCAAAAAACAGAGAATGTCCTATTCTTTGTCCGCAGCCACAGACAAAAATAGGCATTTCTATCATAGTGCCGGCCATGTGCGGACAGCAAAACAGTTGTGGACGGTCTAGTCATTAAGGAGTTAACACTAGAGACATCACAGAATTGCCTTGTGATTTATAGCAGGGCACCAGCCTGTGCTGGATGGGGACATTTGCTTGAAACCTCCCATAGACAGTTAATGTGCTGCAGCTTCTGATTATTTATATTACAACATTTTTAATAAAGTAAAGTAGAAACCAGAAGGCAGTGCCAAGTTCTCAGGAATCGCTCCAAGTTCTCGTAAGACTATTATTAAATCTATAATTGTAATGCCCGCAGCAGAAGCAGTCCATTGTGTTTCCAGTATCATGAATTATCAAATACAGTAAGTTGTCTACGGCTTGAAAGTCTGGAAAAGTCTGAAGCCTATTATCACACGGTTGGGGAAGGCGGTACATCGCTGTGCTCCTCTATACAGTACGGTATTATGTCACCAAATACCAAAATATCCAATAAACTGCTAAGTAAAATGGTCTTTCTTCCATCCAGATTCTTGGCGGCATTCCGGAGAAATTCATGTCTTTGTCATATGCAAATTTACCGTTCGGTGCACCTCTTTGCACTGTAAGCCACGTTCCTTACTCCTGGCTGCCCCGTCCCCCAGCCTTGAATGACATGGTTAGGCAGGGATGTAGTCTCGCCTGGCCCTGTGTTACTGCGCATGTGCCGTTGCTTCAGTATTCAGTACCTGCAGCTTGCCAGGACTGGTCATCTCTACTGAACATGCGTGCACCGCCACACCGATTACAGAAGCAATGGGCTGTTTGAGAAGGCACCGGTGCTCACAGCGGCGCAGTGACCTTCTCGCGGCTTATTCTAGGCCATGTGACATCACGTTCATCAGTCACATGGCCTCGGTGCAGCTCAGCCTCATTCAAGTGAAAGGGGCCTTAGCTGCAATACCAAGCACAGCCGCTATAAAATGGACTGCACTGTGCTTGGTGAGCAGACAAGGTGGTGGAGCTGCAGAGAGCGCTGGTACCTTTTCAAAAGAGGATTGATCATCACTTGAGAAATCTTGGAAAACACCCTTAAGGCACTTTCTCCTGTGGGAAGGTGCCTGAGCAATAGGTTTATCTAGCTTGTTAATTCCATTTGCCTGCCCATGTACCAACCTCTGCCTGATTCCTGACTCCGATTGTCCACTGACTGACCTAACCTGTGCTTGTTTATCGTTTTGATCCTTCCCTGCTTGCCATGAACTGAGACTGTTTAAGGTATTTGCACGTACTCTGCCTGCCCTGTTCTTGGCCTATCCCCGACTACCCCTAAGAGCAGGGGTTACGGGGGGGGGGGGGGGGGGGGGGGGGGGGGGGGGGGGGGGGGGGGGGGGGGGGGACGACGTATATGCGGGTAGCAAGTGGACACTGTAAAACACCACTGTATTCCTGTTATGTAAAGTTATCCCCTACAGGAGAGGGGATTAAAGGGAACTATTAGAACAGTGGCAGTCCTACCACTGGAACCCCACCGATCACGAGAACACCGTACCCTGTGAAGGCCCTGAAATGAACATTGCAGCCGGTCATGTACGCAGCTGCTCTCTTCATACCTATGGGAGTTTCGAAAACAGTTGAGTACAGCGCTTGGCTATCTCCAGAACTCCTATAGAAATTAATGGAGTGGTCGCACGCATGACCGACTGGCCACTCAATTCATTTCAGGGAGAGGGGATCCACTGGTGCAGGATCCCAATTCTCGTGAATGGTGGAGGTTCCAGCTGTAGGAACCCCACCAATCTAATGGTTACCCACAAGATAGGGAATAACTTCATATAACCGGATTACCCCCTTAAACTCACAACTTGTCAGCATACTTTTGAAGTATCACGGTACTGAAAAGTTTTTCAACTCTGGGTCTATCAGATAACATACAGTGCCTTGCAAAAGTATTCACCCCCACTTTACTTTTTTCGTATTTTGTTACATTACAGCCTTAAGTTCAATGTTTTGTTAATCTGAATTTTATGTGATGGATCAGAACACAATAGTCTAAGTTGGTAAAGTGAAATGAGAAAAATGTATAAATAAAACTATTGTTTAGAAATAGAAAACAGAAAATTGGCCTGTGCATATGTATTCACCCCCTTTGTTAGGAAGCCCATAAAAAGCTCTGGTGCAACCAATTACCTTCAGAAGTCACATAATTAGTGAAATGATGTCCACCTGTGTGCAATCTAAGTGTCACATGATCGGTCATTACAATATACACACCTTTTTTGAAAGGCCCCAGAGGCTGCAACACCTAAGCAAGAAGCATCACTCACCAAACACTGCCATGAAGACCAAGGAACTTCCAAACAAGTAAGGGACAATGTAGTTGAGAAGTACAAGTCAGGGTTAGGTTATAAAAAAAAATCTCCAAATCTTTGAGGATCCCCAGGAGCACCATCAAATCTATCATAACCAAATGGAAAGAACATGGCACAACAGCAAACCTGCCAAGAGACGGCCGCCCGCCAAAACTCACAGACCGGGCAAGGAGGGCATTAATCAGAGAGGCAGCACAGAGACCTAAGGTAAACCTGGAGGAGGTGCAGAGTTCCACAGCAGAGACTGCAGTATCTGTACATAGGACGACAATAAGCCGTACGCTCCATAGAGTTGGACTTTATGGCAGAGTGGCCAGAAGAAAGCCATTACTTTCAGCTAAAAACAATAAGGCACGTTATGAGTTTGCGAAAATGTATGGAGGAAGGTGCACTGGTCTGATGAGACTAAAATTGAACTTTTCGGCCAAATAAAACACTAATGTCTGGCACAAACCCAACACATCACATCACCCAAAGAACACCATCCCCACAATGAAAGATGGTGGTGGCAGCATTGTGCTGTGGGGATGGGACTGGGAAACTAGTCAGAGTTGAGGCAAAGATGGATGGTGCTAAATACAGGTATATTCTTGAGCAAAACCTGTACCACTCTGTGCGTGATTTGAGGCTGGGGCGGAGGTTCACCTTCCAGCAGGACAATGACCCCAAACACACTGCTAAAGCTACTTTCACACTCGCGTTTGGTGCGGATCCGTCATGGATCTGCACAGACTGATCCGTTCAGATAATACAACCGCATGCATCCGTTCAGAATGGTTTGTATTATCTGTAACATAGCCAAGACCGATCCGTCTTGAACACCACTGAAAGTCAATAGAGGACCGATGCGTTTTCTATTGTGCCAGATTGTGTCATAGAAAACGGATCTGTCACCATTAACTTACATTGTGTCAGAACGGCAGCGTTTTGGTGTCGGCCTCCAAAGCGGAATGGAGACGGATCGGAGGCAAACTGATGCGTTCTGAGTGGATCCTTTTCCATTCAGAATGCATTAGGGAAAAACGGATCCGTTTTGGACCGCTTGTGAGACCCCTGAACGGATCTCATAAACGGAAAGCCAAAACGCCAGTGTGAAAGTAGCCTTAAGCAACAATTGAGTGGTTTAAGGGGAAACATGTAAATGTGTTGGAATGGCCTAGTCAAAGCCCAGATCTCAATCCAGTAGAAAATCTGTGGTCAGACTTAAAGATTGCTGTTCACAAGCGCAAACCATCCGACTTGAAGGAGCTGGAGCAGTTTTGCAAGGAGGAATGGGCAAAAATCCCAGTGGTAAGATGTGGCAACTGCTCATAGAGACTTATCCAAAGCGACTTGGAGCTGTGATTGCCACAAAAGGCGGCTCTACAAAGTATTGACTTAAGGGGGATGAATAGTTATGCACATTCACCTTTTCTGTTATTTTGTCCTATTTGTCGTCTGCTTAGAACATCTTCATAGTTGTGGGCATGTTCTGTAAATTAAATGATGCAAATCCTCAAACAATCCATGTCAATTCCAGGTTGTGAGGCAAATACTTTTGCAAGGCACTGTATAACCAAGCTGACCTTCATTCTGGCACCTCAATATGCTGTGCATACGACATAAGTCGAGACTCCCATAGTGCGGTTTTCTACATGCACATAGAAGCATTTCCAGAGATTACACTTGTAATGAACAGATTGGGGAGACTTACATCATATAAACATTACTCATCGTCACTAATAGTTTTCTTCTGTTCGTCTGGTTAGGATTCAGCTTGGAAGAAACTCTTCATTTGCCACCTGCCATCATGACTACTTCATGGTACTACAAGATTCACCACAATTTGGGTGGCATGAAACGCGTGACAACTTGTGTATACGGTACTTTTACGTCTTACATTTTAAATTTTACACTTGCATTTTATTTATTTAAAATTTGAATAAAACATATGGAGGGAACACAGGCAAAATTTGGCGGTCTAAACAAGCCCTATATACTTGCGCATATGCCCCTATGCAGAGGTTAATGGGCACATTTAAGACAGGCTGACCTCCACTGATCAGCAATTAACCCCTTATGCAAGGTAATGGCCTCACTGGTAAAACTGTAAAAGAAAGCTGAACAAATGACGCACAAATCCCTTATGAAACAGAAGTGGTTGATTTAGGGCTGACACCGGAAGATGAGGCAATGCTGCTACATGGCCGATATGTCTCGGCACTATTAATAACCGTCACACACCAGGATATTTTTATACCCGTCTTCACACAGGTGAAATATTCACGTATCTGAAGATTTCTCACAGGAGCTGAAATAACAGCTGCAATTAAATAATAGGAGGCTCTGCGGGGTGCGGACAGCTTCCGCTATCTGCTCCCCCTGATCCTCACAACAGGTTTCGGGTGTAATATCAGACTTGCCACTTCTTGCTTCCCTGCCCGTTTTATCACCACTTGGCACTGCTCTACATTTCTAGCTTTCAGAGATTCATCTACGAGAATAAAAACGTAAAAATAAATGCAAAAAACACTGGTGATATGCCATGCTTTCCACAAGCCCCTGAAGAAAACAATCCATTTCTTCCCGATCCCCTCTATTATCAGTCGAGTCAGTCTGAATCCCTCTTGTAATAATTCTGCAGCACCTATTCTTATGACTATGTTTTTCGATTCCTTTATTACCATATTTTTCGCCCCATAAGACGCATTTTTCCCCCCAAAAGTAGGGAGGAGGGGAATACCCCAGCGTCTAATGGGACGAATAGTAATGAGCGCTTTCATTATGGAAGCGCTCATTAGTACTGGAGGACCGGGAAGCGGTGAAGGCTCTGTACTCACCGCTTCCTGGTGCTCGGCTGTGCACAGCATGAGGGCGCCCTGTGACCTCACGCTGTGTGCGCCAGTTCACAGCACAGCCAGCAGCAGGATGTAGACAGAGTGCGGGCGGTAAGGAGCAGCGGCATCCGGAGCACGAGAGGTAAGTGGTTTATTTATTTTATCTGGCATCAGGCAATAGGGGGTGATGAGAGGCATAAGGGCTAATAATGGGGGTGATGAGAGGCATAAGGGATGAGCATGGGGGCTGATGAGAGGCATAAGGGATGAGCATGGGGGCTGATGAGAGGCTTCGGGGCCAATATGGGGGCCGATGAGAGGCATGGGGCTCTAAGGCTACATTAGCTGTTTTTGCAGATCTGTCATGGATCTGCAAAAACGCTTCCGTTACAATAATACAACCTCATGCATCCGTCGTGAACGGATCCTGTTGTATTATGTCTTCTATAGCCAAGACAGATCCGTCATGAACTCCATTGAAAAAGTCAATAGGGGAAGGATCCATTTCCTATTGTGTCAGAGAAAACAGATCTGTCCCCATTGAGTTACATTGTGTGTCAGGACGGATCAGTCTTACTCCGCACCACATCACGGAGAGAAAAATGCTGCTTGCAGCGTTTTCTGTCCGCCATGGGGACGCAACCAAACGGAACGGAATTCATTTTGGTGCATTCCGTTTCGTTCAGTTTTGTCCCTATTGACAATGAATGGGGACAAAACTGAAACGTTTTCTTCCGCTATTGACATCCTATGATGGATCTCAAAAGCGGAAATGAAAACACTAGTGTCAAAGTAGCCTTATCTGAGGTCTGATTGGGGATCATTTACATTGGGGTCAGAGCTGAGGTCTGATCTGAGGTCTTATTGGGGTCTTATTAACATTGGGGGTATAATTGGGGCTGTCAGCTGAGGTCTGATTAACATTGGGGGTCTGACCTGAGGTGTAATGAAAAATATTTTTTTATTATTGTCCTCTTCTAAAACCTATGTGCGTCTTATGGGCCGGTGAGTCTTATAGGGCGAACAATATGGCATTCCTGCTAGAAGTTATGAATTAATTACTAGCAGTTTGCAATGAAGGTCCAATGGGTTTTACCAGTTGGGGGATTTCTCTGTACGGTCTCATACTATCCAAATAGTGCTGCCACTGTTAGACTGTGCAGGGACACCCCCCTAAACCAGTAAAACACAGATGGACCTTCATAGCAAAGTATGTTCAAAATATGAAAATATAATGATTTAATTATATGTTAATTAAAGGTATTCTCAATCATTTCATTCGTGCAACCAGACTAGTCATCCTAAGAATATGGAGTCCCTATCCCTTCAATTCGGGCCATGTAAGCAGAGGCCCTTAACCAGCTAATGAGAATGGAGGAACTGACGAGGATAACCCCCAATCCACGTTTTATGCAGTATGGCATCCATGGTCCCAGTTCAGATCCTCTCCATACTTTGCCACATGTGTTTCAGGAGGCAATATGCCTTCCCAGTAGGACTGTATAACTTACTGCAATTTGCCCGGGGTCTTTCCCCTTTTTCCTCCCTTCCTTTGCTTTCCCTTGTCTCAGTCTTGTCTGCACAGGTCTATACATCTGCTTGAGTCACGTGCACATTGTAGAGTTCACCTTGATCTTCAAGTCTGTGCTATGCTCGTTTGATTGCATTGCTATTTAAATAAATATTTTGAACCATAAATTATGTTATTTTCCGATTAAACATTCCGTTAAACAAGAGCGATCAAGACATTAAAGTTTTTTTTTCAAGTCGGAGCAAGCAGATGCAAGGCTGCAATATGATTTGCTAAGAAAACCACAATCCAGAAACATAGTACATGAACAACGGCCCGCATACAGTATAGTACTTACAGACAACAAACAATGACATCAACCCATGTCATCTGGAAAACCAGCCAAGTTTATGTTTCATTTACAACTCGGTCCAATGTCATCTTCGTCTTTTTACATTTGACTTGATGGAGTCTACAGCTGCGCTTCTTCTAGTTATTCTGCTTTACACTTATGGTATATGCTCTGAAAATCAATGTAACACAGCGGGTATGGACCCACTGTGTGCAAAAATTCTGTAAATATTCAGACCCTCAATATATATTAGTTTTACTTTCAACGAGGACCTGTCACCTCTCCTAATGTTTCTGTTTTAGTAAATACGCACCACATTATTCAGATTAAAACTTACTTTTTCCCCCCAAAAGCGAGAGGAAAGTGGCAGTGTGTCTTATAGTATGAATGCTAATGACTGCTTCTGATCTGGGGCTGATGGGGGTCTGATCTGAGGCAGATGGAGCTTGGGGGTCTGATGAGGGTATGATGGAACTTGGAGGTCTGATCTGAGGTCTGGTGAAAAATATATTTTTTTTTATTATTTTCCTCCTCCGAATTCTAGGTGCGTCTTATAGTCTGGTGTGTTTCATAGTCCGAAAAATATTGTATATTCCCATTGATGATTTGGAGTATCTGTTCTTAGATATGTTCATTATGTTTACCTGGAAATCTGTAACTATACTGATAGTTGGGTATAACCGTTCCTCTTGTTTATAGGGAATATCACTACAGTCTGGCACTGTCCAATCAGTGCTGCTAGTTTTAAGGCCCCTTTAAATTGCTCAATCGAGCTGATGATTGTCGGAATGGAAGCCTTCCTTCCTGCCTGCTCGTCAGTGGAGGAGACTATTTACATGCAGTGATCTCCGCCATAGTATGGGGAGGAGCAATCACTAATGCTATTGCTCGTCCCCATACAGAATTATTTGCCGGCAGCAGAGGCTGTTTAGACACCACAATCTGCTGGCAAACAATGATTTAGGCGATTGCACCAACGAACCTATTACCCGATGAAAGAGAGTTTCACTCATTCATTGGGTAATCAGAGGCACCTTTACACCGGCAGATTATCACTAACGAGCGTTCGTACCAATTAGTGACAATCTGCCTGAACATAAGGCAGTGCAAAGGGGCCTTTAAACTGTGACTATGTAGGGGCACATCTTGTTGATAATGTAAGTGTTACCACTCAGTTGTCAATATATTCATACATTTCCCAGAGGAACAGCATAAGGGCTCATGCACACTACAGAAACAGTGGCACTATTGCATCCATGACTCTGAGGACAAGGCTCATTTCGGTCATACTACTGCAACTGAAAATCAAATCTCAGCCTGTGCAGAGCTCGACAGGTGACGACATCCTGAAAACGTCGCCTTTATCAGTTCAAGAAGAACGTCCAGAAAGAAGGTGAAGAAAGCGTCACTTACTTGCACTGGGCATGAAAGTACTTAATTAAATTCTGCAGCAGATCCACTCCTTTCTTTATCTTTATCTCATTGACTTTCAGCAGGTACTGTCAGGGAGAAAACATGAAAGGACATTTGTGTTCAAGGTTTGCAATATAAGAAAGTCTTGCTACATTTCATCAACTCAACACGGAGGATGATTACAAGCGACAGGCAGGGGATCTGGGGACCTATAGAATGTGCAATATTGTTAGAAAACAAGCCAGAGAGCTCTTCGCATTACCTGGGCAACCGCAGTGCAAATAACGGAGAGAAGACACCATCCAGCAGTATAATATTACACTAAAGTACAAGCTGCACAAATAGAATAGATAATACACCATCGTCCAACAGTACAATACGATGCTAACGTACATGCTGCACAAATAAAAGAGCATATATAACATCCAACAGCATAATACTATGCTAAAGTACATGATGTACAAACTAAAGAGAGAATACATCATCCAACAGTATATTGGTATTCCTCTGGATAGATTATCAGCATCTGATCGGCCAGAGTCCGACACCCGGGACCCCTGCCGATCAGCTGTTTGAGAAGGCAGCGGCGCAGTCAGTAGCACCGTGGCCTTTTCGCTGTTTGACTAGTATCACTGGCCTGGACACGGCTAAGCTCTATTCAAGTGAACAGAGCTTAGTCCAGGCTAGTCATACTAGTCATGACATCACTAGGCCTGAGGGAAACTGAGAGAAGGCTGCGTCGCGCTCCTGGAGCGCCGCTGCCTTCTTAAACAGCTGATCGGCAGGGGTCCCCGATGTCAGACCCCCGCCGATCAATGCTGATGATCTATCCAGAGGATAGATCATCAGTTTAAAAGAACTGCAGAACCCCTTTAAGCCACAGGACTGAGACATTCAATCATAGGATACCAGGGACTGAGGTACTAAACCACAGGACACCAGGGTGTGAAGACCTAAACCAAAAGACACCAGTAACTGAAAAACTAAGCCACAAGACTCTAAAGTATTGGACACCAAGAAACAGGGCACTGTGACTAATCCAATAGACCACATGGACTGAGGCACTACTGTAAACCACTGGACACCAGGGACTGGAGTATGGTGCCTACAGGAATCTGAGAACTGAGGTACTCAATCTCTCAATCTCTGGGCACCAAAGACTGTTCTACATCCAGAGGCAATGAACCTCTGGACTATATATATATATATATATATATATATATATATATATATATATATATATATATATATATGTGTGTGTGTGTGTGTGTGTGTGTGTGTGTATGTGTCAGCTACAAGACCTGATATCTCTTTCTACACAGTTTGGGTAGAAATGTTACCTCGCACATCTGCAGCTGAAAGAATCTCCGCTCTTTTTCCATCTCCTCAGCTAGTTCAGCACCGCTGATCTCGGTACGAATCATACCGTGTAACTTTGCATGCTCCTTTTTTTCTTTTTCTATTTTAGTCCTAAGGGGGAAAAAAACATCACAGATGAAATAACCTCATGACCACAATTCAGAGAGTATGGACACTTTGTAGTCTACAAAAGAATTCAGGAGACCGTATCATGATAACAATAAAGGTGTACTATCAAGTACAACAAAAAGGAACAATGGGCGGTGAGGGGGCGAGTAATCCGTGCTACATTTCCCTAACATGACTCACTTAGGTCTGAACATCAAATCTTTTGTGTTACATAAAGGCCTTTAAACAGCGGTCAGTATCGGTGACAAAGAAGATCAAACATGGTGTAACGCTCCGTGGAAATGACACACCGGTACTTGCATGCCGGTGGAAGAGATACCATGAAAGACTCTGGTTCTCCACTGCAGCCTAATAGTATATTCGTACATGCTTTTTTTTCAAGCAGATTTCGTATGTATTCCATGCCGCAGTCTAGGTGAAATCAGTCTTCCATTGTCTTCAATAATAATCCAAACTGCCGTCCGTGCAGCCACGTTTTCTTACTACTCAATTTTCAAAACCACGTAACACTGCACTGAACTGAGATAGGTGTCTAGACTGGGATTAGCTCCATTGAATGGGGCTAATCCAAGGACAGCCCATGGCAGTCAAACAACAATCTGCTACATATTCATGTCAGATTTTTTCAACGTGTAATTTTAGCTTCTATGTTTTACGCTTGTAAAGCACTATAGAGTAAAACAGGTTGCTGTGTAACCACGTGTCTCTCTGTCTGGGTGACCACTATTAAAGTACAATACAACTGTTGCAATATGTTGCAGCCTTGTGCTAAAAAAAAAAAAAAGTTTCCCCCCCCATCATTCGGCACTCAATACCCCATAATGAGAATGTGAAAACTGAATGTCCAAAACCTTTTTGTTAATTTATTGAAAAGGAGAAACTAAAATCTTACACTGACATAAGTATTCAGACCCTTTATTCAGGACTAACAGTAGTTGAAGCATCTCTGGCAATGATTACAGCCTCCAGTCTTCTTGGGTATGATGCACACCTGGATTTGGGGATTTTCTGCAATCTGCATATCCTCTCAAGCTGTCAGGTTGGATGAGCACCTTAGGTGGACAGATATTTTTAGGTCTTTCCAGAGATGCTCGATTGAGTTCAAGTCAGGTCTTTGACTGGGCCACAAGGACATTCACAGAGTTGTCCCTGAGCCACTCCTGTGTTGTCTTGGCTGTGTGCTTAGGGTCATTGTCTTGATGGAACTTGAACCTTCAACTCAGTCTGAGGTTCAGATCAGGTTTCCATTAAGAAGATCTCTGTACTTTGCTTGATTCAGCTTTCCCTTAATCCTGACCACTCTCCCTGTTCCAGCCACTGAAAAACACCCACACCATGATGCTGCCACCCCCATGCTTCACTGTAGGGATGGTATAGGGCAGGACACAAGCAGTGCCTGGTTCCCTCCAAACTTGACACTTAGTATTGAGGCCAAACAGTTCAATCTTGGTTTCATCAGATCAGAGAACCTTGTTTATCACAGTCTGAGAGTCCTTTGGGTGCTTTATTGCAAACTCCAGATGGGCTCTCATGTGTCTTTTACTGGGAAAGGCTTCTTTCTGGCTACTGTGCCAAAAAGCCCAGATTGGTGGAGTGCTGTACTGATTGTTGACCATCTGGAAGTTTCTCACACGAGTTCAGCCACAGTCACCACTGAGTCACCTGTCCTAATAAGGCCCTTCTCCCCAGCCAGCTCTAGGAAAAGACCTGGTTGTTCCAAACCATTTCCATTTAAGAATTATGGGGGTCACTGGGCTCTTGGGAACTTTCAGTGCAGCAGAAATTTTGTGCAACCTTCTCCATATCTGTGCCTCCACACAATCCTGTCTCTGGGCTCTACATGCAGTTCTTTCCTCCTCGTGGTTTAGCTTTTGATTGGATATACATTGTCAGCTGTGAGACCTTATACACTATGGCCATTCTGTCACAAAGGGTTAAAGGGGTTTTCTGAGTTTTTTTTATTTACTGATGACCTATCCAGAGGTCATCAGTATCTGATCGGTGGGGGGTCTGAAACACTCGCCGATCAGCTGTAGCTGCTTTTCCTAGGCCGAGTGATGACACGTTCATATATCACATGCCCTAGGACAGTGGTAACGAACCTATGGCATGGGCGCCAGAGGCGGCACTCAGAGCCCTTTGTATGGGCACCAGTACCCTGGATAAAGTCTAGTCTGTGTTGTACCAATATGCCTTAGACTTTTCCTGTCCTTCAGCAGTGCAGGGCGCACAATGAACGGCGCAGGCAGCGCACTGAATGTAGGCAGGCTGTTATAGCTATATGATAAAGTACATGGAAGATATACTATATTGGACTGTAGTATTCAGGGTAAATTGCAGTGTTGGCACTTTGCGATAAACAAGTGGGTTTGGGGTTGCAGTTTGGGCACTCAGTCTCTAAAAGGTTTGCCATCAATGCCCTAGGAGCAGCTCAGCCCCATTCTTCGATACCAAGCACAGCCGCTATATAATGTACAGCACTGTGCTTGGTAAGCTACGAGAAGGCAGCGGCACTCATAGGAGCACCGGTGCCTTCTCAAAACAGCTGATCAGCAGGAGTCCTGGGTGTCCGACCCACACCGATCAGATACTAATGACCTATCCAGGGGATTGGTCATCAGTAAAAAAAAAAATGTCGCAAAACCGTTTTAGTTGTTTGTCTAGCTGGATGAATCCTACTTTTACTTTGTGCAAGTCATCTAATAACCCTATCTCTAAATTACTAAAAGTCCTAAACACTTGGTTAAGCTACATTCTTATCAATAAGATAAGAACTGAGCTATAATGAGTATTTTAGGAGGTCAGAGATAAGGAGCCGTAAGCTGAGCTGCCTGACGGAACAGAGTGAAAACAGACAGCATGCTACTAGAGAATCTCAAGGCTGTACAGAGAAAAGGAATCAAAGTTTTTAATAAAGACCAATCTAAAAAAATATTTTTAGTTCAAATTGAGTACAATGCAATAGTAAAAAAAAAAAAATTGCCCCCATAGGTGTACATAACCGTTAAGTATGGAAATAGCAGAGGTATAAATGTATAACAAGTTTTACTTTATTGTTTCCCACTAAAAAGTAGACAACAATCTGCCCAGCTCCTCCTGCTCTATAATCTGCTGCCAGCAGTTAACATTGCATTTTGTGGTGACTATCCTGAAGATTTAAAGGGGTATTCCTAACTCGAAAATTTATGGCATAGGAATAGGAGATAGGAACACTCCTTTAAATCTCCAGGAAACCAACAGATGTTTAAATTGAATTAATTGCCAATCATATAATGAATTCTGGGAGTTGATTTATGTGTTTTTTTCCTTTGCTAAATCTTGGTCCACCTATGTTTCATCCTAGTAGTTTATTATACATTGCAACCCAAGCTTATAAGAGTATGAAAACCAATGTTAACCTATGAGGACATGAAAGGGTCACCAGTCACTTGATGACCCATTACATATCTCTCCTGAGCTGTGATGGTAACTGGTCCCTAGTGAACAAGCACAGGGTCATATGTCGGTCACATGCATCTTTACCGAAACAAAAATACAAAACTGATCATTGGACTAAACATAAAAACAGATGCACATAATAGTACTGCAATTTAAAAACAAAATACATGCTGCAACCTGCCGCCGTATCAGTACGAATGTCATATGGCTCTAGATTTACTATGTTAATTGAGCACCCAAATACAATGTGATCAGTGGGTGCAGACAAAAAGATACAGCCGACATAGGTATGCCCCATTGATGGGAACCTTTATCCTACACCATATACATACTGAAATGTTGTCATGATCAGAAGAAGATCATGGTCAAGTTCACTGTCATTTACGACTAGTATTATTGAAATGGGAGATTCTGGGGAAAAGCAATCCTATGTATGTGGCGATCAGAGAATGAAAATGCTCTTATTAAGAAGGACTCCTCATTCTGTCACCATAGGTGGCAGACAACTAAAATAGGCCATTACTTTTTTAATCAATGAGGGCTCAACTGCCGGGACCGCCACTAATCCTCAGAATAGAACGGTGTCACCCAGCCATCTGCTGTGCGAGAAACTACAACACAGCGCCATTCACTTGATTCCTGCAGAGCACGTAGGCAGGAACGCTATTATGGAAGAAGAATGTCAACGAGACCGGAGATCATTTTCAGGATCAGCGGGGGTCCCAGAGGTAGGACCCCACAGATCATACAAAGCTGGGGATTAGACTGCAATAAAGAATAGAGCAGCACTTATTTTGTAGGTCCAGTGCCACCGCTAGCTGCAGCGCTGACCTGACATTTACAACACATGACTGCTGACTGCTGCAGCCAACCACTGGTCCCAGCAGTGCTACATAAAGGCCAGTGATTGGCTGCAGCAGTTAAGTATTGTCGATGTGATGTTAACTGATGTTAAAGGCAATATTTAGCTGACGGTTATCCCTCTCGACTCCACACATGTACACTCGACTTAGCTGAGCATGCATGTATCTTTAGAGGGGTTATCCAATAGTAGAATCCCCCCCCATCCCCCCACAATGCCCATTCCCCTCCTATAGATGACACTTACCCAGTCCCCGGCACCTGTGTCCCTCTGGATCCCTGCAAAATATCCAGGATTGGGGAGAGCAGCCAACAGCAGGCCATGACTGTGATCAGCCTCCCTAGCATCACGCGACGGGGAGATGCAGCGGCGTCTGTGCAGGGATCCGGAGGGACGCGGGTGCCGGGAACCTAATAAGTATCATCTATAGGAGGGGAACGGACATTGTACGGGGAGGGGGTATATCTACTATTGGATAACCCCTTTAATGGGGAAAGAAGAATAGGCTGCTGCCTGTTTATTACAAAGTTGCAAAGCATCAAACATGTCTGATCCTTCTTTCCCCTGTAATCTGCCATCAGGGGAGACTTGAGGGACCCTAATACACATTAGATGACCACCCGGTCCCATAGACTTTTATTTAAGGTACATGGGCACCTTAAAGGGGTTTTCCAGTGGCCACAAGCAGCACATCACCACAGAAGCAAGTAATTGGCTGGAGCTGGGTCAGCCGGGCAGGGAAGATGGCTGAAACGGGGGGCAGGGCAGAAGATCGGAGCAGGTAAGTATAAATCTTCAGGGCCATGCTCCTAGCACTTGATAATTATTATTTTATTTTTTACTGAAAAACCCTTTTAGATTTGTCCATCTTTCTTTTCCCTTAGAGTTCAGACTATCTGACTATTTTTGAAATCCTGTTAAAAAAAACATAATGATGGGGAGGCAACAAAGACCCGGAAGCTCAATAACGTGCATAGAGTATAAGTTCTCCAGCCAAGCATTCTACAATCACAAGTGGCAACTTCCATTTCTCCCTACAGCCTGTCAACCCTAAAAGGGGTTGTCTTCTAGAATTAGAAAAGCATGGCCGTTTTATTCCAAAAACAGCACCACCTCGGTCCATGGGTTGTGCCTGGTATGGCGGCTCCGCTTCATGGGCTGAGCAGTAATACCGCACACCATCTTTTGTTAGTTCTGGACAAACCCTTAAACTGCTGGTAGTTCATGAGGGACTGTTTGTTTTTAGCCTAGTGTGTATGGGTCCTTTTACACGGCTTCATGTGGGACCAGAACAATGATCAAAAATATAACAAATTGATCGGGGTCTATTTAAAGGGTCTTTACATGGTCCTATGCAAACTCTTCAGAATACGGTACTTTCAAACTTGTGGCAGAGGATTCCGGCAGGCAGTTGCGTCGCCAGAACTGCCTGCCGGATCCGGCAATCCGGACGCAAACTGATGGCATTTATTAGACTGATCCGGATGCGGATCCATCTGACAAATGCATTGAAATACCGGATCAGTCTCTCCGATGCCATCCAGAAAAAAACGGATCCGGTATTAATTATTTTTTGCATTTTTAAAGGTTCGTGGAAAGCCGGATCGGTTTTGCCGGAACACTTAATGCCGGATCTGGCACTAATACACTCCAATGTAAATTAATGCCGGAAGTGTTCAGTATTTTTGGCTGGAGAGAAAACTGTATTTTCTCCGTCCAAAAAACGTAAGAGGGACTGAACTGATGCGCACTGAACGGAATAATCTCCATTCAGAATGCATTAGGATAAAACTGATCAGTTTTTTTCCGGTATTGAGCTCCTGTGACAGAACCCAATACCGGAAAACAAAACCGCTAGTGTGAAAGTTCCCTTACCCATACAGTTTGCATTTTGTTGGCAACGCATCCCCGTTTTGCACGGGAGATGTGCTGCAGACCAATGAGATCCGATCACTTGGTGAATATCAGTCATTAGTAACTTACACTTTTGTTTCATAGTCTTTCCAGGCTTTATCAAATGGCTTCTTCAAGTCCTGCAACACAATGTAATGAAGCCAAGTCAGTAAGAGTCGCAGAGGTTAACAGTGCAATCCATATAATGTATGTCATATAGATCCATTATATCCGGAGAACAATCTGAAATTGGATGTCTCTCGGATTGAGGCGGCAGAAAATCCAGGATTTACTCAAGGATTCTAATAAATCCTAAGGACTTCAGCTAGACGAGAATGCGGCTAAATCCCTCAAATACAGTCATACAAATAATAATCCTTAATGCAGTGGATGAAGAATTATTTGAAGCGATAAAACTATTTGACTTTAATATTTACCCCCTTGTACATTAATAATATATGGCTAAACACACCCATCCTTTCTCGCCAAGTTTCCGCATAAAGTGTATTAAACCGTAACACGTTCTGCATTCTGGGCAAATAGAGAGCATTCTTCCTTAGGTACATTACGCTTTCATTTAAAAATGGCAGCCATGATATACAGTATAAGGCTACATTTACACGACCGTATTGGTTTTGTGGTTCGCAAATTGCGGATCCACAAAACACAGATACCGGCCGTGTGAATGTAGCCGGCCTTATGATAGAAATGCCTATTCTTGCCTGCGGACAAGAATAGGACATGCGCTATCTTTTTTGCGAGGCTGCGGATCTATGGATGCGGACAGCACACAGCATGCTGGCACTCCTGTGAGCACCGCGGCCATCTGCATGCTCAATAAGGACAGTGCAGTGCATTCTATAGCGGCTGTGCTTGATATTCGCGCTTAGGCCATGTGATCAATGAACGTGTTGTCACGTCACACTGGGCCTCCGGGAAACAGCAAGAAGGCCTCTACGCTACTGCGAGCGTTGATGCCTTCTCAAACAGCTGATCGGAGGGGGTCCAGAACCCCTTTAAATAACACGCTGTCTTTTAAAGGCAGGTTGCTACAATAAGAGCAGTACCAAATGTATCTGGCATGACCTAACTGCATACTTCCCAACATTTCTGTGGGTAAATTAAAGGATTTATCCAAACCCTATAATGACCCCCCACGTCCCTCCAGATACTTGCATGGCCGCTGCTGCATCTCCCTGTCATGCGGATCAAAACATACAGCGACGGGGAAGAGCAGCCCAGGAAGGGAATGAGCCCCTCTAGCGTCACCTAGGAGGCTCTCCCCCGTCACCGGATGTTTTGACCCGCGTGACAGGGAGATGCAGCAGCGTCTGTGCAAGGATCTGGAGGGACGTGGATGCCAGGGAGAAGGCAAGTATAATCCATACCAGGGGCCTTGGGGGGGGGGGGGGGGGTCATTGCAGTGGTTGGATAACTCCTATAAGGGCATTTAGAGCTTGCGCCTAGGCATGTTTAAAACTGCCAGTTACATAAACCTTGCCCAATTCTGTCCCTAGACAAGGCAAATTTACCAGGATTGTCTCTAAAAATTCAAGAAAATCCTGACAGTCACACTGTTGGCAGCTATGTAGTGGACTAATACCCATGGCAGACCTGGAAGCCTTTGTTAGGTACCTAAATTCCATCTTAACCCACTGACACCCCTAAGAAGGTGTTGTGGGGTGTTGGTGGGTCTCTTTGTTACTCCGCAGATGTCGTGGTCACTACTGTAATCTGGTCGGATTTGACTGCAGCATCAAATGGATTAAATATTTGGGACTAAAGTTATGTATTACAGCTGGCACCTGCTGCTAAACACGCAGGCACAGCTATCTGCCATTCACCGAACCCACCATCACTGGTTACAGTGCCACAATTAGGACTACACTGTACATCCTTTTGTAGAAAGGGATTAAAATGCTACCCCCCACCCTCAGTTTTTTAAGCCTGCCGATTAATCTGCTTAGTATGGGACTGTGACAATTCTGGTTCTGGTACGTTCACATCTGCAGCAGCAAATCTGTCCGGCTGTTCCAGAAGAGAGAAGAGTGACGGATTTCACCGGATCCAGCATTGCCAAAATCTACAGTTCTCAGTCAGATCCCCGTTGACTGTAATGAGGTCTAGCGGTGATCTGGCTGCTTTCTGGAATAGATGCCAGGATTTGGATTTGCAAAAAAAACTTTGCATTTGTGCCGGATCAGGCATGCCGGACATGTGAATGTCCCCTCAGCTAGGTAGATTTTGCCTTCCCATCTGGAGGAGAGCTGGGTTAGAATCTCTATTGATGGTCATCCATCTTTCTCAGAACAAATACAACTAAGGCTACTTTCACTCTTGCGTTGTTGTTTTCCAGTATGGAGATCTGGCAGAAGATCTCATTACTGAATAACAAAACTTTTCCGGTTAGTCCATCCTGAATGGAAAGAGATCTATTCTGGATGCATCAGGATGCCTTCAGTTCCGGCAACATTCTGCAAGCTGCGGTTTTGTGTCCGGTCATAAAAACTGGAAAAAATGGATCCGGTACTGAAAACAATGTAAGTTAATGGTGACAGATCTTTATTTTTTATTTTATTTTTGTTTAGGAGCCTTAAAAACGGTCACCCATTGACTTTCAATGTGTCTGTTTTTTTCCATTTTGATTTTACACAACCGCTTCCTAATGGTATGGATACATCCTGATGTACAAAATCAAAACGGATCAGTTTCATTCCAGTATTGAGATCCTCTGCCGGATCTTAATACCAGAATTACCAACGCAAGTGTGAAAGTAGCCTAAGAAATCCCATATCCAATCAATTATACAAAAACTAATGATCACTTGGCTCAAATTAAAGACACACCACTAGGATAGGGAGAGCTCCTACCAATACCCAAAACGCGCTGGCTGCAGCCGCCACGGTATTACAACAAATCTCTATTCAAGTGAATGGGACTATGCTGCACCAGTTTGAGTTAAATGGTATAGAATAAAAGTCATGGTGGTCAGCTCAGCATCAGTCTCTGCCTATGTTCAGCATAAAGGGGTCTAACGAGAGTAAAACTTACCAGCTATATGCTTAACCTATAAAAAGTAAGCAACTTTGTACAATACTTTCCAAAAGGGATTAGAATTCTAGTTCTGATCCCTTGCACCGGATTTCGGCTCTGAATGTAGAGGGCCTCATCATCAGTGACGTAAATAACAGGGGCCGGCCTTGCAGTTACATATATTGAGCATGTGTGGTTCAGCCTACTAGCGCTAGGCACTGTGGGCAATGTAGTCTCCGCTGCTCCAAAACACACCGGGACCAGAAGTCCAATTGTCCACATCCCACCGGTTACCTGATGTATCAGCTACTCATTTAGGTTTATTTTAATGGGTATTATGCTTAAAATTTTTAAAGTTCCATGGCCAACCCATTAAGTGCTGTGCAATATTATTGCCTTCCACATTCAATAAGAGCCTATGAGGCAAGTCATAGTATGGTGGATAAACTTACTTACCCCTTTAACTCCTTTCAGATCTCCTTTCAGTAGACTATCCAGTGGGAATGTTATAATGTTGTTCATATTCTGAACCTACAAAAGCAAAAAAAATAAAAATATACAGAACCATTAATGTGAGCCATATTATACTGGTAATAGGTTGCATCTATAGCAGGGTTCCCTAACTCCAGCCCTCAGGGCCCACTTACCGGTCAGGATTTAGGAGTATCCCACAGAACGAATACCTGTGGTAAATCCTGATGCATGGACACTAATTATATCAGGTGCCCAATACTAAGGAAATCCTGAAAACAAGACTGGTAGGTGGGCCCTGAGGACTGGAGTTGAGGACCACTGATCTATAGGATTCAGACGAGTCCAACCCATTCACACATATCATTACATTACATACTGTGTGTGTGTATATATATATATATATATATATAAAATCCAAGTGGTGGAGCTTGTGAGGAACCCATTTGAATCTACTCGAGCCTGTGAGGGTTCCACATTTCATATATTAATAAAGTTACAGGGATCATTTATCACATAATCCTATGTTAGATGACATTTGCTTTATGGAACATGTTGATCTCCTGATTGCTAACCAAGTGTTGCACCAACGGCCAACAGCCTGATCTTTCTACCAACATCTGGTCAGTGGAAAGTTCAGACCCCCATACACATTAGATGGTCCATGGTCCCACCAAAAATGGGAATTCAGCTGATAAAAGTCTAATGTACATGGCCAGATTAAGACAATGAATTTCAACTCACTCACCCGTAGTCACAAAAAGGCCTTTAGGCCATGTTCACACGGCATGATTTGCAGTTTATAGCTTTGCCACTGTTTATTCGCCCAAGTTTGAAAATATCATACTGTCTTGTCTACACAGCTCCTCAGGATAGGTCATCAATATCCGATCCTAAAGGAGGATGAGACCTGCACACCCTTTAATGGTGGGTGCTCATAGAGGACTAGTATCAGTCTAATTCAATAGAGAAATCTATGGCACACCAAAATCTATTTTTGAGTGATGCTTTAATACATAATGTGTAGATTTACATCATTTTGTGATTAATTCCATCCGAAATGTATATCAACATAACTGGCCAAATGAACAGCCCCAACGTTTCGGTCAGATGACTACCTTTATCAAGGGATCTGTGCCCTGGTTGTAAAGAATGCGTCCCGTCCTGCATTCTTTACAACCAGGCCACAGATTACTTGATAAAGGCAGTCATCTGACCGAAACGTTGGGACTGTTTATATGGCCAGTTATGTTGATATACATTCCGGATGGAATTAATCACAAAAAGGATGCAAATCTACACGTTATGTAATAAAGCATCACTTGAAAAGAGATTTTGGTGTGCCATAGATTTCTCCATTGAATCAATATCAATTGGCGGGGCCCGACTCCGGCACCACCACCGACTGAAGAGAACACAACACTTGTACAAGCGCTGCCTTCTCTTCTGTTAACCTGCTCGCCATCGACATTGCCGCGACAAGAAGGTGTATTTACAGCTCCTCAATCCCCATTCACTTCAATGAGACGGCTCCCCACTATTCTCTTCAAACAGCTAATGGGGTGCTGTCAGTCGGGTTCCCCACCGACCTGATGTTGATGACCTATCCTAAAGACAGGTCATTAATATAGCAAAAGTGGAGAACCTCTTCAAGATGCATTAGATGAAATGTACATAGCATTTACCAGGAAACTTACATACTCAGGTGAGGACCAAATCTCGTGGTTCTACAAAATGGATGGCGAGTATGGAAGCTATGCTAAGGGAAGAAAATGGCAGCTGGTCGCCTGCCCGGGAGTTAGGATTTTAAAGGGGCTCTCCGGTAACAGAATATGGATGATCTACCCTCAGGATATGCTCCATATGCTAGGAACCCCGCCATTCAAGAGAAAGAGGATCCGGTTCCCTCAAATGAATGGAGTAGCAGTTCATATATGACCACTGCTGTCCGACTCATCTTTATGTGAGCGTTGGAAATAGCCAAGCGAGGCACGCTGAGATGGTAATACCCCTTTAAGTCTGTGTAAAATCATATTTTCATACCAACTGCAGTATAATAGTGTAAATTATAAAACAAATAAGCTCACCTCTCTACATAAAAGAATCTATCACCAAGTACAAGCTGTCAAATTGTAGGTCCCTCGTGACCAAGGTATCGAGATTACAGGAAAAAAATTGCTAAGCAATTACCACTGGAAATATGTATTTCTCACATGTGAAAGTGACCTTCACTTTTCAAGAGTTTCATACCACAGTGAATGCATATGTATTAGAAAAAAAAACAGATCCCTTCGGTCTCACATGGCTGGAGGCTGAAGTTTTAGTCTAGAAAACGCGATTCATTGACATACAAAGTGAAAGAAATGGAGTAAAATGTTTGTGGAAAGCCCAGTGATTAATGGGTTCAGCCACACTCAACAGCCTCATATAATAAGAAATAGCCCTGCAATCTCCGCAGACCACCATGACAACTACAATGTTAGTAGTGAAGAGGTCAGCAACTATTAATATGGCAGGACATTATGGACTCTTCATCTCGAGCATCAAGGATTTGGTTTTAAATGTCCTATAAAGACAAATGCCTAAGATCACCACGTGTAAGGCCTCCTGCACACGAATGTATTTGTTCCATTCCGTGCATTGGGGACTGTAATTTAGGGTCCCCAATGCACGGGCAACCTCCGTTCAGCTGCCGGGAACGATCCAGACCTATTCAACTTGAGGGATGCGGAATGCACACAGAACGGTGCCCGTGTATTGCGGATCCGCATATGCAGGCCGCGACGGGGACAATCCTCCCTAGCATCACCAGAGATAGGGACAATCCTCCCTATCTCTATCACCAAGTACAATCTAGGGAGGCTCGTTCCCATCGCGGCCTGCTATTAGCTGTACTTCCCCCGCCCCCCCCTCACCCCGTCGCCGGATGTTTTGATCCGTGTGACGGAGAGACGCAGCGGCGGCCGTGGGGCATCAGTTTTAAAACTTGTAGAATGAGAATGTCTAAATAACTATTTTTTATGTTTGCACAATCTTCTATGATGCATCATTTCCTCATGCACCAGGCTGTATGTTCGTTTTAATGGGGCCGCAAAAGTTGGGGACAGCACACCGTGTGTTGTCCGCACATCTGTTCCGCAGTCCTGTTAAAAAAAAAAAAAAAAAAGTCCTATTCTTGTCCATTTTCCCTTAAAGTGAAAAAGAAAATGGCAGCACAGCATGCACATGGCCGGGATCCGTGTTTTGCGGACAGCAAAATACATACAGTGGTGTTCATGAGCCCTTTTTACCCCTAGATGGTTTTCACATGCCTGAAATCACCTACCAAATGAAGCCTGCATAGGAAAAGAGCAAAACAGAAGTGGGTGAAGTGCGACACATATCTGCTGGTTATGGGAAAATATCTGCCATGAAAATAACAGCCACTACTTGGTATAAGGGTCCATTCACACGTCCGTTTTGGTGTTCCGCATCTGTTCCGATTAAAAACGGAACGTTATGCGGATCCATTCATTTTCAATGGAATCCGCAAATAATCGGAGAGCACTCATGGTGCTCTCAGATTCCGTTCCGTTCCGTGGGTTCCGTTATTCGGATCCTGGAAAAAAAATATTCCCTGTCCTACTATTTGTCTGATTTTGCGTTCCGTCATCCCATTCTAGTCAATGGATCCGTCAAAAAATCGGATGACATGCTTAAAGCATCCTCATGTCATCCAGATTTTCGGATCCGCAAAACACAGGAACGTTTATCTGGAAAGGTAAAAATACTGACGTGTGAATGCACCCTAAAGCTGATACTAAACTAACACAAAAGCCAGTCATACAATTAGATAACTGTCGACCACACGATCATTTGACCAAAAGGTAGCTCTAAGGCTACTTTCACACTAGCGTTTTAGTTTTCCGGTATTGAGATCCGTCATAGGGGCTCAATACTGGAAAAAAAAAAAAAAACGCTTTAGTTGTGTCCCCATTCATTGTCAACGCGGACAAAACTGAACTTAACAGAACGGAGTGCTCCAAAATGCTTTCCGTTCCGTTAGGTTGCGTTCCCATACCGCAGAGCAAACCGCAGCATGTTGTAGTTTGCTTTCCGTCCTGGGATGCGGAGCAAGACGGATCCGGCATGACCCCCAATGCATGGGGACAGATCCGTTCTCTCTGTCACAATCTCACACAATAGAAAACGGATCCATCCCCCATTCACTTTCAATGGAGTTTATGACGGATCCATCTTGGCTATGTTACAGATAATACAACCAGATCCGTTCATAACGGAACCAGACGGTTGTATTATCAGTAACGGAAGAGTTTTTGCTGAACCCTGCCGGATCCAGTAAAAACGCTGGTGTGAAAGTGGCCTTACAAACACGTGCAAGCTCTGCTCTGCTGGGCATTCAAGTCTCCGTAATGGTGAAAGGGGAGATTACCGATACTAGTAACAGAAAGATAGAGCAGTAGAGATTCTACTGCCGATTCTTATCTTTCTCGGCATCTGCCTTCGTGGGAGATTTGGGAGACACCCATACACATTAGAAGGTCAGTAGGTCCCACCAAAATCAGCACATCAGGTTGACATTTATCTAACATGTAAGCCAGGATAAGGATGGCCACACACAGTCAGCCAATTGCTAGTTAGGCTGGCAGCAATCCTCCTGCCCCCAAAACATGTATGCTCGGCCATACATGCATGTATCCTAGATGGAGAGAAAGGAGAAAGTTTATCTCCTTGAAGGCTCCCATACACATTACATCACAAATGTCAAACTTGTGGCCCTCCAACTGTTGCAAAACTACAACTCCCGGCATGCCCTGATAGCTGAAGTTTGTCCGGGCATGATGGAAGTTGTAGTTTTGCAACAGCTGGAGGGCCAAAAGTTTGACATCCCTGCATTAGAGGTTTTGTGGGGGCTTTCAGGCAGCACAACTCCCAATCGTGGAGCGTTGGGTGCACGACCACCTCACATTCAAATATGTACAACCAAGAAGAGCAAAGAAACAGCACAGCAAAGATGCTTGTGGTGATTTTACAGGTGAAACTCGAAAAATGAGAATATCGTGCAAAGTTCATTTATTTCAGTAATGCAACTGAAAAGCAGAACCTAACACATGAGATAGACTCATTACATGCAAAGCGAGATATTTCAAGCCTTTATTTGTTATAATTTGGATGATTATGGCTTACAGCTTATGAAACCCCAATGTCACAATTTTAAGGTACCCTTTGCTCAGGGGGTATGGATTAATTAGCTGACTAGAGTGTGACACTTTGAGCCTAAAATATTGAACCTTTTCTCAAAACTCTAATTTTAAGCTGCATTAATGCAATTCCTTTTAATTTGCATTACTGAAATAAATGGACTTTTGCACGATATTAAAATTTTTCGAGTTTCACCTGTATTCAGATTCAATTAACGAATGGCTGATTCAAACTCTGAAAACTTCTTGGGTATCAACAACCCTTCATCAGGCCTATGGTAATGAGGGATGTCGGCACAGCCATGCACTAAGGTTCAATATAAATTGACAGAGGACTTTTTGTGAGTTCCTGAGGCCATGGAGGCAACAGTGAAGCCCCTGCAACTATGGCCACAGGCAGTGGTGTAGCTAAAGGCTCATGGGCCCTGGTGAAGGAGTTCAGCTTGGGCCCCCACCTTCCCCCAGCGCTTTGTGGCCAGGGGCAGGGAAGCACATAGGCTTCGTACTGCCTGAGGCAAAAACCTGAAACGGCCCCCCCATGCCAAATTGTTGACCTAACCCCTTCCCTCCAGCCAAAAGTGTAACTTGACCAGCATGCACTTTCTATAATACCTGTGTATTCTTATGTGGCACAAGGGTCTTTGGACCCCCTCAGGCTCCTGGGCCCGGTATCGACTGCTACCTCTGAATCCCCTATAGCTACGCCCCGGCCACCGGAATGGACAAGGTCATCTGCAATCTGTATTGAACCTGAGTCCATTTTACCACATGCCTGGTGAAGGGTTGTTGATACACATTAGATGGTTGTCCGGTCAAAGAGTAAAGCCAATGTGTAGGGGAAAATCCATACAAAATTATCTGCTAAGACCTCCCATATCTACCGATACCAGTCGTATCTATAAGAAGATGGTTAAAAATGATAGCAGACAGGAGGACCATCTGATCATACAATAATACCATACGCCCTACTTTACTACTCACAATAATGCATCGGACCTGCGGCATAGCTACAGGCTTCAGCTGCCTATAGGCGCAAGCCTAGACTGCCTAGTGATAATTCAGGCATTCTGCAGAGTTACCGAGCTGTGCACATCTGATGGAAGCCTCACAGGCTACTGAATTTTTTATCACACAGGGGAGATGTACTGAGAAATTCAATATTAAGAAATGGTGCGTGCAGTTTGACTCATTAGATCTCGAGATGCCTATGCCTTACATACACAAATATAGAGAAAGAAAAGACCTGGACTGGGTTAGGATTTATTTACACATGGCTTTTTATTAATTTTTTACCAAATTTTTATTGGCATGACAAAAGACTAAATCATAATACATCAGTATTGTAGACAATGTGCTCAACAAAGCAAATACTTGTTCAATTCACAATTTGCATTGGATTCATTCCAGTCATAGCCAAACATACAATTTTTTATTTTAATTTTACTCCCCTTCTTACCCCTTCACTTTACTCCCTGAACGTCTCGGCCACTCACTATATCAGAACTCTCTCTTTCTCTGGGAATATCCCAGTCAACTCTTCTTCCCTTGTAAGACCCCATATTCAAACTTTTAGGTCTCCCAACTGGCCCTTCAAATCCTCTTGTAGGTACCATGCTGTGAGTTTAGGCTACTTTCACACCTGCGTTTAGGTGCGGATCCGTCTGGTATCTGCACAGACGGATCCGCACCTATATGCAAACGCTTAGATCCGTTTGACAATATGCATCTTTTTGCTTCCAACAATATCTTATGTTCAAACATAGACTATCCATTCTTCTCTCTACCCCCCTCAATTTCCGTTGCCTCTTTTGCTTCTGCCTGAAATATAACTAATAGTGTCGATAGTTCAGACAGGCGATTACCGAGCCGTTTCAGTATTGAAAACACTTGAGACCAAAATCTGCCCAATCTGGGGCATGCCCAAAGACCGTGATATAAATCTGTCCCTGGAGTATCACATTTAGGACAAGCGGTAATTCTATCGGGTCTAGCTAACGAAGACGGTAAGTCAAACCCATATATTGCCCGATGAAGTATCTTGAACTGGGTTTCTCTCATCTGCTCATTAGAGGCAATTGCTCGGTCAGGTATTCAGGCAGTGTATAAAGAAGTCCCTATCTCCGTCACCCCCAGTTGAGTTTCCCATTTTTTTTTATAAATTCACAGCAAAAGAATCCTCCCAGGTAGCTCTAAGTACATTATATATCCCTTATGCCCCAGAAATGAGTCAAACTTGTTCTGCTGCCATTCAGTAGATAAGTCCCTTATTAAGCCCTTTACATAGCTTTGTACCTGTAAATAAGGAAACTGAGTTGGTCCCTGTAGATTCCATTTCTCCTCCAATTCACCCAGCGATGCCCATCTAGCCTCTCTTTCATGTATCAAATCTCCCATCCTAGTCACTCCCCTGGTCGCCCAGGATTGAAAAGATTTTTCACTGTGTCCAGGAGGGAAGTTGGGATTACCCTGTAATGGAAGGTGTTTTGAAAACTGATAAGGGAGGCCAAAAAGCTTTCTCACATTTTTCCACGTAATGATTGTGTCTCGGAGTATCAGGGACCACTTTGTTATATGTGGGAGTTTTGACATCTTAGTATGTAAGAGGGCCATCAAGTTCCACGGTGACGCCAGCTGGCTCTCAATACGTAAATTAGAATAAAACGATGTCCGATTAGCCCAATCTAATATATGTCTGCTAAGGCACGCTAAATTGTATCCCCGTAGATCTGGGAAATTAAGTTCTCCCTGTTCCTTCTTAAGTTTCAGCTTTTTTAAATGCAATTCTCGCCTTCTTCCCTCCCCAAAGAAAATGTATAAACCTTTTCTCAAGGTCTGCAATATCTGCGTGTCGTAGAAGCACGGGTATAGTTTGTTTTAAAATAAAAGAAATTATTGGTTTTATAACAACAAAATTGTACAATTAGTAGTTTGCCCATCCAGGGCAGCCATATAAGAATACAACTGATGCAGTACAATCCATTAAGAAAAACTTAAAAGAATAGGAGGGGGAAGAGGAAGGTCCGAGGGGAGAAGGAAGGGTGGGGATGAGGAAATTGAATTTGCTGCAATAATGTAGTACGTGGATAATCAATTAATAAAACATTGGTGTATGTGCTCACAACCAGTACTCTGTAAGTTTGTTAGTTCGAGAAATCCCTATATTTTTTCCAAGGTTCCCATATAGCTTCAAAACGTTGTGGCGTTCGGGCCTCCCAGTGTGCAATTTGCTCAAGGCGGTATAATTGATCACACCTTTTGAATCCAATGTTTTAATGGGGGTGACTCTGCTTTTTTCCAGTAAACTGCAATGAGTAGTCTGGACGCCGCTATCAAAATCTGACCCAATTTTTGTGTGTCCCTGGGACACTTGAGATTCCCGAACAAGCCAAAGAGACACAGCTTCGGTGAGACTGGTATGGATATTTTACAAACATCAGAGATGACTTTGCAAACCTTTTGCCAGTATGATGCAATTTTAGAACATTTCCACTATAAATGGCTGTGAGCGCCTATTTCAAGATCACATCTCCAGCAGACCGGGCTGCATTCAGGAAACATACGGTTAATTCTTTGTGGTGTGTAGTACCATTGGGTTAGTACTTTATAACAGTTTTCTTGTAATTTGACACACCTGGACACGCTATGGGGGGCCTTCAGGGCACTGTGTAACTCCTTGGCTAAGAATTGGATATTTAATTCACTCTCCCATTTTGAGATGAAGGGAAATTTGTCAGGGCGTGTTAGGGCCAATAGAAGGCTGTATAATTTAGATAACTTTCTTTTTGGTTCTTTTGTTTGAAGGGCTAGTTTCTCAAAAGCAGATTGTTCTGAGGTTACAGTGAGGTTTTTAAGGTGGGATTTCATAAAGTGAATAAAATGAGCTATTTGGAAATTGGAAAGGCTGGCTATTACAGGGTGTTTTTTCAGTTCGTCGAAAGTTGGGATGTCACTATCTGGGCATAGAGATAAAACCGGTGTGGTGACAGTTTTGGCTCTGTCAGATAGGGTTTCCCAGAACTGGGTTGAGGAGTGGCAGAGGACATCACGAACTTGCATCAGGGTGAGGTAATTTGGTAATAGGTGATCTTTCAATTTAGAGTCCTTCCACATGTCAAAAGTGTATTTAGTGATATTGTTATACCTTTGTAGTTTAGCGTTCTTTTGGGATTGGTCCATGAAGATTAAAGAGTGAAGTGGGAGGTTAAACATATTGTTTTCAGTAATTAGGTCTAGTCGTTTCGAGTAAGGTCTTAGCCATTCTAGGCATCTAAGAGCAATTACTGCTTTGTGGTAGGTATATAGTTCCAGAATACCAAGCCCACCATTCATGGGGTGTTGTGCCATAAGTGTGAGAGGCAGTCTAGATCTCTTACCTCCCCAGAGGAATTTTGATAGGATCCCTTGCATTTTTGCAAAATAAGCTTTGGGGATTGGAATAGGCAGTGCTTGAAGGTAGTAAAGAATAGTGGGCAGGAGTACCAATTTGATGAGCGTCCGCCGACTAAACCACAATATAAATGGTATGTCCCAAGAACCTATCAAGTCTTCTAGTCGTTTTGGTAGTGCTTGAAAATGATCTCGAAACAAATTCGAAAAGTGCGGTGTTAGTGTTATCCCTAAGAATACGATCGATTCAGTGGTCCATTGAAAAGGGGTGGTTTTTTGTAAAGTGGTCATGACTTGTGGGTTCAGGTTCACAATTAGGACTGTGGATTTAGATAAGTTCACTGAAAAATTGGATAGGGAGTGATAAGTCTGAAGTGGAAATTGCTGGAAAGGCAAAATTTGGGTTAGTGATAAGTAGGAGTACATCGTCGGCAAATGCAGCTGCTTGATGAGTTATTGACCCTACTTTCATTCCCTCGATTTCAGCATGTTGTCTAAATGATTGAAGAATCGTTTCTATAACCAACACAAACAGTAGGGGAGAGAGGGGGCAGCATTGGCGTGTGCCGTTTGATATTGTGAATACTGGGGAGAGGGTGCCATTCACCAGGATGCGCGCTGTAGGTTTATAATACATTGCCATAACCCCGGTTATGAAGGTATTCGGGATTCCAAATTTTGCTAACGTTTGTGTCATAAAGAGCCAATCCACTCTGTCAAGCACGGGTATAATTTGAAGGGGGTACATCAGCTTCGCCGCCCCCATCATTTTGATCAGTTGGCAACGTCCCATCAGTGAAAGGGGTAGATTTTTCCTTCTGTCAAGGTCCCTTTTAATTTTAGAGAACAGTGGTGGGTAATTCAGTCTATATATGGAATGCGGTGATTTCCCTATTTTAATCCCCAAGTATGTAAGTTGTGTCGACGGTTTAGCAAAACCAAATCCCAAAGAGCTGATATAGACCCCATCATCGCCCTGCGCCAAAGGAAGCAATTCACATTTAGACTTGTTTACTGTGTATCCGGAATATCTTCCGAAATCACTCAATAGCTCCATCACACTCCCTAGGTGTTGTTTCGGGCGGGCCAAAAATAAAATTATATCATCTGCGAACAAAGCTGCTTTTGCCTGAGACCCCCCAACCTTGATACCCTCAAAGACATTGATTTCACATAATTCTCTAGCAAGTGGTTCCAGGGCTAGATTAAATAAAAGGGGAGATAGGGGACATCCCTGGCGGGTGCCTTTCTGAAGATAAAAGGGTTTAGAATGGAAGCCCTGGGTATAGACCCTTGCCTTTGGTTATGGTACATCTGGGATAAATATGTCCTAAAAGCTCCATTGAAGCCCATCTTATCTACTACAGCTCCCAACCATGCCCACCGTACGTTATCAAATGCCTTTTCCGCATCTAGGGTGAGCATGGCTGGGAACTCCCCCCTAACTGCAAGATGTTGCACCCTGTCCAGAACCGTCCTTATATTTGTCACTGCGGATCTGCCTTGTACGAACCCTACCTGTTCTTGTCCTATTAACTGAGGCAATAACGTAGCCAAGTGATCCGCAACAATCTTGGCCATCAATTTCGCATCAACATTTATTAAAGAAATGGGCCTGTATGAACCCGGTGTCAAAGGGTCCTTCCCTGGCTTGGGCAGCAGTTTAATATAAGACATATTCTCATTGTCTAATGACATACAGCCCTGGAAGACACCATTAAACAGTTCTAGCAAAACAGGGGATATTTGGGCTATAAGAGCCTTGAAGAATTCCCCCGTGAATCCATCAGGACCTGGGGCTTTAGAACTACCTAGGTGTTTAATGGCCTCCTGTAATTCCTGCAAGGAAATGTTTGCATTCAAAAAAAGGAGCTGTTCTTCAGTTAATCTGGGCAATTTAACCCTATTTAAAATAGTGTCTGTCAAGTCGCATTGTGTCTCATCTTTATATAATGCTTTATAATAGGATCCTACTATAGTATTGATTACCGCCGGATCATGACTTAAGTTACCTTCAGTGTCTTTTAAACAGGCAATATATTGGGGGGTTCTCATCCCTTTCGCTAGGTTTGCTAATAGCCTTCCAGACTTGTTACCGTATCTGTACATGGCTTTTTTTTTTTTAAGCAAAACGGTAGTATGTTTTAGCCTTGTGTGAACAGCCATCAACCTAAAGGCTTAGCCAACTGTTACAATGATTTTTTTTCATTGTGCTATTGCATTTAACATAAGAAATTGGGCGACTTTATAATAGGACTTGATTAAAAAATGTCCAACTGTTTTGTTTATACATCTATGCAAAGCTTTGTATCTCCATGGCAACAGACTACACACAAGGCCTTTGTAGTCTGATCCCACAATCATACCTTCTCCAAACAGTCCTTTACTTCTTGGTAACCCACTAAATATACGTTAGCATAATGCTGGGAACAGACGGAGGAAAGTACAATTGGGTTTCTTTGTCAGCTGTTACCAAAGAAAAGGACGGGTATGCATAGTGCTGCAGTCCCAAAACAAAAAGGAAATTTTTAATTAAGACCCCATTGCAGATATTTATAGCTAGACATTTTAATCTAGATGCAATAAAAAAAAGGTGGAAAATACATCCACGAACTCCTATCTAAGGGCACCACAGATACTGAGCTCCGGGACAACACAGTCAGGAGGGTAGAGCCACGGATACACGTGCTGATGAGCTGAGGACACATGGGTATATGCCTACTGTCCATATATACACGTCTAGCTATACTTCTACAGTATGTCACATGTGGACAAATTACCAGGGCTGTGGAGTCGGTAGAGAAATGGTCCGACTCCTCAGTTTTTGGTACTCCCGACTCCTCTGTATTTAATATGCATATGTATTTTATACATTCCTTGAAGGAAAGAAAGGCAACATACAAGTCATTACCACAGAACTACTGGCTAGGAAGCTGCTGCCTTCTCCTTTGTGTGCTGATCTTCTGCTGAAGATCAGGCAGTGGGAGGATCCAGGAAGGGGCATTTATTGTAAAACCTGATTTCCCTAGTAGAATCCCATAGTCATGTTTAAAGTTTAAGCTAACAATCTGAGTTTACAAGTTTTTATAGCCTTAGCTGAATGACAGCAGCAGTTTTTCAAATGGTTTACAGCTTCAGTCTTGAACTATTGACCATCCATTCCCTTCACTTATACAAGTGTCTCAGTCCTGCAAAAAACATATTTACTTAATCAGTTATCAGTGAGAGGCGAGGTTAACCACGGGCGTTGCGTTCTCTGTAACAGTGGAACACAACACAATGGAAAGTATAAGTATTGCCGCTCCTTAACTGTGCGTTGCGTGCCATATAGTGAAGCATATGAAAAGCAGGCTTCTTCATGGTCACTTAACGTGTTCGTTTTGCGGTAACGTGACGCACTGCATGCATTGGCCTTTATTCTTACAGTAGAGAAGTACCGTATTTTTCGCAACAGTAGGGGGAAAAATAGCAGTGCATCTTATGGGGGTGAATACTGCGACCGTCCGGTGAATAGGCTGAGAGGGAGGAGGGGCTGGGGGCCGGCATCTGTTTCTGTAATGGCAGCGGGGCCCGGTGCAGTCACTGTATTCTACTACACCGGGTCCCGCTCACTGTAGTATACGGTAATCATATCTAACTTGTGGGTATTGTTAAAGTATTCCAATCATCTTAAATCTAGCGCTGTACTACTTACTACTAACTTATTGGCAGTCAGGAGGCCGTGTGGGCGCTCGTAGCGTAGATCACTACGTCACGCGCCTGCTCTGCCCACTTTATGAATGAAGCAGGCACCGGGCCCCGCTGCCATTACAGAAACAGATGCCGGCCCCCATTCACTACACAGGGACACTGTTATGGTGGGGATCTGTGGATGACACATAAGATAAGATGCTATATATGTGTCATCCACAGATGCCCCCATAACAGTGCCACCCACAGATGCCCCCATAACAGTGCCACCCACAGATGCCCCCATAACAGTGCCACCCACAGATGCCCCCATAATAGTGCCACCCACAGATGACCCCATAACAGTGCCACCCACAGATGCCCCCATAATAGTGCCACCCACAGATGCCCCCATAACAGTGCCACCCACAGATGACCCCATAACAGTGCCACCCACAGATGACCCCATAACAGTGCCACCCACAGATGACCCCATAACCGTGCCATCCACAGATCCCCCCATAACAGTGCCATCCACAGACCACCATTAGTTCAAAACCCACCAAAAGCACACCTTTTGGTTCAAAATATTTATAATAATTATAACTTTTTGTGAATTGGGACATTTAAGGGCTCTTTCACACTTGCGTTATTGTCTTCCGGCATAGAGTTCCGTCGTCGGGACTCTATGCCGGAAGAATACTGATCAGGATTATCCTAATGCATTCTGAATGGAGAGTAATCCGTTCAGGATGCATCAGGATGTCTTCAGTTCCGGTACGGAACGTTTTTTGGCCGGAGAAAATACCGCAGCATGCTGCGCTTTTTGCTCCGGCCAAAAATCCTGAAGACTTGCCGCAAGGCCGGATCCGGGATCAATGCCCATTGAAAGGCATTGATCCGGATCCGGCCTTAAGCTAAACGTCGTTTCGGCGCATTGCCGGACCCGACGTTTAGCTTTTTCTGAATAGTTACCATGGCTACCGGGACGCTAAAGTCCTGACAGCCATGGTAAGTGTAGCGGGGAGCGGGGGAGCAGTGTACTTACCGTCCGTGCGGCTCCCCGGGCGCTCCAGAGTGACGTCAGGGCGCCCCAAGCGCATGGATCACGTGATCACATGGATCACGTCATCCATGCGCATGGGGCGCTCTGACGTCATTCTGGAGCGCCCGGGGAGCCGCACGGACTGTAAGTATACCGCTCCCCCGCTCCCCGCTCCTACTATGGCAACCAGGACTTTAATAGCGTCCTGGGTGCCATAGTAACACTGAAAGCATTTGGAAGACGGTTCCGTCTTCAAATGCTTTCAGTACACTTGCGTTGTTACGGATCCGGCAGGCACCTCCGGCAACGGAAGTGCATGTCGGATCCCAACAACGCAAGTGTGAAAGAGGCCTAAACTTGCTTTTTTTTTTTATTTATTCCAATTTAAATCTAGTAGGAGTCGGAGTTGGTTCATTTTTTGCTGACTCCAGGTACCCAAAATTGCCTCCGACTCTGACTCCACAGGCCTGCAAATTACCGTAGACTTTATGAGCCAGTTTGCTTTTTTCTCTTCTTGTGGCCAGGCAATAAGACTTCCCATAGATGTCAATGGATAACAACCCAAAAAGTTAGGTTTCCATCTTTGGTATAAATATAGCCACAAATCTGATGAATGCTTAAATAGCAATTCCGAAAAACTGTAATACTTTGACATTGGGAAACAAAGCAGAGAACATTAAAGTTTGTAATGATGTGACATCAGCCTGGTAATCTGGTAGCACACTGGATCTCTAGGTAATCCTAAAATGATCCCGTAATAAAATTAATATATTTGACAGAACATCCAATTTAGCCATAAACCATTTGTTGAGCGCCTCTCATAACGCAGCAGACTCCATGAATGTTGTGATTTAAAGGGGCTTTCCAATGTTTTTTCTCACACTGAACAGTGCCAGATTGGAAACCACCTTAATAATCCAGGAAACCCAGACAGTACTTCCCGATGTCTCCTTCCCTCCTACGTGACGACAGGACCACCAGGTTACATAACTGCTGCTCTACATACATGTATGTCTGCTATGGCACCTATGAGATTTGTTTTGTCCTTTCAGGGCAAAATGAGTGCAGGCTGCCATAAACAGCGCTTATATTCTACAGTATGTTCTAAAGTTTGGAGAACAAAATCTCCCTGGGCTGTCCTGTGTCCTGACCGGTTCTTCTAGCTCACATTAGGGAATTTTACCTTCAAAGTCTGGCTCAGTGGCTCTCCAGGTATTGTGAAACTACAACTCCCAGCATGCTCTCACAGCCTGTTTGTTCGTACATGTTCTGATTTGTGATATTATATCCGCTAGAAAGCCACAAGTTGCAGACCACTGGTTTAGGCTACTTTTACATCTGCTGGATCTCAAAACCGCAGGAAAACACATCCGTTTGAATAATACAACCAGCTGCATCCGTTCAGAATGGATCTGATTGTATTATATTGAAAAATGAAAATGCTGGATCCGGCATCAAAAACCACTGCAAGTCAATGGGCACTGGAATGGGGGTTTTTTTTGTCCGAAAAAAACGTATCCGGCACCATTGACTTACATGGTTTTTGTGTGCGGCATGTTCTGCTTCCCATGCTTCACCAGTTTTGTGTGCGGTATGGGAACACAACAAAACAGAACAGAATGCATTGTCATCCGATTGGCAATGAATGGGGACAAAACTGAAGCGTTCTCCTCCGGTTTGAGATTCTCTGCCGGATTTCAAAACCGGAAAGGAAAATACAGATGTTAAAGTAGTCTTAGACACCGCCGTGAAGTCTTCTTTCCCCAGAGATTCTCCAGTCCTCCACAGGTGTTGCCATCCTGCTCTCCAAGCGTCACCGAATAATCTAGTTTCATATATCTTCTTTATACTGGTTATTTTCTCTTATACAGGTCAATGCCTTTAAAGGGGTTTTCTGGGTTTTTATATTGATGACCTAGGTCATTACTATTAGATCAGTGGTGGTCCGACTCCTGGCACCCTCACCGATCAGCTGTTTGAAGAGACTGCGGACTCCTCCCAGCTTGCCAAGCAAAGCGCTGTCCATTGAATAGTGGCTGTGCTTGGTATTGCAGCTTAACCCTATTTATCTGAATGGAACTGAGCTTTGCCTAGGCCATGTGACCAATAGGCATGACATCACTGGCCTAGGAAGAGACCTCGGTGGTCACCGGTCTCTACAAAAAGCTGATTAGCGGGGGTGTGGGGAGCCAGACACCCACCGATCTGATGTTGATGACATATGCAGAGGATAGACCATCAATATCAAAAACTATGGAGTGTCTTAGTAAATTTCCTTAAAGGCGTTATCCCCAAAATTATTCCCATCCACAGGATAGGCGATTATTGTCAGATCACTGGTGGCCCAACCACTGTGGGCCTCACTGGTCCTGACAACCAAGGGTCCCCGAGTCCCCTCTCTAAATGGTGTAGTAGTGCACATTAGTCTACCACTCTATTCATTTCTATGGGACTGACAGTGCGATGTGTATGCCGGTCCCATAACAGCAATAACTCCTTTAAAGGGGCAGTCCAGGAATATATAGTTATGGTCACACGTGGCATATATTGATGTGGAAAATCAGAAAAATCCAAAGAAAAACCTGCATGTGGCTTTTCCTACAGATTTTGCAGCACAATTGCTGCAGATTTCACCCTCTGCACTGCAAAGGGCGATATCTGCAGCATAAAAGTTAACATGCTGCAAATTCAAAATCCACGCAACGTGTCAAGTTTGGTGTGGATTCCATTGTGGAAACCTTCTGCAGCATGTGGTTGAGATTTGCAGCTTGTATAACTTTCCAGCATATATGCAATGGTCCCAGGAAGGGAAAACCGTTAATTACACTACAGGTCGTCTCCTCTGGACCACTCCAGAGGAGACGACACGTAGTGTAATGAACAGGAAACTGCGCTCGTATGGAGCGCCACCCCATCTTCAAACAACTGATCGGCGGGGGTCCCGGGGTTTGGATCCCCGCTGATCTGATATTGATGACCTATCCTGAGGATAGGTCACCAATATATATCTCTACACATCCCCTTTAACCCCTTTTAGCAGTGAACCACCGGGTCACTGCATATACATCTTGTGTGGCCCTGGCCTAAAGGTACTTCCAGCCACTGCAGAATATTTCCGTGGCAAATCTAATTCCAAATCCATGGTGAATATACAGCAATACTTGCATGTGTTACACGTTGCAGATTCAGCACAGATTTCCCCCCTACTACACTGAAAGTAGTGAAAATCTGTGACAAATCCATAAGACAATAAGCATCCTCATTTTTCTGTGTGGAAGATGTTCATAACATGGGGGTGAGATTTGTAAAATTTCATCCATTTGCTGGCTAATCTAATGCACTGTGGGATGGGTCTGCTGCTAATTTGAACAGGTAAAATCCATGTGGCCGCATCCCATTCATCATTGGCTAGGCACAGCGCAGCACATCTGGCAGTGGCAGTGCATGGTACTGCATCTCTAAATAGGACGGAGCTGCCAGGAAGGGAATTCTAGACTTGAAGCACTATGGCCATAGTGGAGGACGCTTACCTTCAGCAGTGCAGCATGTAACATTACGTGCACATGAAGTAGTGCCATTCAATATACTTTCTATGAAATAGACATTTCCTGCGTGTCGAGATCGCACTTGCATGAATACGCTTGCAAAGTTTGAATTTATTAGTCAGTAAGGCAGTGAAATATAATGCCTTAGATGGTAATGCACCCTTTATCAGACATTTATGTGCATTGTGTCACACCTATTTAAAAAATGACGCCCCATGGTACACTGACAGGGAGACTTAAAGGGGTTGTCCAGGGAGGGAAAATTGTTAGTAAGTGTAGAATACTCATTTTCATGGATGCCCAAGCTTCCGATCCGCTGCTGGTCTCCGCTTTCCAGTCCTGTCCCAACTCACAGAAAATACCTGGAGAATCCTGCTCAGTCAATCAGCGATCGAGGCGCGTCACCACCAGTGATTGGCTGAGCAGGCAGGAAAACAGAGGCCAGCGGGAACCCGGTATGTGCAAGAACGGACGCGCAGGGGAATGGCGAGAGTGAGTATCCCTTCTTTTATTTTTTATCCTACTCAGAGCACTTTTTAACAAATTTCCCCCCCGGACCACCTCTTAAAGGAGATGTTTTATGCCAAGCACACATGTACTGTTCTTCTCCCCGCGCTCAGTCCTGTATTATAAAGCTGTTACAGATGACTATCGATCCGGTTTTAGACTCTGGCGTTGTTCTCTACATTATTCTATTTAGTTGTTATTACAGAAAATCGACAATTTTCCGCTCTACAATGTTGACGACATGCTTGGATCAATTAAATCTTTCCTTCCTCAGCTTTCCGACTGTAAGATCTCTGGAGTTCACACAATGGGGGCTCGGTTTGCCAGCGGGAGAAGACACAATGGTTTTCTGAAGACGTACAGCCTTGCGTACCAGAGATCTGCACAGATGCTTAACAAAGCTGAAAGGATCTATAAAAAAAAAAGCAGCCGGCAAAGTATCTCATTTCTCATGTGTAGCTTCCAAGGGGATTTGGAGAAACGCTTCCCCCAACCACAAAATGACTGATAATTGGCAATGTCAGCAAGGAGCCACCGGCCTTTCCTGCACCACCAATGTTGATGTGGGCTGAAGACCCCGAACAGCTGTTTTCTCATAAGACTCAGCCTCCGCAGTGGTCTCTGCCCTGTCCTTGATCCTACCATTACATTATCGCAGGGATGAAACCTAGACTACGACACTTACAAAACCGAGCAGCTAATATCCATCATATCTAACTGGCTCTGGAGGACCTGGACCTGGAGACAGACGAGAAGCAGTGGTCTTGAGGACACATGTTTTATTGAGCTCCCGGTCAGTCAATACGACTAAAATACAGTTGGCCTTAGGCTACTTTCACACTGGCGTTTTGGCTTTCCGTTTGGGTTATCCGTTCAGGGCTCTCACAAGCGGTCCAAAGCGGATCAGTTTTGCCCTAATGCATTCTGAATGGATAAGGATCCGCTCAGTTTGCCTCCGATCAGTCTCCATTCCGCTCTGGAGGCGGACACCACAACGCTGCCTGCAGTGTTTTGGTGTCCGTCTGATGAAACTGAGCCAAACGGATCCGTCCTGGCACACAATGTAAGTCAATAGGGACGGATCCGTTTTCACTGACACAATCTGGCACAATAGAAAACGGATCCGTCTCCCATTGACTTTCAGGGGAGTTCATGACGGATCCGTCTTGGCTATGTTACAGATAATACAAACAGATCCGTTCATGATGGATGCATGCGGCTGTATTATTGTATCGGATCCGTTTTTGCAGCTCCATGACAGATCCACCCAAAACGCGAGTGTGAAAGTAGCCTTAGTCCACAGCTGACAACACAGAACTACATATTGCTTCAACTGCATAACAAAAGAGAAGGCTTTAAGAGTTGTCACATCATGAAAACCTTTGTCCATACGCTCTAGGTCATCCAGACATCATAAAGGAAGGAGCTCCTGCTGGGAACACTCTCTATGAACCACAGATACTAAGAAGCGCTGGCTCTCATTCTGGCGGACTCGGGCTGTCCATGTGATATATTTATCTTACTGTCCACCAGGTCATTCTACATTTCTCCTCATTTCTCCTATAGAAAAGATCACCTGCTTCCTGAGGTTCCTGGGAGCTGAACCTGCAGCAAGTTCTCAGGTTAGGCTCTGTTCACACCTGCGTTGAAAGCTCTGTTGCAGATTTCAACATATTTGATGGGAAGACTAACGCAGCTTGGGGCACTATTCTTGAGGGACATGATGGACCCCATTATTAAGCTAATGGGTTCTGCTGGTAGCTGCTGATGTCCACTGGCGATGACTCTGGCCCTCCATCACGGTTTCCATTTATGACTGAAACCACAACCCAAAATGTGAAGAGCCTTAAAGGGGTATTCCAATTATATCACAATATGCCATCATCCACAGGATAGGGCATTGTTGTTTGATCGGTGAGAATGAATTAAGAAGCATGGCGTGTGCCCAACCATCTGCTCCATTGATTTCGGGAGGACCCTGTTTTCACGACCAGTGGCGACTTCTGCGCTTTTTAATTCACTCCTGGTTTTGGTTTCCAAAACTGAAGAAACCCGAACATGTGGCCGTACCCTTTGGTTACTTTTTTTCGTAACCATTTCTGAGACAACTGTGCGACAACCAATATGGCACTCGTTACAATTCCTTTATGGGTTGTCACCCAGCTTTCCAGGAATCCTTTGGAGCAATACCTTGAAGTTAAAGGGGTTGTACCGTCTCACAACCAACGCCGCCCATGTCAGATAGGTGGGGGTCCCACCCATAGCACATGCACCAATCTCTACAAAGGTGCCCCTAGAGCGAAGGACAGCGCACCAGCATGTGCGATGAGATCTCCATTCACTTGTTTTTCTGAAACTCCCTCAGAAGTGATTGGAGAGTGCACCTCACAAGGACAGTGGAACTTCCATAGAAGGGAACGGAGGGCAATCACGCATGGGCGGCTGCTCTCCGCTCACTTCAGGGGTCCCGTTCTGGAGATAGGTGCGGGTCCCAGAGGTGAGGTCCCTTGCGATATGCCAACAATGTCTCAGATGAGACAACTCCTTTAAAGCAATGGTCCAGGAGGGGAAATACTATAGCACAAATAAAATTATGGATTTGCCATTTGAGAAAGATGGGCAATGACCCCTAGAAGAGTCACAAGGGTGGTCACTCAGATTTCCCAGAGAGAGATATAACTACAGTGTTCAATGTTGGTTATGAAACATAACAAGATGTCTTAAAGGGGTTATCCCATGATTAATGTAAAAAAATTAAATATCATATAGTACATGACAACCTCTTTCTACCAAAGCTAGAACCAGCCCTGTACCTTACATGGATCCAGAGATCTCCCCATTCATTGCTCTGCTAGATTTATATCAAGCTGACAGCTCAAGGGGAGTGTCTTTTCTGCTGCAGCTCAGGGGGCGTGTCCATGCTCTCCCTATAACAACTCAGGAGGCGTGTCTTTTTTGCTGCAGCTCAGGGGGCGTGTCCATGCTCCCCCCATCACAGCTCAGAAGGCAGTTGAAGGATGAAACTGAGCATGTGCGGCCTTCTCAGTGAGCAGGTCGAAGAAATAAGAAAAAGAGCAAACAGCAGGTGGCGCTGTACAGATACATTTTATTGAATAACTATGGCTATGCAAAAATTTTAATTACATGCAATTACAAAAGTATTCAGATCCAGGTGCTGGTTTGAAAACTGTAAAATATTTTTTGTGAGACAACCCCTTTAAGGGCTATTTACTAAGGATTTAATGCATGCATTGCCCCAGCGCTCGCTGCCCGCTCACGCACGCTCCTCATCTTGCTTACTCAAGTAAATATGTAGCTTTTAGCATCGACAAATGCACTTCACAACAGTAAATGGGTTTCAGACTTATTTCAACAAGCGCCCACGTCCCTCCTGTCTGCTTCACCGCAGGAATCTAGCGCTGGGCAGTCAATCGGATGTAAATTACTGTTTGCACCTGTCAGGGACTACCCGGCTTGCCAATTACAACAAACCAAACAAGACCGGCCAGGGATCAGAGGCAGCACCACAGGGATGAGGGCTTTATAGCCATAACTTGGCTGGAGCTGCAACAACACAGACAGGTCTGAATTACATTAACCGTGTAGTGAGGGTCATGAAGTGCCGAGTAACAGAGGAGAATGAATCTTACGATATTATAGTGGTGCCTTATTATGAAAGACACTGAAATAACACCTACTGGAAAACACGCATTAACGCACAAGGAAAAATACTATTTGTGTGATATTTTGCTGGATGCTCCTTTGACCACCTCTAATTGAAATGCAAAAAAAATTAAAAATATCAAGCACATTTTATTTTATATCATCCTGTAGCACAAAAAGCAACATTTCTGGGGTTTATTAGTAAGAGCAGTAGTTTGTGCTCCAGAGCTGTAGTTCCTTTTAGGAAATGCAATTACTGTCAATCTTTTTGAAGGCTGTAGGCAACTGTCTGTTGTCCCCAATCATGCCTTAAAGAGGAGCTGTCCCCTCTCCTGACATGTCTGTTTTAGTAACTACGGTACTTGCATCCTTGTGTAATGATTCTGGAGCATCTACTCTTATGACTCTGAAGTGCCATTCCTTTACTATTCCTGCTAGAAGTTATAAATGAATTGCCAGCAGTTTGCAATAAAGGTCTGTATGGGTGTTACCAGTTTGGAGGGTGTCCCTGCACAGTCTGACATTATCCAATCGGTGCTGCCAGTGTTCGACTATACAGGGACACACCCCCAACTAGTAACACCCAGTTGGACCTTCGTGGCAAACTGCTGGCAATTCCTTCATAACTTCCAACAGGAATAATAAAAGAATGGCACATCATAGAGTCCTAAGAATAGATGCTCCAGAATTGTTATAATATGGGGGATACAAGTAGTTACTAAAACAAACGTGTCAGGAGCGGTGTCCTGTTTAAAGGGTTTTCTAGCTTAGACATATTTGGATCTCACCTATCTCCAGAAAAGGGGGTCTCCCAACTTCCAACCTGCGAGTACTGGGAGTAGAAAGGGTGGTTGTGCAGGTCAGTTCTCTCCATTCACTTCCATGGGAGTGCGGTCCAGCAAGCAGAGCATACTTGCTGGACTGTTTTCGGAACTTCCATAGAAATGAATGGAAATGGCTGCCCGAGGATCTGTTCAAAAATGGATCTGACACTGATGTGAACAAAAGCCATATACATATACACTCATCTAAAGAATTATTAGGAACACCATACTAATACTTTTGCCTTCAGAACTGCCTTAATTCTACGTGGCATTGATTCAACAAGGTGCTGATAGCATTCTTTAGAAATGTTGGCCCATATTGATAGGATAGCATCTTGCAGTTGATGGAGATTTGAGGGATGCACATCCAGGGCATGAAGCTCCCGTTCCACCACATCCCAAAGATGCTCTATTGGGTTGAGATCTGGTGACTGTGGGGGCCATTTTAGTACAGTGAACTCATTGTCATGTTCAAGAAACCAATTTGAAATGATTCGAGCTTTGTGACATGGTGCATTATCCTGCTGGAAGTAGCCATCAGAGGATGGATACATGTTCTCATTCTGTTTACGCCAAATTCGGACTCTACCATTTGAATATCTCAACAGAAATCGAGACTCATCCGACCAGGCAGCATTTTTCCAGTCTTCAGCAGTCCAATTTTGGTGAGCTCGTGCAAATTGTAGCCTCTTTTTCCTATTTGTAGTGGAGATGAGTGGTACCCGGTGGGGTCTTCTGCTGTTGTAGCCCATCCGCCTCAAGGTTGTGCGTGTTGTGGCTTCACAAATGCTTTGCTGCATACCTCGGTTGTAATGAGTGGTTATTTCAGTCAACGTTGCTCTTCTATCAGCTTGAATCAGTCGGCCCATTCTCCTCTGACCTCTAGCATCCACAAGGCATTTTTGCCCACAGGACTGCCGCATACTGGATGTTTTTCCCTTTTCACACCATTCTTTGTAAACCCTAGAAATGGTTGTGCGTGAAAATCCCAGTAACTGAGCAGATTGTGAAATACTCAGACCGGCCCGTCTGGCACCAACAACCATGCCACGCTCAAAATTGCTTAAATCACCTTTCTTTCCCATTCTGACATTTAGTTTGGAGTTCAGGAGATTGTCTTGACCAGGACCACCCCCCCTAAATGTATTGAAGCAACTGCCATGTGATTGGTTGACTAGATAATTGCATTAATGAGAAATAGAACAGGTGTTCCTAATAATTCTTTAGGTGAGTATATATTATATATATATATATATATATATATGTATATATATATATATATATATATATATATATATATATATATATATATATATGAGGGATCCATATATAGGCACACATATGCTAGTATCTAAGCGAATATCTCTCTCATACATATTATATAGGTGTATATGTGCGGTATATTGCCATCTACTGTATTATCTCTGTAATATATGATTACTGTAAATTACGGGCAATAACAAAGTCTCTTTTTTTTTTTTTTTTTTTTTTAGCAATTCTTCAGCTGCCTTTCAGTCTTCTGGACATGAAATGAAATGAAATATCCCACTTCCAACCACTCGTTATATTTGTGAACGCTTTACGAGCTGAATGGGACAAAGAGAAGCCGCGGTCGGGCTCGCGCGTGCCATGTTATTTTAGTGAACCCTGCAGAGCGCCAGTCTACACATTTACAAAGCTGCACATGTCAAGCGAATGAAAGCCAGGCTGTCCATGTTCATTACTGGAAGCAGCACCCATCCGCTTTATTACTGCGCGTGTGAGAGTAAGCGGTGGCACAATTCCAGCAAGCGAGACGAGCGGGTGCAGGCATCTGTACGCCGCTATGTGTGTAATGGCACCAGGCTGCATACAGACACAGGGCTGCTCGCTGACGTCTATTCATGGAATTTATAGTAGAAGACACAATATAATAAAAATCCAGTTGGACGTATGAAATCTATACATTTACACATTTTTTTACACTAGTCCAGAGCCCATGGCAATAGGTCATTTAGGGGTCCAAAAAATTATATAAATAAAATTTAAAAAATTAGGTTTCTACTGCAGAATTTGGGTTGCACAACATCTAAATTCCACTAAAAAGTAAAGAACAGTAATAAACCTCATTCACAAACATCATAAGGCCAAGTTCACATCCAGCAGATACAAAGCAGACACTGCGCAACGGGGGGAAATAAGAATGCAATGTTCTTGGTGAGATCTGAACCAAACCCATTGCAATCCATTTGCTTATTTGCTTGCAGATTTTGGTACAGATTTTTAGGCTAGTATCATGTATACTTTACACTTTGTGCAAATTACACCATGAGCTAGTGAAATTTTGGGACCTTGATGCAATGTGACACCAAAATGAAAGGGGTCGTCCAGGACTGAAATACTGATATCTCATTGGTCGGGGCACCCCATCAATCAGTTGTTGGAAAGAGCTCAAAGTGCTCACGTTAGCGCTGCGGCCATTTTCTAGGCCTGTGATGTCGCTTGCATTGGTCATGGCCTATGTTTAGCTCAGTACTATTCAAGTCAATGGGATTGAGCTGCAATACCAAGTACATCCACTATACAACGCACGGCGCTGTGCTTGGCACACAACGAAGCACAGTGGTGGCCCCTTCCAACAGCTGATCGGCAGGAGGATCCTCACTAATCTCATACTGAGGACTTAGGGCTCATGCCCACGACCGTGTGTATTTTGTGGTATGCAAAACACGGATCCGCAAAAAATATAGATGACGTCCGTGTGCATTTTGTGGGAATGGAACAGCTGTCCCCTTATTGTACAGTCCTATCCTTGTCCGTAATGCGGACAATAAATCGAACAGGTTCTATATATTATTATTTTTTTTTGCAGAATTAATATTTGAATCCTGGAAAAGCCCTTTAAATTCTATGCTTGAAATACAAAGGGCACATATATCCTACTGAAATGAATAGTGGAAAAACTGCACAAAATAAGGGTCCATTCACACGTCCGTGTGTGTTTTGCGGATCCGCAAAACAAGGACACTGGCAATGTGCGTTCCACATTTTGCAGACCGCACATCGCCGGCACTATAATAGAATATGTTCTTTTTTCTTTTTTTCGAAAACGGAAATGCGGACCCGGAAGTGCGGATCCGCATTTCCGGATCCGGGCAGCACTTCGTGCAGCCCCATAGAAATGAATGGGTCTGCAATTCCGTTCCGCAAAATGCGGAACAGAATTGCGGACGTGTGAATGGACCCTAGTGACAGGTGCAGATCCACAGATCAGTATATACAACATTAAACCAATTATAGAATCTACACGTGAAACACACTAGACATAAAGAAAACATCCGTCTTACCAGATTTTTAAAAAGTGCAGTGAGTTCCTTGGTGAAGACAGAGAATTTCAAGAAGGCTGTTCCTAAATCTGGGTCATCTCTGCATACACAGCTAGTTCCAAATTTATCCAGTGCTTGGGTATACTGCTCTTCATTCTCTACGTGGGCTTTAAAGAGAAAGCAAAAAGTATTAACCAAGCAGTTCCTTATAGCGTAGTTATGAACAGTACAAAACATAACAAAAACTAGAAAAAATGGAGTTTACACCTTTTGGTACATACATTTCAATCAACAGAGCATGCCCAGAGCTCTATCTCCTTCATATATTCCTTAAAGTGGTTGTCCAGGATTTTGTTTTATAAGAAATGTATACTTACCCGTTCCTCAACTCTCCGTGGATGTCTTTACTGGACTTCCTGTCCATGTGGAGGTTGACAGATGGGGACTGGGCCTCGTGCCCCACTGCAGTGATGACTGGCCTCAACGATGACATGTCCCCAAGCAGAACTGCTGGATCACGTGTCGCTTGGAGACACATCACTGCTGTGGCCAATCATTGGCTGCAGCGGCGCACGTGACCCTGTCCATGTGGACAGATATGGACTGGAAGTCCAGTGAAGACCGCCTGGGAGACACAGAGCAAATGCGGAGTGGCAGGGAGCCGGTAAATACAGATTTCTTCACAGCCGGTATCGCTTGTTGGGACTTTAAAAAAAAATCCTGGACAACGCCTTTAAACACTGATGATTGAAATTGTTAAAGGGGTTCTCCACTTAGTGCAATCATTTTCTGTTAGAAGAGTGCCAAGCACATAAGATAATAAGATCAAAGGGTATTCTGGTGCTGGGACCCCCAACGATGAACTGTAATAGTTGGAGGAACCCAAGAGCAAGGTTCAATTCCCCTACAGCATCTCCACAGGGGAAATGAAGCATTACACAGGGCCCACTGTAATCCATAGGAACTCTGCACTATGCACAAACCTGCTGGGTCCTCCAGAACAAGAGGCACTCTCCACGCAGGCTTAGTGTATTGAACAGGGAATCTATTCTATTAACTCCCTAGTAGAGTATTTAAAGAGGTGTTTTCTAAGCCAGAGAAACCCTATAATTTACCTACACACATCCATAGACAAGATCTCAATAAATGTAGAATTATGAATGGGCAGCATGAGTGCCCAGCAGCCATATTATTGAATACACAGCATCGTCACATTTTTTTTGTGACTGTTGCGTCACAGTCGCATCATGGCGCTTTGCTACACCACTGAAATACATTATATGAAATGTCGCCATGTATCCGTACTCTTAAAGGGCATCTGTCAGCAGATTTGTACCTATGAAACTGGCTGACCTGTTACATGTGCGCTTGGCAGCTGAAGGCATCTGTGTTGGTCCCATGTTCATATGTGCCCACATTGCTGAGAAAAATGAAGTTTTAATATATGCAAATGAGCCTCTAGGAGCAACGGGGGCGTTACCATTACTCCTAGAGACTCTGCTATTTCTGCAACTGCCAAGTCCTCTGTACTTTGATTGACAGAGCTGAATGTGATTACATTTACACTGCCTGGTGCTGTCAAGGTGCAGAAGTCGCACCATAAATAGCTAAGCCTCTAGGTGTAATGGTAACGCCCCCGTTGCTCCTAGAGGCTCATTTGCATATATTAAAACTTCATTTTTCTCAGTAACGCGGACACATATGAACATGGGACCAAGACAGATGCCTTCAGCTGCCAAGCGCACATGTAACAGGTCAACCAGTGTCATAGGTACAGAACTGCTGACAGATGCTGGGAGGCAGCTTGCTGCAGAAGACACAGCAGGACACCTTCATTCTTATTATATGACAACCCAACCATTGCAACGTGGCGAATATTTAAATAAAAGGCAAAGACACAATGCACCAAGGGTAAACCAATAAAACTAAAAAGTCACCTAAAGGTCAGTGAACAGTATACTCTGTGACCTGTAGAAAGAAATTAGGTGGCATACGCCAAGACGTAACGACGAAAGACGGCATCTACACCAGACGTGCCGTAAAGTCTCTACATAACACTGACTGACAACCAGGCTCCTAAACCATAATTTGTACTTTATGGCAGAGACAGAAAATCACTTACAAGAATGAGTGGAAAAAAAAGCACCCGCTTCTTCAATCAAATCTGCTCCCAAGATCATAGAGGACTGAAATTACTGATTCTCCATCTCCCAGGAGGGAAACAGGAATACATTTCCATAGAGCACATTTTATTTTACAGGGAAGAGAAGAATAATCTTCAAAGTTATCAAGACCTCAACATTTTGAAGATTTTTTTTATTATAACAGGTAGGTACTAGGTAGACGCAGAGCAGGAGAAAAAGGGGCAATTGCAGACAGTCCGCCACCCCGGTCTATGGTGGTATTATTTAGGAACTACAGTATATAGAATTACTCTTTAAGCACTATATAGCAATATTATTTGTGTACGTTATGGCACAATTGTGTTCACTGTATGAAAATATTATGGAGACACTGTATGGTGGTGAAAAAGGGATGGAGCTATCCTCGAGACAGGTCATCAATATCTACTCAGGGGAGCATCCGACTCCTGGCACCCCTGACGATCAGCTGTTTGCAGGGGCTGGATGAGTGCCGCAGCGTCTTCATACCGTACCCAACGGTATAGTGCCTGTGCTTGGTATTGCAGCTCAATCACTTGAATGGGACTCAGCAGCAGAAGGGTCATTTAACCAATGCACGCAACGTTACTGACCAAGGAAGAGGATGCAGTTCTTCCCCAAGCACTGCTGCTACTTTCAACAGCTGATCGACGAGGGTGCCAGGAGTCAGACCTAGAGATGAGGGAATCAATTGATAAGAATTATGTTATTAAGCAGGATTCTGCACCTGCAATAGATGACGAACCCCCCACCCCCTCCTTCCCCCACCGTATCAATAACAGGACCAGACATTTTGCCTGGCCCTAACAATCTTGCGCCTGCGCTGCTGCTCCGAGTAGCAGTGCAAGCGTAGAGGTTCTGCTACCACTACTGGAGTGGCAGCTGCGCATATGTCCCTATATGTCCAGGAAGCAGTGCATGAATTGCCGCCGCTCCAGCAGTGGAGCCTCTGTGCTTGTGGCCGAGGTGGATGGTAGTCGGACCCGCAATGATCAGATATTGTTGACCTATCCTATGGACCGGTCATCAATATTTAAGCACTAAACAACCACTTTAATAAATACATTATGACAGTATTATTTAGACACAATATGTCATAGGTGTGGTATCCTTTCTTCTAAAAGAACACAGCATGATCAGACCCTTGGCCAGGAATCAGCAACCTCCGGCGCTCTAGCTGTTCCAAAACGACAACTTCCCCCACCGATCAGTTGCTTGAGAAGGCACAGGCGCTTGCAGTAGCACCGCAGCGTTCTCGCAGCTTTCCCTAGGCCATGTGATGTCATGTTCATGGGTCACATGGCTTAGGAGCAGCTAAGCCCCATTGAAGTGAATGGTGCTGAGCTGCAATACCAAGCACAGCCGCTATACATGGCGCTGTGCTTGGTAAACTGAAAGAAGGCCGCGGTGCTTCTGCAAGCTCCGGTGTTCTTGGAAATGGACCCCACCAATCAGATACGGATGACCTATCCAGAGGATAAGTGATCAGTACAAAATTCCCAGAAAACCCCTTTAAGGTTTCTGACCCTTATCCAAGGTAGACACATTGGCGGTCATTTATGATGCTGAAATACCGCCTATATTAGGCGTATTTCAGGTGCAGATTGTGGTGCAACAGTTAGTTGCGCCTCAATCTGGGACTTTTCCCCGCTAACTTCAGGTCTTTAAAAAAAAAGTGGGCGTGGCATGTGCTGGGAAAGGGAGGTGACGGCAGGCCTGTCTCATTTACCGCGTTTCAGATGTAGAAAAAGGTCTAAATGTACGACAGCCTGGAAGCTAGTTTACATTTAGAAGCGGCTGGGGATCCGACAAAGTTATGAGGAGGCCGGCGCATCTTCATAACTCCAGCGGATCCACCGCCAGCGCAGGGGTTTAAGACTGAAGTCTATAACGCCGGTCTTAACAAATGACCCCCATTATCTTGCTAAGTTTGGCATGGTTTATAACCTAGATCACGTGTCTACTCATTTTGATCAATTGTATATAAAACATACAGTGACACGTAAAAATAGAGACGACGACAGGTATTTTTATGATTAAACAAAAGAGGGTGTCACTATCTCACCCCGGCCACAGTGATATAATTATCAATTGTAGAATTGAATCAATAATGATAAAGTACCGGAAGAGCTCAATTGTACTCTGTAAGGGCAGACGGATCTGCACCAAGTGTCACAAGTAATTGATTTTTGAATGGGATTTAGTCCAGATGTTAATTGGAGATGGTCTTTACGTCTTGGTTATTTCAGGCTGCCCTGTTCCTGCCCCCTGGGTGGTTTGTAGCTGACAAAATGCTGAAAAGTGTCCACAGATGATAAATGCTATTCAGAGGATTCTGCCAAATACCTAATGCCAGTGCAGCCAGGAAACAGATTAGACGGGATGGATTTTTCCGTCTGATTCCATCTTTCATCCAAAAAAAAATAAAAAATAAATCGGACATCCTAATTGTCAGCCAAATGAGCAGCAGAGGGCCAGCTTACTTTTAAAAGGGAATGTGTCATCAGAAAAGACCTATTGTATGAATCACGTTTTTATGTTGAACATTTTTAGATTCCTGATTATTTTTAAATTTTACATGTCACTATATATATATATATATATATATATATATATATATATATATATATATATATATATATATATATATATATATATATATATATATATCCATAGAAAAGGTCAGGCAGCACTCCTTAATATGCAGCTGTAGCTGTGTAGGTGCCCGCGGCAGTCCCCCAATGCAGGACAGGATAAACACAGAAAATCCGCAGCACTCCTTGAAGTAAAAAAAATGTGCAATTTATTCACACATGTCAGAAAAGACAACGTTTCGGTTCTCTCACAGAACCTTTCTCAAGTCAAGTGACTTAACTTGAGAGAGGTTCTGTGAGAGAACCGAAACGTTGTCTTTTCTGACGTGTGAATAAATTGCACATTTTTTTACTTCAAGGAGTGCTGCGGATTTTCTGTGTTATATATATATATATATATATATAATTTATTTATTCTTTTCTTCATTGTAAAATCCTTTTTTTTTTTTCACTCTGGTCACTAAGTCTAATAATGTGGTGAGACCTCCTATTCTGTATGGTACACTTTTCATCAGTCATCTCATTATCATCAGGGGTAAGATTACAACTAAATCATCTGTATATAGATAGCAGAGGGTCCACCATTTACAATAAAAGTCCCGGTTTACCTACTTGCCCTCCCTGCACAATGAATCTGCACAGGGCAGGCAAGAATATCTACATTACTCTCCCAAAAACATCAAGGAATATCTCCTGGCTATTGTGTCTATGGACCATGTGGCAGCTGTAAAGCATATCTCTACATGCTGTTTAGGCTGGGTTCACATCACGTTTCTGCCATCCGTTTAACATATACGTTGGGGGGTGGGAAAGGATACAAAAGTGTAGCACACCGCGCTTTTCCATCCTGAAGTGTCCAGTAAAAAAAAACTGTATACAATAAAAGGTGTTATCCAACCCCTATGATGATCCCCCCCAATGCCCAGGCCCCATATATAGGTTATACTTACCCCACTCCCCGACACCCGCCCGCTGCATCTGTCCATCGCGTGGGGTTTGGGGGGGGGGGGGGGCCCAACAGCAGGCCTCGATAGGTACGAACCTACCTAGCGACAATATATATACCTGAAGGTGTCATCATAGGAAACTTTTCCTTAGGCCAGTTCCACAAGAGCATATTACAGACGTGTGTCTGGATCCGACTGCACATTTACAGACCCAAACTCACAGCAGCATAGGGATCTTTGACATGGTAAGTTCGGGTCTGTTACTCCTTGGTTGGGCTGAGACACACGTCTGTAATATAGATGCACAAATGGGTCCATGATACAGACATGTGAATCTAGTCTGAAAGGGGTTGTTCATCCCTTGGGACCTTTTCTACAGACCCCCACCGTGGTAATCATACTTATCTGATCCCAGCCACTAGGTTCCGGCTCCATCATTGCCCTGCGGGCTCTGCAGGTCCTGGTTCAGGTCATCTGGTTTGACACACTTATGTGACCACTGCAGTCAATGACTGGCCTCAGAAGGGATGACTGGCTTTAAGGGAAAGCAATCAATAGAAAAAGCTAATTTTAATTTAATTTTGAACACCTCACATAAGCCTCAAAGGAGGTCCGTCACCTCCAGAATCAGTAAGCAAAAAAACATGTAAGTTGGTGCCAGGAAACATAACTATATCTATCTTGCAAAAACCCGTTCCTTTAATCCTGGGAACAGCTTCTTGTTATTCTTATGCAAATAAGATTTTCGGTGCATTATGGATGGGGCCGCTCAGTTCGCTGCACCTGGCATCTCCTGTCATCGGTCTGAAATCTCAAAGACTGCCAAACATAAAAGGGGATGACGGTGCTGGATGGTGTTATAGCAGAGCCATGGTGCACCCCACAGAGTGGCTCCACCCATAGTGCACCACACAGAGTGGCCCCACCCATAGTGCACCACACAGAGTGGCCCCACCCATAGTGCACCACACAGAGTGGCCCCATCCATAGTGCACCACACAGAGTGGCTCCACCCATAGTGCACCACACAGAGTGGCCCCACCCATAGTGCACCACACAGAGTGGCCCCACCCATAGTGCACCACACAGAGTGGCCCCACCCATAGTGCACCACACAGAGTGGCCCCACCCATAGTGCACCACACAGAATGGCCCCACCCATAGTGCACCACACAGAATGGCCCCACCCATAGTGCACCACACAGAGTGGCCCCACCCATAGTGCACCACACAAATGGCTCCACCCATAGTGCACCACACAGAGTGGCCCCACCCATAGTGCACCACACAAATGGCTCCACCCATAGTGCACCACACAGAATGGCTCCACCCATAGTGCACCACACAGAATGGCTCCACCCATAGTGCACCACACAGAATGGCCCCACCCATAGTGCACCACACAGAGTGGCCCCACCCATAGTGCACCACACAGAGTGGCCCCACCCATAGTGCACCACACAGAGTGGCCCCACCCATAGTGCACCACACAGAGTGGCCCCACCCATAGTGCACCACACAGAGTGGCCCCACCCATAGTGCACCACACAGAGTGGCCCCACCCATAGTGCACCACACAGAGTGGCCCCACCCATAGTGCACCACACAGAGTGGCCCCACCCATAGTGCACCACACAGAGTGGCCCCACCCATAGTGCACCACACAGAGTGGCCCCACCCATAGTGCACCACACAGAGTGGCCCCACCCATAGTGCACCAAAAACCTTATTGGCATAAAAAGAAGCATTTCTCAGAATTAGAGGATCAGATTTTTGCAAGATAGGTATGGTTATGTTATGTATATCTTGGCTACATGGCAGAATGCTTATGCTAAAACTGATTTTGGAGGCGACAGGCTTCCCTTAAATGAAGTGTCCCAGACAAAAAATGGGTCTGCTATTTTCCCCCTAAAACAGCACCACTCATGTCCCTGGGCTGTGTCTGGTATTAGCTCAACCCCATTCACTTGAATATGGATCAGATGCAATATCATACACAGCCCATGGACAAAGGTGATGCTGTTTCTGGAGAAAAGAAAAATAAATAAAAAATAAAATAATAATAATAATAATAATAATAATAATAATAAATATTATTTTTTTTCCTGGTAAACTGTGCAACCGTGCCAATAAAAAAAAACTGGAAAATGCCTCACCCTTCTGTGAACCCTCCTAGCCATTTAATGTAAGTACGTTACAGTACAGTGCGGTTGTACAATTTAATCTGTCTCCGGTAAGACATTCTAAGGATGCCCTTAAATCAGGCCTGTCATAGTGACAGCTTCCCTTTAATATTTAAAGAAAGTGGCGTAATGGCGGTATAGAGCACACATCTTAAATCATCCATGCTAAATATGACTAATTTATGCAAGCGCATTACTCACGCTGCTAGTGCTGACATATCACTGACACATGTACCCGCTTGCATCAATGAACAGAATTTTAAAGGTAGTAATATAGTTAATGTGAGTAAGGAGCAAAACTCGAATTCTCTAGGGTCGTCTTTGACCAGTTAGTGAACCCAAAGTAGAAGGTACACAGTAGAAATAACAAAAGTAAAACTCTAACAAAACAAAAAGTGATATAAATGCTAAAAACAGAAATAGTCAATTTTCCCCGACACCCAGCCAATAGTTGGCCACGTCCCTTTGAGTAATTGACCACAAGTAAACTTTTGTAAAAAAAAAAAAAATTCAGTTAGCGGGTTGAACTCGACTGCCTTTGACTTTTCACGGCTCTAGCTGAACTGGAATCAGGCGATGGATGGTGCGTTTGCCAGATCTGTCCACCTCCACTTTAGCTTGGTTTTATATCGGCATCTAAAATAATGCAAAAACACCATAATTCCACTAAATGTATTTCACCAAATATACCCGGTTCTCTGAGGTGTTGAAGAGATCAGCCCGGGAAGAAAATACCCATGCTGACCTCCTATACATCAATGTAACTGACCTTACTGTAGAACTGCTTCTCCTCGTCTCTCTGCCATCTATACTTACCGTCAATGGTGAGCACTGACTACCCGCTCTCCGGGTTCTCCCTGGCGGCTCGTTAGTGAGCGCACAGGGCATACGCAGCACACATACGCTGTCACCCCTCACCACTGACGGTGTAGATGGAGGGGAGACAGGGTCAAGTGGCTTTATAGTATATAAGGTCAGTTATATTGATGCATAGGAGAGAAGCAGTGAGGGCCCTGCATGTAACAGTGAGCCTGGAGCGTCTGCACTGTACCGAATACTGAGAGTGGGGTAGGGGGGAACTTCCAAGTACAAAATCACCAAAAGTATATTGTAAAAATATTCTTAAATTCTCTATACATTTTTGGAAATTCCAGGCAACCCCTTTAAAGATGACCTGTCACCACTCCGGTCTTTTTTAGCAACTATTTGCAATCCCCGCAGCAGTCAACGACCAAACGCTTTTGCAGCACAATGGTGCAGCCATTGGCTTCTGCGTGTGCACATAGCTTGTTACAATCAGCCAGAACGTCAGCCATAGTTACTAAAACTCAGGAGAGGGAACGGGTCCTTTTTTAATTCAAAAGTTCAAAGCAACTCCACCCACCACTTACTGCATACTATTTATACATGGATCTCAATGATGTGGTAAACTACAGAGCTCCCCCTACTGGTGACCAAAGGCAGCCATGAGGCTAACTTTGTACTTTACGTCTATGGAGTGGATTTGGAGATCTGTATCAGAAAAACTCAAGTCGGCGTAGTAAAAAGATATATTAAGAAATGAATCAGAATCTAACGTTGGACCTAAAGAAGACAAACACAAAGGATGTGCCATTAGTGCAATGGTTTTGTGCTGAACCCCATCCACAAGGAAAGGAGAATCTCATAGTGTAATATGCAATAAATCCCGAATATGGTGCACCATGCCGAGCTAATGCAGCCCACTCCCGGCCACGACACTCATAATTGTGTCACCGGCAGCACTTTTACCAATTAGGATGAATCACCGTCTGCGTTTTAATAAGCCTAATAAAGGAAATATCCGCTATTGTTTTAAGCGCTGGCGCTTGCTGTGGCAGGGCCCAGTGGTTCAGTATGTTAATATGCGCGGGGCGCAGAGCTGATAGCGTTCAGTAATAGCAGGCAAGCGGGAAAGAAGGCATTTTAATGAGGCAATTACCCAAGGCAGCTGACGATGCTTGGCACGAGGGCACACAACGAAAAGCGACTAAGTGCTGGCAGTAAAATGAGCGAATGTCAACGCTACGAAATGACGCGCTGATCCTGTCTGGAGGGGGCACCTGTGAGATGTACGGTATAATGGTAGAAGACATCATGGAGCTGAAGCGTGTTCATTAGAGTTAAATGAACGGTATTGAAAGGGGTTGGGAGAGGAGAGGAGTGGGCACAGGGATGCCTGCAGCCGCAGATAATGACAGATTGGGAGTCAGCCGTCTAGACAGCAAGGGGGAGAACCCTGTGTCTCCTATCTACGAGGATGTCTAATACAGTGAAATATAGAGCGGAATGTAATGGCCAAGTGCTAACGGATACCAGGAACAGGGCTGCCCCCAAGCATCCAGGTGCCAACTTTAATGTTTTCCAGGCGTTCTGAAGGAAGAATGGAGTCAAGATGGACTATAAATACAAAAAAATACAATGAATACATAACAGGGGGAAAAACACACACATAACTGGTCCTGCTGCAAGCACCAGCCTATTGTAGCTGCATTACAGCCCATAATAAATACATAGAGGAATTAGCACAAAGGCAATAGGCGAGGATGCCATGTGCGGTCTGCGGCACGCCGTTCTCTACAGATAAACCACATACAAGAGGAACCCGACAACAAGGGTGATAGCATATCAGCGCCAGCCAGAAGTGCCCGATGAGTGGCGAAATTCACTCGCTTCTTCTATAATGTATGTGGCCGGGAGCACAGGGGGTGCATATATATTTTTAACTAACTTTTTTTTCCCCACTGACATTACATACAATCTATACTTAAAGGGGGCATTCACACGACCGACCGTATCCGCTATCAGCACGTCCCATGCTTGGTAAGAAAAGCCTTTACTTGTCTGCAAAACAGACAAGAATAAGACATGTTCTATTTTTTTTATGTTCTATTACTGCATCCTTTGCGGCCCCAATGAAATGAACGAGTCTGCATCAGATCCGCAAAAAGATGCAGATCGAATGTAGCCTTAAAATACGGTCATGTGAATGCACACTTATGCCAAAAAATGTGGATCGGATGCGGACCCATTCATTCCCATGGGGGGGGGGGGGGGGGGTCGCAAAATATGTGGGAAGCACATCATGTGATGTCAGTTCCGCATCCCTGCAAAGAAAATAGAAGGGCGGGGCGTGCTGATCCGCAAAATGCGTAACCCACACGGCTGGTATCAGTGTTTTGTGGATCCGAAATTTGCAAGAGAGAGGAAGGGTTGGCAAGAAGTGGGAGGAATGGCCTTCGATGTACAGTAAGAGGAGGAGTTATTGGACATATTGGGGGACATTTATGAAGACCGTCAATTTAGACGCCGGTCGTCGTCCCTCATGAGCTGGCGGTTCATCCGCTGGCCTCTACATAACTTAGGCGAACGTTACACTTGTCTAAATTTAGACCATTTTTTATGCCTAAAACAGGCATAGAAAATGATAAATGAGACAGGCCCGCCCTTTTCCACGCCTAAACCATGCCCCGTTTTTTTAGAACTTGTGTGAGCGACGGAAAAATGAAAAAGTCCCAGATTGCGGCACAAATAAACTTTGCACCGCAATCTGCAACAGATATACGCCAAAAAGTGGCGTATATCTGTTCGTAAATGAACCCCGTAGTCTTATTTTGCCTAGACTATAAGGGTATGGTTACGTAGAGGATTTTTCCATCAGACCCTTGGATTTCTCTCCGAATTCACATTGGCACATGTTTTGAATCCGCTCAGAGATTTATTCCCATTCAATTTAACCCCGCGTGGCTACTGGCCGTGGTTTCCGAGTGGAAACTGAACCAAGAATGGACATGTCAATAGCGTGGGGGGTTTTGTTTCTGTGTCCTTCTTTGGATTCAAATCAGTGCGCGATAAAAATGTGCGCTGCATGAACGCTGGCACGGTTTTCCATTAAAATTAAACTGGTGGAACTAGGAAAAAACTAGGAAATCTGTTCGATAGACTGCTGGGACCTCAACAATCAGTGGTATACTGTGAGGGCACTCAATTTCTTTACAGCTCCACCACAGGAGAAATGAAGACTTACACACTTTCCACTGCAATAGACAGTCCATGTAAGCAATTGAAATTGTGACCAGTCAGGGTCCATTGGCAGCCTCCATTCACTTACACTGGGGATAGACAAAGGGAAGTAGCGCTTGCGCAGCAAGTAGTCAATGTAAGGGAAAGCAGGTTGCCGCTCTGCATTTCCACTATTCCCTCAGCTTGATCGACTGTCCCTGTAAGCTTGAACCTGCATTACAGATAACACCATTGGCGCATGCGCAGTACATCAGCCTCTACTTGCCTAGCAGTGCATGTGCCAAAGGCATAATCCTCCACCCAGAAGAGGAGATTTTTGGCTTTGTTTGGGTCACCTCCGCTGCTCAGGAAGCAGAGGCTGATGTACTGCGCGTGCGCCAATAGGGTTATATACGGTGCAGGCGGCAGATTACAGATCCAGGTGAAATGCCTGACCCTATAAATGAAAGGGAGGAGGAGTGACAATAAGTGCAGAGTGGAGGAGCTGTGGTGCTCCAAGGGGCTTGGGGCAGCCCCTCAATAAGCCAAACACGCAATTTACAAATGAAAAAAAATATAAAATTTGCTCAGGAATGGCGCAACAGATCTACATAAGTGAGGGATCATTTTACACCAGCAGCATCAATTCCACCAGACAGAACGCCGGATTTAATGGGTTTGATTCTGCTGACAGATGCTCTTCAAGAATGCCAGGCTGTGTAGGATAATATATTACTAAATGCCACATTTACAACCCCTTCTTCACAATTACAAAGGCAATTTGTGACAATAAAGGCTTAGAAATAACATTGGTATGAAAGCCATTTTTCCCAATGCAATTACTCAAGAAAACTGATAAATCTCCCCGACGGAGCTGAATGATATTCGTGCAATGAAACCACTAGGATCCCAAAGGATATTTTAAAAAGAAGCAAAAAATAAATCGATAGGACTGTAGATCATAGAGTATAGTAAATGTCGAGGCAGAACTAATCATTACATAAACAGGACATCTACTAAAAAGCTATGTAGTCAATCACGTAATGGCATTGATATAATGCAGGTGGACATATATACGTAAGGATTTGGCGTTTGTTATGCATTACTGTAGCCATACTGGTATTAAATCAGGGTCAGAAATCCCAGGAGCCAATGCCCAGAGATAGTCAGGCTTGCAGAAAATGATGGAAATATCCACTATGTGACAAAGGGAGGCTCCAAGAGCGCCAGCCCCTTCAAGACCATACAAACGGAGAGGACCCCATTCAGTACGGAGTTACATTCCCTCTCCTACTGCATGGGCAGCGCCGTAATCTTGTGTCGACAGCTCCCATGGAGTCCTATGTGTCTCCATGGTAACAAAAGTCTGATCCTCCAGCCATTTTGAAGATGTCCCCTACCTTTTGCTAACCTACCAGAAAATTAGTAAGATTTGGGTGACAGATGGAAGGGAGTACGTCTGCAGGATCAGACTACACAGTGTTTGTTGTCTGTTACCATGGAGACATATAGAACTGCATAGGAGCTGTATAAACTAAACAATGAGAGATTTTTCATTAAGAAATTTTGCTTTGCTTCCGTTTCACATTTTAGTCCTATGTTTAACTTATATGTTTAACGTATAGGTCATGTGTATACGTTAAACGTGGGACAAAAAAAATAAACCTATCAATTCTGGAGCTCCGTTTCTCACATCTCTGCATTGCTCCTTTATTATTCCTCCTAGACACTTATGAATAAATCACCAAATCAATGGTTATATAAAATACACACAATGCTGTGTGCTTTCTATCGTATAGTACCAGGGCAACGTAATCTGTTATCACCCATGCAGCTGCAGAGTGTTGTCACCCAGCTTTTCCGGAACCCTGAGCAGCAAGGTGGTCTAGATAAATGAAGGGATTTATCACTACACAGATCCTAAATATTCATATCAGGACAACCATGAGTACATACTCTATGTGTAGTTTGGTCTCCAGCATACCTCCACACATTACACAGCTTTTCAAAGCTGCTAAAGGGTAAATCTGCACAATTAGGCGGTGAAGGGAGGAATTATCACTGCAAAACTAGACAGATTAGAAAAGCAGCTATATGTGTTATGGCTGGTCCTACCTACAGTTGCAAGAAAAAGTATGTGAACCCTTTGGAATGATATGGATTTCTGCACAAATAGATCATAAAACGTGATCTGATCTTTATCTAAGTCACAACAATAGACAATCACAGTCTGCTTAAAGGGGTTCTGCACTTTGTTTAAACTGATGATCTATCCTCTGGGTAGATCATCAGCATCTGATCGGGGGGGAACCCCCGCGATCAGCTGTTTGAGAAGGCAGCGGCGCTCCAGTGACGTCACGACTAGTATCATTGGCCTGGGCGCGGCTAAGCTCAGTTCCCTTGAATGGAGCTTAGCCCCACCCAGGCTAGTTGATACACTCGGCCAGCAGTAAACAGTGAGAAGGCCGCGGCGCTGCTGGAGCGCCGCTGCCTTCTCAAACAGCTGATCGGCGGGGGATCCGGGTGTCGGACTCCCGCCAATCAAAAGCTGATGATCTATCCAGAGGATAGATCATCCGTTTAAACAAAGTGCAGAACCCCTTTAAACTAATAACACACAAAGAATTAAATGTTAACATGTATTTATTGAACACACCATGTAAACATTCACAGTGCAGGTGGAAAAAGTATGTGAACCTTTGGATATAATAACTGGTTGAACCTCCTTTGGCAGCAATAACTTCCACCAAACGTTTCCTGTAGTTGCAGATCAGACAGGCACAACGGTCAGGAGTAATTCTTGACCATTTCCTCTTTACAGAACTGTTTCAGTTCAGCAATATTCTTGGGATGTCTGGTGTGAATCGCTTTCTTGAGGTCATGCCACAGCATTTTGATCGGGTTGTGGTCAGGACTCTGACTGGGCCACTCCAGAAGGTGTATTTTCTTCTGTTTAAGCCATTCTGTTGTGGATTTACTTCTATGCTTTGGGTCGTTGTCCTGTTGCAACACCCATCTTCTGTTGAGCTTAAGCTGGTGGACAGATGGCCTTAAGTTCTCCTGCAAAATGTCTTGATAAACTTGGGAATTTATTTTTCCTTCGATGATAGCAATCCGTCCAGGCCCTGACGCAGCAAAGCAGCCCCAAACCATGATGCCCCCACCACCATACTTCACAGTTGGGATGAGGTTTTGATGTTGGTGTGCTGTGCCTCTTTTTCTCCACACATAGTGTTGTGTGTTTCTTCCAAACAACTCAACTTTGGTTTCATCTGTCCACAGAATATTTTGCCAGTACTGCTGTGGAACATCCAGGTGCTCTTGTGCAAACTGTAAACGTGCAGCAATGTTTTTTTGGACCGCAGTGGCTTCCTCTGTGGTATTCTCCCATGAAATCCATTCTTGTTTAGTGTTTTACATATCGTAGATTCGCTAACAGGGATGTTAGCATATGCCGGAGACTTTTGTAAGTCTCTAGCTGACACTCTAGGATTCTTCTTCACCTCATTGAGCAGTCTGCGCTGTGCTCTTGCAGTCATCTTTACAGGACGACCACTCCTAGGGAGAGTAGCAGCAGTGCTGAACTTTCTCCATTTATAGACAATTTGTCTTACCGTGGACTAATGAACAGCAAGGCTTTTGGAGATACTTTTACAACCCTTTACAGCTTTATACAAGTCAACAATTCTTAATCGTAGGTCTTCTGAGAGTTCTTTTGTGCTAGGCATCATTCACATCAGGCAATGCTTCTTGTGAAAAGCAAACCCAGAACTGGTGTGTGTTTTTTATAGGGCAGGGCAGCTGTAACCAACACCTCCAATCTCATCTCATTTATTGGACTCCAGTTGTCTGACACCTCACTCCAATTAGCTCTTGGAGATGTCATTAGTCTAGGGGTTCACATACTTTTTCCACCTGCACTGTGAATGTTTACATGGTGTGTTCAATAAAAACAAGGTAACATTTAATTCTGTGTGTTAAATGTTACCATGTTTTTAGTGGCAATCGGGGTGTGGTGTGTCTCTGCACAGTCTGCCACTATCCAATCAGTGCTGCCAGTGTCAGACTGCACAGGGACATACCCCTAGCCTGTAACTCCCATTTGTACCTTTATCCATACATTTCTAGCAGGAATTAGAGAAGAATGGCACATCACAGAGTCATAAGAATGGATGTTCCAGAATTGTTATTACAAGGGGAATGCAAGTAGCTACTAAAACAGACATGTCAGGAGAGGTGACAGGTCCTCTATTCCAGTTGTTTGAAGTTATCCCCTATGCACAAGATAGGGGATAACTATAAGATCCTTGGGGGTCCTATGGCTGGGACCGCCACCAATCACGAGAATGAGGACCCCGTTACCCCCTGCAGCCCTCCTGAAATGCTGACAGCGCTCGGCTATGTCCAGAATTCCCATAGAAATGAATGGAAAGACCACGCACTTGTGCGACCGGCCACTCTGTTCATTTCAGGGGGGCTGCAGGGGGTACAGGGTCCCCCATTTTCAAGATTAGTAGGACCCCCACCAAGCTAATAGTTATCCCCTATCTTGTGGATAGGATTAGGAACAGGAATACCCCTTTAAAGGGGTTGTCTCACGAAAGACAACGGGGGCGTATCGCTAGGATATGCCCCTATTGTCTTATAGCGGTGGGACCCGCACTTATATTGAGAACGAAGCCCCGAAAGTGAAGGAGGGTGCACTGCGCATGCACAGCCGCCCTCCATTAATTTTCTATGGGGCTGGCGAAAATAGCAGAGCGCTGGCTCAGCTATTTCCATTGAGCCCATAGAAGTGAATGGAAGCGGTGGCCGGTCATGCGAGGTGCTCTCCCATTCACTTCTATGAGGAGCATGCTTGGTAGTGGCTGGACCGGAGTCCTCCAGCCACTACCTTGCAGGGCTCCGTTCTCGATATAGGTGCGGTTCCCAGTAGTGGGACCTGCACCTATAAGACAATGGGGGCATATGCTAGCGATATACCCAGATTGTTTATGATGAGACAACCCCTTTAAGCTCGACTTTGGCATGTGGAACGAAACTAGAGTTTCTAGAGGAGCTCATGCACCTTACTTGGGTTGGACTGGAAGAAGTCAGCTACCAATGCAATAGTCACCCATGTAGCTTCAATCTTACTGAAATGATAACATGAAGAAGCAGTTCCACAGGTTCAGCTGCTGAAGATTCCTAAGTGAAATGCAATATAAGCGAGTTCAGCCATGAATCTAGAAAATGTGCAAACATCACGTAAGTGTATCCGATACTCCATAAATCCTCCGCCACTGGTAGTTTCCACATAATGGCTGATGGATAACACCACAGCAATCACCGCTCAGCATTACAGAGGGCAAATGGCTCGTCCGCCCCGGATCAAAGGCTGCACACAAGTGGCAGCACTCCAGTAAATCCCGGCTCTGCGCTAATGGATCCCGCCGCTAACAAGCTGTCAGATTATTTTTAAAAGCGACTTTTGCTAACGCCACAGGTTACAGTCGCCGATCCTCCATGTGACCCATGCGTGTATTATTGATCCCTGGTACCTGCAGATAACAGATGTGCTAGTTTAACCCTTTGGCTTGGCAAGGACTAAAGGTACCTTTACACGAGTGACTGAACGGCGAACGTGTCAATTCCTGGTGTAGTGAACGTTTCAAAACGCGCCGATTATCGTTCACAAATTCATAATTCCGGTCACATATTTCATCATTTGTAAAGGGGACAGTTGCATTTACACAAAGTGATTACTTGAGTGGCTTCCTTAAAGGGGTTATCCGAAACCAACAAATGCTCCCCCTCACACTTATTCTACTTACCTGGCTCCCCGCGGCGCTCCTGGTGTCCCCCCCCCCCCCCCCAACACCAGATATTTTCATCCGCAAACGGGGAGAAGCAGCTGCGGTGGTGCGGAGACCAGGAGCAGCGCAGGGAGGCAGGTAAGTAGAATCAGTGTGAGGGGCCCGGGTGTATGGGGGAGCATTTGTTAGTGTCGGACACACCCACAGTGTAAATGTCTGTAATCGTGCATGCAGTAAACGATTCCTGTACACGTATGAAATAGTTAACATCCAAAGATGATTTCTGTGCCCACACAAGCGATCGAACCAATGAGAAATCGACAGTTTGTCGGTTGTCACTCTATTGTTCATTGCTTTTACGCTGCTCGATAATCTTGCAGTTTCGCTTGATTTAACGATAATTTACACGATAATCGCCAAAGTGACAGGCACCATTAATGCAGGTTGTTCGAAAGGAATTGCCAGATCAGAAGCTATTGAAATACTTCTTGTTATCTGCGAAAATCAGTGATACAGCTCCCCTCAAGTGAGGAAGTGAGGCTTAAAGGGGTTGTCCATTTTAGAGAAACCATTTTCACGTTAGAGACTTAGGAGTTAATAGAGGGGAGTCCTCGGTTCAGGATCTTTGTCTCTTGCCCAGAGTGGGGAGCGGTGACAACGCCAGTCTCCCTCTCCAGAGAATCTTTCCTGTACTGCATTGTACAGGCAGCCAATTGATGCTTAATTTCTCCTGAGGAGGCGCTGCAGGGAAATTGCCCACTTACAGTCTTCCATCACAGCTGTTCTGTTAGGGCCCGTATTGTAATGAGATGGCAGACCTTTGGGACCTCCACCAACCCTGAGAATAAGGGCTCACGGACAAGAATAGGATTCGTTCTATTTGCGGAAAGGTTGACATCTGCGTGCTGTCCGCATTATTGCGACCTTATAGGAATGAATGGGTCCGTGTGCGATCTTCAAAAAAAAAAAAAAAGTGGATCGGATGTGGATCCAATATATGGTCGGGTGCATGAGCCCTAAAGGGTTCAGGGAGAGCTCTGGTTTAGGTGTTCCATCCCCTGGTGCGAATGGGGCCATGAGCGCTGCTGTGAAGGAAAAAACAGGGAAGTAAATCTAGCACTAAACTAATGACCCCTTCATTCTCAGAATCAGTCTGGGTCTTTGGGAAGGTGACACCAGCAATAATCATAAAAATGATGAAATATTCTAGCAATAAATCTATGGACACACAGACAGAGAAATGGTTAACTTCAATTTAAGGACCAAATTTGGATCGGTGCATACAATATTTTATGAAATTAACACTAAATGCTCGACCTACAGAACCCCTTTAATAAACCGTGTGTGCTCTGCTTAATACAGTGCTAAGCCTATGAGAAAGGACAAGAAGAGAGTACAGCTAAAAAAACAAGCAAATAGATCACTTTCGTTCAGACGCATACATTGTGCATGCATAGCCCGACCCCATGTGCATGAGGATTAGGCATTTGGTATGCAAATGAACTGATACATATGCAAATTGTCCCTAGAGATGAAGTGGAGTAAAATAAAGAGAGGGTGAATGGCTGCGAGCGGGCAGGCGGAGCAGTTCTGTGCAGAATTTCTCCAAATTCCAAAGGAGTTAAAGAGGGCACTTCTATAATAAAAGCTGGAAGACACTTCCCACTGCCGTTATAGAGTAGGGTTGTCAGGATACCAAAATTTGGATTCGATTTCGATACCATAAAAAAAGTATTGCGATACTGGATACCATTCGATAACACGCGAAAGAAAAATAAAAAACACCAAAAAAAGCTGTGTGCATTCCGCATTTTATGGAGTGTCCTATTTTTTGGGGGGACAAGGTTCCAAAAAAAATGGCGAAACATGTGTAATTTTTTCTGTTACGGCGCTCATCGCATAGGAGATATTTTCTTATATTCTAAATTTTTTTGGGTATTTTATTTTTGTTGTTTTGGTTTCATCACTAGATTAGTCATCAAATAATTGACAAATTAATCTACATACACCATGCTATTGGGTATCATCACATAGATAATTGTCATCTTAATTTGGCGTTATATGTTGTGCGCGTAATGTATTTGCATTATGCACACATATATCACATGGGTGTTTTTTCTAAAATATGATTGCCCTCTAAGCAGGATAGATCATATTGGTCTATTCTCGTTTTATTATGCTCTTCTCCCCTCCCTTGTCTTTCTCTTCCCGCCTCGTTGTCTCTTCTTTTTTTGCTCCCTGGGTGCTGCATTTATACATCTGAATTTGCATTCAAAACTTGCTCAATTGTGGTGTTATATATGTATGGGATGGCGTTTTATACCCCAATTGTATCATCACCCACATGCTTTGCTGTCTGTTGTACAAATATGCATATGAGTTTTTTTGTACTATGTATTTTTGAGCCATAGTGGTTTGGTGTAATATACCTTTCTACTAGTGACCAATCAGAATTATTGCACTTGCACTTTATAAATATATACCAACAAGTGTTTTTGTACCTAATTGACCCATTCCTTTTGGTTGGTTTTCATGATATAGTTAGGGGTTGGTCCTGGACTTTATTTTGGGCTATATATAGGTTCCTTATATTCTAATCCTTCTTTATTGTTTATATTTTTTATGTACAATTGGGAAAGAGTGTGATTTAAACTTAATAAACTTATATTTTGGTGTGTTTTTTTAACTTTTTATTTAATATATCCTGTATGTGCACCATTGTGTCTAACGTCCGGCACATGCGCACTGTAGCAGGGTGTACTTGTCATGGCTTCTGATGTGCTCCCATCCATGCGCATGGACTTCTGAAAACGTAATTTACATGAGCAAGAGTGTCACAGAAGTTGCACATGTGAAAACGCAGCTCCTACAGGGTTGTCAGAAGACCCCTTTAAAGGAGTTTCCAGTTTTTTGCACATTTTTTAATTTGAAGCCAAGCCTCCAGCACCTGTAGAGGAGAAAAAAAAAAAAAAAAACACTCACCTGCTCCCTGCATTTCTTAATCTGTGTCTCCAGTCCCCAGACACACAGGGTCATATGCACTGCTGCAGCCAATGACTGGTCTCAGTGTTGGTTTAGTGGCACGTCACCGCTGAGGCCAGTTACTGGCTGCAGCAGTGCATATGACCTTGTCCAACCAGACTGTTACAGACTGTGCCCGGAAAACAAAAAAACAAAAAAAAGAGAACCAGGGAGCCCGAACGGAGTGGACTTCCTATACCTGGAATACCCCTTTAATGGCAATCTCCCTAAAGGTTGCAACAATGGGGCAGATTTACTATTGCAAATGTGCCAGAATTCTGGCGCACATGTCTTACACCACATTTACTAAGGGTTTTAGACACGTGCCAGACAAGAAGGCGTAATTTTGAATGAAAAGGGGTGTGGCTTAAGATGCGACACCATGCAGGAGATTTATCAAAACTGGTGTAAAGGAAAACTGGTCTACTTGCCCATAGCAACCAATCAGATTACACCTTTCATTTTCCAAACGAGCTCTGAAAATGAAATGCAGAATCTGGTTGCTGTGGGCAACTAAGCCAGTTTTTCTCTACATTGGTTTTGATAAATATCCCTCCATGAGTCAACACTGCTTCAAAATTTTGGTGTAAAATTCTAGGGCGAAGAAAGACCACTATAAACCTAGACTATTGGTTGCCACATTTATCATCCAGCATCAGCCACTGTGATAAAGGTTCCATATTTTTAGATGTTAGATTTCTTTTATTTACTACATTGCTTTTTTCATATTTTTAGACTGTCCATGCCAAGGTCTAAATCTTAGACCGTATTAGTAAATCTGCCCCAATATGATATATATAATTGCAAAGCACAAAGTTAGGCTTCATGCACGCGTATATGGTTCTGCACAACCTCTGAATTGTAGGAAGCCATGATATTGCACCTATAGTAGTCTTTTGCACCTGCTCTACCTCTTTATGTATCCTATCATATACGTGACAGTCTGTAAAAGTCGCCATATTACGGAGTAATATTCTCCACAAGCAAGATGGCTTCAAAGTCCATCAAAATTTCGGGCCTCATCTGACCGGAAACTTGCTGCCCATGGCAACCAATCACAGCTCAGCTTTTATCTTTCAGAAGCAGTTCATGAAATAAAAGCTGTGCTGTGATTGGTTGCTATGGGTGACAAGGACGGTTCTCCTGTCAAACACTTGATAAACAAGGCCCTTTTTGTGCTGCCATATAGATAGGACCTGAAAACAGCATCTCCTATCAGTAAAATAAAGCTGCCATGTCTAATGACCCTTGTTTCACTTGCTTACTTACTCCATAACTCAGTCTGGGAAAGCTGAGTGCTGTCCCCTGTGACATGTTTTTTTGGCAGTGGCCCCACTTTCATGGGAGCAGAAGTGCTGAACAAAGGGCAACATATAAAATACTTTGGGCTTTATTTTAGACAGAACTGCTCTTTTATTTACAAATTAGTTGCAGGGAAATAAGTGAATAGAGCATAATATGACACTTTTCCAGATATATTACATAGAAAAGCTGGGTTTTCAGCAGGTGCCGCTCTCATCCTGGCACAGAATATAGTGGACTTTGTGGAAACCAGTTTTATGTCTGTCGGTGGTTAGTCAGGATATTTTATGATCCTCTTAACCTCTATTATATACAAGTGGTAAACCACATTCAGTTTTCCTTCCTAAATCACCACAGGCACTCGTACTACACCCCAGAGCGGTGCTTTATGGCATACGCTAAATATTAAGTGTGCAGGGGGAAAAGGGACATGAGCTATAGGCGGGGACTCCATTGTTTAGGTTTCATAGGTGTGTCTTATAGGTGACTGGTTTACACCCGGTCCACATTATTGCCATATTAACCATGGCAGCTTTGAAATATGTAGATTCTAGTGAATTCTAAGGGCTCTTTCACACTTGCGTTCTTTTCTTCCGGCATAGAGTTCCGTCGTCGGGGCTCTATGCCGGAAGAATCCTGATCAGTTTTATCCTAATGCATTCTGAATGGAGAGAAATCCGTTCAGGATGCATCAGGATGTCTTCAGTTCCGGACCGGAACGTTTTTTGGCCGGAGATAATACCGCAGCATGCTGCGCTTTTTGCTCCGGCCAAAAATCCTGAACACTTGCTGCAAGGCCGGATCCGGAATTAATGCCCATTGAAAGGCATTAATCCGGATCCGGCCTTAAGCTAAACGTCGTTTCGGCGCATTGCCGGATCCGACGTTTAGCTTTTTCTGAATGGTTACCATGGCTGCCAAGACGCTAAAGTCCTGGCAGCCATGGTAAAGTGTAGTGGGGAGCGGGGGAGCAGCATACTTACCGTCCGTGCGGCTCCCCGGGCACTCCAGAGTGACGTCAGGGCGCCCCACTCGCATGGATGACGTGATCGCATGGATCACGTCATCCATGCGCATGGGGCGCTCTGACGTCATTCTGGAGCGCCCCGGGAGCCGCGCGGACTGTAAGTATACTGCTCTCCCGCTCCTACTATGGCAACCAGGACTTTAATAGCATCCTGGCTGCCAAAGTAACACTGAAAGCATTTTGAAGACGGATCCGTCTTCAAGTGCTTTCAGTTCACTTGCGTTTTTCCGGATCCGGCGTGTAATTCCGGCAAAGGGAGTACACGCCGGATCCGGACAACACAAGTGTGAAAGAGCCCTAATTAATACTTAAAAAAAAAAAAATCTGTGATTTTTTATTTTACATGTAACAAACTAGGTAAAAAATAAATAAAATCTTGATTCATTCTGAGTCTCATAAAAAGCTGATACTTCCTGTTCTGCAGCAGCCATCTCATTATTATCAGACAGGATTACAAAGACAGGTAACACCTACAGATAGATAACACAAGATCCACCATTTACAATAGGTGATGGCACAGCTTATCTAGTCCCCTCCCTGTACAATGACCTCTGCACCGTTAACACAGCATGCCCACAATAAGCTTCCGTGGAGACTACAAGTTGTTAGGGTCCATGTGGCAGCTGGAAAGCATGTCACTAAATACCCTGACAAAATAATAACAGATTAGAAAAAATGAATATCCATCAATATCTGGTTTTAATGACAAAAAAATATAGAAGGCACAATCTCATTAATACTAGGTAGTTTTGGTAATGAACTCCCTCCACAATCATCTTGGCATCTTTAAAGATTTGGGTTTCAATGGTGACTTTAAAAGAGGGAGATTTAGCAAGACTGGAGCAAAGGAAAACTGGATTAGTAGCACATAGCAACCAATCAAATTGATCCTTTCATTTTCCAAAGGGACTCTGAACAATGAAAGGTGGAATCTGATTGGTTACTAAGCCAGTTTTCCCTGCACCAGTCTTGCTAAATCTCCCCCTTTAATGGGAATCTGTCACCAGTGACCTCCCAATGCAGTTGTTTGCATAGACACATAGCAGTTTTTCTTTTGTTGATCTGAGGCTCCGTTGCAGAGTCATGATACGTTTTCTTAATATGCAAATTAGGCCTTTGGTGCAACGAGGGCGTCAATGTTGCTCTGGTTGCACCCAAGCTCCGCTCCTTTCTGTGGCCAGCTTCTTCTGCTTTGATTGACAGGGCCAGGGAGTGGGGAAATTAGCGAGGAAGGGGCTAGCCACAAAAAGAAGTGGAGGTTGGACGCAACAAGAGCAACGGGGACACCCTCATTGCACCAAAGGTCTTATTGGCAGAAAGTATCATAACTAGGGAACGGAGCCTCAGATCCCCAAAATAAAAACAGCTTTTTAATCAGGAGAACCACAGCTATGTGTCTGGATCGGGAGGTCGCGGGTGACAGATTCCCTTTAAGTTTGGAAAGAGGAAACATTTACATTTCTTTTTTACAGAAAGCATTTTTATTTCACACATGTAAAACTGAACAGATCCTTTTATGTATTTTAAAAAAAAATTGGCAGCAAGTGAACATTTAGGATCTGCTGAGGGGCCACCAACAAAAGTGTGAAAAGCTTTAGACTTTGCACTGACAAAAAAATAAAGTCAAATCCATCAACCCCTCTGAGAACAGCGATCTGCAGAGGAGAGGAGGTCAGGCAGAAGAGGCCTACATACCCAGCCCAGATGTGTTAATGGCTTTTACCGACTTCTTCATCTTGTATAGAATGGTGCGGTCGACATCCAGGGCCTGTGACAAGATAAAGAAGACAATATGTAAGAATGGGCGCCCGCAATCAGCTACGGGGCGAGATGCTTTGCTCAGCAGGATAATTATACGCCATCAATTGTGCTAAGTGCAGAAAGATAATCAATAAGACACTTTCAATTAACTCTGTGGTCGGAAGCCACTTAAGAGGCCCAGTATTTATTTCATGCTGCATTGCTGCGAATATTAGAGGGAGGTTTAATGGCGTTACACAACTTAACATTAAGGGATCGTGGACACTGCCATTGCCTGGCATCACCGATGAGGACCCATTCACTTGAATGGGTCCGCAATCCAGCAGGTCCGATGCGAAACGGAGGCACAGAACCACTACGGTAGTGCTTCCATGGGGTTTCTCTCCATGCCTTTGCAACTCAAAAAAATAAAACACGTTCTATTTTTTTGCAGTGCGGGCGAATCCCAGACCCAATCAAGTTGAATGGGTCTGCATCCGTCTGCGGAATGCACGGAATGGTCGAGCAATGGCCGTGTGCCTAAGCGCTAAAACAGTCACTTCGCATTGCTTTTGTACCCACGTGGTTTTCAGCTGCATGGCGGACACTAAGTGGGGTCGTACCATCAGAATCTCTAAGTGCAGCCTCAGGCTTTGGGCCTGCAACTGCCACAGATGAAGTAAGATCCTTTACGTGTACTGCATATGATTACTTGGAACTGAAACTTTCAATAAAATGTTGAATAAAAAAAAAGAAAAAAAAGAAAAAAAGATCCTTTACGCAGCTCTCCCGACATGTCCATTTTAGAATATACTTGGATCCGCTATAAAAAGAGCAGTTCTGAGGAATCTCTCCTTAGAGCTCTGCATTGTGCCATTGCTCCTGGAAACAAATGACTAAATTAAAGGGAGTCCATCAACAAAAAAGTTAGTTTCAAAGCATACCGCCATGTAGGGTAAGTGCACCGAAACACGGCCATACTTTTCTTTTGAAAGTCTGGTCCTCTAATCATGAGAAATGCTTCTTTTTTTTTTTTTTACGCAAATAAGGTTTTTAATGCACCATGGGTGAACCTGTTTGGTTTGATGTATCACTGCTCCTCCATAACACAGCCCACTACCTTTCCCCTCATTTGGGGAAGATTTCAGAACCAAGTGCAATGATGCAGGGTGAAGACAGGTGCACTGAATCTAGCAAACCCCACCCATGGTGCACTGAAAACCTGGTTTGCATAAAAAGCTATTTCTCAGGATTAGAGGACTGGACTTTCACAAGAAATGTATGGTTATGTTTCAAGGCACCTACCCTACATGGCGGTATGCTTACTTAAACACTGATTTTGGGGCTTTCAAGGGGTATTTTCCAGTAATATAATGTTATCCCACAGGATAGGGGATAGCTATTAGATCGGTGGGGTCCTACCAATGGGACCCCCACTGATCACGAAAACGGGCCCCGATACCAAGTGGAGTCCCCCCATAAATTAATGGAGCAGCCGCTTGGGCATGTGCATGGCCGCTCTATTCATTTCTATGGAAGTTCCGGGGATAGAGGAGTGCTGCACTCCGCTTTCCGGAATTCCTTTCAATGTAAATCCCGGAAAACCTCTTTAATTTACACTGCTCAAAAAAATAAAGGGAACACAAGAATAACACATCCTAGATCTGAATTCATTAAATATTCTTCTGAAATACTTTGTTCTTTACATAGTTAAATGTGCTGACAACAAAAATCACACAAAAATAAAAAAATGGAAATCAAATTTTTTAACCCATGGAGGTCTGGATTTGGAGTCACACTCAAAATTAAAAGTGGAAAAACACACTACAGGCTGATCCAACTTTGATGTAATGTCCTTAAAACAAGTCAAAATGAGGCTCAGTAGTGTGTGTGGCCTCCATGTGCCTGTATGACCTCCCTACAACGCCTGTGCATGCTCCTGATGAGGTGGCGGACGGTCTCCTGAGGGATCTCCTCTCAGACCTGGACTAAAGCATCTGCCAACTCCTGGACAGTCTGTGGTGCAACGTGACGTTGGTGGATAGAGCGAGACATGATGTCCCAGATGTGCTCAATTGGATTCAGGTCTGGGGAACGGGCGGGCCAGTCCATAGCATCAATGCCTTCGTCTTGCAGGAACTGCTGACACACTCCAGCCACATGAGGTCTAGCATTGTCTTGCATTAGGAGGAACCCAGGGCCAACCGCACCAGCATATGGTCTTACAAGGGGTCTGAGGATCTCATCTCGGTACCTAATGGCAGTCAGGCTACCTCTGGCGAGCACATGGAGGGCTGTGCGGCCCTCCAAAGAAATGCCACCCCACACCATTACTGACCCAATAGCAAACCGGTCATGCGGGAGAATGTTGCAGGCAGCAGAACGTTCTCCACGGCGTCTCCAGACTCGGTCACGTCTGTCACATGTGCTCAGTGTGAACCTGCTTTCATCTGTGAAGAGCACAGGGCGCCAGTGGCGAATTTGCCAATCTTGGTGTTCTCTGGCAAATGCCAAACGTCCTGCACGGTGTTGGGCTGTAAGCACAACCCCCACCTGTGGATGTCGGGCCCTCATATCACCCTCATGGAGTCTGTTTCTGACCGCTTGAGCAGACACATGCACATTTGTGGCCTGCTGGAGGTCATTTTGCAGGGCTCTGGCAGTGCTCCTCCTGTTCCTCCTTGCACAAAGGCGGAGGTAGCGGTCCTGCTGCTGGGTTGTTGCCCTCCTATGCCTCCTCCACGTCTCCTAATGTACTGGCCTGTCTCCTGGTAGCGCCTCCATGCTCTGGACACTACGCTGACAGACACAGCAAACCTTCTTGCCACAGCTCGGATTGATGTGCCATCCTGGATAAGCTGCACTACCTGAGCCACTTGTGTGGGTTGTAGACTCCGTCTCATGCTACCACTAGAGTGAAAGCAACGCCAGCATTCAAAAGTGACCAAAACATCAGCCAGGAAGCATAGGAACTGAGAAGTGGTCTGTGGTCACCACCTGCAGAACCACTCCTTTATTGGGGGTGTCTTGCTAATTGCCTATAATTTCCACCTGTTGTCTATTCCATTTGCACAACAGCATGTGAAATTGATTGTCACTCAGTGTTGCTTCCTAAGTGGACAGTTTGATTTCACAGAAGTGTGATTGACTTGGAGTTACATTGTGTTGTTTAAGTGTTCCCTTTATTTTTTTGAGCAGTGTAGTTTGGAGCTTTTTTCTGATACTGTGCACCAAATACTCCACACCGTCATAGAGATAACTCGGTTCTCAAAATTTTGAACAAAAAGGGGGCACTTTTTCCAGAAATGGAGGCCCTTGTTTCTCTGCATTGTGTCTGCTATTGCAATTAGGGATCGACCGATATAGATTTTTTAGAGCAGATACCGATAATCTGTGAACTTAGCCGATAATTTATACCGATATTCTGTGCATTTTCATTTAAAAAAAAATAAAAAATCCTACACAAATCTGCTGAAAATGAACATGTTTATTGTTAATGTGTAGCTTTTTTTTGTAAATCTTTCTTTTTCATTTATACTTAAAGGGAGTCTGTCACCACATTTGAGCCTATTAGACAGATCCAATAGCGTTAATAGTGCCACCCAGAAGTTTAAAACGGTACCTTTGTTGCATATACCGGAGTCTTGTTTGAGCCAAAAATGAACTTTGTAGGTTCTGTAAATGCGCCGTCTCAAGTGCCCAGGGCGGCGTCTCAATCTTCCGAGCCCAAGACCGGACCTCCCCAACGGCTCATAACCCCGCCCTCCTTGTGCCTCTGCCCGCCCGTTTACGCTCCTCCTCTCTCCTGCGGCGCAGTGGAAAAGGAGAGAGGAGGAGTGTAAACGGGCGGGCAGAGGCACAAGGAGGGCGGGGTTATGAGCCGTTGGGGAGGTCCGGTCTTGGGCTCGGAAGATTGAGACGCCGCCCTGGGCACTTGAGACGGCGCATTTACAGAACCTACAAAGTTCATTTTTGGCTCAAACAAGACTCCGGTATATGCAACAAAGGTACCGTTTTAAACTTCTGGGTGGCACTATTAACGCTATTGGATCTGTCTAATAGGCTCAAATGTGGTGACAGACTCCCTTTAATATTTTGGTGTTTGTGTTTTTTTTTTTTACTAACTTTTAGCCCCCTTAGGGGCTAGAACCCTTGTCCTATTAACCCTGATAGAGCTCTATTAGGGTGAATAGGACTTCACACTCTCCCTGCTGCCCTGTGCATAGTACACACAGCAGCAGGGAGCTGACTATGGCAGCCAGGGCTTCAGTAGTGTCCTGGCTGCCATGGTAACCTATCGGAGCCCCGCGATTACACTGCTGGGGCGCCGATTGGAACTGCCACTACCACCAATGATTAATACTGGGGGGCTTGGGTGTGGGGGGGGGGGCACACTAAACCACCAATGTTTTTAATACTGGGGTTGGGGGGGGGCGCCACCAATGAAAATAACTCTCCCATAAACTCATATACAGGAGGCGGGAGCTGGCTGCAGAATCATATAGCCGCACCCGACCTCTATGAGCGGTAGCTGCGATCCACGGCAGTTAACCCCTCAGGTGCGGCAGGGGTTAACTGCCACGGATGGCAGCTACCTGTCATAGAGCTCAAGTGCGGCTATATGATTCTGCAGCCAGCACCCGCCTCCTGTTGAATTTGAATGAGTGAGGGAGTTAACATCATTGGTGGCGCAGTGGCCACAGCCCCTTCCCTCCTCTTCTCCTCTCTCCTTTCATTGGTGGCAGCGGCAGCAGCGTCACAGGGGGGGAGGGAGACACCGCTTCCTTCTCCCCTGTGCTGCTGAGGGAACACGGATCGCACTGACAGCAGGGCATATCACCAAAATAGATGCGGATACCGATAACTGTGAAAATCCTAAATATCGGCTGATAATATCAGTAAAACCGATAATCGGTCGATCCCTAATTGCAATCTTAGCCCATTCACTTCAGTGGATATGAGCTGCAAAACCAGACACAAACCAAAGATAAGGCCTTATTCACACGTCCGTGTCTGTGATGACATCCGTGACAACATGGTCAGTGGTTCCTGCATGAAAAATCAGTGTCTGGTCCGTGTGTCAGTTTTTTGCCCTCTGTGTGTCATCCATATTCCACGGACACGGCTGGGCTGAAAATTAATTTCCAGAGCATCTCCTAGCTATGATTCATGAAAACCACATACCAAACATGGGTGGCATCCATGTTTTGTCCATGGTTTTTAATAGACCTATATATTATAATGTGCGTGAGGGATCTGTAATCACAGACAAAAATAGGTCATGCTTCCTTGGTGTCACCACGGATCCAAAGTCCATGGGAAACCACTGATACACACATTAAAGTGGATGGATACACGTAGTCTGCGGAGGACACGTCCAAAATTCACTGACATGCAAGTGGTGCTGACCCAAAGAATAAAAAAAATTAAAAAAATACACCATTGTTTTCTACTCCTGAACATGGCAGTGATACTTTTCTGGCTGCCTATAGTTTCCACCATTAGCTGGGGTTCAGCATGTGTATGGGGAGTTCTCAAATCCCCCCCGAGAGATGATGTCAGGAAAGAGAAGGATCTGTGTGGTGAACTCCGGCACTCTGAACTGTTCACTGTATCCGAAGTATATGCCGGCTTTCTGCTGGACAAAAAATACTACACGCAGCATTTTTTTGTCTGGCCAATAGCCACCATATATGCCGGAAAGCACAGGGATCCCATTATAGTATTATACAGATTTGCCTGAGGCAATCGCCTCAACGTGCCTCAATGGTGGTGCACCACTGAGTGTATATTACGAATATGTTAGGATTTTAGGACACTTCATAAACCCTAATCCTCTCTTTATATAATCCACCGTATATATATGCTCAATCTGTCAGCAAAGCACAGTCCCAGATTATGGCAGTCTGTATTCTGAGGACATAGGATCTCATAGAATATCCAGGACTGACATAGAAATGATGTATTACCGTAATCAATGCTTTACTGTTGGAAAACCCCAGTTTGTGAGTAAAATGTATACAGTATATACCATAATATAAGAAAACATGTCCTATTACTATTTCCAAATATCCTAATGTAGGGTCACCAAAGGTCCTCTGACCGAGGGCATCCAGGATGCAGGCTTCCGCAGAGCACTGACGGCTGGAGGTCAGCTGGGGCCGACGGTGGAGAGATGTCTGGCTCCAGCCTAACCACGTTGCAGACAGGTCTCCTAAAATCAGTGCCAGGCACGGGACGGCTGCTACTAGTAAAGTTAAAACTGCTCCCGCTGTCTGCCTCTTCCTGTAATTTGGCTTTTTTTTTATGGACCAATTTAATTTTACTCTTCTACTGTGACTTTGAAGAAAATCTGTAAATTAGTTAAATCTGGAAGTGAACTTTAGAAGCTGAGCTCTGCTCTGATTTATATACTCATACATTCAAGAAGATAGATAGATAGATAGATAGATAGATAGATAGATAGATAGATAGATAGATAGATAGATAGATAGATAGATAGATAGATAGATAGATAGGATAATCACAATCACTGCCGCTCAGCCTGGCACAGGATTACAACGGACAATGACCAAAATTGAGGTGGAGGATCAGACATGTTGAAATCCAATTGCCAATCCTCATCTCCCATGATATCTGGTCAGGGGGCTTGGATGACATTAATCTGATGTATAAGGCCAGCTCAAGCTTCTCAAATAAGTATGTTTATGGTCACTGAAGATAGCTGCACCCAAATGTCTGTTTGGTGATTAGCCATCTCCTGTGTTTTGACATATACATGGACCATATCTGCCGAGCCTGCCTATTTCAGCCAACCATCTAATGTGTATGGGGCCTCCTGACCATCCCCAATGGCAGATGTTGGGGGAGATAAGAGGATTCTGTTTTCAACTTTCAGATCCTCGACATGACCATGTCCATGCAGCCCTTTCTTATTTTCTGTGATGTTATGTCCATGGGCGGGGCAGTGACAGGGGAGTGTCTATGTAACTAGCTGGGTGGGAGGAGCTATAAACTAGCTGGCTGTTAGGGGCGGTGCTGGAGGTGTGGCAGAGAAGGGAGAAGTGCATCATGGGTTTGGTTGGATACAGAAACCGGAAGTGCTACATACAGGATGGAAACAAGAAAGAGGGATCTTCTTAGGCTACTTTCACACTAGCGTTTTAGTTTTCCGGTATTGAGATCTGTCATAGGGGCTCAATACCGGAAAAAACTGCTTCAGTTTTGTCCCCGTTTATTGTCAATGGGGAAAAAAACTGAACTGAACAGAACAGAGTGCTCCAAAATGCATCCCGTTCAGTTTAGTTGCGTTCCCATACCAGAGAGCAAACCGCAACATGTTGTAGTTTGCTTTCCGTCCTGGCATGCAGAGCAAGACGGAGCCGGCATGAACCCCAATGCAAGTCAATGGGGATGGATCAGTTTTCTCTGCCACAATAGAAAATGGATCTGTCCCCCATTGACTTTCAATGGAGTTAATGACGGCTCAGTCTTGGAAATGTTAAAAATATGTTAAAGATAATACAACTGGATCCATTCATAACGGATGCAGACGGTTGTATTATCAGTAACGGAACCGTTTTTGCTGAACCCTGCCGGATCCAGTAAAAACGCTAGTGTGAAAGTGGCCTAACATGGTAAAAACGGGTCAGGAGAGTCCAAATTGGGGTGGGGGGGGGGGGGGTGGTTGAAGCATTGAGAAGATGTACATGAGGTAAGCAACTACACAAGCATGTCTGTTAAAGGCCATAATAACTATAATAAGAACACCCCTATGGACAAGAATATGGACCAGAGCCAGACTGGAAGTTCCTTTTAAAAAAAATTCTGTTCAGGTTTTCCAAAGTACAACATGTCAGAAAGCAACAGCTTCAAATATGTGAAATTATTATATACACCAAACAAAAAAAAAAAAAAATGTTTACCTTTTGAACTTCACAAACCTGCCTGTTACAAGGACGGAAACAAGGCTCAAGGAAGATGAAGAGCCGGTAAGAACAAGTCTCTGAGACCGTGAAACACTTGAAAACGCCAGGAATTCCTAAGAACTGTGAAGCCTCACATTTTCTTGAAATTTCTACCCCTCACCTCACCATAGAATGACACTATAAAGAATATCCTGGCCGGCAACCTGCGACTGTCCGGCTGTCAGATGGGAGTTGTAGTGAGATAGATACACGTGCCAATAGGGACACACTGACCCGTGGTCGTGGCCTGTGATGTCCAGCACTTCCAAACATCAGTGCAGTAGATTATGGCATACCCTTATGATATACAGTAAAATACCATTACTCATGCTGGTGGGAAGTCCTCTTTTACTGGGAATTCTTCAGAGCTGTTGGCTATTTATTTCTGCCTCCTCAGGTCCCCATCTAGGACTAGAAGTCTGATGTTGGTTTGAAATGCATCTCCTGTCTCACCGGAGACTCGTTTTGTTTTCTGCCATCTGCCATGTTTTACTGTAGATCTTCTTGTTCAGACGGGCTTCTTTAAAGATGCACAAGCTTACCACTAAGTACCTACATGGATAGCCATTAGCCAATTTCTATAAAGGCAAGAATAAAAATAACTATACAACAAAAAGAAGAGATAAAGAATATAAGTCTTAAGGCCCCCGTGCACATTAGTGTATTGTTGGACGAATCCTCCAAGAGCGGCAGGTTCCCTCAACAAACTGATGTATATGGGGGAGCTCCTGACTCTCCTCTGACAGATGAGGTCAGGGAGAGAAGGATCAGGCAAAGCGAATATTTTTGCCAGATCCTTTTTTGTGTATAGCCACCCTAGCTGGACAAAGACCCCACTGTGCTTAGAAATGGTCCCCTCTCCTTTCGTTCTCCAGACTGCCTGGGGTCTTAGAGGCTGACACCCACCGATCATAATGTTACAGCAGATCCTAAAGTTAAATAATGGTAACCCCCCATCAAGCTACATGTAGACATCTATGTGAAGAGCTACCAAAAGTCCCTTTTTTATTGGGAGTCACCCAATATCTTAGTCTATCTCACCCGTCATTCCAGGGATGCTCCAACTTCCCACTGAAGTCATATTTGGGGTCTGGTCTTGGCCTTTTATGTAAGCCACTCTCCTCCAAAAAGGTCACCACAATAAACTGCTTCTCAAGTATCACCCTGTAAAGGGATCTCCCAGGTTGACATCTTTACTGTAGGCCATATAAGCAGTGCTTACAGCAAAGGAGTTGTCACAATGAAGAGCAAATACTGAAAGTGCCCAACGAAGCATGTCATGAAGGAAAGAGATCTGATTCTAGTGAACCCAATCCAAACATCTTAAGACACTTGGTAAGGAAGATCCTGACTACATGTTCACGAGCAAACGGAGAGAAGGTTCATAGACCAACAAGACTGTTTAAAGGGGTTTTCTGGGATTAAGAAAACATGAGGCAATGGGGGCAAATTGGATAAATGAAAGAAGCAGTGCATACCTAATGGGGGGGGGGGGGGGCATATGGCGATCTTGTCCCTGACTAAGTCATGGTGCAACCTCATTCAATTGAATGGACTGCTGCACAGCGTAAGTCCATGTAATGCGTAAAGCCCAGATCGCCGCGATGCCGCAGCCTTTGATCCCTTGCTATTCTACCAGCACTGATCCAGTGCTCCCTGCTGGTGATTTATTTTTTTCTTTTAATATGCTGCAGGACTGAAGTCATGTCGACACGTGACCACTGCAATCAATCCCTGGCCTCAGTGGGAAGACTGCAGAGGCCAGTGATTGGCTCCACCAACCAATGTGACTAACGCAGCAAATCAATGGTTCCAAATTTATCTGAGCTAATTCTTTCTATTAGCCATATGACTCGTTATTGTAAAAAGGTCCATTAACCTCTTTAAAGGGGTATTCTGGCTTTACAATACTGAAGGCCCAAGCTTAGAATAGGTCATCAATATCAGATTGTGGGAAGTCCAATTGTTGGTACCCCCCACCGATGTTTAAAGGAGCAATAGGGCTCATGCTAGGGCTGTGGCCTCTTAAATCTTTACCTGCATGCTGTCTTCATTCATTCTCAGTATATCCCATTAATATTTGGCAGCTTTGAAGGGGTTCTCTAGGAAAGATTTAAAATGTCCTGTCCTACAAGGTGAGCGGGAATAGTTGCCTTCACTTGCAGGGTAGCCTGAGGGGGGGGGGGGGTGAGACCTCACTACACTGCTCCACAATAGATGATAATGATATGATGCTGCCTAGGATATGCTATCATGGCTGAGCAGCCTGACAGGAACGCTCACCAATGTGTAGTATAAGCAAGTGCCAGAGTGTGTAGTGAGGCTCTGCCAACTCCCCCCTGAGATATGTCTGCAAGTGCAAGCAACCACTCCTGTCCTGTTCACATTCTAGGACATTTTGCTGTCAGCCATTTTGCTGTCAGCAGATTTGTACCTATGAAATTGTTGTTACATGTGCACTTGGCAGCTGAAGGTATCTGTGTTGGTCCCATGTTCACATGTGCCTGCATTGCTGAGAGAATGGTAGGATCCCGGACATTATGGAGGGATCCCCATGGGATTATGGTCATGCCTATGTTAAATCCTTTAATGGTATTTTGGGGGGAATTTTCCCGCCAAAATTCTGAGGTTGTCATCACTGGGCAGATTGCCCTAGATGGCAACAAGATTCTAATTGGTGTTGCGATACCAAAATTTTTATTCGATTTCGATACCATAAAAAAGTATTGCGATACTCGATACCATGCGAAAACAATAAACCAAAAAAAGCCACGCGCATTCCACATAAAAAAAAATGGTGAATAGCGCATTTTTTATCTTTTTCTGTTCCGGCGTTCACCGCATAGATTTTTTTTTTATATTTTAATAGTTTGGACTTTTCTGAAGTGGCGATATGTTTATTTATTTATTGTTTATATGTTTTATATGTGAAATTGGGAGAGGGGGTGATTTATACTTAATATCTTGGTGTTTTTTTTAACTTTATATTCAATAACTATTTCCCCCCTTAGGGGCCAGAACCTGGTACCTTCTAATCCCTTGTCCTATTCACCCTAATAGATCTCTATGAGGGTGAATAGGACTTTACACTCTTCCTGCTGCCCTGTGCAAACAGCAGGGAGCTTACCGTGACAGCCAGGGCTTCAGTAGTGTCCTGGTTGCCATGGTAACTGATCGGAGCCCCAGGATCACACTGCTGGGGCTCCGATCAGAAGCTGCCACTGCCACCAATGAAGAGGAGGGGAGGGGACCCTGTGGCCACCGCCACCAATGAACAGGAGGGAAGGGGACCCTGTGGCCACTGCCACCAATGATTTTAATACTGGGGGGTTGAGAGGGGCGGGCGCACTGTGCCACCAATGATAATTAACCCTTAATACAGGAGGCGAGTACTGGCAGCAGATCAGCGGCAGTTAACCCCTCAGGTGCCGCACCTGAGGGGTTAACTGCCGCTGATCGCAGCGCCCTGTCAGAGGCAGGGTGCCGGCACCTGCCTCCTGTATTATGTGCTAAAGACGACCTTATATGGGTCCAGACTTTAAGTAGAAGGCTACACAGAGCGGCGCCCAGAGATGTCCCTGCACTTACTATTATTCCTGGGCGCCACTCTGTTCGTCCGCTGTGCCCCATTACTGTCTCCTGCTCCGTATGCTAATTACTATCAGAGCAATGGGGAGGAAACATCAGCTTCTCTAGTGGGCGTCCTTCTCCCTGGATGTAGCGCTAGAGAAGCTGATGTCTCCTCCCGATTGCTCCGATAGTAATTAGCATATGGAGCAGGAGACAGTAATGGGGCACAGCGGGCGAACAGAGCGGCGCCCAGGAATAATAGTAAGTGCAGGGACATCTCTGGGCGCCGCTCTATGTAGCCTGCTACTTAAAGTCTGGACCAAGGAAAAGTCCTATCATTGGTGGCGCAGTACGCCCGCCCCTCTCTCCTCATTGGTGGCAGTGGCACAGGGGGAGGGAGAGACAGCTTCCTTCTCCCCTGTGCTTCTGAGGGAACATGCCGACAGCAGCGTGCTCATGCTCTGTGATACTAGACTGCGTGGCAGCGCAGCCCAGTGTCGAAAAAATGGAAATCCCGGTATCGTATCGATACCGGGACAAAAGTATCGATTGGGTATCGAAATTTCGATACCCGCAACAACCCTAGTTGCGACTGCTTGGGCAAATTTGCCCTAGCATGCCAACGTGTATTTTATTGGTGGGTTGGGAGGCCCAACGAGTTTAGGCCATGAGTAGAATTTGGTCTCCCAGGATACAAGGTTTTCATTGGTGGTCAACGGCTGGCTAGGGGGATAAATATGTGTGGTTTTAGAGTACCTCATCAGATGAAGCTGAAGATCGTCGGCCTCTCCCGCTTGCCAAATTTTCTCTTTCTTATTTGTCATTGGTTACGGTCTTGTCAACCTGGGGTGTATGGATTTATTTAAACATTTAAGTGAGGGGGCGTGGCCAACTGCCGACATGGCCGGACGTGTCTGAGCACTGCTCAGACTCCCGTTGATCATCCTGAGCCATCCTAGCTACTACAACTTTACTCCCGAACAGTGCCTTGGAGTCCCCGGTGGCAACAGAACCGAACCATGAGCCCCAGTAAAGCCCAAGCTGCGGCGGAACGCCTTAAAAAATACGCCAGGCAGGAGGCTCAACATGGCGCCGCTCCTTCCTCTCCTGCACGTGCAACACAGACCAGAGGGCAGACGGTGCAGCAGACTGAAGAGGTGCCAGAAGTCACCCTGCAATCATCACATGAGCGGCTGATGGCGGCGATTACAGGCTGCCAATCATCCCTTACTGGCAAGATAGAGGAGGTGAGGGTTGATTTGGGGCTTCTGCGCCACGATGTGCAACAGCTAAGAGAGCGTGCCCGACTTACTAAGGAGAGGGTCTCTGAGTTGGAGGATAATACAAGACTACTGCCTGACAGGATTACAGATGTGGAACGTGATGTGGACTCCTTGAACCAAAAATGTGATGATTTGGAGAATCGTGCACGGTGCAATAATGTGAGAATCCTAGGGATGCCGGAAAGATCGGAGGGCTCCGATCCAGCAGCCTTCCTGGAGGGTTGGTTTAAATCTATTTTCCCTGAGGCATCCTTCTCGAAGGCATACGCAGTGGAAAGAGCGCACAGGGTGCCGATTAGGGCACCACCTCCGGGTGGGCCTCCTAGGCCCTTGCTGGCTCGCCTGCTCAATTGGAGAGATAGAGATCTCATACTTGTACAAGCCAGGATAAAGCAAACCATAACCATGGAATCGGCAAATATATCCCTATATCCTGATTTTTCGGCAGATCTACAGAAGAAAAGAGCGACCTTTGTCAGCATTAAGAAACGTCTATGTGACTGTAACATCCAGTACTCCATGGCCTATCCGGCTCGCCTGAGAGTCGTTGATGGCGGGAAATCGCTTTTCTTCTCCAGTCCCAGGAAAGCTGAAGACTGGCTCTCTATGAGGCCAAGAAGACCACCTCCCAGATGAGCAGCATCGTAGTTCGGAAGGGATATGCAGGCACTGTTTTATGGGATCTAACTTTAAATTTGGTCACTAGTCAATATACTATTGGTGGGGGAGTATGTTTCAATACCTGTCTCAGTTTACCACCTATCTACACTGGACAGGTCCCCCGAGCATATGGTCACCATAGTTAACTACTTACTCATAGTTCTATGTTTAAGAATCTGGGTACCTTTGTACTGCTATCAGTTATGTTCTATTGTTGAGGATTGGTATGAATATGCAACTATCATGGTGCTTACATCTCACATCACTTGGATGGTGGGTCACGACTTATTGGTGATATATTATTTCATACAGTCAATTGAGCCAAATGGCTGCTATTAAGGTAATGTCCTGGAACATGAGGGGGCTAGGTGGCCCTAGGAAACGTATGGCGGTATTTGCGCATATACGAAAGTATGCTCCACACGTTCTAGGATTGCAGGAAATACACTTAAAAGACACAGGAGGGAGAGTTAATAAGCCCTGGGCGCAATTGGTGGAAAATGCGTATGGAACTTCATATTCTAGGGGAGTGTCACTGTTAATCCATCGTCAGATGGGAATTACACCAGGTTGTGTGTGACCCGGAGGGGAGATATATTTTAACCTATGCACACGCCAATGGTATCCCCTATGTTGTGCTAAACCTGTATAATCCTCCACCAGCTAACCTTTCATTGTTACGTGCAGCGGCGGGTTTTGCAGCTCAGTTTCCTGCAGCGAGGGTTATCTGTATGGGTGATTTCAACATGGTGCTGGACGAATCTTTGGACAGATTTCGTAACCCATCCCAGAACGTTACTGTTAGATCGTCCGGTACCATCTTGGCGAGATTTATAATCAGAGATAGGATGGCTAGATATGTGGAGAGAGAGAAAAAACAACCCAATTGGTATATTCCTGCTTTACTCCCTCCAAGGGGGCTCTCTCGAGGATAGATTACATGTTTGGCACAGTGAATACTCATATGTCTTTGCAAGACATACATTATGGCGCGCAGGGCCCTTCTGATCATGCGCCTATTATAGCACTGTCCGTTACGTGGGACATGAGCCTGCGTACAACCAAGAGACGCATTCACCCGTTTTGGTTGTCGTTAATGAGTATAAATGACCGTATCCCGGATCAAGAACTTTAGATCACCGCATCTTTATTACCTTACAATGAAGCTCCAGTAACAGGTAGAGCGGGCGGCGGCGTAACGTCACTTACTCACGTGACGCGCATGCTCCGCCTGCTTCATTCATAAAGTAGGTGGAGCAGGCGGTCACGTGAGTAAGTGACGTTACACCGCCGCCCGCTCTGCCTGTTACTGGAGCTTCATTGTAAGGTAAAAGAAGAAGATGCGGGGCCAGGGATCTGTGTATGGCACTGTTATGGGGAGGGGGATCTGTGGATGGCACTGTTATGGGGAGGGGGATCTGTGGATGGCACTGTTATGGGGAGGGGGATCCACAGTTCCCCCATAACAGTGCCATCCACAGATCCCCCCATAATAGTGCCATCCACAGATCCCTCATAACAGTGCCATCCACAGATCCCTCATAACGGTGCCATCCACAGATCCCTCATAACGGTGCCATCCACAGATCCCTCATAACGGTGCCATCCACAGATCCCTCATAACGGTGCCATCCACAGATCCCTCATAACGGTGCCATCCACAGATCCCTCATAACGGTGCCATCCACAGATCCCTCATAACGGTGCCATCCACAGATCCCTCATAACGGTGCCATCCACAGATCCCTCATAACGGTGCCATCCACAGATCCCTCATAACGGTGCCATCCACAGATCCCTCATAACGGTGCCATCCACAGATCCCTCATAACTGTGCCATCCACAGATCCCTCATAACTGTGCCATCCACAGATCCCTCATAACAGTGTCATCCACAGATCCCCCCCCCCATAACAGTGTCATCCACAGATCCCCCTCCCCATAACAGTGCCATCCACAGATCCTCTCCCCATAACAGTGCCATCCACAGATCCCCCATAACAGTGCCATCCACAGATCCCCCCATAATAGTGCCATCCACAGATCCCTCATAACAGTGCCATCCACAGATCCCTCATAACAGTGCCATCCACAGATCCTTCATAACAGTGCCATCCACAGATCCCCCCCCATAACAGTGCCATCCACAGATCCCCCCCCATAACCGTGTCATCCACAGACCCCTCCCCCATAACAGTGTCATCCACAGATCCCCCCCCCCATAACAGCGACACAGGTGATGTGGTAGAAGAACCAGCAGGGATTTTAGATAGAACTCGTTAAATCTATCAGGATCTGTATAGATCTGTGGCTCGGTATACTGACACTGACTTGAGGGAGTACATGCAGGAGGTGACGCATCCCCAATTGACCGTCCCAGATAGGGAGCTTTTAGATGAAGAATTTACACTTGAAGAGATCGAGGAGGCTGTTAAAAGGCTAGCCTCAGGCAAATCCCCAGGCCCGGACGGGATTCCACTGGAGGTCTACTCTAAATACATAGACATACTGTGACCTCAGTTACCTAGAGGGTATTCTAAATCCCTGGAGAGTGGCTTCCTCCCTGATTCATTATAGGAAGCCTCTATCGTTATACTGTTAAAACCGGACAAACCTCCCTTGGAGTGTGGGTCGTATCTCCCCATATCCTTATTAAATTTGGATTATAAAATACTAACAAAAATTTTGGCAAACAGGTTAAATAAGGTAATAACTTCCATAAGTTATTCATCCCAGGCCGATCCACTTCCAGCAACATACGGAGAGCGCAGGTTGTCGCGCAAATAGACTACGCAGGTAATAAAAGATGGGCTCTAGCAGCTTTAGATATGGCCAAAGCATTTGACTCGGTTGAGTGGCCTTATTTATTGCAAGCTTTAGAAAGCTTTGGCCCAGTATTTATACGGTGGATTTCTATAATATATGCTAAACCTACTGCTAACATTCTAGTTAATGGGTCCTTATCCCCGACATTCCCATTGAACAGAGGAACTAGACAGGGGTGTCCATTATCATCCCTATTATTTGTGGTAGCCATAGAACATCTGGCTCTTAGAATCCGACGGGTCCCGTTGATAAAGGGGGTCTCCTTGGGTAATAGGGAAGAGAGGATAGGTCTCTACGCAGATGACCTAATTATATATATGGATGAATCAAGAGTCAACGTTGCCAAGGGTAATAGATATTATTGAGCACTTTGGTTTTTACGCAGGTCTGCGTATTGGACCAAGTCGGCCCTTATGCCCTTGTGGTCTGCAGGATGGCCTTCTGTATTCCATAACCTTATGGTAGTTGATCAGTTCAAATACCTGGGAGTTATCATCACAAGGGACCCATGTCTTTCTCTTGACCGAAACATAATTCCCTTAGAGGCTCATTTTGTAGATAAATTCAAGTCCTGGAAGACTCTACCTTTATCTATCATGGGGAGACTAAACTTGATCAAAATGATACTACTGCCTAAAGCTTTGTATCTACTTGAACACGCGTGTACCCCAGTCCCCAAAAACTTTTTTACCCGACTGCACACTTTAATGGCCTCCTTCGTGTGGGGGAAAGAAAGAAGGAAGCTGGCACTGGGGACCCTGCAGAGGAGCTGGCAGCCCTTCCAGATTTACATCTGTACTTTCTAGCCGGGCAATTGAGGTACTTGGCACCGTGGGTATCACATGCAGAGCTCCCTAATATCATCTGCAGCTTTCTAGCCTGTGGCCTGTATTGGAAGACTTAACAGCAATCTCTGGGCATCCCCTGCCTAGCCATAAACTGGCACATCAGGTCTGGAAGGCTGCAAAGCTTCAACAATATGCTGACCTCCCAGATGAGATGCCACTATGGGATAATCCATCACTACCTATGCTGATGCAGTGCGAGGGGAAGGGTATTTGGCAAGGGTATGGGGTACTTACGCTGAAAGATCTATACGAGAATGGGATCCTGTTCTCCTTTACTCAGCTTCAAACGAAGGTGGCAATGGTGCGCCCTCATTTTTTTTTTTTTAGATACTTACAGTTGCGCCATGCACTTCAGGCACAGCTGAGGTCCCTGAAGAAATCCATTTCAAACTACCCACTCCTCGGCATTCTTAAAAGCCAAGGCCGCCGGGGGCATGATATCGGCCTTATATACACACACCTCTCGAATATCAAAATGAGCTCAAACTCTCTGCTGGTGGAGACTAGATGGAGGGAGTGCATCCCAAACCTCACTACAGAAGAATAGAATGAGGCATTAGACGCCCCGTCAGGGGTATCACCCTCCCTTAACACTAAACTTATACAGTTATTGATACTTAGGAGCTACCTCACTCCGGTCAGACTATATAGGATGGGCAGATTGACGCATAGCGGGTGCCACAGATGTGGGCTTTTGGCACCTGATGTGGGAATGTAACTATGTTCAGAACTATCCTCTATGATCCAAGGTGCCCTAGAGTTGTGCCCTAAAAAGTGTCTTTTAGGAGTAGTTGATGATGAGGCGCTATCACACTATGGGTCCATTCACACGTCAGTGTGTGTTTTGCGGATCCACGGATCCGTGGATCCGCAAAACACGGACATCAGCGATGTGCGTTCCGCATTTTGCGGACCGCACATAGCCGGCACTTAATAGAAAATGCCTATTCTTGTCCGCAATTGCGGACAAGAATAGGACACGTTTTATTTTTTTGGCGATCGGAAGTGTGGATACGCAATTCCGGATCCGGGCAGCAAAATCCGGAACGAAATTGCGAACGTGTGAATGGACCCTAAGACTGTATTTTTCTGAGGGAGACTCTCTTCATGGCTAGGAAGGCAGTTGCTCTCAGGTGGATGGCAGATAGGCCGCCTACGGTCACTCAATGGAAAGCCTTGGTAAATCAAATAATACCCTGGGAAAAAAAATGATGTTCTCCCATAGAAAATGTCCAATTTTTGAACGTATGTACCCTGTAGACAACCCAAAGCGACGACGCCTAATACTCTGCTGTTGTACCTCCTTTATTGTTAATGGACATTAATGAGATTTGAAGTTGTAATCTGAAGAGATCAATATGCGACTCACCAATGGATCCATATGTAATAATGTGACAGAGTGTGTAGCGTATCAGTATAATGTATGCAACATAGCAATCATTGCTTGTTATATTTCAATAAAACGATTAAGTGCGCTCGAGCTTATGCCTGAGCTTGGTTGCTTTCTGATGGTTTATTGATCTCGAGTTATTATAAATAGGTTTTGGTTTGAGTTATGAAGTTATTTGCACAGGTTGAATAATAAAGGCCGTGGCCATAAAAATTATTTGTAAATATTTCCAATCAGGTATTCGTGTCCTGGTTTTATTTCAATATTGGCTTAGTTCATTTATAAGGTAAAATAGGGTACGACCTATCATCCCATTGAAGCTTTGATATATGCAAATGAGCCTCTAGGAGCAACGGGGGCGTTGCCATTACTCCTAAAGGCTCAGCTCTCTCTGCAACTGCCATGTCCTCACCGTTACACTGCCTAGCCCTGTCAATCAAAGTGCAGAGTGTATAGAGCTTTCTGCCCGAAACAGCTGAGTGGAGGTGCCGGGTGTTAGACCCTCACCATATAAGTCTACTAAGCTTTGTGTTTCAGCACCTCAGATTTTCAAAATATCTGCTTGCTGTCAAATGATGAAGAGATCATCTATAACAGGGTAAACAGGGATCAGCAACCTTTAGCACTCCAGCTGCTGTGAAACTACAACTCCCAGAATGCTTACTCGGCTGTTTTAGTAACTCCCAGAGAAGGGAAAGGAGATTCTAGGAGTAGTAGTAGTTTCCGAACAGCTGGCTGGAGTGCCGGAGGTTGTTGATCCCTGGGGGTAAACTCATTTATTTAACCCTTTCTGTCCGTTCTGTTGATAGTTATAACAACCATCAGGGCACCCAAGCTTCATACGTCTTGTTCCAAGCAGGCACCTAGAGAGCAGATGTCATTTTCATTCCTGAGATGAAATTAAAATGACCAGTTTTTCCTTCCCCGAGGAATGAAAGAGGGCGTGTGAGGAAAGAAGATAACAGCAGGAATTCAAAAGACTCAGCACAACCACCAGGAATGTCAAAACACAGCGCTGACTATCAATGGGGTCCAGCAAATTCAGCTGCTGTGCGGGCACAGATTCCTGCACCCAGATACACCGCCACAAAAACCCCATGTAGTGCTGCGGTGGGGAAATACCCCTGTGTGGGAATATCACACATGGCGGGTCTGCATGGAATTCCTCTGTATAAAATACACAGCATTTATGCCCAGTTTGGCCATGCCCTATGGGTGCTTTATGCAAGCAGGTAAAATGCACTTAAAAGGGGTTATGTCATGACTAACCTGAGAAATATAGTACATGACAATCTCTTTCTAACAAAGCTAGAACCAGCCCTGTACCTCACATGGATCCAGAGATCTCCCCATTCATTGCTCTGCTAGATTTATATCAATCTGACAGCTCAAGGGGAGTGTCCTTTCTGCTGCAGCTCTCTCCCTAGCTCAGGAGGCAGTTGAAAGATGAAACTAAGCACGGGCAGCCATCTCAGTTAGCTAGACAAAGAAAGGAGGGGGGGAGAACACCTCTGAGACCCGCACCCTTAACGAGAATGTAGTGGGGAAATGAACAGAGGGCGCATGCGCAGCCGCCCTCCATTCATTTCTATGGGACCGCTGAAAATAGCCGAGCTCTGGCATCTGCGCCGTAGAAATGAATGGGAGCAGGGGCCACGCGTGCGCGGTGCGCTCCCACTCACTTGTATTGGAGCAGCGGGGAGCAGCGCTTGGTGGTGGACGGACCCCGGGAAACCAGCCAGCCACAGCTCTACCCGCTTCATTCTCCTTGTAGGTGTGGGTCCCAGAGGTGGGACCCGCACCTATCAGACAATGAGGGCATATGTTAGCGATATGCCCCCATTGTATGTGATGGAAATACCCCTTTAAGTCTTAGAAAACCCTTTAAACTATTTACGCGTCTGCAAGAATCTTACGCTCCTAGCACAATGATCCAAGGTGAGCAGCTCATCACCGCAGACCATTTATTTTTATTGAGATAACGCCCCATGGTGCGCCATTGTGTAAAATAACATACCGGCAGGACAGGCGTAAAATAACATACCGGCAGGACAGGCGTAAAATAACATACCGGCAGGACAGGCGTAAAATAACATACCGGCAGGACAGGCGTAAAATAACAGGACAGGTGTAAAATAACATACCGGCAGGACAGGCGTAAAATAACATACTGGTAGGACCATTACTTACTATCATACCACGCCTTGAGTCTGCCCCTTGGATCACCCCCGTGGGTTTGTCTTTTAAACTGGCACGTCTGGGCTTGTTAATGTTTGTGGTTTTGGACACTAATATATGCGGAGCTGCCTCCGTTGTGTTTCTGTCCGTGCCTCCGCACACTGCAAAAAAATAGAACACGTTCTATTTTTTACGGTGCGGACGGATCACTGACTCAAGTTGAATAGGTCTCGATCCGTTCCGGCCACCGCACGGATGTTGCCCGTGGATTGGGGACCGCAAATTGAGGTCCCCAATGCACGGAACGGCCACTCAACGGCCGTTCTAACATGTTATACTAACATTTCCCAGGATCTAGCACAATGTACTGACATGTTTATCTACATGCAACATATGTAGAGCTGATTTCAGTCAGCATACAGAGATAAAAGCTTTCTGTAGGAGAGCAGAGTAATCTCAGTTTACGACTCTGCTGTACAGGGAAAGGTAATTATAGCAGGTGGAGGGCTGGAATGACCGACAGAATGAAACACTACTGGGACAGTAAAGGGGTGACGTGATTAGGTTATTAAGCCACCACCCACTCCTCTCTGGTCTGAGTGTTAAGTGAGACTCTCTGCTGTGCTAAAAGTCCAGAGAGAGAGAAGTCAAAGACTTTGGACAGGAACTAGAATACATGGAGTGACTTCAAAAAAAATAACAAAAAAATAAAATAAAAAAAGTTATAAAAAAAATAACATTCACCCATTTAAAAAGCATAGAATAGCCACATACAGGTTGTCAATATGTGATAAAAAATTTATTTTTTACATAAGTGCCCCTTTAAATAAAACATAAAAGGGGGACTTTCTGAAACAGCACCCCGCCATACCAAGCCCCCGTACACCCGAACAGTGGTTTTGATCACACCACTTGCTGTATGACAGAGCCGGGCAACGTTATCAGCAGCATCATTATTATTACACACTCATAAATGAAGGAACCAGAGAATATCTCCACATCTGAAGAAAGAACGGGATATGAGAAAAACATCAGCCCGGAGCTCCGCCACGCTGTCAGGTCATTCAAACTTTAATACAAAGGGTTGGGGGAGGGGATACGACATATAAAATAAAAATGTATTGTCTTTTTTTTTTCTTTAGAAAAAGGAGAATATGGTTTCTAAAAGTCCATGTTCTGATTTATACACCCTTTTCTGGTGCATGAATAAAATGCAAAAACTGCAGTGAAGACCGATTCACCGACAACACAGGAGCAAGAGAGATTGTAAATGTATGTAACCAATGACATCTCTATGGTAGCAGAGTCGGGGACAACAGGCAATTTTATTGCAGCCACTAATGATGATTGGCTATCATTTATAGCCAATGTAGACGACCATGACCATTCAGAAACCGATTAATTTACAAAGGAACAGCTCCATACAAAGAGGATGTGTCCAGGCCCAGAAGATTTTCAGTGCCGGGCTCCACACTAGTCATCCTCCTACAAGCTACCTTGGAAATACTGGCAAGTATGAGTAAACCTGTCTTTACTGCCCACAGCAACCAATCAGAGCTCAGCTTTCTTTTTTTCAGAGCAGTTTAATTCATGAAAGCTGGCCTCTGATTGGTTGCTATGGCCATCCATGACAGTATTAGGCACCATTCACACTACCGTATTTTCGGTCCGCATGCAATCCACATTTTTTGCAGATCGCACATAGTCCCATTCATTGTTTTATGGGTTCACAAAAAAAAAACGGACAGCAGACCATGTGCTCGCCGCATCCGTATGTCCGTTCCGTAGTCCCACAATTTTTTTTTAATAAATAGAACATGTCCCATTCTTGTCCATTTTGCGGACAAGAATAGGCATTGTTACAATGGTCCTGCAAAAAAATAAAAAATAAAAGATGGATGCAACATGGATATTACATAGACCTGGTCCGTATTCTTTGCGGACCACAAAATACATACGGTCACGTGAACGCAGCCTGTTATTACATCTTTGACAAAAGGAGGCCCACAGACTGCAGATTCATTGCCTAGAACAGGAGTGCATCCACTAAATTCTGGATCATCTAGAGTCACACAATAAGGCCTCATACACACGGCCGTAGCCGTTTTTGCAGTCCACAAATTGAGAATCCGCAAAAAACACGGATGCCGGCCGTGTGAGCTTCGCATTTTACGGAAAGCATGTCCTACCCTCTGTTAGAACTGTCTATTCTTGTGCGCAAAACAGACAAGAACAGGATGTGTTCCATCTTTTTTGCGGGGCCTGGGAATGGACAGCACACGGTGTACTGTCTACATCTTTTGCGGCGCCATTAAAATAAAATGGGTCCACATCAGATAGTGATGGTCAGTTCACAGTGTTCGCCAGCGAACACAAACGGGCTGCCATCTTTAGTAAGGTAGACTCACCCTGTCTGGCGATGCACAGGTAAGCCCTTACCTGTGCCTGTGCCTGTGCCGGGAGCCGGTCTGAAATCAAATGCGGTCACCGGGAGCAGGCAGTTCCGAGAACAGCCCGATGAAGGCCCCCGGCGGATGTTCTCGGAACTGCCTGCTCCCGGTGACCGCATTTGATTTCAGACCGGCTCCCAGCACAGGTAAGGGCTTACCTGTGCATCGCCGGACAGGGTGAGTCTACTGGCGAACACTGCAAACTGACCATCACTGATCAGATATGCAAAATGAGCATCGGATGCGGACCAATACATATACGCTATATGCCCTGAAGTGAATGTGGGTGACTGGGGGAGGGGAGACAACAAAAACAGGAGTTCTTGAGGATTTACATATTAATGACCAGTACGAGATTGGCGGGGATCCAAATCCCAACACCCCTGCCAATCAGCTGTTTGACAAGGCCGTTGTGCACCCGTTATAACAAGCATAGCGCCGTACATTGTATAGTGGCTGTGCTTAGTACTGCGGTCCAGGTCCATTCCCTTGAATGGGGCTGACTGTGCCTAGGCCACATGACCGATGAACGTGATGTCACACGGCCAAGGAAGAGGCCTAAGCGCTAACAGAGTGCCACAGTCTCTTCGTACAGCTGATCGGTGGGGGTCCTGGGAGACGGACCCCCGTCAGTGTCATATTGATGATCTATCCTGGAGAATAGGTTGTCAATATGTCTGGGACGCCCAATCAGCAGCTACAACTACAATTGCCAACATGCCCTGATACCCCGATAGCTGTCGGCTGCCATGGCATACTGAGAGTTGTGGTTTTGCAACAGCTGGAGGTCCGCAGGTTGGGCATCCCTACAATACGTAAATGCCGGAGGACCTTTTGAAATACATTAGAAAAATGCTGAAAAGAAAAACATCAAAACGCTTAAATGCAGTTCAGTTTAACTTTATACTGCACTCCGGCCACAAAATGACGCAAATAAAAACAGTAAGGCCCCTTGCAGACGAGCGTGTCTGGATTAGGTCCTGATGCATTGAGTCTGCGATCAGGGAAAATCGTGCAAGTAGGTACGCAATTGCAGTCAGTTCCGATGTTCAGTTTTTATCGCGCGGGTGCAATGCGTTTTGCACGTGCGTGATAAAAAAAAAAAAACAACTGTCTGTGGTACCCAGACCCAAACCCGGACTTCTTCACTGAAGTTCGGATTTGGGTTAGGTGTTCTGTAGATTTTATTATTTTCCCTATTAACATGGTCTTAATACAGAATGCTTAGTAAAATGTGGCTTTAGGGGTTAAAAAATAAAATAAAATTAACTCACCTCATCCTGTTGCTCACGCAGCCGGCATCTTCTTTCAGGACCTGCCAAAGGACCTTTGATGACATAATCGCGCTTACCACGTGGTGATGTCAGCACAGGTCCTGCTGAATGAAGATAGAAATCTTCTATCCTAATTCAGGAGCACCTGCGCCGACGTCACCGCGCTCACCGCGTGGTGAGCGTGATTATGTCAAAGGTCCTTTTGCAGGTCCTGAAAGAAGAAGAAAGAAGATGATGCCAGCTGCGCGAGCAACAGGATGAGGTGAGTTAATTTAATTTCTTAACCCCTAAAGCCACATTTTACTAAGCATTCTGTCCTAAGACCATGTTATAAGGGAAAATAATAAAATCTACAGAACACCTAATCCAAACCCGAACTTCAGTGAAGAAGTCCGGGTTCGGGTCTGGGTACCACGGTCAGTTTTTTATCACGCACGTGCAAAACGCGTTGCACCCGCGTGATAAAAACTGAACATCGGAACTGACTGCAATTGCGTACCTACTCACACGATTTTCCCTGATCGCAGATGCAACGCATCAGGACCTAATCCGGACACGCTCGTCTGCAAGGGGCCTTATTAAAAAAGGCTGAGAAAAAAATGCCTTGAAAAAACACCACAAAACACTGTTTATAAAACCAGACAACCAGGGAGTCTAAGGGTTTGTTCACACATTAAATTCAACATGTATTTCCACTGCAGAAACCTGAGATTTCTGCCATGGACGTGCAATGTGAACCACTGTGGATCCACCATTGCCACTCATTGTGGTTAATTAGGAGTTTTTCTATGCGGTATCTGTGGAAACACGTGCCTATGTTGTCGCTACTGCTGCTCATTTCAGATCTTCTTCCGTGACTGCAACAAGAATACATGTGGGAAATTTTATTGCACGTGCATGGGATGTGGACTGTCACCAGACTTTGGGTCGAAATCCGCATCAAAGGCCCTTATATACTTCTCCCTGCGGGATCCACCAGTTGCCTTGGCTGAAAAAAGTACCGTATGTCGAAAACTGCATCAAAACCCGCATCTGTGTTTCCAGCCTAAGGCTCCATAATGAACTACATTTTATTTGATAGTTTTCAGCCGTTAGATAAAATAGAGCACATGGCGTGATGTTATTCCAGCACGATCCTGTCAGACCATCTACACGTAATCTCCATGTAGTGTAACATGTAAAGTGCTGAGCTGCGTCATGTGACGGAAACTTGCGGAAGCTCCACCGTAAAGTAGAGTGCTCCTAGGCGGAGTGATTCACATATTTCATCACCTATAGATTAACTGGTAGGAATAAATCACGCTATGCCCTGGGAACTGCAGCGTCTGCACTGAACAAGCAGGGGGGGGATTAGTGTATGAGCGACGTGCGTGACCCTACTGTCTGATGGATTGTGCAGAGCTTCTCCTGTGCTGGATACAGTGTTCTGTGTGGATTGCACATGCTGCGGCGATCGAGCATTTGTGTGAACACAGCCTCTTACTGTGACCGGGCCTAGACAAGCAGAGTTATAGCCCATGGATACATAAGCATATATGTAATAAGTGATATAGCGGATCCTAGATGCCAAACCTAAAGTTCTATACATTTCATGACTTCCCCTGATATTGATGTGTATCCACAGGACCAGTTTCCAGCACCGCCACTGACCAGCTGACTGACATCGTTTACCAGGAAGAGTTCGGCATTTTCATTGTGGCTGTATGAAGTTGTGCCTGGTAAACAATGACGGGGATGCAGCTAGCTGATCGGCGGGGGTGCCGCTAGTCAGAGTTCCATTGATTTGATACTGCCGGCCTATCCTAAAACCATCAATATCAAAGTCCCGGAGAACCCTAAATTACAAAAAATTTAACAAGGTAAGCATTCCACTTCTGAAAGCTGACAAACGGCACACTGTGAAAATGTGTATTCTGCTCATGGACGCCTTCATGCAATTTTGCATCAAAGAGTAATGTTTTGCTAAAAAAAAAATAATAATAATAATATTCACAAAAATTCATATTTAACAACAGGTCCACAATATACAGGCACTGGCCGTGTGAGCACTGTATCACGGATGCGGACCCAAGGGTCTGTAACCCGGATAAGGTGCGGTGTGGAACGGAGGTACGGACTGGAAGCCCAAGGAAGCACCATGAAGTACTTCCGTGGGTTTTTTCTCCGTGCCTCCACAACGCAAAAAATAGTGCATGCACATCGGATGTGGATCACAGACCCCACTCAAGTGAATAGGTCTGCATCCACAGAGGGTGGGACACGGTTGGTGCACGTGCATTGCAGACCTCAATTTGCAGTCCGCGGCATGGGCACGGCCGGCATATGGTCGTCCGCTAAGGCCTAAAAAGGGGGCTTGCATCTATGCCAGTGGTGATGGCCAGTGCTATGTAATATTCAGGATCGAAGACGCAATGTGCCATTCTCCTCTGCAGACAGAAGACATATTCCAGTGAGGAGGAGCACACTTCCATATGCTTCGGGTCCAGTATACCCCCCCACTAATAGAATTAAAGGGGTTGTCTCACTTCAGCATGTGGCATTTATCATGTAGAGAAAGTTAATACAAGACACTTACTAATGTATTGTTATTATCCATATTGCTTCCTTTGCTGGCTCGATTCATTTTTCCAACACATTATACACTGCGCGTTTCCATGGTTACAGACCACCCTGCAATCCATCACTGATGGTCGCGCTTGTACATTATGGGAAAAAGCGCCAGCCTCTCTGGTGGCCGGGACCATGGGAGCGCACATAGGCTGGTGCTTTTTCCTATATTGTGCAAGCATGACCACCACTGATGGATTGTAAGGTGGTTTGTAACCATGGAAACGAGCAGTGAACAATGTGATGGGAAAATGAATCGAGCCAGCAAAGGAAGTAATATGGATAATCACAATACATTAAGTGGCTTGGATTAACTTTCTCGACATGATAAATGCCATTTGCTGAAGTGACACAACAATGCTGAAAATACTGCACAACTTTCTTAAATACCTCTAATAGCTTAGTCATCGCTAATGGTGGGGATACCGTGGGATCTTTCAGGAGCCCGTAGCAAGCAATTTATTAATTGTAGGGTCTCAGAGTAATAAGCAAACATGTAATTAGTAAATCTCCCTGTTCAGCCGCCCTGCCCTGCGCTACGCTGCAGCCCATCATGACAGGCAATGACTCACGCGCAGTTTCCCCAGCGTGCAGATGGGATCAGGCCAGGCCGGCCAAGATATTTATTACAAGGCTCTTGGCTGCAGTAAAATAAAAGTCACATCATGTATAATAGGATGACATCATGCGGCCAGTTTCATAAGGGATATGAACTCTTGAGGTTTAAGCACGCCAGGCAAAGGCCCAAGTATTCGGAAGAAGAGACGTTTCCTCAGAATGAAAGAAACGTCTAAAGCTAAGTGGATTTCTTCTTAAGCACAGGCAAAAAGTTTCCTACAGCCAAATATTTAAGTATTATTAATAATTATTCATGGTTTAAATCAGTAAAATATCATTACTGGAGACGTGGCGCAAGGAAACATCTAGCATTCGAAATGTGGGTCCGATGCGGCCAAAAAAAAAGAAAAGCGCTGGCGTACATTTCAGTAAATATCTGTGCGGTTTAGGCTGTAAACCCAACCCCATGATACTTGAGCTCTGTTCTGCTCCCCTGTTGGTTTCCTTCCAAGATGGCCACCACCATGTCAGACATCCCTATGCGAAGCACTATAGAAAAGACTAAACATGTCCGCCAACTGCCCTTGGATGGAGGCTGGAGCAGCACCGATCACATAGATGCAGTGTTAGGGTTTGGCTACATGGCGATTTTGGCTGCGACAGCTTTCGTGCAACCAAAGATCGCAGTGTAGCGGGCCATCGGAATGAATGGGGTCACAGAATGACTCACGCGAATCTCAAAAAATCCAGCAGTGTTTTTTGCGATTCTCATGTTGTGGTAGCAGCAAACACCTCATTCATTGCTACACTGTGCTGCCCTGCTACACTGCAGTCTTCAGCCGCGCAACAGCTGTCGCAGCCAAATCCTTAGGACCCATTCACATGTTTTTTGGTGCCGTTTTTCACATGGAATCCACGCCATAGACGCCTCTTAATCGCCTCCCGTTCATTTCAAAGGGAAGCAGCACTAGCTTTTTTATTTTTTTTTACAAATGGAAAAAAGAAGCAGCGTGCCCTATCTTGGGGCAGAATCCGTGCTGAATCTCCCATTGAAATGAATAGGAAGCTGAAAAAAATATATATAAATCTCCACATAAGTCCATTTTGTTTTTGTGCATTTTCCGCACTTTTTTGGGCGCAGATCTACTTCAAAAACCTCAAGCTGAAAATTTTGCTTTGTATTAAAGTGAACACCCACTGGTTAATAAAAAAAAATAATAATAAAAAAACATGCTGATTTTCTAAGTGCGTTTATCGTGGTTTTGGTGTTATTTTTGGTGCTGTTTTTCCATTGATGTAAAAGCCTATGGGGAAAACCACTCTACAGAAGGTGTGAAATCCACAAAAACAAGACAATTTCCACACCTAAGAAAAAAGGCAAAGTGTACACAAGATTTGTGAAATCTCATTCACTTTGCTGGAACTGCATTAGGCTACATTCACACGTCCGTGGTGTGTTGCGGACCCGCAAATTGCGGGTCCGCAACACACCAGCCCGTCACCCCCATAGAAATGCCTATACTTGTCCGCAAGCTGCGGACAAGAATAGGACATGCTCTATCTTTTTGCGGAGCTGCGGACCCAAAATCGGGGCCGCGCTCCGCAATTGCTGTCCGCATCCATTCCGTCCCCATAGAGAATGAATGGGTCCGCACCCTTTCTGCAAAATTGCAGAAAGGATGCGGATCCATTTTGCGGACGTGTGAATGGAGCCTTACATGGCGTTTTTTCTGCACGAAATCTGCACACAACCGCCCCCCTAAAAGAACGGTGCAATTTTCCTACAGCACTCTTGCATGGAGAAGTCTGAGATGGTGGTAGCCTATCTAATAGTAATCTGACCGGGGACAAGAACAACAGAGGCAACAAGGGAGGAAAAGGGGTTTAGACTGGATGGTCTCTTTAAAGGGAACCTGTCACCGGGATTTTGTGTATAGAGCTGAGGACATGGGTTGCTAGATGGCCGCTAGCACATCCGCAATATCCAGTCCCCATAGCTCTGTGTGCTTTTATTGTGTAAAAAAACGATACATTTTGATACAATTGATACATATGCAAATGAACCTGAGAGGAGTCCTGTACGTGAGATGAGTCAGGGACAGGACTCATCTCAGGTTAAATTGCATATGTATCAAATCGTTTTTTTGAGACAATAAAAGCACACAGAGCTATGGGGACTGGATATTGCGGATGTGCTAGAGGCCATCTAGCAACCCATGTCCTCAGCTCTATACACAAAATCCCGGTGACAGGTTCCCTTTAAAGTCAGAGGAATTAGACTATAATTAAAACAATTTTACTCCCAAAATCTGCGCGGAGGTGAAATGAATGATACAAAGAACTAAAGTGTGTGGTGATAGATCATCAGCGGCATCAGATTTGTCACCCATTGTCCTGCTTACTTCAGTGGTGAATAACAGATATTTTCTCTATACATTAAAGTCAATAGGTCTTCCTTTAGTCAATCTTTACTGGACAGGCCATTAATTTCTACGTGTGATATGTAATACATGGATGGGATGATGGACAGGAAGGCATACAGACATTTTTTGGACAAAAAGAATCCCCCCTACCCCCCAAAAAAAGGTGTCTTAAAATCAGTTTCTAGATGTCGAGAGTAGTGTTGAGAAAACTTGTGTTTCAAGTTCTGCGTCCAAAGTTCGGGTTATCGAAGAATCACGTTATGGATTCCAAATTCCATTATGGTCCGTGGTAGCGGAATTCCGCTACCACGGACCATAATGGAATTTGGAATCCATAACAGCATTCTTCGATAAGCCGAACTCGAACTTTGGACGCAGAACTTAAAAACACAAGTTCGCTCAACACTAGTCGAGAGCCAACAGATTCAAACTGCAGCTGAAGACATCTGTGTTGGTCCCATGTTTGTGTCCGCATTGCATTTGCTTTAATATATGCAAATGATCCTCTAGGAGCAACGGGGGCGTTGCTGTTACTCCTAGAGGCTCCAATCTCTCTGCAACTGCCGCGCCCCCAGCACTTTGATTGACAGGGCCAAGCAGTGAAAACGTGATCACCCCTGGTCCTGTCAATCACAAGAGGAGAGGGTACAGCAGTTGTAAAGAGAGCAGAAACTCTAGGTGTAACGGCAACGCCCCTATTGCTCTTAGAGGCTCATTTGCATATAATAAAACATAATTTTTCTCAGCAGTGCGGGCACATATGAACATGGGACCAACACAATGTCTTCAGCTGCCAAGTGCACATGTAACAGGTCAGCCAGCGTCATAGGTACAGATCTGCCGACAGATGCCCTTTAAAGCGGTCTGTATCAGAAGACTGGAACGTTGCCATTATACTGATATACAGGTTACCTCCAAAATATAAAACTGACCTCCACGTATACTGAAAAGATCCGCCGGCAGCAGCACCCTATAACCCTAGCCGGCTCTACAGATTCTCATCTACAGGAAGGAAGAAGTCAGCTCTGAGTGATTCACTTGTCGGAACATGGGAAAACAAACCGTTCTGCAACTTATCCCTATCAGCGTCCATGACGTTTACGGCCGCCATAGCATAAATACAGAGAACGTAACGTGTGACTTCACGTCGTGGATGAGATGAACATCTGGAACAGGACAGACATTCCCGCAGAGATAAACAAGAAGATTAACGGTTTTAGGTAGATTACACAAATGGAGGAAAATATGGCAACTGCAATGTAACAAAGAGCTTGTCAATGGAAGATGAGACAGGAGGGGAACGCCCTGAAAAATCAACAGATTCTTATCCCAGCAGCGTGGACTGTCCTGGTGCATAGCATTTCATGGAGTTAATCGACTGTACCACATGTCCTAACCATTCTTTTATCCAGCATCTCATAATCCAGGAAGTCTGATCGTCTGGCACCTTTTTCCTGTATTGAATTGCAAAATAAGACAGCGACAAGTAATGGCCGAGAATTGGGTCAATTATCGGGAACAGAGGTTAATAGGACACTTGTTCCCGATAATTGACCCACATTTCATGTGGCACCTAAAATAGTCATTACTCAGCAGCACGTGGCCCTGTGTAAAAAATGCAGATTCTATGGGGGACCAACAATCGTAATAGTGATTGTTTGTTCCCCTTTCAAGGAACATCGATTGACTTGTATATCGTAGATGGCTTGGCATCAGGACGTGTAAGAGGACCCTATTACACCTGAAGATAATCGTGCAGATTATCGCTTACAAGCGTTCGTATGAGCATTCGTTTGTCGGCAGCAGATCGTGCCGTGTAATCACGATCTGCTGCCAGCAAGCAAACAGTGATTCAGTATTGGGACGAGCGATGGCTTTAGCGATCGCACCTCCCCATACTGAGAAGGAGATTGCTGCATGTAATATTAGCACTCTCCTCCTCTGGGGAGCAGGCGATTGCCGGGAAAAAACGTTTCCCTCCTGACAATCACCTGCTTCATCTGCAGGTGTAATAGGACCCCAAGGCCTTATATATCTACTCCATCACAAACTGTTCTATTACTGTCCAACAGTCCAGAATATCTGACAACCCAACACCTATCAGTTTTCATTGTTGCCGAATTAAAGGAGTCGTCTAATCAGAGAAAATCTGTTTTAAAAAGGGGGATTCCCGGGAACGATCAGTTGATCATCCCAGTTCTTGCTCTCGGCGGCCCAGGCAAACAGTAGATTTTCCCCGGGGACGCTTCAGCAAGCCATGGTGGCAGACATTCAGATGAATGGCCGCCCAGCAATACAAGAAAGGTTTGCGTTCACTAGAACGGGAGGCACTCATATAGAGCGGCGCACTATTCCGGCTCAGAGAAGATATAGTTGACAACAGTCCTGAAATTGTAGGGGCTGTCCCTAATTTTCAGAGACAGTACCTGCAAATACAGGCTGCCCCAAACTGCAAATGGGTGTGGCGTATGTGAACCCCACACATAAATGGGCAGTCCCATCCAGTTTGGACGTTTCTGGTGTGTCGTCTATTTATCCTAAGTTTACCAACTGCAATGTCTTAAGTATCAGAGGGGGATCCCAGGAGTGGTCACTAATAGGGCACACAAGCAAGCCCTTTAAATACATTTTGCTATAACCCTCATAAATTGTAAACACCAATGGTATAATCTATCAGACGCATTTAATTTGCTCTTAAAACCGTACTCTGAAAGGTAAACATAAGTGGGGTCATTTACGAATAGACATACACCAATGGGGCATATCTTCGCAGATTCGGTCGCAAAGGGGATTTGCGGCAGAATCTGCAACTTCTTCCCCATTCATACCACGTACGCTAGTTTAAAAAAAAAAAAAAAAAAAAAAAGGGAGAAGGAGGCCCGTCTTATTTATCATTTTCTACGCCTGTTTTAGGCGTAGAAAATAATATAAATCTATGCCACCAACGGATCTGGAGTAGATTTCAGCTGGCGGTGGATGTGCCCAAGTTATGTAGAAGCCGGCGCCTACTTCTACATAACTTAGGCACATCAAGCACCGACGCAGGGTTATTAAGACCGGCGTCTAAAACAATGGTCTCAATAAATGACCCCAAAAGATTCTTAAAGGAACTGTCCATTTTAAATAAGCTCCTTCTAATGGAGGCAGCTTTCCCAACAAATGGGGTCTGCCAGTCGCCAGTGGGAGCATGCACGTGGATTAGCTGCATTTAATGAAGCAGAGTGGGCCCCCAGTATTCAATAATTAGTTGCATGGACAGTTTTCGAAAGTTGGGTGGAACGGGGGCCGTGACAGGGCCAGATCTCCTGCTCCGGCAAATTTACTAATTTTATGCCTGGAAACAGGCGTAAATGTAGACAAAAAAACCTACGGTGTCGTTTTTCGGCAGGAGCATATACTGCCATAGACGAGCCACATGCCTCGTTATAAATTAGCCGTCTAGTACGGCAGCTCAGGGGGGAGACTAAGACCAGCTTAAAAAGCCGGTCTGAAGTAAATGTGCCCCAATGTTTGGTGATTGTTTTAACTATTTGATGCATTTTTTTCCTCTTTTGTGCGGTCTCATCGCTTGCTCTTCTCATCGCCTTTGTTGATCTGGAAGTAAATTAGGCTTCCCATTTGCATCTCTTTCCCGAGTCTGTACACGGAGGCCGGCTGCCGGAGGAAACCTTCATGCCACATCAATGTCACTTGTGCTCACAAGGAATGTCAGAGACTAATCTAAAATCAGCAGCGCCAGCCCCCCTGACAAAGACCCATCCGGCCAGAGGCAGAGGAAAGCTGTGTGACTAAATCCCAGCCGGGGCCAGAAAAGGTCTCTGAGCAGGATTTCCAAACCAAACACAAGACTGTAGAGGATCACTGACTAAACACTGCTGGAGAGGGGGGCGTGCAAAATGGTGGGATTAGATCATCAATGGTGGCATGGTAGATGCACAAAATGTCAGAGAACGTATGTATGTTAGAATATGTAGCATCCATCTGGTGACAGGTTTCGGAAAATTCATGATAGAATCGGTAAAAAAAAAAAAAAAAAAAGCTGGGGGCCCGACAGCAATGGATTCACTGGAATGGGGGGGTCCCAAGTCCCCTCTTTCTCATCAGCATGACCACAGCTATTCTTCTTTTAGGGTAAATGCACACGTTCAGGATTTATGTGCGGACAATCCATACTGAAATCCGCAGGTGTTCACAGGGAAATCCGTGCGGTCAATCCGCATCAATTGGTGCAGATTTTACTCTCCCCATTGAAGTGAATGGAGAAAATCCGGTCAGGAAAAATAAAATAAATTGACATGCTGCGGATTTTAAAATCTGCATCGTGTATGAGAATTTGAAATTCTCATAGAATACAATGTGCATGACCTATGGTGCGGATTTTCCGCATGCAATCCTGATCGTGTGCATTTACCCATAGGCCTCATGCACACGGCCGTTGTTTTGGTCCGCATCCGAGCCGCCGTTTTGGCGGCTCGGATGCGGACCCATTCACTTCAATGGGGCCGCAAAAGATGCGGACAGCACTCCGTGTGCTGTCCGCATCCGTTGCTCCGTTCCGTGGCCCCGCACAAAAAAATTTAACATGTCCTATTCTTGTCCGCGCTTTGCGGACAAGAATAGGCATTTATATTGAAGGCTGTCCGTGCCGTAAATTGCTGAACGCGCACAGACGCCATCCGTGTTTTGCGGACCGCAAAACACACCACGGTCGTGTGCGTGAGGCCTTAAAGGGATGGTCCAGGATTACATAAACCTGGCTGTTGTCTTCCAAAAACAGCCCAACACCTGTCCAAGGGTAGTGGCTGGGGTTACAGCTTGGCTCCATTGGAGTCAATAGGGCAGAGCTGCAACACTGCACAAAACAGGAGTAGCGGCCATGTTTTTTTACACTCTGGACAACCCCTTTAAAAAGTCTCAGAACCCAAACGGAAAACGGATCTGTTATAAGTGGAAGACACGGAGGTAGCGTAACCAGAGCCTTACAAAGGATTTTCCAGACTAGAAGAATAGTACTACGTCAGTAGAGTTCTAAGCAAGCACATTCCCATTCACTGACCGTTGCAGAGATCCTGAAAATGGTGAGGAAGCGAAACACATAAATTGCAAAGTTCTCACTATGTCATGATTATGCTTTTTTTTTTTATCGAAACCCCCTTTAATATGAGGACTTCAATGACCTGCGATACGAGGAAGTCACGCGAATAAGACCTCATTTACGAAAACCAGGCAAGCAGGAGTGAAATGTACAATCGGAAGCGTGTTACACGTCTGCTGTACATTCCACCATCCACTGACATGTTCTATGAAGAGCGGAATGCAGAGATAATTCCAGCAACGCATCGGTCAGACCTGTTCACGCTACAGCGCAGTCAGTCAGCGGTGGAACTGATGCGTTAAATATATGAGTTATGCCTCCTGCCGTTCGCTAGGGCCCCTTTCATTCCCACGTTTATGTCCGTGATGACATCTGTGACAAGATGGTCAGTGGTTTATAACTGAAGACGTCTGTGAATGGCACGCGGTTGATCCGGGTGTCTGATTTTTGCTCTCCGTGTGTCATCCGTATTCCATGGACACTGCTAGGCTGAAAAGTAGTTTCCAGAGCATCTCCTAGCAATGGTCTATATGAAAACCACTGATAGATAATGGATGCATCCGTACTGTGGCTTTCATCGACCCGTGGTAGTAGTGCATGTCTCCGTGGTGTTTCCACTGACCCACATTAAAATCAATGGATGCGTGTGCTGTCCGTGTTCTTCATGGATGCGACTCACTGACGTATGAAAGACACCCAAGTGTGGACCCAGCCGTATTCACTTCCCCATGTTTTTTTTTTGTGATGATAGAAGGGAGGCTTAGATCTGATAGCTCTCATTTTCACCCTCGTTACACTGAATATTCACCATTTTTTCCATAATTTTCACAATGGGACTACCGGGTCTCATATATATGAGGGCATCTGTCGGCAGATTTGTATCTATGACACCAACTGACCTGTAGCACACGCACTTGGCAGCTGAAGGCATCTGTGTTGGTCCCATGTTCATATGTGTCCGCATTGCTGAGAAATATGATGTTTTATTATATGCAAATGAGCCTCTAGGAGCAACGGGGGCGTTACCATTACACCTACAGGCTCTACTCCAGGGCTCGACAAATCCCAGGCGCCAGGTCGCCATGGCGACCAGGAATTTAGTCCTGGCGCTTGGGTATTTGTCAGCCCGTTTTCAAAGGTGCCCGGGCGATGGGTGCGGAGCTGCCGTTCTGTCCGGAGGCAGCACCGTTTAAACAGCTCCGTCACAGCACACAATAGCAGAGACGCTGGCAGCAGGGAGGGGAGGGGCTCGGGAGGAGTGTAATCTGATCCTAGAGTGGAAGCTGCTTCTGACAGCCCCTCCCCTCCCCGCCCACCAACCAATCAGAGCTGAGGCAAGGCAAGCACTAGCAGCTCTGAGTCCGAGTCACTGACACAAGTACAGGAGGGAGTCTAAGTAAGAATCGAATGAGTCACAGGTTAAAAGAATCTAAAGATCCTACAGTTAGTGACTCATTCGATTCTTTGAGTTAAAAGAACAGTCAGTCAGACTCTAGAACAGTTTACACTGATGCTGTGGCTGATGCTTTTGCAGCAGTGATAAGATTAAGGGACAGGAGCAGAGAGGAGAGAAGTGACAGGACACAGTTTAGATTACAGTTTGAATTAACCCTTTAGGATCAAATTGGCTTCTCAAGGAGATCTATGTTAAAGGCATCCCTTCTTCTGTCTCATTCAGTAGCTATAGAACTAAGGCCTCTTTCACACTTGCGTTGTTGGGATCCGGCATGCACTTCCGTTGCCGGAGGTGCCCGCCGGATCCGGAAAAACGCAAGTGTACTGAAAGCATTTGAAGACGGAACCGTCTTCCAAATGCTTTCAGTGTTACTATGGCACCCAGGACGCTATTAAAGTCCTGGTTGCCATAGTAGGAGCGGGGAGCAGTATACTTACCGTCCGTGCGGCTCCCGGGGGCGCTCCAGAATGACGTCAGAGCGCCCCATGCGCATGGATGACGTGATCCATGCGATCACGTGATCCATGCTGTTGGGGCGCCCTGACGTCACTCTGAAGCGCCCCGGGAGCCGCACGGACGGTAAGTATACTGCTCCCCCGCTCCCCGCTACACTTTACCATGGCTGCCAGGACTTTAGCGTCCCGGCAGCCATGGTAACCACTCTGAAAAAGCTAAACGTCGGATCCGGTAATGCGCCGAAACGACGTTTAGCTTAAGGCCGGATCCGGATCAATTCCTTTCAATGGGCATTAATTCCGGATCCGGCCTTGCGGCAAGTGTTCCGGATTTTTGGCCGGAGCAAAAAGCGCAGCATGCTGCGGTATTTTCTCCGGCCAAAAAACGTTCCGTTCCGGAACTGAAGACATCCTGATGCATCCTGAACGGATTTCTCTCCATTCAGAATGCATTAGGATAATCCTGATCAGGATTCTTCCGGCATAGAGCCCCGACGACGGAACTCTATGCTGGAAGACAAGAACGCAAGTGTGAAAGAGCCCTTAGGCTACTTTCACACTTGCGGCAGGATGGATCTGGCAGGCTGTTCACCCTGTCGGATCCGTCCTTCCGCTGTTTCGCCGGACCGCAGCTCTGTCCCCATTGACTATAATGGGGGCAGAGCTCTAGCGCAGTACGGCAGTGCATGGTAAAAGTACTGCATGTCCAACTTTTTAGTCCGGCGGCCTCTCACCGCGAACTGCCATGCTGCGCCAGAGCTCCACCCCCGTCCCCATTATAGTCAATAGGGTCCAGGGACGGAGCGGCGGTATATGTAACATGGTATACAGCATTATTGGGGGGGCTCTATGGAGTAGTGGGGGGGGGGGCACCTACTAGGGGCTTTATGACGCGGCTCCGCCTGGCTCCTAACTTTTTTAGCTGGCTCCTAGATTCCAAGGAAATTTGTCAAGCCCTGCTCTACTCTCTCTGCAACTACCACGCCCTCTGCACTGTGATTGACAGGGCCAAGTGTGAGGATCTTTTTACTGGCTGTTCCTGTCAAAAAGGAGCAGTTGCAGAGGGAGCAGAGCCTCTAGGTGTAACAGCAACGCCCCCGTTGCTCCTAAACGCTCATTTGCATATATTAAAACATATTTCTCAGTAATGCGGACACATATGAACATGGGACCAACACAGATGCCTTCAGCTGCCAAGCGCACATGTAACAGGTCAGCCAGTGTCATAGGTACAGATCTGCTGACAGATGCCCTCTAAAGAACAAAGACTAATGACTTTCCCAAATCAAACTAAAAAAAGAAAAAAGATAAATCTCCCAAAAAAGATCCATAAAAACCTCTGTGTGTCATGTAAAAAACAAACACCTCACAAAGCTTATTTTTTTAGCCTGACAAATAAAAACGTTAAGGCCGATAAACCCACCACATGCACCAAATCACAAGTCTTTGGCCGGTATGGCCTTTTTTGCGGCCTGGTCATTAAGGGGTTAAGACAGGCCTTCATTACTAATATTCCACGCTGTCATACGTTGTGTGAAGCCCAGGATCTGAGTAATCCAGGTGTTCGTGCAGGCCACAAGAAGGGCTGAGGACTGCCCATGTCACGAGTATGGAGGTCAGGGCGGGACTGCACAGACAACGCACCACGTCCTCTGTGTACCTGCGAGGAAGCCAAACCACGCCCCGGGGCGTCACACCAAGGCACCTAGGCCCATGGCTCTCCCCGGCTGGATGAGGAATGCTGCAGCTGCTCGGACATGCAGGAGAAAATTCCTTCTCTGTGAGGAGACACTTAGCAGCATTTTCACTCAACGATCCAGTATCCGACATACAGGAAGTTTACGGGGTTAATTTGAAGTAATTTACACTTAAACGGCTTTCAAACCAAAACTCTGATTTCATTTGAGCAAAGTGACAAATTCAGCCAGCTCTCAGCACAGCCAGGTCCATGTGGGGGAAGGGAAGTGACAACTCCTTTACGCATGTGGAGAGGACGCCACGTTTTTTCAGGTAGTCCAGGGGGACTGCCCCGTGATTAAGGGCTCACGAACACAAACTTAGTTTTCTTCAGTGTCCGTTCCGTTTTGGTTTTTTTTTTTTGAGGCCCATATGCGGAACCATTTACTTCAATGGGTCCGCAAAAAAAACAGAAATGATTTGTGTATTCTGTTTCAATATGTCCGCATGGCCGTTTTGCAAAATAGATAGAACATGTCCTATTCTTGTCTGTTTTGCGGACAAGGATAGGCATTGTTACAATGGATCAGCAAAAAAAAAAAAAAAACGGATGTCATCTGTATTTTTTTTTTTTTTTTCGGGGATCCGTGTTTTGCAGACCGCAAAATACATAGGGTCGTGTGCATGAGCCCTAACACACCATGAATGCAAACAACCACCTTGGTAGGAATGCTAAGACCACCACACAGAGGCTGCGCGGTACGACCACCCAAATCAGCAGTGACACGCCACCGTTGCATTTTTTGAATGATATGGTTGTGTGTTATATGGTGGCGTCAGTCTGCCAGGAAAGTTGTTTCACCCGCAAAACAGTGTGGTCGAGTGCTGCTACTATAAACACTAAAAATTTCCCACATGCAATTCTGCTTCGGAAATTCCACAGTGTGCGCGCTACGTGTGTCCGTACCCTTAGGCTGGGTTCAGACCTGAGCGTATTTGATATGCGCGTTTAACGCACGTTTTTGTCGCGCGTTTTTAGCAATAGTAAACGCGCGTTTGACGCGCGTTTGTGTGATTGAATGCCGTGTCCTATGGCCACAAACGCGCGTCAAAACGCCCCAAAGAAGCTCAAGAACTTGTTTGAGCGTAGGGCGTTTTTCAGCGCGTTCAAACGCGCTGTAAAACGCTCAAGTGAGAACCAGGGCCATAGGGAAGCATTGGTTTTCATGTGTTGAGCGTTTTACAGCGCGTTTGAACGCGCTGTAAAACGCACAAGTGTGAACCCAGCCTTAGGCCCCTTTCACACGAGCGAGTTTTCCGCGCGGAGGCAATGCGTGACGTGAACGCATAGAACCCGCACTGAATCCTGTCCCATTCATTTAAATGGGTCTGTGTACATGAGCGTTTTTTTTCATGCATCAGTTCTGCGTTACGTGAAAAACGCAGCATGTTCTATATTCCTGGCCCCATAGAAGCACTTGCTTCTGGATGCAATGCGTTTTTCACTGATGGTTGCTAGGAGATGTTGTTTGTAAACCTTCCGTTTTTTATCACGCACATGAAAAAGGCATCAAAACGCATTGCACCCGCGCGGAAAAAACTGAACGTAATTGCAGACAAAACTGACTGAACTTGCTTGCAAAATGGTGCGAGTTTCACTGAACGCATCCGGACCTAATCCGTCACGCTCGTGTGAAAGAGGCCTAAGGGTGCAATTACATTGCGACACGTGTCGCACAACATTTATTGAAATGCTAGTCTATGGTGTTGCACTGCAACATTGCGACAGTCGCACAAAAATCAAACTTGGATGGATTTTTTGCGACTGTCGTGTCACAGTGCTACACCCTAGACCAGTGATGGTGAACCTTTTAGAGACCAAGTGCCCAAAACTGCAACCAAATACCCACTTATTTATCGCAAAGTGCCGACACGTCAATTTAACCTGAATACCAATATAGTATATCTTTCATGTCCTTTATCATTTATCTATAATATATTAATAGCCTACATTTAATGCACTGCCTGTGCTGTTCATAGGGTGTCCTGGGGATGATGAATGGCAGGAAAAGTCTAAAGCATATTGCTATGCTATAGACTTTTTCCAGGGCGTGGGTGCCCACATAGAGGGCTCTGAGTGCCGCCTCTGGCACTCGTGCCATAGGTTCGCCATCACTGCCCTAGACTATCATTAGAATAAATGCAGCGCGTCATTGGTGCGACACGTCACCGCATAGTACTAGCCTTTTGGGACAGCATAGTCCTAGTCTCCTGCATGCAATTATAAGAAGTCATACCCTGCGGTGTAAACCATCAGCCCCACTGTAATTAGTCCTTAGGGAGTCCTCTATGGCCTAGGTGCTTAGCCTGTGCTGCGTGTTCTCCAGGGGCTACGTGTATATGCAGGCAGCACAGAATATCCGCAATTATAGTAGTGTAAAGTGCATGTGAATGGAGTTCATAGACATGCAGCAGAAAATCAGTGCAAATGTGAGGGCATGCTCTGGATATTTAAATCCGCTGTATAATCTGCGGTGGATTTCGGCCACGGTTATAAAATCAGCTGCAAAAAAAAACAGAAAAAACTCTGCAGTGGATATAATTCATTTCCCACACTGAAGTCAAAGGAAACAAAAAAAGCTGTGGTTTTGTGTCCGGTCATAAAAATCGGAAAAAAAATGGATTAGTCATTAGTCAAACTGCAGTCCGCAATGCACGGGCACCGACCGTGGGCCAGCCGCATGCGGATCGCGACGCCCATTCACTTGAATGGGGTTCTCAATCTGTCCGTTCCGCAAAAAGATAGAACTTGTCCTATCTTTTTGCGGAACGGAAGCACGGAACAGAACCCCACGAAAGCACTCCGTAGTGCTTCCGTTCCACACTGCATCTCCGGATTTGGAGGACCCATTCAAGTGAACACATGGCCGGTGTTTTTGCGGATCCGCCATACGCGGGCCGCAATACGGCCACGGGACACACACTGTCGTGTGCAAGAGGCCTAAGTCTATGGTGACGGATCTAGGTTTTGTTTTTAGGAGCCTAAAAAAAAACAGATCCGTCACCCATTGACTTTCAATGTATTTAGTGACAGAACCGTTTTTTTCCCCGTTTTGATTTCACACAACCGCATCCTAACAGTACGGATGCATCCTGATGTGCAAAATCAAAACGGATCCGTTTAATTCCAGTATCGAGATCCTCTACCGAAATTAACAACGCTAGTAGCTACTTGCATTCCCCATATAATAATTCTAGAGCATCTATTCATATGACTCCTTGTTATGCCATTCCTCTGTTATTCCTACTATAAGTTTATGACCAGTTAGGGGGGGGTGTCCCTGCATAGTCTAGTCCAGGAATCAGCAACCTCTAGCTGCTCTGAAACCACAACTCAGAGAATCCGCCTTTCACTTCTGTGGGACTGGGAGTTGGTTTCATAGCAGCTGGAGGTTGCTGATCCCTGGTCTAATCTAACACTATCCAAACAGTGCTACCAGAGTCGGTTTATGCAGGGACATACCCCCAACCAGAGGTCGCAATAACGCCTGTGCAAGCGTCAGACGCCTGTTCAGGCCATTTTACTCCCTGAAAAAAGTCTAAGGCGTACCAATACGCCTTAGACTTTTCCCCCACATTCATCAGCGCAGTGAGCGATGTGAACGGCACAGGCAGCGCAGCAATGCTGCCTGAAATAACCAATAGCAAAGCTCCTTAGGACTCGTTCACATGACCGTTGCCGTACTGCTGCCCGCATTTGCGGATCTGCAATACACGGGCACTGTTCCGTGTGCATTCCGCATCACGGATGCAGACCCATTCACTTCAATGGGTCTGTAAATCCGGAGACGCGGAACAGTGCGGAATGGAGTCACGGAACGGATCACTACGGAGTGCTTCCGTGGGGTTCTGTTCCGTACTTCCATTCCACAATAGGATTTTACTTGCTCTATCTTTTTGCGGAACGGACCAATGCAGACCCATTCAAGTTGAATGGGTCTGGATTCATCTCGGCGGCCGTACAGAGGTTGCCCGTGCATTGGGGACCGCAGTTTGCACGGAACGGCCCACCTATGGCCGTGTGATTGAGCCCTTACAGCAAGGAGCTTTGTTATTGGTTGGTATAGGCGTGCGCCGGAGTTATACAGGTCCTGCAGCAGGGGAAGCCGGCGGGAGCTGAAAAGAGGAGGGGCCGACTCCGGGGGTGGCCGTTGTAAGGAGAGCGGAGCGTGCTGCCCGAGGACCCCAGGAAACATGACATGGCCGCTGGAGAGGAAAGGGGCCGCAGACTCATGTGACTGGTCCCTGGTCTGAGAGAAGAGCTGCCCCCAGGCATGTGTTCCCCCCCGGCCACCTTGCTATCACCCCATAACAAGCACCCCCTTCCGGCTGCCGGATAATGAGGAGCGTAGTCTCTAGGTGTGCAGAATAGTTATTATGAGGACATGACCTACAGAAATACAAGGGGAGATACAAAATCTAATAGGATCCCCTCCACTAGTGACCCTTCCCCCCCCCCTCCTCCTGTCTCCCCATTAGTGACCCGTCTCCCCACTAGTGACCCTGCTCCCCACTAGTGACCCTGCTCCCCCCTCTTCCCGTCTCCCCACTTGTGACCCTGCTCCCCCTCCCCAACTTGTGACCCTGTTCCCCCCTCCTCCTGTCACTCCACTAGTGACCCTGTTCCCCCATCCTCCTGTCACCCCACTAGTAACCCTGCCCCCCTCCTCCTGTCACCCCACTAGTAACCCTGCTCCCCCCTCCTCCTGTCACCCTGCTCCCCCCTCCTCCTGTCACCCCACTAGTGACCCTGCCCCCCCTCCTCCTGTCACCCCAAATTGACCCTGCTCCCTCTCCTCCTGTCACCCCACTAGTGACCCTGCCCCCCCTCCTCCTGTCACCCCAAATTGACCCTGCTCCCCCTCCTCACCCCACAGGGAAGAAGCTGAACAGACTCCACCGACCATGATGGGATCCGTTTACCATCCTGTCTTTTTACCGGACAAAAAAAGTGCTGCATATAAGGCTCTTTTGTCTGGTCTTAAGACAAAATCTGCAACAGACGCTCCAACCGCAGCCTCCAATTTTGAACAAGTGCAGGCCTATGTATTACGTATTTGAATTACTGCAACTTTCATACTCCTCCTCGGGTAAATACTCCTCAAAAATGGTCAGAGGAGTATTTTTACTCTTCTGCAAAAATCATAGTGCGACCTCTGCCCCCAACTAGTAACAACCAGTCGTACGTAAAATTCATAAACTTCTAGTAGGAATAATAGAGGAAGGGCACAGTCATAAGAATAGATGCTGCAGAATTATTACATGGGGAATGCAAGTAGTTACTACAAGAGACGTGTCGGGAGAGGCGAGAGGTCCTCGTTACATAACTCATTTCCAGTCATATTGTATGAATGAGATTTCTTAAAATCCTGTTCATTACAATGTGCCAGCGTCTGCCGAGGTATATTACCACCACAAGAGCCACAACTCAGAAGGACAAAGTGATTGTAGAGGTCTGGATGGTTACCTAGCAACAGATTATGCCACCGGGGGGTGACTACCTTTAGTGCCCACTAACGTGGGCACTGTCTGCACAGACAATTAAGACGGCCTCCATAAGGTTTACTAGGATGAGAATTGAAAAATACGGATTATCATAACAAATGATTCATGTAAACCAAGCCTTACACGTAGAAAACATGACTAAGCCGACGTAGGCCATAATAAAATCTGCTGCTGTGTAGGAAGTGTATTACAACAGTCGGGGACGCCCTGGCAGAGATGGCGAGCAGCTGGCGCCGATACCAGAGCGAGCTGGAGCCCTGCTGAACATTAACTGAGCTTTATTATGTGGAGCCGCGCGCGGCGATCTGAGAGACATCTGCTCGGGGTCCTGTCCACCAGGACAATGCTTCTCACATCATCCAGCACTCCGCTTTTGATGGAGTGCAGTTATGGAGGCACCAGACCCCTCAATGTGACATAATGAACCATAATTGGTCATTTCCTACATTTCAACGCCACGGGCCGCGCTGACTACATGCGACTCTGAGGTTATTTTGTGGTGATGTCACAAGGCCATCAATAGACCCCTGTATGAGCGGAGACTTCCCTGAAGAGACGGCAGTGGGATTATATAAAGAACATAGGGGGAGATTTATCAAAACTAGTGTAAAGTAGAACTGGCTTAGTTGCCCATAGTAACCAATCAGATTCCAGCTTTCATTTTCCAAATGAGCTCTGAGAAATCAAAGATGGAATCTGATTCGTTGCTATGGGAAACTAAGCCGCAAGGGAAAAGGCCTGCAAGTATGGACATCCCGAAAAGTTTAAAGGGGTTATCCCATCTTAGACAATAGGGGCATATCGCTAGGATATGCCCCTAGTGTCTGATAGGTGCGGGTCCCACCGGTGGGACCCGCACCTACAAAGAGAACGGAGTGGAGAAAGTGGAGGAGGGCGCACTGCGCATGCGCAGCCGCCCTCCATTCATTTCTATGGAGCCGCCGAAAATATTTCCGTCGGCCCCATAGAAATGAATGGGAGCAGTGGCCGCGCATGCACGGTGCGCACCCATTCACTTCAATGGGAGAGGCGGGGAGCTGTGCCTGGTGGTGGACGGATCCTTGGAAACCCGGGGTCCTCCAGCCACAACTCTCCCCGACTCCGTTCTCCTTGTAGGTGCGGGTCCCAGAGGTGGGACCCGCACCTATCAGACAGTGGAGGCATATCCTAGCGATATGCCCCCATTGTCTAAGATGGGATGACCCCTTTAACCCTCTGCATACTGATCTGTTCCATTACAGTGCTAAAAATGTTAAGGATGAAGCGATGGACCTCAGATCATAGAAAAATAAAAGCCGCTGTAAAGAATCACTGCACTTTCACACAATCTCATTGCATTTAATAGAGAACGGTGTAAATAGCTAATTTCTAAATCACTTAATTTAAAAAAAAAAAAAACTGCCTGCATCTACCTGAAAGAAAGGCTGTAAACTCATGGCCACTAGGGGTCTCACTTCCACCTAAGTTGCAGTCCACTGTTTGTTATCAAGCAAGAAATGTCTCTAGTAACAGAGACACAGAAGACGGCAGAGACGAAGTGGGGGGGTGTCAGAGTTAGCTGAGATCCGGAGCCTGAAAATAACCGCTTCTACACTGCTTCTGAACATCACAGGATGTGTGATCTCCCCCTTCTTATCTCTTCTGTGAGCTCTGTAGCTGAAAACAAACATAGTGGGAAGTAAGGGAAAGGGCGTCACAGTAGTACAGTGCTGGCAGATTACACAGAAGGGAGACGCCTCGTGCTTGTGAGAGAAATGCATCTAGCTGTGCAGCTGAAACAGGGAATAATATGGCTGAAAAAGACATTAGGGAAGCCCAAAATACCTGTTCCTTCACAATTATGATTCTACAATGAAGCAGAGTCATTAATGCAAACTTTTTTTTTTTTTTTTTTTTTAGAAAACTCAGGTACGCTTTAAAATTCTGTGGATGAGAATTATAGCCATAAAAGCATACAAGATGCCAGCTGCTGTATGATATCACTGTGCGGTGTTGTATCTTCTTCCAGTAAATTTGATTAACTGGAGGCCTATGGCAGAAAAACACCAGAACAACACACAAGGCCAACAGCCATAACACGAGCGCAACCACCTCCAGGCCGCAGGATTTTTACACATACAACAGTGCCTCCGCTAAGGGTACTTTCACACTAGCGTTAAAGTTTTTCGGTATTGAGTTCCATCATAGGGGCTCAATACCGGAAAAAAAAAACGCTTCAGTTTTGTCCCCATTCATTGTCAATGGGGACAAAACTAAACTGAACGGAGTGCTCCAAAATGCATTCCGTTCTGTTTAGTTGCGTTCCCAGACCGGAGAGCAAACCGCAACATGTAGTATTTTGCTTTCCGTCCTGGGTATGCAGAGCAAAACGGATCCGGCATGACCCCCAACGCAAGTCAAAGGGGACGGATCAGTTTTCTCTGGCACAATCGGTATTGAGTTCCATCATAGGGGCTCAATACCGGAAAAAAAAAAACGCTTCAGTTTTGTCCCCATTCATTGTCAATGGGGACAAAACTAAACTGAACGGAGTGCTCCAAAATGCATTCCGTTCTGTTTAGTTGCGTTCCCAGACCGGAGAGCAAACCGCAACATGTAGTATTTTGCTTTCCGTCCTGGGTATGCAGAGCAAAACGGATCCGGCATGACCCCCAACGCAAGTCAAAGGGGACGGATCAGTTTTCTCTGGCACAATCTGCCACAATAGAAAACGGATCCGTCCCCCATTGACTTTCAATGGAGTTAATGACGGATCCGTCTTGAAAATGTAAAAAATATGTTAAAGATAATACAACCGGATCCGTTCATAACGGATGCAGACGGTTGTATTATCAGTAACGGAAGCGTTTTTTCTGATCCCTGCCGGATCCAGCAAAAACACTCGTGTGAAAGTGGCCTACCTCCGGTTCGCATGTTACAGCAAACTATAGCTGATAATTGACCAAATGCTGCTAGAAGTTATACTGTAGTCAACAGGTCAAAGTGTGCAGGGAGGATGAGATCATGCTGCCTGGTGGGAAGTGTAGTCACAACGTGCAATTTCAGATAATTCTCAGTAATTTGTAGTGTATTAGGAAACTGCTTTGAAGACAAATGGAACAAAGTGGAGCTTTCCTTGAAGGTTAACGGGACAGTTCCATTAGAACGGGGTATTTTTTTTATTAAGCTCATTATTCTTAGAAAACCATTCAAAAAAATTTGGGCTGTTTTTCTTTTCAGCAGTACTATTCCAATGAAAATTAAATACAAAATATTATCCTAATGTAGTAGTCAGCACAGAGAGATAAAACTCCTACATACATGGGAACCTAGTGCTGCTGTGAGTGAGAAACGTTATCTGTTAGTATTATAGTAGATTAGAAGAATTAGGATAACAATTGTAGTGTTCTTTTGATTGGCCTACAGTCGTGGCTAAAAGTAGGCTCACTCACAATTGCCATGAATAAAGAATGGCATCAAAAAAGAGCAACTTCTCCCAACCATCTCGGAGGAATCTGGTGATGAACAATGCTTTTTCTAGCATGATGGGGCCCCATGTCACAGGAGAGATAACCAAGTGGCTTGGTGAACAACACATTGAAAGTTTAGGTCCATGGCCAGGTAACGCCTCAAATCTCAATCCCTCTGAGAACCTGTGGTCTATCCTCAAAAAGTAGGTGGACAAACAAACATGCAGAAATTGTGGTAAACTCAAAGCGCTGCGTAGGCAAGAATGGGCTGCCATCAGTCAGGATTTGGCCCAGAAGCCGATATTCAGCATGCCAATGCGAACTGCAGAAGGGTCTTGGCATAAACTTGATGTATTTTCCCCATAAAAGTTTAAAAAATATACTTGTACTTCAGTATACCATATAAACATCTGACAAAAAGATAAAAAAAAACAATGAAGCAGCAAACTTTCTGAAAGTCAAAATTTGTGTAAGGCTCCATTCACACGTCCGTAGAATGGGTCCGGATCCGTTCCGCAACGTTGCGGAATGAATCCGGACCCAATCAATCTCTATGGGGACGGAAGAGATGCAGAAAGCACAGCACGGCCCCGATCTTCCGGTCCGCGGCTCCCGAAAAAAATAGAACGCGTATTATTCTTGTCCGCAATTGCCGGCCGGGTGTATTGTGGATCTGCAATTTGCGGATCCGCAATACGCTACGGACGTGTGAATGGACCCTAAGTCTGAAAACTTTTGGCGACGAATGTAGATAAGAGGTCCACGGCAGGGAATCGCACTTCTCAGTGCAAGGTGTGATGCTCTAATTGAGTCACTCTCCCCCTTCTCTCTCTGGTCGCAGTGAATGGTCAAGCGGTTCATATCACCATTTAGTTTTCTATTCTTCTGATCCATTAGAACAGAAAATAAAAGGATCCTTTATTTTAAGCGTCCGTTATGCACAATCAAGAACATTTTGCATCCGTTTTAGCCATTTCCATCCGAGATTCATTATTTTACACTGGAAAAAAGTTCGACATACAGGTCTTTTTTTCAATGTAAAATAACGGATCACAGACGGAAATGGCTAAAGCGGACGCAAAAAGTGCCTAACGGGTGCTTCAATTACAGGATCCGATTTTTTTCTTTATTTTTCTAATCATCCGACGGCTCAGAAGAACGGAAAAACAAACTGTGATGTGAACCCGGCCTTACAGTGCTAAAAGTGCAAACAAGGAGAAAGTTAAAGAGCCAAGATGAGAAGTCGAATACATGGAGTGACTTCAAAAAATTATAACCTGAAAAACCAGCCTCCTGTTTTTGTAAAAAAAAATAATGACACAGAATATTCATAAAAAGGCTGTTAATATGTGACAAAGAAAAATGTTGATGGTATCCTCCCTTTAAGTTCACATGCCACACAACAGTATCATAGGAGGGCTGTAAGGGCACGACTGAAAATCAGTTCCATTCATTTGAATGAAGCAGCAAGCACAAGGATTTCTGCAAGCCCCATGGAACTGATTTTAAGTCACGGAAAAAGCTGCAGCGTGTGAAGGCGCCCTTATATTGCCGGCAGAGAACCATCGGCTGTTTCAGGGCAACACAAATCATTCCTCAGATGTGGCTACACATTTACTCATGCGCTCCATGCAGCTGCACAGTTAGGCCCCTTGCACACTGGCATCACGGATTTTGTCCGGATGCGTTGCGGGTGCATTGCGGGAAACCCGGGCGATTGCACACGCTATTTCAGTCAGTTTTGTCTGCGATTGCGTTGTTCATTTTTTTCCGCGCGAGTGCAAAGCGTTTTAATGCGTTTTGCACGTGCGTGATAGAAAAAACGGAATGTGGTCCCCAGACCCGAACCTCTTCACTGAAGTTCGGGTTTGGGTTAGGTGTTCTGTTGATTTTATTATTTTCCCTTCTAACATGGTTATAAGGGAAAATAATAGCATTCTTAATACAGAATGCTTAGTAAAATGTCCATTGAGGGGTTAAAAAAACTAAAAACTCTCCTCATCCACTTGATCGCCCAGCCGGCATCCTCTTCTTTCTTCTTCCTGCAGGACCTGCAAAAGGACCTTCGATGACGTCATCGCGCTCACCGCGTGGTGACGTCAGCGCAGGTCCTGCAGGAAGAAGAAAGAAGACGATACCGGCTGCGCGATCAAGTGGATGAGGAGAGTTTTTAGTTTTTTTTTTAACCCGTATAACAATGTTAGAAGGGAAAATAATACAGTGAATTGACTTTAATGGGGTCTGGGGTTGCTCATCCCTATTTACTATCATCATCTCCTAGCAACCATGCGGGAAAAATCGCACTGCATCCGCACTTGTCTGCGGATGCTTGCGATTTTCGTGCAGCTCCATTCACTTTTATGGGGCCTGCTTTGCGTGAAAAACGCAAAATATAGAACCTGCTGCGATTTTCACGCAACGCACAAGTGCTGCGTGAAAAACAACGCTCATGTGCACAGCCCCATTGAAATGAATGGGTCCGGATTCAGTGCGGGTGCAATGCGTTCACGTCACGCATTGCACCCGCACTGAATACTCGCCCCTGTGAAAGGGGCCTTAGGGTAAAACCACACGTCGCAGCCGTGTCACAGCCGCGCCGCGGTCGAGTACAGCGCAGCCGTAACAGGATGGAGATGGCTCATATTAACTAATGAAGACCGCTCAGTTTCGTTGGTCTGCATTGTTAATGGCAGCACAACATCATTAATACCGTGCGGCCATTAACACAGACCAACAGTGCGGTCTTCATTAGTTAACAAGAGCCAGCTGTGCCCGTATGGCCTCGTGGTACTAGACCACATCGCAACTGTGCCCTTAGGAGCTCATAAGTGAAGTGAAGGATCCCAGGAGTGTTCACATCTGAACAGAAAAAAAAAAAATTATATATATATATATATATTATATATATATATATGTGAAAAAAAATACTTCTTTGCCAAGAAAAAAAGTGCATACCACCTTAAATAAGAAAAAAGAACCTCCCTAAACCTTCTGCCATCATTTTCGTAAGTCACTACTAAGAGGACACACCTGGCAGGAATTTGCCTTGTGGCGCAGACACAACACATGAGCAGCACCTCAAACCGGAGAGACAACTTTCAGAGAGAACCAGGTGCAGCAGGTTCTGGGGAATGTCTCTGACCACGGAGAGGACACTGGGGATGCGGGTAGATCCTGCCGACAATCTCCTGTCTATGGCGACTTGCAGACCTTCCTCCCAATGGTACAAGGGGATCAGGCACCTTGGTTTTTAACGCATCCGATTTTATACTTCTCCCCAGGATAAGCGGCACCACTGGTACAGGCAGACACTTATCACGTGATCGGTTCCACAACTATATTACCAGGAAAGCAGATGCTCATGCAATCAGCATGGTGGCGTCAAGTCCTTCAAAGCATGCAACGCCCTTTCCAGCAGCTTTGTGTTCTAGCTAACAGATGAGGGTCCCACTATGACATCCATAAGCTGGCCAAGCACGTAAGGTCACTGTCGGCTGGATGCTCAGCCTACAGCTACTCTCCCAATCCTTCCATACGTATGCATGCTAAGCAAGCATACGTATGGGAGGTGAACTGGGAAGAGGGGAGAAAGCAGCTGCAAGACACTTCCGGCGGTGGATTGGGCAGTTGAAATCTAACATGCCCGATCCTTACCAGCCGTTGGGGGGGGGGGGGGGGGGGTTCGTGAGGCTCCCATACACACTACGTGTGCTGACGTACTGTAAATCTGAGGTTTAGGGTCAGCTTGACTGAATGAGAGATGAGCTGTAGTACTCCAGTACGGCCACTACATAGCGGACGGAGCCTTCTGCTTCCTGCTCCATCCAAGGTTGAGTTTCTGGCACTGGTGGCTTCCCCAAACAGCTGATCAGTGCGGAGCCAGACCCCCACTGATCAAAAAGGTGGACAACCTCTTTCACATCTATAGGCTGCACTGGTGTCCAGCTTAAAAGCTCAGGATGTAGAGCTGCGGAGAGCCTACATTATAACCAGAGACGGCCACCGCTTGGCGTGTGAGGCTTCCCATCGTAGACATTTACACATTTGTGATAGGTAAGGGGACTCCCATCGGGTGAATGAAAATTTCCTAACAACCACTAGATTCCACATCCAGGCCATTTTTTTATGTCTATATATGAAATATACATAGGCTTCCTTTACAGACAGCTTTTGTGTGGATTTTTTTCCTCTATAAAAAAAATGCCATCAAAACACACGTGGGTTTTTTTATAGCATTTTTGCTGTTTTAGTGGTGTGCTTTGCACACGCAGGTCTTGTGGTAAAATTGCCAGCTCCAGATGTCAGCTTCAAGTCTATGGGAAATATGAACCACAGGACATACAAGCATTTTTTGCCCAGTGTCATTTTTTGTCTCTGGCATTTTTTATTTTTTTTTAAAACATAGCATTAAGCGTTTTTATTTTCCGGCATACAGTTCCGTCCTAGGGGATCAATACCGGAAAAGAACTGATCAGTTTTATCCCCATGCATTCTGAATAGAGAGCAATCCGTTCAGGATGCATCAGGATGTCTTCAGTTCAGTCTTTTTGACTGATCAGGATGGAGATAATACCGCAGCATGCTACGGTTTTATCTCTGGGCAAAAAAACTGAAGACTTGCCGGAATGCCGGATCCAGCATTTTTTTTTCCATAGGAATGTATTAGTGCTGGATCCGTTTTTCTGGATGACACCGGAAAGACGGATCTGGCATTTCAATGCATTTTTAAGACGGATCAGGGTCCTGATCCGTCTTAGGGCTCTTTCACACCTGCGTTCTTTTCTTCCGGCATAGAGTTCCGTCGTCGGGGCTCTATGCCGGAAGAATCCTGATCAGTTTTATCCTAATGCATTCTGAATGGAGAGAAATCCGTTCAGGATGCATCAGGATGTCTTCAGTTCCGGAACGGAACGTTTTTTGGCCGGAGAAAATACCGCAGCATGCTGCGCTTTTTGCTCCAGCCAAAAATCCGGAACACTTGCCGCAATGCCGGATCCGGAATTAATGCCCATTGAAAGGCATTGATCCGGATCCGGCCTTAAGCTAAACGTCGTTTCGGCGCATTGCCGGAGGCGACATTTAGCTTTTTCTGAATGGTTACCATGGCTGCCGGGACGCTAAAGTCCTGGCAGCCATGGTAAAGTGTAGTGGGGAGCAGCATACTTACCGTCCGTGCGGCTCCCGGGGCGCTCCAGAGTGACGTCAGGGCAACCCAAGCGCATGGATCATGTGATCGCATTGGACACGTCATCCATGCGCATGGGGCGCTCTGACGTCATTCTGGAGCGCCTGGGGAGCCGCACGGACTGTAAGTATACTGCTCCCCCGCTCCCCGCTCCTACTATGGCAACCAGGACTTTAATAGCGTCCTGGGTGCCATAGTAACACTGAAAGCATTTTGAAGACGGTTCCGTCTTCAAATGCTTTCAGTATACTTGCGTTTTTCCGGATCCGGAGTGTAATTCCGGCAAGTGGAGTACATGCCGGATCCGGACAACGCAAGTGTGAAAGAGGCCTTACTAATGCTATCAGTTGGCATACGTTTTGACGGATCACTCTGCTGCAAATGTGAAAGTACCCTAAGAATACTTTTGGTGGTTTTTCAGGCATTTTTTTTCATCTCTTCCTCTATAGGGGGAGAAACATCTGAACTAAATATGTGATCCACACAACAAACTAAGGCCTCTTTCACACGACCGTTTTTTTTTTCCGTTTTGTGGGCCATTTTTTGCGTTCCGTATACGGAACCATTCATTTCAATGGTTCCGCAAAAAAATGGAATGTACTCCGTATGCATTCCGTTTCCGTATTTCCGTTCAAAGATAGAACATGTCCTATTATTGCCCGCAAATCACGTTCCGTGGCTTCATTCAAGTCAATGGGTCCGCAAAAAAAACGGAACACATACGGAAATGCATCCGTATGTCTTCCGTATCCGTTCTGTTTTTTGCGGAGCCATCTATTGAAAATGTTGTGCCCAGCCCAATTTCTTCTATGAAATTACTGTATACGCCATACGGAAAAACGGCACGGAAACACAAAACGGAACAACGGATCCGTTTAAAACGGACCGCAAAACACTGAAAAAGCCATACGGTCGTGTGAAAGAGGCCTAAGGGGAAAAAAAAAAAACTACCATAAAAACCGCACGTGGTATGAAAGAAAAAAAAAATGCTAATGTTTCTGACGACGAGAAAAACACCTTACACGTGCCATGTTTTGGAAAAACCACCATATATCCAAAAAAATGCATCAAAAGTAAAGAAGAACACCATAGAAACAAAAGTACTGTTTTAGCACGTTTTATATGTCCCTATTGACTTACAGCTAACATATGGCGGCTGCATTTTTGCCAAAAAACACAAAAACCTGTCGGGTAAAACGCAGTGAAAAGTAGCATTTTTCCAAAAAGCACAAACGTGTGAAAAAGCCAAGCTTTATACTGACATAATCCCAAGTGATGGCTGTTCTTTCCATCTCATATATAATGGATGATAGGACAACGTACCTGCCTAGCTACAGTCACGTCAACATCCTATATTATAAGGTGGCTATAAAAAGGCTCAAACCTCAACGACAGCATCCAATAACAGGAGAACACGCCCCAAGTCATGGATCGGGGGGGAATGAGCGATTCTTCAATAGTTCAGCATATAGCGACTCAGCCTGCATCAAACAGCCCCAGGGGACACTGGCCATAAACGGACAATTACAAGGCAAGGGCCATTCAGGTCTAAGGCCCCTTTCACACAAGCGAGTTTTCTGCGCGGGTGTAATGCGTGAAGTGAACGCACAGCTCCCGCACTGAATCCTGACCCATTCATTTCAATGGGGCTGTGTACATGAGCGTTTTTTCTCACACATCAGTTCTGCGTTGTGTGAGAAACACAGCATGTTCTATATTCAGCGTTTTTCACGCAGCCCCGGCCCCACAGAAGTGAATGAGGCTTCAGTGAAAAAACGCATTGCATCCGGAAGCAAGTGCGGATGCGATGCGTTTTTCACTGATGGTTGCTAAGAGATGTTGTTTGTAAACCTTCAGTTTATCACACGTGTGAAAAGCACATCAAAACGGATTGCACCCGCGCAGAAAAAAACTGAACAACTGAACGCAATCGCAGACAAAACTGACTGAACTTGCTTGCAAAATGGTGCGAGTTTCACTGAACGCATCCGGAGCCAATCCGTCACGCTCGCGTGAAAGAGGCCTAAATAAAATGACCTCCATATCAGGAGATGGCGGATCAATAAAACATAAAATAAAATATTAAATAGTAAAGTTGCTTCACTTGTACAATTTATTGGTCCCATCAGGAAAACTCACACATGGCGGATACACTGAGGATTTGCCGTTGCGGATTTTCACGCGGTCGTTCCGCAGCATTGTACAGTACCAGCAAAGTGGACGACATTTTAAGAAATCTCATCCACACACTGTGTAAAAAAAAATCCACGGTGTAAGGCTCCATTCACACGTCCGTATAACAGGTCCGCATCTGTTCCGCAAATTGCTGAATGGGTGCGGGCCCATTTATTCTCTATGGGGACGGAATGGACTATGTGCTCTCCACATCCGCATTTCCAGAGAGCGCCCCCGATCTTTAAGTTTGCGGCTCTGGAAAAAAATAGAACATGTCCTATTCTTGGCAGCTGAAGACCTCTGTGTTGGTCCCATGTTCATACGTGCCCGCATTGCTGAGAAATATGAAGTTTTATTATATGCAAATGAGCCTCTAGGAGCAACGGGGGCGTTACCATTACACCTAGAGGCTCTTCTCTCTCTGCAACTACCGCACCCTCTGCACTTTGACAGGGCCAGGCGGTGAAAACATCATCATGCTGTGCCCTATTTATTAATGTGCAGAGGGCACGACGCTTGCAGAGAGAGCAGAGCCTCTAGGTGTAATGGACACTCCCCCGTTGCTCCTAGAGGCTCATTTGCATAGATTAAAACTTTTTCTCAGCAATGCGGGCAGCCGGGCACATATGAACTTGGGCCTTCAGCTGCCGAGCGCAATACGTTGTTGTAATGGGGTTAACCCCTTTAAGGCCAATTGTTAAAGCAGTTGACCCATCCGGACAAAGCCTCCCTCTAAGATAGGACCTGCCGGTGATTATTTAGGCGACGGCTGCATTTCCAGGACCGACTGCTACTCGTGTGACTCAGACGCACTGCATCATAGTGATCTAGGAGGCTCTAAGTTCCTGGTCCAACGCAGGTCTACTGTCCTCTACTCAGATGTCCAGCTCCATTCCAAGCAGGCTGTAGACTTGTGGTCTCCTAAGGGGGTTGTTCCCCTGGAAGGACTACCAGCTGCCTTCAGGATGTGACAGCTTTCAGCTTCAGGAAAGCTTTGAAGTCCATGGGGGAGCAGACGTTCTCCAACATGTGTGAACTAGGAGAAGCAGCACTTCCTACCCGTCACCACTCTCCTGCTAGGTGCTGTTTTTGGACTTTTTTTAAAAATAAAATTTGAAATAAAAAGATCTATGGTTTTATTCAAGGCCCACTATTTTGTTTCGACGGTGGATTTGCTTCTCCTAAGGATCCGTGCACGAGGACTAACAAAGCGGTGAGCCGATTGCATTTATTTCTTCGTACCATTCCTCTGCAGATCCTTCTGATATCGGGCACTATAGGAACTGGCGTCCATATGACGGTATTTTCCTTCCTGGAGGGCCAAAATCTACAACTTGGCCCAAAGCTGGAGGAAACTCCAGAAGCCAGGCAGTCCACGTGCCTCAACATTTGCTGCTGAATTCGCCCGTAGTATTCGTTTTCTAGATTATGCCCAAATCGCCAGCGTTAAAAGCGATGGTCACCAGGGGCGTGCAACCGGAGGTCTTCTGCCCTGTGCCCCATGGCACTAATCAGAAGACCTTATTGTATCTACAGTGCCCCGGAGTCTACCAACACACCTGGCACAGAAGATGGCCGTCTCCTATGGCGCTTGCAGCTAAAAAACTATCCAAAATAATTCCATGAAAATCTATTTTCAATGCCTAATAAAACTTTCGGCTGTGAGAGCCGCGCAGATCAGTAGCGCTCGCTGGTAACGCCCGTAGATGGTCCACAGCCCTGGAGACATCTCCAGCCACTAGAAAGTGGAGCATATAATCCAGCGTTAAGAAAGAGTTAATATTCAGCGCCCAGACGGCGACCTCCTTCCAGCAACGTATTCTATATTTATCCGCCACAATTGATGCGCGTCCCGAGCCGCTCTACCAAAAACAGCGCAGTAATTGGCATATAAATCTCAGCCGTGATCGCGTAAGCTGGGGACTGATCCTGCGCCGTGAGGGGGACGCCCCCACCTGCTACACACTGGTTTTATGAATGAAATAAAAACCTCGACACCCCAAACACAGCGCGGGATCAATGTCAGAGTCAGAGCTGGTGACAACATGGGGTTAACGACATCGAGTTCGACAGACGCAGAATGAACTTCTCCGCGGGCGATAACATTTCGTTATTCAAGGTCACTTGCTCATAATGCTTCCCTATTAACATACAAGCGAGACGATTACAGCTTAAAGGGGAACTCCACCTTTACGTATAGGGCAGGCATGCTCAACCTGCGGCCCTCCAGCTGTTGTAAAACTACAACTCCCACCATGCCCTTCTGTAGGCTGATAGCTGTGCTGTCCAGAAATGATGGGAGTTGTAGTTTTGCAACAGCTGGAGGTCCACAAGTGGAGCATGCCTGGTACAGAGCAAAAGATGTAAAGATGTGCCGAAATTTGGCCATTCAGTGTTAAGCCTGGGGTCTAAGGAGGCTGGGGGGGGGGGGGAGTGATTGACTACATCCCTACAGGTGTGTCACAGCAGACATAGGCCGAGGCTCCCGTAGGAGTGGTCGCCCAAGTTTCCTAGGCTCCCAAATGACAAACATGCCATTATAGTCAATGGGGATCTGGTGGTGCGCAGTCCTACCTGGCTATGCCGGTTATGGTGAACTTCGGCAGTCTGTTTCTCTGCCGATCAGGCAGATCTGAACCTAGCCTAAGGGCTCTTACACGCATTACGGTCCGCAAAATACGGATGACATCCGTTTTTTTTTCCGGATCCATTGTAACAATGCCTGTCCATGTCCGCAAAACGGACAAGAATAGGACATGTTCTATTCTTTTTGCGGAACAGACTTGTGGACATACGGATACGGAATGCATTTCTGGGTTTTTTTGCAGCCCCATTGAAAAAAAATAATTTGTGGACCCATTGAAGTGAATGGTTCCGCATACGAGCCGCAAAAAAACAAAAACGGAGCGGAGACAAAAAGAAAATACAGTCGTGTGCATGAGCCCTAAGGGTCCATTCACACGTCCGTATGCGTTTTGCAGATCCGCACATCGCCGGCACTCTCATAGAAAATGCCTTTTCTTGTCCGCAACTGCGGACAAGAATAGGACATGTTCCATTTTTTTGCGGAACGTAAGTGCGGTTCCACAAATGCAGACAGCACATTCCGGCCCCATTGAAAATGAATAGGTCCGCACCTGTTCTGCAAAATTGCGCAATGGATGCGGACCCATTTTGCGGACGTGTGAATGGACTCTAAGGCTAGTTTCACACTTGCGGCAGGACGGATCCGACATGCTGTTCACCATGTTGGATCCGTCCTGTGGCTGTTTCGCCGTGCCCCCGCTCCGTCCCCATTGACTATAATGGGGACGGGGGCGGAGCTCCGGCGCAGCACGGCGGTGCACGGAGAAAGCCGCCGGACTAAAAAACCTGACATGCAGTAATTTTAGTCCGGCGGCCTTAAGCCGTGCACCGCCGTGCTGCGCCGGAGCTCCGCCCCCGTCCCCATTATAGTCAATGGGGACGGAGCGGCGGCCCGGGGGCACGGTGAAACAGCCGCAGGACGGATCCGACATGGTGAACAGCCTGTCGGATCCGTCCTGCCGCAAGTGTGAAAGTACCCTAAGGCTGTGTTCACAGGTTGTCAGGTTTCCAAAATTGTGCAGAACCGCAATGCCAGGAAACCACACTGCAACCGCATTGTGTGAACACAACCTTAGAGACATGCCGTTGTAGTCCCCCAATGTCGGACAGCTGGGGGTCCTACATATCATGGGAATGCGGAGGTCTCGCCAGATAGGAAAGCGTTTTCAACACGACGGTCGCTTGCCCTCGATTCGGCAGTCACAGCTGACTGGCCAGTCGCCAGGGCACCTGCTAAACGAAAAGAGTTGTCCAAAGTAGACAGCCCCTTTAAGGAGACCAGAAGAACTTCAGCCGCCTTTGGTCAGCTATTCTGGGGGACCGGCCGGCAGCTTTGTCCAGGGGCGGGCCAGCTGCCAGGAACGTGACGTATTCAGAGGGGACATCCAATGGAAATGATCTTCTGACAGGTCAGTGGTCCTGGACCACCGCTGAGCTCTCTGCACCCCTTTGGCACAGCTCAGAGATTTCTCTGACACAACAAAGCAGAGGATGCAGGTGACAGTCTGAGGAAGAGCATGCACAGACCGACCAAGTTTTAACATGCAGCAGTACTATCCCCCACATGACAGTGCCCCCCTAGATATCCTCCACCATGCTCTTCACACCCAAAGTTCTCCCTCTCTGGCTGGGAACTTACCTCCTCAATGGCTGCCACTGTGTTCCTGCACTGGGTCAGCCTGGTAGTGAAGTTGGAAGCGGTGGGAGACGTGTAATCCTCATTGGTCTCCGATATAAATTCCGACACACTGATCTGATCCGGCATGATGATGATGAAGAGGAGGAGTGACCGGGGGGCGAAAAGTCACTGCAGGGGGCACACACCTCTACAACCGCACTGCAACAAAGCGCATCCACCGTGCACCAGTGCACACTGATCTGACAACAAAGGCGGCAGCTCCAGCGCCACATACACGCACAGGGGGAGTCAGATGACAGCAGCGATCAGACGTGCCCGGGACGCATCCCCAGCAGTAGCAGCCGCCGCTCCATGAGTCCGTGATCCCCAGAGTAGGGCAGTGGCTGCTGGGCGCACCTCCCAGTGTCACCACTCCTCTCTACCAGGTTCAGCCCTGGTATGGCCCCGCCCCGACCCCAAGTGTGACCACGCCCATCAGAGGGGGGGGGTATTCTGTCTAGTCGTGCCCATATTGTAATAGAACCACGCCCCGCCTGCGACCAGAAATAGCCACACCCCTAACCCCAGTATCGCATGCAACGGCTGACCACGCCCCTCTCCCAGTGATTGTAACCACGCCTCCGAGAGTCGGGATAACCACACCTCGATCCGAATGGTTATAACCGCGCCTCTATCCACGCCCTCTGGATAACCACACCTCTAGTATGAATTCTAGTTTTACAGCATCCTGACATAACCACGCCTCTTTTCCCGAACGTTTCCCTGCACTTACCCCACGCCTCCTTTTCAGACTGGCCACGCCTCCCCCTCTTGCCGCCGCTCTTTTCCAGAGTGGTCACCCCCTGAAGTGTGCTCGCTCTGTGTCCCCCACGTATTCCCGCCTCTCACTTACCTGCCTCAGGTCGGTATACCGACCTCACTCTGTCCATATGCCTGCTGTTACTACATATAACGCTGCACCTTGACACTGAATGGAAACCCCAGAACTACCGTACCTGATTTTTTTTCCTAATAAACTTTATTAACAGGGTACACAGAAGCACAAGGACCCAGGGGGTGGGCAACCTGTACACTCCAGCTGTTGTGAAACTACAATTCCCAGCATGCTTCATGCTTATTTCTATGAGAGTTCTAAGAGCAAGTATGCATGCTGGGGGTTGTAGTTTCACAACAGCTGGCGTGGTTGACAGGAAAGTGATAGGAGCCTTGAGTCAGGTTGCTTTAGGCAAGGGCTGTGCGGTGACTTGTGGCCACGTGACATAAGATCTCAATGTTGTCCTAATACATCGCAGCTCATTTCTGTACCAAGAGCATGGACAGCGCTGTACCCAGGATGTCCTTGATGGTTCCTGACAGTCGTCCTCTATCCGGGGATGAGCAATGCTGATCACTTCATCCATGGAGATCAGTGTTCCCCAACCTGTGACTCTCTAGCTGTTGCAAAACTACAACTTCCATCATTCCCTGGCAGCCTGTGGCTATCAGGCCAAGATGGGAGTTGTAGTTTCACAACAGCTAGAGAGTCACTGGTTGGAGATCACTAATGTAGAACATACCTGACAACTTTTGACCTGCAGCCCCTGGAAGAAGGGATGGCGTGGAAAGTGGAAACTTTTTGGGAAATTGCCACGCTCCTTTTCTTTCAGGCTCCACCGCTTCTTCTTGCAGCACCACACCCCTTTCTTGTTGTGCGCCTTTCTTACAGTGCCACACACCTCTTTCTCCACAGCGTCCCAACACCATATACATATATATGTATATAAAAGAAAGAGGTCTTCCATGCTGTTTCTTGGCAATTTTCAAGCTCTTTCCCTTTTTTCTGGGAGCCTCCCAGCCTTTCAAAAAGAGTGGACAAGTACGATGTACAGTTGTGTTCAAAATTATTCAACCCCCAATGCTGTAAAGGGTTTTAGGGAATTTAGTGTACATTTGTAATTGTGTTCAGAATGAAATCTTACAAGGACTTTTTAAAGAACCAAATGCAACTAAAATGACATCAATTGTTTTTGTAATACAGTATTAAATGTTTTTTTTGTGATTTCTTCATTGACACAATTATTCAACCCCTTAAAGACTACCACTCTTAAGAACAGAGGTTCATTCAAGTGTTTTTGATCAGGTATTGAAAACACCTGTGGATGTCAAGGAGCAGCAATCAAGCATAATAAGCACCAATTAGGCAGATTTAAAAGTACTGTGATACTCAGCTCCTTCTAGACATTTACTGGTGTGTTTACAAACATGGTGAAGTCAAGAGAATGGTCCAGGAAGACAAGAGAAGAGGTGATTTCTCTTCACAGGAAGGGCAATGGCTATAAGAAGATTGCAAAGATGTTAAACATACCAAGAGACACCATAGGAAGCATCATTCGCAAATTCAAGGCAAAGGGCACTGTTGAAACGCTACCTGGTCGTGGCAGAAAGAAGATGCTGACTTCGACTGCTGTGCGCTACCTGAAGCGCAAAGTGGAGAAAAGTCCCCGTGTGACTGCTGAGGAACTGAAAAAAGATTTGTCAGTTGTGGGTACTGAAGTTTCAGCTCAGACAATAAGGCGCACACTGCGTAATGAAGGCCTCCATGCCAGAACCCCCAGGCGCACCCCCTTGCTGTCTCCAAAGAATAAGAAGAGTCGACTGCAGTATGCCAAAAGTCATGTGGACAAACCACAAAAGTTTTGGGATAGTGTTCTGTGGACTGATGAAACAAAATTAGAACTGTTTGGGCCCATGGATCAACGCTATGTTTGGAGGAGGAAGAACAAGGCCTATGAAGAAAAGAACACCTTGCCTACTGTGAAGCATGGCGGGGGGTCAATCATGCTTTGGGGCTGTTTTGCTTCTACAGGTACAGGGAAGCTTCGGCGTGTGCAAGGTACCATGAATTCTCTTCAGTACCAGGAGATATTGGATGAAAATGTGATGCAGTCCGTCACAAACCTGAGGCTTGGGAGACGTTGGACCTTTGAACAGGACAATGATCCCAAGCATACCTCCAAGTCCACTAGAGCATGGTTGCAGATTAAAGGCTGGAACATTTTGAAGTGGCCATCGCAGTCACCAGACTTAAATCCGATTGAGAACCTCTGGTGGGACTTAAAGAAAGCAGTTGCAGCGCGCAAGCCTAAGAATGTGACTGAACTGGAGGCTTTTGCCCATGAAGAATGGGCGAAGATACCCGTAGATCGCTGCAAGACACTTGTGTCAGGCTATGCTTCACGTTTAAAAGCTGTTATAACTGGAAAAGGATGTTGTACTAAGTACTAAGATTGAATGTCACTTGGGGGGTGAATAAAACTGATAATGATTTGAGCACAGAAAAGACATTTGTGGTTATTTCATTATAAATGTTATGTTATATTTGTCTGACTTACAAGTGCCTCTTTGATTTAATTGTAAACAAGATGACTGAAATGATCAAAATCAATGTCAAACTGGCCAAAACACTCAATTTCAGTGGGGGTTGAATAATTTTGAACACAACTGTAGATGTTTCTGCTGCTTCTTGTCATTAGGAGGAATCATTGTCCTTGAGGACTTCTTGTCATGAGGAGGACTTCTTGTCCTTGTTTAGTGATCAGAGGATAGGCAGATGGCACAATCTCAATCTAAGACTTCTCTCCTTTGCATGATCCTCAGCCAGTGATGAACTGGGGTTCCTGGGCCCAACAGAGGAAATTATTCTTGAGGCCCAACCCTCATATCATCCAAAAGGTTTAATATAAAAAAAAAAATCAAAATAATAGGCCCTAGTGGCAAGTGATTGTCTCCAAAGGCAGCCAAATTGTTGTTTTTTCTCTTGGACCTTAGGGGTCCACTATAGCATCAGAGCCTGAGCCCACTGGATGATCATTCTGTACTCTGGTGGACCAGTCTGACACTTGCCTTGCAATGTAATCACTAACTTTCTTAGTAGAAAAATCCATAGTTCCAATTTTATGGGCCAGATGAGAGGGGCTTCTGATGCATCTCATATCTGTGCTGAACTACGGGGGCTCTGCTTTACTGTGAGATGACACTGGATTTGGGACGACCTCCACCAGCTGGGAAAAGTAACGAGGAAGAGATGATGGAGCTGGTTTTGATGGACTGAAACGGAAATAAGGACTCCCATTGACAGTGGATAAACTAAACAGATATTGGACACCTCCACACATAGGTATTTTACAAAATTAATAATTTATTGAAAATGATATCATAAAAAATATCTGCAACAGCAGACTGTAGTACACAGGGCAAATATCTAAGCACATTTTTTATTATAGAATGATATGATACATATAAAGCAGCATAATTAAATACTAAAGTAAGCAGCAGATAAGAACAGACAGTAAAGGACTAAAGGACCCAGGGGAGGGCCGAGGGGCCACAGCAAAGATTCTGGCAAAAAATAGAGTGAAAAATAATAATATTAATAAACAAGACTGCCAGCAAGAGGCAAGAAAACCGAGTTTAAGTAAACCTGTTTCAAAGAAACTAGGTACAAGGATCCACAAGCTGGCAGTCAAAAGCAAACTGACAAAAGAGAATAAAAGTGTATTACCAGAGGCTGCGTGTCGGCCCCTCGGTCAAACCCTGCCCAACGCCGTTTCGCCTGTAAAGGCTTCTTCCGGAAGCTTGTGGATCCTTGTACCTAGTTTCTTTGAAACAGGTTTACTTAAACTCGGTTTTCTTGCCTCTTGCTGGCAGTCTTGTTCATTATTATTATTATTATTTTTCACTCTATTTTTTGCCAGAATCTTTGCTGTGGCCCTTCGGCCCTCCCCTGGGTCCTTTAGTCCTTTACTGTCTGTTCTCATCTGCTGCTTACTTTAGTATTTAATTATGCTGCTTTATATGTATCATATCATTCTTTAATAAAAAATTTGCTTATATATTTGCCCTGTGTACTACAGTCTGCTGTTGCAGATATTTTTTATGATATCGTTTTAAATAAATTATACATTTTGTAAAATACCTATTTGTGGAGGTGTCCAATATCTGTTTTGTTTAGTGACTATGTATTTTGTCCTCCCGACATTATTGCACATGTACATAATTGCCCGGCCTTTCTAATAGGTGTGCCATTGACAGTGGAGCAGATTTATCAATACTATCCTAAAGTTGATATAAAACTAGACCAGACTGGCAGGAACTGCGCCAAATTGACCGGAGCCACATCCATTCATTTTGTGTGGCTTCCTGGACTCATTAGTGCGTTCTCTCTTTCCAGGACACCTGATGTATGTTACACCAGGAGAGGACTGAGAACTTCAAGTGGCTGTGGGAAAAAAAATACTAAAAGTGGCTCCATGGGCACAGTGAGGGCATAACTACTGTGAGGGGAGCACAGTGAGGGCATAACTACTGTGAGGGGAGCACAGTGAGGGCATAAATACTGTGAGGGGAGCACAGTGAGGGCATAACTACTGTGAGGGGAGCACAGTGAGGGCATAACTACTGTGAGGGGAGCACAGTGAGGGCATAACTACTGTGAGGAGAGCACAGTGAGGGCATAACTACTGTGAGGGGAGCACAGTGAGGGCATAACTACTGTGAAGAGGGCACAATGTGGGCATAACTACTGTGAAGGGGTACAGTGAGGGCATAACTACTGTGAGGGGGCACAGTGTGGGCAAATCTAACTTGAGGCACAATGTGGGCATAACTACTGTGAGGGAGCATAATGTGGGCATAACTACTGTGAAGGGGCACAATGTGGGTATAACTACTGTGAGGGGGAAAAGTGTTTTAAAGTATGGGGGGGGGGTGCCAGAGAATGGACCCGCCCCGAGTGCCTAACACCTTAGGCACACCATTGCCTCCATTTGTCTCTGATTAAGCAGGGGGCTTAGGAGCTGAGGTGCGGACCACAGCAGTTGAATTCAGGAGGACATGTGCGGTCGCTAAATGGATACATGAATACCTGATTCTCACAGCGTTAATTACTAAGAGCTAATTATGTACCAGGCCAGCACAGGGAGGAGGGCTTGGTCAGCCACCCTGGGCATCGGCCCACTAGGACATTTCCGTGTAGGGTCTATGGTCAGTCTGCCCCACTTTACACCATTATTTTACATCCGTAAGAATATTGCACATGATTAAGAAATCAGGCGTATTTCGCAACTCCTAGCAGCATCCCTTTTTCTAGATACTCTTCAAAACTTTTGGGGGAGGTACAGTGTCTAAAACACATTATAAATTTGATGTGCATCAGGAACGCTAACTTTTCAGTTTGTGTCAGAATTCTGGAGCGTTTCGCTTAGGAATTCTCCCTATTCCGTGTTCTTAGGCTAGTTTCACACTAGCGGTAAGGCAATCTGGCAGGCTGGTGGAGCTGGATAGTGCCACATGCTCACAAGACCCCATGGAATCCAGCCGCACACATACAGTAAATGCCGGGATTTGGCCAAACAGGAATCGTTGCCTGCTGCAGTGGGGGTGAACGGCTGGATCATGGAAAAAGTGTAAAAAGTGGCCTAAAATGGTTTGCCTAGCAGTATTAATTTTTTTCTATATGACTCACGGGGGTGGGGGGTTAAAAATGGCCCCCGCTGCTCCCCACTTCTTGTTCCAACACGCTAGAAATACACGGAAAGTCCTGCCTAGGCAGACGTGGATCACGGTTATGACCAGTGATTGGTTCCCGATCAGATTGTACCACACCCAATCTGTCAACTTACTGCACGGACGGGTCCTGTGCTCCACCGTAACCTCAGCGTTATGGTGGCCTAAGCGGTATCATGTTCCTAAGTGATATGCCACTGCTTGGTTCCATACTGCTTGGGTACATATGACTGCTGAGGCCAGGGGGGCAGAGTAAAAATTAAAAAAGCCTGAACAAAGGGGCATTCTCATCAGAGTCATGTCTGACACAGTGCTCTTCCTATGGTCCAGACAAACAATGCCCCCTGTGGTCAGGGTATTCAGGGTACCCACCTCTATAATGCCATATGTATGTATAAGGATTACTCCTTATAATCTGATCTCCAGGATCCCCCCTTTTGGCCAAGTATATGTTGGCTCATGGCCTGATAATCTTTTTGTTACTGATAATTTAGGCCGCTTTTACAGTCAGTGTCAGTGACGCCTACACAGAGATAAGGTCTAATGTAAAGGTTTCCCTCTGTTCTTTGTTTTTGACCCAAACTTGGTTTTGCTTCACAATCACTGATGGAAATCACTGACTAAACACTGGCGGGGATTTATCAAATCAGGTGCAAAGTAGAACTTGCTCAGTTGCCCATAGCAACCAATTGGATTCCACCTTTCATTCTTCAGAGCTCCTTTGGAAAATGAATAAGAGGGGAAGGGCCAGAATTTGTCACTTGCCCCCTCATGGTGTCATTAAGACACAGTTATAGTTTTTTTTTTCTATATATTTCTCCTCAGGTATTGCCAGGTTAGCCGGTGACAGGGCAGCGTTTTGATTGGACATGATTGTTGCTGACCAGTTGCTGGGCAGTGTGCTATTTTTAACTGCTCCATGGATTGGACAATTACCTTTTTCGGCGGGAATTTGGGGTATTTATGGAGGTCACTCACCCTGTCCGCGCCTGAAGACTTAAGAACGAAGAACGTGCCATTCATGTCAAGCGGCAACAGCGACAGAGGAGGTGAAGATTTCCAGCGGAGAAGATTGGGCTGGCGGCTTTGAATAGGCGGCGGAGATCCCAGCTGAAAAAAGAAGACATCGCTATTAGCAAGGCTTCAGCGGCGGTGAAGAAGCGGAGCGCCATGGAGGAACTGCTCAGCCAGCTTCTTAAAAGAGCTAATACCGTTGGTGGGGAGGAGTGGCTGCGCAGATGTCTGGCTGAGGCAGCGCCGGAGCTGGAGGAGACGGGGCCCGCATCTCAAGCTCTAGAAGAAGAAGAAGGCGGCATGATCCAGGAGGAGGAGCGGCGCAGAAAACGACATCAGCGGCAGGAGCGCGACAGAGAGAGCGCATCCAGCGTGGACCTGGAAGTGAGGCTTTAGTGCAGGCCGCGTCATCATAAAACGCCGGTGCGCACATCACGAAGGAGGAAGAGGCCAAGGATGGCTTACTCGCCTTCAAGGGACCAGAGCTGTGGAGTAGGTGGGCGCTGGCGGTCCCCTCCCAGGCAGGCGGTCTTGCAGCCTGGTGTTGAGGAGATTGCTAGGCTGCCTGCTGAAAAAGTGAAAGAGCAGGATTTTGGTGATAAAGCTCATGTAGGCAAGCATTGCTGCCTACCAACATTACATTTAATGATGCTAACAGTTTTTCTTTTTTGCAGTTTGGCTACGTGCACACGACCGAATGTGTTTTGCAGTCCGCAAATTGCGGATCCGCAAAAAAAAGTATGACATCCGTATGCCATCCGTTGTTTTTTTTTGCGGATCCATTGTAACAACGGACAAGAATAGGACATGTTATTTTTTTTTTGCGGGGCTATGGAACAGACATACGGATGCGGAGGAGGCAAAGAGGAGGGTACAGTGGGTTGGACATACGGTTTTAATAGGGACCTGTGAAAAACATGGATCTTCCAAGTCTGAGGAAGATCAAGACGAAAGGCAACGGGATTGATGACGGACAAGATCTTGTAAGGTCCAATAAACTTAGGACCCAACTTCCAGGAGGGAACCTTCAGTTTGATATTCTTTGTAGACAACCACACCAGATCACCCACATTCAGGTCCGGACCAGGCACACGTCTCTTATCCGCCACACGCTTATATCTCTCACTCATCCTCTTCAGATTACCCTGAATCTTTTGCCAAATAAATGACAAAGACGAGGAAAAACTCTCCTCATCAGGTAAACCAGAAGACCCCTCTCCAGAGAATGTCCCAAACTGCGGATGAAACCCATATGCTCCAAAAAATGGTGACTTATCAGAGGACTCCTGGCGACGGTTATTTAAAGCAAACTCAGCAAGGGACAAAAAAGAACACCAATCCTCCTGATTCTCTGCCACAAAACAGCGCAGATATGTCTCCAGATTCTGATTGACGCGTTCGGTCTGGCCATTCGACTGCGGGTGAAAAGCAGAAGAGAACGACAAACGAACCCCCAAGCAAGAACAGAAGGCCTTCCAGAATCTGGAAACAAACTGCGTGCCCCTATCAGAAACTATGTCTGAAAGAATGCCATGCAATTTGACAATGTGATCAACAAATGCTTGCGGCAGCGTCTTAGCATTGGGTAACCCAGGAAAAGGAATGAAATGCGCCATTTTGCTAAAACGGTCCACTACTACCAGAATCACAGTCTTCCCCGAGGAACGAGGCAGGTCCGTAATGAAGTCCATGGACAGATGCGTCCAAGGATGGGAAGGAATGGGTAACGGGAGGAGAGAACCCGATGGCCATGAATGAGGGACCTTGGCACGAGCGCAGGTCTCGCAGGCTGCCACAAAACCCTCAACCATCTTACGAAGAGCCGGCCACCAGAATCTTTGAGCAATGAGATCCACTGTGGCTCTACTCCCCGGGTGCCCAGCAAGGACAGTATCGTGGCGCTCCTTAAAAACCTTGTGTCGTAAAGCGAGAGGCACAAACAACCTCCCAGGAGGACAAAGATCAGGAGCCCCTGCCTGGGCTGCCTGAACCTCTGCCTCCAAATCAGGATAAAAAGCAGAGACGACCACCCCTTCAGCCAAAATGGGACCCGGGTCTTCAAAGTTCCCCCCTCCCGGAAAACAATGGGACAGGGCATCAGCCTTCACATTTTTAACCCCAGGGCGGAACGTCACAACAAAATTAAACCTAGAAAAGAATAAAGACCTGGCCTGTCTCGGGTTCAGACGCTTGGCTGATTCCAAGTAGGCCAGATTCTTATGGTCTGTAAACACAGTAATAGGGTGTCTGGCTCCCTCTAGCCAATGGCGCCATTCCTCTAAAGCTAATTTGATGGCTGTAACGGACCGTTTCAGCAGACAAGGGGTTAAAATCCGTTTAGGCGATATGCCCCTTTCTGAGAGACAGGCACAGCTACTGCGGAACACCAAACTGGGACCTCGCAAATAGCTGCTAGCAGACTAACAGGAATCAGCTTACACTCCTGGCAATCAGTCTCTAACAGCATACAGTGGATCCCCCCAATAACGAGACAAGGCTCCGTGTTGAGGGTCAAGCAGTGGTCTGAGGTGCTGGCACACCCAGCCTGGTTTTTATTACAGTTGTTGCAAATACAGGTCCGCCCACAGGGTTTTGAAATACAACCAATCAATATGTTACAACACATACAATGTAAGTACAGCAACCAATCGTTCACGCCCCTAGGGGACCAGAAGGGAGACTGCGACACAGGACAGATATGTAGCAATTCAGGATACACAGAGACAATACATCCCCACAATGCATCATGGTTTCCTCCTCTCTGCCCTGGAGACACCCGAGGAGTAATCCAATTATCTCTCAAGACAAAGGGAAATCACCAATACACATGTGGGGACAACAGAACAAAAAACACCATTTAAACATACAATGTCACAACCCTTTTCAATACACAGACATTTAACATCCCAAAATGGCACGAATTAGACCAGGAGTTCAAGTTAGTTCAAGTCCTTTGTGAACAAATGAGGCCTGGCTGATGAGAGGGCCCATAATCCTGGGGCAAGAGGCCAGCAGCCCCAAAACCCAGTGGCGAGGTTGGTTTCGCCACAATGGCCAACAACTCCCTATCTCCCACATCGTAATTTCTCTCTGCGGAGGAGAGTTTCCTTGAGAAAAAGGCACACGGTCGCCATTTGGCAGGAGAGGGACCCTGAGACAGGACCGCACCCACACCCACCTCAGAAGCGTCCACCTCAACAACGAAAGGCAGAGAGACATCAGGCTGTACCAAGATGGGAGCGGAAGCAAAACTCTCTTTGATACTAGAAAAGGCCCCAAGCGCATCTACCGACCAGGAGGAAAAATCTACCCCCTTTTTAGTCATATCAGTGAGTGGCTTAACAACAGAGGAATAATTCAAAATGAACTTTCTGTAATAATTGGCAAAACCCAAAAACCGCATCAGCGCCTTCTGATTCTCAGGAAGCTCCCAATCAAGCACAGCGCGGACCTTCTCAGGGTCCATGCGAAAACCAGAAGCGGAGAGAAGAAAACCCAGAAATTGAATCTCCGGAACCGCAAACACACATTTTTCCAGTTTAGCGTACAATTTATTCTCCCGCAGAATGAGAAAGACCTGACGTAGGTGGTCCCAATAAGTTTTGAAATCAGGAGAAAAAATCAAAATGTCATCTAGATACACCAGTACAAATTTCCCCATTAAATGATAGAAAATGCTGTTCACAAAATGTTGGAAGACGGCTGGAGCATTCATCAAACCAAAGGGCATAACGAAATTCTCGAAATGGCCCTCATGGGTATTGAAGGCCATCTTCCATTCGTCCCCTTCCCTGACCCTGACTAGGTTGTATTCCCCACTTAAATCCAACTTCGAAAAAACTTTAGCCCCAACAATCTGGTTAAACAGGTCCGGGATCAGAGGAAGCGGATAAGGGTCACGAATTGTGATACAGTTCAGCTCCCTGAAATCCAGACATGGTCTTAAAGAACCATCTTTTTTCTTAACAAAAAAAAAAAACAGCGGCAACAGGTGACTTCGAGGGTCGGATGTGTCCCTTTCTCAGGCTCTCAGAGATATAAGTACGCATAGCGACTCTTTCAGGTTAGGAGAGATTGTATAAACGTGATTTTGGCAGCTTGGCGCCTGGGATGAGATTAATAGGGCAATCTTACTCCCGGTGAGGGGGCAGCTCCAGGACACCACTCTCTGAAAACACATCCGAAAATTCAGAGAGAAAATATGGTACAGTCTTGGTAGAAACCTCTGAAAACGACGCCGTGAGGCAATTCTCTCTGCAAAAGTCACTCCAACCATTTATTTGCCTTGCTTGCCAATCAATGGTGGGGTTATGTTTAGTGAGCCAGGGTAGCCCCAACACTAGAGGAGTAGGTAATCTGCTTAGGACGAAACATGACATATCCTCAACATGAGCATCAGCCACAGTCAAACGGATATTGTGAACTATGCCCTTTATTGATTTTTGAGAAAGTGGAGCGGAATCGATAGCAAAAACAGGTATATCCTTTCTCAAAGTGCATACCTGGAAACCATGTGTTATAGCAAATTGATTATCAATGAGATTGACAGCTGCTCCACTATCTACAAAAATCTCACAAACAATGTTCTTGCTATCTAGCGCCACCCTGGCAGGTAGGACAAAACAGGAACTACAAGCAAACAGCAAACCTTCAATTTCCGCATCAACCTTGCCAATAGTAACAGATGGAAAGTTTTTAGAGGGTTTTTTTCTTTTTGTTTCTTTATTACCCTAAGAAAACTCCCTGAATCTCCTAGAGGGGCAAACATTTGCCAAATGATTTATACCCCCACAACAGAAACAAACCCTCCTCTGAGAGCTGAATCCTCTACTATTAGAGGCAAGCAAACCCAGCTGCATGGCCTCCTGCTCAGAGGGGATTGAGAGAGACTGAGGCCCCTGCGCACTGAATATGAGGCCGCCCCACTGTCCCTGGACTGAATATGACAGGAAGGAGTGATCTCTCCTCTCTCTCTAAGACGCCGGTTAATACGAACAGCTAGAGACATGGCAGACTCCAACGAGGCAGGTCTCTCATGAAAGGCAATTGCATCTTTCAATCCCTCCGAAAGACCATGGCAAAATTGACTTCGGAGTGCAGCATCATTCCAACCAGTATCAGCTGCCCATCTCCGAAATTCTGAACAATATATCTCTGCGGACTGTTTACCCTGGCATAAAAGACGCAGTTTAGATTCAGCCAGAGCAATACGATCTGGTCATCATATATCTGCCCCAGGGCTACAAAAAATTCATCCACCGATCGGAGGGGCCGTGCCCCCACCGGCAGCGAAAAGGTCCAAGACTGAGCGTTATCCCTGAGCAGCGAGATGATGATCCTCACCCTCTGTTCCTCATCACCAGAGGAATGGGGAAGTAGGCGAAAATGGAGTTTGCAAGCCTCTCTAAAGCGAACAAAATTCTCACTACCCCCGGAGAACGTATCCAGAAGCGAGATCTTAGGCTCGGAACAAACTCCATGAACGCAAGCAGAACCGGTCACCTGAAACTGAGACACAGTCTTACAGAGATCTGCGACCTCCAGTGAAAGACCCTGCATGCGGTCAATCAAGGCTGAAACCGGATCCATGCTTAAGACGGTAGTGGCGGTTTATAATGTCACAGATGGTGTTGCAGAAAACTGGAAGTTATAAATAAACATCCGACTGACTTGATCCCAAACTAAGGAACATTTGGGTGAGCCCTATAAAACCCCTAGAGCTCTCCCTGACTGCTATGCCCATGCAAAGGTCTTTATGATAGACGATTGCATGCCCTCGTACTTCAACTGTGTGACACCTGAAAACCCTATAATAGTGAGGGGACACGACCACCGGCTCCCTGCACTTAATACGGAGGGAGTTAGGGTCACCTAGAATCAAGCCAGCACAAATAAAGGGAAAAGACTTATCTGAGGAATAAGCAGTTGCAGCCTCCAGCAGTGAATACAATCCAGGAAGTAGTATAAACTGCAAAGTGAGGCAGTATGGGAGGGAATATAAAGGGAGGCAATCAGTGTAAATAGGTGACAGCTGGGAGAAGGAAAAGAGATGACAAAGTGAAATCAAAGCAAAGAACATCATGCAAGAGGTACAGAAGAACGTCTTCCAGATCTTCTCACAGAACTGGCGGTGACACCTCTCACATCCAGTGCCTCCCAGGTGACGTCTCATCTGATGTAGATCTTCTCTGTCATCATCTTCTCCATTCGGTCAACTCTCTCAGCCGCCTCGTCTCTGCAGAGTGTGACACACAGGCATCTTAGCTTCCTCATTTTTCTGTACCCCCAAATACTATCCTGAAGAAAAATTAGTGCCCCCCATATTAATAGTACTCCTCACAGTCTCACCAATAGTAGGGCTGTCGAATATAATCGATGCAGCGATGCATCGCGATTCGACCCCCGGCGATTCTGCATCGATGCGGTTGCTTTAAAAAATCGATGCATGTTGATGACGTCAGCGTCGCGTCCGCCGTGCAGAGCCGAGGCGCCTTCTTTCCCGCCTCCCGCCTCCCGCTGACGACAGTGACACCCCCCCCCCCCCCCCCCCCCCCTGTGTCGCACGCGTGAGTCGACTCGTGAGGAGGACTGGAGAGGAGACGGACGTGCAGCATGCAGCAGCACTGAACATAGCGGACCCGTCCTCGTACCCCCAAGAGCGCTCAGAACTTTCTCTTCGGTCGGCTAACTGTGCTGTGCACAAAAGAAAAAAAACAGGCTGTCTTGCGGGGGGACAGAGGAGGAGGAGACCCAGTGGAGAGTGACCCGAGCTAGGCCGCAATCGCCAGTGCCACACAGACAACAGCAGCACGCAGTGACTGCAGCAGCACACAGTAAGTTAGTAAGTTACCCTTCTGCATTTTTTGGGGGGATTTTTATTATTTTTGGGGGGGAGATGATGATCTGCTTCTGCACAATTGCACACTGAGTGTCTGACTGTCTGGCATATCTTTGTATTACTGTGATGCATGTGATCAGTGATCACTCACTAAGACCTCTAACTTAGTTTACAGCATTGCAAAAAGCTGCAAGTCAAATACACTATGTGTATTGAATACACTACAGTCAGTGGCAGCTTTTTGCAATGCTGTAAAGTTAGAGGTCTTAGTGAGTGATCACTGATCACATCATTTACAAAGATATGCCAGACAACACTGTCTGCAACTGTGCAATACTGCTGTTCTTGGGATTGTCATGTGGTTTAAAGCACAACTATTTAACAATATAACATGCCTGCCTGCCTGTTTGGTTACTTAAAAAATAAAACATTTTGACTGTTCTTTGTTCTGTCCCATACATCTTGAACTGGGTATTTTACAATTTTTAATTTTACCCCCCTTTTCACTTTCCAGTTTCGTGATGCAATCAATCAATCAATTGCTATCTTTCTTTTTAGGAGAGGGAGACCAGCCCATCCGTTACCCGGCTCGCAGGACAGGGAGCTAGGCCGCAGCTGCCAGTGCCACACACTCCGAGTCCCTTCATCATCACAGGCAGCAGGAGAGGAGACCCGCAGGTGCCACGTGCCAGCCAGCCAGACTCTGCCACCTTGTTGTGACAGGTAGGTGACCATCACACAGATACACCACTCACATAGACTGCAGCTGGTCACTGCCTGTTACCGTACCTAAAAAAAAAAATTGTCACTTGTGTCACCTCACCTGTCCGTTTTTCCTCACTCCTCAGGCTCAGTCCAGTCCACCACAGGCAGGAGGAGAATCGCTCCACCACCAGCAGCCAGCAGTGCCACCAGCAGCACCACCGTCGTCGTTATCATCGTATCATCATTAATCAGGTAGGAAAACTAATAAACATCATCTTTCACATTATATTAAATAACTATGTCATGAAAGGTTTAATGAGTTTAAGTGACAATCACCAGACCATACCATTGCCATTTAATTAATTATGGTTACGTTTATGACTGTAGGTCTGCTGGTGCTGGTCTAGGTCTATATATCTCTATCTCTAATCCATTGAAATGAATGTTCTGTCCTGACCATTTGTCCACTTGTCCAGTGTGACTGTCTTGTCTTAGTGATGAATGATGATTGTTTGATCACAACTTTATTGATACTTTTTGATTTATGGTTTTGCTCATCACTGCCCCAGCCCCACACATGCTGCAGCTGCACTGCAAGGCAAGTGCATTGTGTGTGGGGCAGTAATGATGAGCAAAACCAAAAAGCATCATATTACAAATACAAACAAGGTAAGTATGAACTTGTGAATTGTGAATCAATCACCAAGACAAGACATTCAAATGATGCATAAAACCAGAATTAATGAAATGGGTGGCACTGGCATTATGTCATTGGGGGGGGGGGGGGGGATGTTGGCGGGACATGTTGTTGTTGTGTTGTAGCAGCCAGTTTGTGATCTCAAATAATGCCAGTGTACCAGATTGGAGAAGGAGAGAGAGTGCGATATAACGTGACCGGCTGTCGCTGACTCTCTGAGACTGTGACCATTGCAATGCCAATGCATTGACCAATGAGTCATGACCACCAGTTGAGTTGACCAACCACCGGCGGCAGACAAGATGAGGGGCCAGGGCGCATTTTTTCTTTTACACATGATGAATAATGATAGTTGACACTTGACAGCGACTGCGACTAACTGCGTGTGTGGGGGGTAGAATAATAAATGAGGATTTTACATATCATACAATTACATACATACTAGAAAGAAACGTGTTACTTTTTCTGTTGATCTCGTGGCAGGCTTTAGGCTTAGTCACTCAAATTTTTTTTTTTTTTTTTTTAAACTGACAGAGTTTGACAACATCATCGTCACGTCAAGACTTGTGTCATCCCTACTCACAAATTCACATAGATGCCTGGCATGCATTGCATTTGCTAGTAAATAAAAATGGCAGAAGTAGAACAAAAGGAACGAGAGATAAAAAATGCACCTAGCTTTTTAAAAGCAAACATCTGGGAACATTTTGGCTTTTATGAAAAAAGTAGGAAGCACGAATTGGACAAGTCATACGCTGTGTGTAAAATCTGTCACACAAAAATTAAATATCTAGGGAATACTACTAATCTGAGAAACCACGTCAGCCGTTTTCACCCAGAAATGCTAAAACCTACCACCACCACCACCACCAAGGAAATGAACCCAGATCAGCCAAGAATTGATGCGATGTTACAGTCAACTTTGCCGCCCAACTCTGAAAAGGTAAAGAGAATAACAAAAGCTGTGGCAGCTTTCATAGCGAAGGACCTGCGCCCTTACTCTGTTGTGGAAAACAGTGGGTTTCGCTACCTTTTGAAGACAATAGAGCCGCGTTACAAGATCCCGTCACGAAGTCACTTTACAGAAAACGTCATACCTGCACTCTACCACGAAACCAAAGCTAAGATAATTGCATCAATGAGCCAAGCAAGTCGAGTCGCAATAACGTGTGATTCCTGGACTTCAGTCACGACAGAGTCTTATGTTACAATAACAGCACATTACGTTAGTAAGGACTGGCAGATTTTGTCGCATGTACTGCAAACGAGAGCCATTTATGAGTCTCACACGGGTGCTCATCTGGCAGAGCTACTTTCTCATGTTGTGGAAGAATGGCAGCTGTCCGATAAATCTGTAGTGCTTGTGACCGACAACGCGTCAAACATGATAGTTGCAGCTCAAGTTGGAAAATTCCCCCATGTGAAATGCTTCGCCCATACACTGAATCTTGCATCCCAGCGAGCGTTGAAAGTGGCCACTCTCTCTAGGCTTCTTGGCAGAGTACGTCGGATATCCACATTCTTTCACCGCAGCACTAGAGCAAGCCACTGTCTAAAAGAGAAACAGAAATGTCTTGGCTTGAAGAATCATAAGCTGATAACTGATGTGGCAACAAGATGGAACAGTGCATACGACATGGTCGAGAGGTTCTTGGAACAACAACCTGCAGTCTGTGCCACCTTGCTGTCTCCAGAAGTCAGAAGAGGAGAGTCCGATCTCTGCACTCTAAACGAAACAGATGTGTCAAATGCAGAGGACGCCGTGAGTGCATTAAAGCCAATGAAGGATGCAACCATGCTGATGTCAGAAGAGCGCAATCCAACAGTTTCTCTCATTGCCCCTATAAATGCACAACTTCTCCAGAGCATGACAGACACGATGGGAGACACACCCATGATCCATGAGATCAAGAATTCTATTAGAACAGATCTCCAGAAGAGGTACAGCAGTGAGGCCGAGAAGAAGATCCTTCATACAGCCTCTGCACTGGATCCTCGCTTTAAGGGACTGCCTTTCATCCTCACAGATGAAGAAAGATTGGAGATATTTAAAGGAGTCACTGAGGAAGCTGCATCCTTGGAGGTAATTAAATTAATTTGAAGAATTCCATCATGTTTCTTCTTGAAACGACAGTAGCACAAGCACTACCACGCTTCTGAATCTGATGCGGTGCGGGAACTGTACTGTCCGTTTCCTGTGCTTTTTCATCACCCCATCAGAATCAAAGGCATTGACATTTGTGTTTTTACTTATTGTTTTTTTTCCGTTTCTTTTTTGTTCAAACACAGATTACATCAGATGAGAGTGAGAGGACACAAGAGGATCATCAAGTGCCTAGAAGAAAACAAACTCTGGAAGAAGAGGACAGTTCACCCATCGAAGACAACCATTCTCCACCATCTCCTCCCAAAAAGGCCAGATCGCTGCTCGTGAGTTTGCTGGGACAGTCTTTCACTGACACTGAAGGTACAATAGAACCCAAAAAGACCCCCTATGCCAAGGCTGAAGAGGAAATGGAAAACTATTGTAAAGCCCCACCTCTGCCTCTCACTGAGGACCCTTTGAACTGGTGGCGTGAGCATGAGGTCATATTTCCCCTCCTTTCTCGGCTGTCAAAGCAATACTTGTGTATCCCAGGTACAAGCGTGTCTGCAGAGCGGGTTTTCTCCACTGCAGGAGATGTGGTAACTGCAAAAAGAAGCGCCCTCAAACCAGACCATGTAGATCAATTGGTGTTCTTACAGAAAAATCTACATGTTCCCAAATGCTGAGCAGTGTTTTTAATTTTATAGATTTTGTTTATAGCATTGTCTCTGCCACTGAAATTTTTTATTTCTCTGTCTCCCCTGCCAGACTCCCCTTTTCCCTTCCCCTTCCCTTTTCCCCCTTCCCATTCCCCTTTTCCCTTTCCCTCCCCTGATTATTCTGATTAATCAGAATATATGATATTATTCTAGCTTTTAGCAGCACTGGAGTGGAGAGGAGATGGAGAATGGTTTTCTATTATGCGACTGTCCGTCCGATGCATTTTGTATTTTTACACTGACGTGTTTTTTGGTGTTTTCCCAATGTGTCTGTCATGCTCTGTGAATTTCTGACTCTGTTTAGGGGTTTAACCTTCAACCAAAAGAATTCTGTATTTAATTCCAGACAACTGACGCCCGCCAAGCCACCAGAGGAAGGCAAATCCTTGAAAGAATAAATTGAAACTTAAAACCTGGAGTAAATCTTTATTGGATCACACAAATACACATTCACACAAACCAAAAAAACACACACCGACCTTCTGACATCATGTCTGACTATGGTGGCTGTGCCACATTGCCCGTCCTGTGGCCTGCCCTTTACCATTATGATTCAGTGAGGAGGATGTGTGTTTATTTTTTTTCTGGTATTCTGTGGTGTGTGTTTGTGATCCCATAAAGATTTGTCCAAGGTTTTCAGATTCAGTTGAAAATGTATTCTGTCAAGGATTTTCCAGCTTCCTCTAATGGTGGCATGGCTTGGCTTCAGTTGATGTATCGTGGTAGAGTGCTTGCTGAGTGCTCAGTGCAGGTAACGTTTTCTGTAAAGTGACAACTCTGAGAGCTTATAGCACTGATCTAGACGTACTACCCATCTGGTGCTGGTGGTGGTGCTGGTGGTGGTGCTGGTGGTGGTGGTGGTGCTGGTGGTGGTGCGCTCCTGCTGCCAAAACAATCACGGTGAACCAGGAAGTTCTGCAACACAGACAACTTGAACACACTGTGTGACAGACAGTTCCTGACTGGCAAACATCACAGTGAGTGAACCTATAACACAGTCACTGACTGTGTTTATTATAGGTTCACTGACTCACTGTGATGTTTTACAGTCAGGAACTGAAGGGCTCCTTTTTTTGTAGGTACTGTTTAAAGTGTTTAATATTATATAATATATATTATATGGTAAAACTATTGTAAAACTTATAAACTAACTGCACCAGCCAGGCCAGCACAACAGTTTAATGTTACAGAGACACTGACAGTACTGTTTTAAATAAATACTGTTGTCTGCTGCACTGTTTTGTTCATTCAGACTTTGCTATATGATATGCAGGGAACTTGGTATGATTTGTTTAAATAGCAGATACAAATAAATATTTTTGTGCAATTTCTGACTGATTGAATTCATTTTTTTATGTAAAATTGAAAAACAAGGGGACTTGGGTAATAATCTTGATGCATCGTGATGCATCGCCGAATCGAATCGAATCGAATCGTGGACTTGATAATCGTAATCGCATCGAATCGTGAGACGAGTGAAGATGCGCAGCCCTAACCAATAGTAATTCCCTTCCAGAATGCCCTCATTAGTAATACTGCCCCCTACAGAGATAGTGCTCCCTAAGATTGCCTCCATTAGTAGAAGAGCCCTCCAGTATTAATAATGTCCTAACAGAGCCCCTAGTAGAAATAAGGCCCCCCTATTGTTATACCTTATATCTCCTTTGGGTTTGGTTCCCAAGAAATTGGCTAATGAGTTTAGGTTAATTCATCATTTATCTTTTCCAAAAAAGCTATCACTGAATGATGAATTGAATAGAGAGTTATGTTCTGTTTCTTATAGTTCTTTTAATGAGGCCGTCAGCTTGCTTAACAGTAATAGAGATGTGGATATCATTCCTGATCAACTAAGAGGACCCTCCTCCCTGATGTGTCATATATGACGTATGCTATACTGCTGTTAGTGTGGAGCCATTACAATATGGCGCTTGCTCTTAGATGTTTTCATAGTTTGCATACCACAGTTAGTAAAATAATGCACAATGCGCAGATGCCAAGTGTTATCTCTTTTCCTTATTTTTGTATTCTAGCCAACGGAACAATGCCACAAGCCTCAGGGGGGATGCCCTCTCTGATGATATAAAAACTGCTTAACTTCCTGTAATACAGGAGAACTGCTTTGACCCTTGCCTGGTGTCAGCGCTGTTTCTTCCATGCATGTAAAATCCTAGGATTAAGACAATTTGGAGCAGCAGAGCAAATGCAATTAGCTCTGATTAAGAGGAGCTTCAACAGTTTGGCGCCCAACGTGGGGCCTCGTGAGACGTTAGCATCGGTAGCCGACGTAGATGACCTCTGAGACCTGGAGAAAGGCACTTGAGGAGGGGACCGCGGCCCCAAGAGACGGTAAGAAAACTAGTTTATCTTGCCTGCTTTGTTTCGTTTGGTGTGGGTTGTTTAGTGGCCAAAGCAGATATAAAGGTGGTTTTTCGTTTATTGCCAGTCTGTCTGGACGGTTTTAACTCATTAGGCTTTCAATTTGACAGAAAGTTTTATTTTGATAAGTATTTGCCAATGGGTTTTGCGTTATCTTGTTCATATTTCGAGTCCTTTTCGACATTCGTTCACTGGGTTACTATGTTTTCAGTTAAAGGGATTCTGTCACCAGTTTTTTACCCCCCCATTTAAAAATATGGTTATGTTCATGGAGCACTAGCGATTCCTAATGTGGTTTTATAACCGAAATCTGTAGGCTCATTTTGTCTAAAAAACGTTATAACTAACCTGTCATTCATCTCACAAAGGTGCCCAAGGGGATGCTCATGTCTTCCAGATGCCGCCCGCACCCGCCGCCGTTCGTGCCCAGCTCCTCCTTTGCTGTCATCAGCGCCGCCTCAGAATCCTTTGCTACGCCTCCGGCTCTCCCTCACTCCCCCCTCCTTCTTCTCTAACATCCCGCGTGCGCACAGGCCTCTGACAGGCTGGCGCCAGTGTTCAGGTCATCGGGAGGTTGAGCGAAGTGCCGGCACATGCGCATTTCGCTCCATGAAGCCGAACGGAGAAGTCCGCACGTGCGCATCAGGCACAGGCCTGTGCGCACGCGCAGGATGTTAGAGAAGAAGGAGGGGGGAGTGAGGGAGAGCCGGAGGCGTAGCAAAGGATTCTGAGGCGGCGCTGATGACAGCAAAGGAGGAGCTGGGCACCAACGGCGGCGGGTGCGGGCGGCATCTGGAAGACATGAGCATCCCCTTGGGCACCTTTGTGAGATGAATGACAGGTTAGTTATAACGTTTTTTAGACAAAATGAGCCTACAGATTTCGGTTATAAGACCACATTAGGAATCGCTAGTGCTCCATGAACATAACCATATTTTTAAATGGGGGGGTAAAAAACTGGTGACAGAATCCCTTTAATGTTGGTGGTTTGTTACATTAATTAGACAATTTTTTGTTTATTGGTCCTCTTATTTCAGATATTTGTTTATTATTGATTGAAGACTGTTTTGCCTTGTTGTAAAATAGAATTTTTGGGAATAACGATTGATACTAGATTAATGGCATTTCGGCTTCCAGTAGAGAAAGTGCAGAAGCTGTTGGAACTTATTAAATGAATGTTGTCCATGAAGAAAACTACTTTGCGGGAGTTGCAGAGTTTATTAGGTCTGTTTGTTTTTGTATCTAAGGTAATTTCTATTGGTAGAGTATTTTCTAGAGGACTGTATATGGCTACGAAGGGAGTTAAGTCTCCATTTGCGCATTTTAGATTATCTAAATAGTTAAAAGATGATTTAACGGTTTGGGAAGAATTTTTGATTCATTTCAATGGGTCTAGTATTTGGCAACGTGAATTTGTTGATTCGGAGGCATTAGATCTTGTGACTGACGCATCCAGTTCGTGGGGTTATGGAGCATTTTTTCAAGATCAATGGTCTGCTGAGCTGTGGCATGAGTCTTGGAAGCTAGCTGGTGTTACAAAAAATTTAGTGTTACTTGAGTTATTCCCGTTAGTGGTGTCTCTGGTAGTATGGGGTCAGGAGCTTGCTGATAAGAGAGTATTGCTTTAGGGTCCATTCACACGTCTGTAATTTGGGTCCGCATTCGTTCCGCAATTTGCGGACCCATTCACTTTCAATGGGGCTGGAACGGATGTGAATCCGCATTTATGGGATCTGCATCCGCATTTTCGGGATCCCCATCCGTTTTTTCGGGATCCATTTTTTCAGGATCTGCAATTCCGTTCCTGAAAAAAATAGAACATGTCCTATTCTTGTCCGCAATTGCGGACCAGAAAAGGCATTTTCTATTATAGTGTCTGTGATGTGCGGTCCGCAAAATGCATATCGCACATTGCAGGTGTGTTTTGCAAATCTAAGGGTACTTTCACAGTTGCGTTTTTTCTTTTCTGGCACTGAGTTCCATCAAAAGGGCTCAATGCCAGAAAAGAACTAATCAGTTATATCCCCATGCATTCTAAATGGAGAGCATTCCTTTCCGGATGCATCAGGATGCCTTCAGTTCAGTCTTTTTTATTGATCAGGCAAAAGATAAAACCGCAGCATGCTACAGTTTTATCTCCGGCTCAAAAAACTGAAGACTTGCCTGAATGCCAGATCTGGCATTTTTTTCCATAGGAATGTATTTGTGCCGGATCCGGCATTCAAAATACCGGAATGCCCGGATCCATGCGCAGACCAAAAAAAAGGTGAAAAAAATAAATGCCGGATCCGTTTTGCCGCGTGACACCGGAAAGATGGATCCAGCATTTCAATGCATTTTTCTGACTGATTCTGCATTTTTAAGACTGATCAGGATCCTGACCAGTCTTTCAAATGCCATCAGTTGGCATACGTTTTGCCGGGTCCGGGAGGCAGTTCCGGCGACGGAACTGCTTGCCGGATCACTCTGCCACAAGTTTGAAAATAGCCTAATAATGCTAATGTTTTTGAGGGTAATGCAGGATTGATTTTGGGATTTATTTATTTTATAGTTTAGTTAGGACAGGTTTAGGGTGTTCAGCAGTGCAAAAAACGTTGGCAAGTTAGTGTCATGAGGGTGTCAAGAGCCACATCTGACTCCGTTATACCCAGGGTCAGGAAGTCGCAGCGGGTGGCTGCGCGTTCGATGTACAAAGACAGTGCTGTTTCGTAATGGTAGCTTTCTGGGTTTGCTCTGGGGTCCGTAGCTTCTCCTCCTCAGCTGTTTCTTGTCCAGCAATCCCAACCTCCTTATATTCCCATCTCCCACTTCTCTGGTTGCCAGATATAGAGCTTCCTGCCTGGACTTCTATACTGACCCACTGGAGCTGTGTAGCTGAGATCCCTGGTTGTTGTTCCAGAGTGTTACCCTCCGGATCCCTGTTGGGCCTTGGTGGTCTGCTGTTGTCGCCCACCTGGGATTATATGTTTGTCTGTATTGTCTGTCCTCTCCTTGGTGTTTTCTTTTTACTGTCAGTGGTGCGGACTAGTGATCCCACCGCCCCGTTCACTACGTAGGGCTCATCTTAGGGAAAGCCAGGGTGTCCATGGTGGTCCAGCCAGAGGCCTATCCCAGAGACAATGCTGAGGTCTCCACCGAGGAACCCATGCAGGTTGGCATGACCCGAGGGAATCTTCGCCGCAGACGTGGAGAATGCTTTTACTGTGGAGATCCTGTTCATTGGATCAACCAGTGTCCTAAGAAGGTCCTCTCTGTCAAGTCTCCTAAGACAAGGCAACCTAAAGACCAGGTACACCCTGAAATTTCTAAATGTAAGCTTTCGGTACCCATTACGATTTCTCTGGGAGTAGATAAATGGCCGGGTAAGGCCTTTATTGATTCTGGCTCAGCGGCTAGCTTTATTGACTATGAGTATGCTGTAAGATTGGGTATTCCTATGTTTGCCTTACCAACTCCTATCCATGTCATGGCTATTGATGCTACTCCTCTTATTGGTGGTACGGTGAGCTTATGTACCTCGGAGATTTCTCTAACCGTGGGTGTGTGTCACTCAGAGAGATGTTCGCTTCTAGTCCTGGAGAACCTACCTGCTGAGGTGGTACTAGGGTTACCTTGGCTCCGACTACATAACCCCACTATAGATTGGTCCAATGGGGAGTTGGTGAGATGGGGGCCTAAGTGTGACCCGTGCTTGTCCGTGGTACAGGCTGGGGTCTCAGTAAAGTCTGATACTTTACCCTCTGTTGTTAGAGAATATTCTGATGTATTCTCATCACCAACCCCGGAGGTTCTACCCCCCCCCCCCCCCCCCATAGACCTTATGATTGTACCATAGAGCTAGTAGAGGGGGCCAAGTTTTCTAAAGGACGAATTTATAATCTTTCTATGCCCGAACGCAAGGCCATGGAAGATTATATTAAGGAGAGCCTTGGTAAAGGGCATATTAGACCTTCTGTCTCTCCTATGGGGGCGGGGTTTTTCTTCGTTAAGAAAAAAGATGGTGGTCTTAAGCCATGTATCGATTACCGGAGATTAAATAAAATCACTGTCCAGATATGATTCCGGATTTATTTAACCAGGTTCTGGGGGCAACCTGGTTTTCCAAAATTGACCTGAAAGGGGCATACAATCTAATCCGAATCAAGGAGGGAGACGAATGGAAGACGGCGTTCAATACTCCGGTAGGACACTTTGAATATCAAGTGATGCCTTTTGGACTCAGCAATGCCCCAGCTGTGTTCCAAAACTTCATGAATGACATTCTTAGGGAGTACTTAGGTAAATTTGTTATTGTCTATCTTGACGACATTTTGATATTCTCTCCTGACTTCGAATCCCATGTGTCTCATGTTAAACAAGTATTAGAGGTGTTGAGGGAGAATCAGCTATCCGCTAAACAAGAGAAATGTGTCTTTGGTGTACAGGAGATTCTGTTTCTAGGGCATGTTCTGACTCCTCACGCCTTCAAGATGGATCCTGGTAAGGTACTAGCAATTAAGTCATGGGTAAGACCTTCATCCTTAAAGGCCTTACAACGGTTCTTAGGTTTCGCCAATTACTATCGTAAATTTATTATGAATTTTTCCGTAATTGCTAAACCGTTGACCGACCTTACTAACAAAGGGGCGGATTTGGAGAATTGGTCTACTGAGGCCATTTCTTCATTTGAAAGATTAAAAAAGGCATTTAGTAGCGCTCCCATTCTGATCCAGCCTGATCAGGAGAAACCTTTTATTGTGGAGGTGGATGCGTCCGAGGACGGCGTAGGAGCAGTCCTTTCACAAGGTCCTGCTAGCCTCACTAATCTGAGACCATGTGCCTTCTTCTCCAGGAAATTCTCTCCCACGGAGAGAAACTACGACATAGGGAATAGGGAGCTGCTGGCCATTAAATGGGCATTTGAGGAGTGGAGGCATTTCCTGGAGTGGGCAAGACATTGTGTAACTGTTGTCACTGACCATAAAAACCTTATGTTTCTCGAGTCTGCTAAGAGGTTGAATCCCCGTCAAGCCAGATGGGCTCTGTTTTTTACTCGTTTTGATTTTTCCATCACGTTCAGGCCGGGAAGTAAAAATGTGAAGGCGGAACCATTATCTCGGAGCTTCCAGCCTTTTCAACCTACTGAGGTACCACCTGAATCCATTCTACCAGCAAAAATCTTCTTAGCAGCTCTTACCCAGGATATCTCGGCTCGCATTAGGTCTGAACAACATCTGGCACCGGTATCCACCCCAACAGATAAGTTGTTTGTTCCCGTACAATTTCGTCTCCAGCTGTTGGGTGAGTGTCACGATTCTGCCTTTTGTGGACATCCGGGTGTTGAGGGCACTAAGGATCTGGTTTCTAGATCTTATTGGTGGCCCACTCTAACTAGGGATGTCAAGTCCTACGTGTCAGCCTGTGAGGTTTGTGCCAGGTCCAAGACACCTAGGACTCGCCCTGCTGGTAACCTACGACCCCTACCCATTCCCAGTAGACCCTGGTCCCATATCTCGATGGACTTTATAACTGACCTACCGCTGGCGGAGGGTAAGACTGTGGTTTGGGTAGTGGTCGATAGGTTTAGCAAGATGGTTCATTTCATTCCCCTGTCTAAACTTCCGAATGCTAAAACCCTGGCGTCTATTTTTGTGAGAGAGATTGTTCGTTTACATGGCATCCCGGAAAATATTGTTTCTGACAGGGGTGTGCAGTTTGTGTTCAAATTCTGGAGGGCCTTCTGTCAAAGATGTAAAATTTCATTGTCTTTTTCTTCCGCCTACCATCCTGAGAGTAATGGGCAGACTGAACGCCTTAATCAGTCTGTGGAACAATTCTTGAGGTTGTATGTTGCTGATGACCAGCAATTATGGGTCAAAATCCTTCCGTTGGCTGAATTTGCTTTGAATAACCGTGTCAATTCTTCTGGGGTCTCCCCTTTCTTTTGTAACCATGGTTTTCATCCCCGTTTTCATTCTGGGTCGTCCGTCTCCTCCTCTAACCCTGAAGCGGATAAACTCTCCTCCGAACTGTGCACAGTTTGGGCCCGGGTTCAATCGAACCTAGAAAAGGCTCAATGTTCTCAAAAACTCAAGGCCGATAGAAGACGTTCAAGGGGGGTTAACTTTCAGGTTGGGGATAAAGTATGGTTGTCTTCCAAGAATCTATCTCTCAAGGTAACTTCTAAAAAATTTGCTCCTCGTTTTATTGGACCATATAAGATCACAGAAGTGATTAACCCGGTATCTTTTAGGTTGGAGCTGCCTGAGTCATTCCACATTCATAATGTGTTCCATAAATCTCTGCTTAAAAAATATTTTGAACCGGTAGTACCATCAAAAGCCTCGCCTCCGCCGGTTCTTGTTAATGATGCTGTCGAGTATGTGGTGTCTAAAATAGTGGATGTCAGGAAAGTGCGTAATTCCTTGCAGTACCTGATTCACTGGAAGGGGTATGGACCTGAAGAGAGATCTTGGGTACCTGCCAGGGAGGTTCATGCTCCTAGACTTGTTCGTAAATTTCATTTAGAACACCCTGAAAAGCCATCGCCTGAAGTCTTGGGTCCGGTGGCCCCTCGTAAAAGGGGGGTACTGTCACGGGGTTCCGAAGGTGCACTCGGTCCCCCATTGCCCGCAGAACTGTTGCTTAGCTTTTGGAATGAGATTCTGTGTTTGACCTCATTCCCAGGGCGGCTTTACTAGCTGGGTGGCTCCCTGCTCCTAGTCTGCCTTGAGCGCCGAGCTGATCACTCGGTGCTCGACTGGTTGGTCTGTCGGTCATGTGACGCTGGCCACGTCACATGACCCTCACTCCCCACTATAAATACAGGCAGCCTGGTGGCTACAGGTTGCCTGTTAATTTCTAGGTTCCTGGCTATTTGTTGGACTGCTGAATACTTACCTGATCCTGTTCCTTGACCATCCTTTTGCCTGATCCTCCTGTACTGCGCTTCCGTCCTGGTATTGTGACCTCGGCTCCCACCTGACTACTCTCTTAGGACTCCTCTTGTACTTCTCTGCTCTCCTGGTATTTATGACCCCGGCTTCTCCTGACAATTCTCTGCTTGCTCCATTTGTACTTTGCAGCTTTCCTGGTATTGACTCGGTCCGTTCACGTCCTGTTGTTTGTCTGTCTGTCATCCCTGCACTTACTCCAAGTTAGGGATTGCCGTCCAGTTGTCCCCTGTCATTAGGACTCGCGAGGCAAGTAGGCAGGGCCAGGGGTAAGGGTGGAGCGCAGTGGTCACTTCCCTCCCCCCTGTGTGTGTGTGTACGCGACCGTTACACAGGGTTTAGGCACGTGATCGGCGTACGGCGTATCGGCCCCCATCTCACCAACTCCCCATTGGACCAATCTATAGTGGGGTTATGTAGTCGGAGCCAAGGTAACCCTAGTACCACCTCAGCAGGTAGGTTCTACATTATATCTGGCCCTTATTTTGTGTAGGTAAAAAAAAAAAAATTTCTTTCTACCTACTTAGAATCCAGTATGGATCCAATTGCTGCTTTGTCAAAGCAACTTCAAGGCCTGTCTTTGGAGGTGGCAGGGTTGAAGGCGTCGGTCCTCCAGCAACAGCAGCAATTGCAACTGACCGCAAGCCCAGCGGTTGCTACAGGTAACCAGGTTGTTGCAGAACCCAAGGTTGTTCTTCCTGACAGATTTTCTGGGGGAAGGGACAAATTTGTGATGTTCCGTGAGGCCTGTAAATTATATTATAAACTGCGCCCTTACTCCTCTGGTAATGAAGAACAGCGGGTGGGGGTTGTTATTTCCCTGCTGCAGGGGGACCCACAATCCTGGGCGTTCTCTTTACCCACTGATTCCCAGGCTCTCCGGTCAGTGGATGAATTTTTTGGGGGATTGGGTCTCATATATGACGACCCTGACCGAGTCGCACTGGCTGAATCAAAATGACGGAGACTCCTACAGGGAGAGCGGCCAGTAGAGGAGTATTGCGCAGAGTTCCGTAGGTGGGCTACGGATACCCAGTGGAACGACCCGGCTCTCAGGAGTCAGTTCTGCTCTGGGTTATCCGAAAGGATTAAGGATGCGCTTGCGCTGTATGAGACTCCCTTTTCCCTTGATGCGGTCATGTCCCTTTCTATCAGAATAGATAGACGTCTTAGGGACAGATTGAAAAATCCTGAGCAATTGGTAACCCCTCTCAAGCAGCAGTTAGTCTGTACGGACTTAGACGAGCCTATGCAGCTAGGAGGAACTACTCGTCAGGTCCATCCTCCTGAGGCTCGCCGTAGGCGTGGGGTTTGTTTTTTCTGTGGGGAGAGGGGTCATTTTATTAATGTCTGTCCTTCCTTCCTCAAAAACAAAAGACCGTCGGAAAACTACTAACCCCAGGCTGTGTGGAGGATGTCAGCCGGGGGGTATACGTTTCCTCTATACGAACATCGCAATTTGTGTTGCCAGCGGTTGTTGTTTTTGGCGTTAAGACGGAGACTATTTTTTTTTTCTAGACAGTGGAGCAGGAGTAAATTTGATAGATGCCCATTTTGCCCACACTATGGGTTTGTCTCTCTGTACGCTACAGAGACCTATTCCCATATTCGATATTGATTCTGCTCCTCTGTCTCAGAGAAACCTCACTCACATTGTCCATAACTTACACCTTCAGGTAGGGGATCACCATAACGAGTTGCTTTCATGTTATGTTCTGGAGGGGCTTCCCACTCCGGTGGTGTTGGGTCTTCCCTGGTTGGTAGCGCACAATCCAGTGGTGGATTGGCAGGCCAGGGAGATATTGGAGTGGAGTGAGCAGTGCAGAGAAAATTGCTTAAATAGCAATTGCTTAGTCGCCTCCATAGCTACCCTACCCACATTTGTTTCGGACTTTGAGGAAGTTTTTTCTGAAAAGGGTTGTCAGAAGTTACCACCTCACCGTCCTTTTGATTGCCCGGTTAACCTGATTCCCGGTGCAAAATTACCCAAGACCAGGTTATATACCCTCTTCCTCTCATTCCTGACCTGTTTAATCAGATTGCGGGTGCTAGGTGGTTCTCAAAACTTGATCTTAGGGGGGCCTACAATCTGATTCGTATCAAGGAAGGGGATGAGTGGAAGACAGCCTTTAACACCCCTGAGGGGCATTATGAAAATCTAGTCATACCTTTCGGTCTGACCAATGCTCCTGCTGTCTTACAACATTTCGTTAATGACATTTTTAGTCATCTTATTGGCAGGTTTGTGGTGATATACCTAGATGATATTTTAATTTATTCGTCGGATCTGAAAACACATGAGGTGCATGTCAGACAGGTACTGCAGGTCCTACGGACGAATAAATTATATGTTAAAATTGAAAAGTGTGTTTTCGCCGTTCAGGAAATACAGTTCCTAGGGTATTTATTATCTGCTTCAGGTTTCCGTATGGATCCTAGGAAGGTCCAGGCAATTTTAGATTGGGATCTTCCTGAGAACCTCAAAGCACTGCAATGGTTCTTGGGCTTCGCAAATTTCTATAGAAAATTCATTAAAAATTATTCGGTGATTGTAAAACCCCTTACTGACATGACTAGGAAGGGGACTGATTTTTCTAAATGGTCTGACGCCGCTAAAATTGCTTTTTCCTCTCTAAAAGAGAGGTTTACCTCGGCACCTGTACTAATCCAACCTGATGTCTCCCAGCCTTTTATTGTTGAAGTAGTTGCGTCAGAGGTGGGAGTGGGGGCTGTGCTGTCTCAGGGTCCGTCTCCTGGCAAATGGCGTCCTTGAGCTTTCTTTTCTAAAAAACTATCTGCAGCAGAGAAGAACTATGATATTGGCAATAGGGAACTATTAGCTATTAAACTAGCGTTTGAAGAATGGCGTCACTTTTTAGAGGGGGCAATCCACCCCGTCACTGTGATTACGAACCACAAAAACCTTCTGTACCTCGAATCAGCTAAGCGTCTCACCCCCTAGACAAGCTAGGTGGTCGCTATTTTTTACCAGGTTTAACTTTGATATTACCTATCGTCCTGGGGCAAAAAATACCATGGCAGATGCATTATCGCGTTGTTTCCCTGGAGGGGGTAATGTGAGTGATCCGGTACCCATTCTACAAAGAGGAGTGGTTGTCTCTGCGGTACACTCTGTTCTGGAAGGGAAGGTGTTAGAGGCTCAGGGGGACGCCCCGGTCTCTTGCCCCTCAGAGAAATTGTTTGTACCGTTGAACCTGCATCTCAAATTATTAAAGGAACATCATAATTTGGCACTTGCTGGGCACCCGGGTAGTAAAGCAACCTTGGAGCTATTGTCTCGTCGTTTTTGGTGGCCAAGGTTGCGTCAGGATGTAATGGATTTTGTGTCTTCTTGTTCTACTTGTGCGCGCGAGAAAGACTCTCATACACGTCCTGCAGGGTCTTTATTGCCACTTGTCATTCCCAATAGGCCATGGACACATCTGTCAATGGATTTTATCACTGACTTACCTTTGTCTGCGGGTAAAACAGTTATCTTGGTAGTAGTGGACAGGTTTAGCAAAATGGTACACTTCATTGCGTTACCCGCACTACCTAATGCTAAGACTCTTGCTCAGGTATTCATCAGTGAAATCGTGAAGCTTCACGGGGTCCCTTCCGATGTTGTTTCGGATCGGGGAACCCAGTTTATTTCTAAGTTTTGGAAAGCTTTTTGTTCCCGTTTGGGGGTACACTTGTCCTTTTCCTCAGCTTTCCATCCTCAGTCGAATGGACAGACTGAGCGTACCAACCAAAACCTTAAGTGTTACCCTCCGGATCCCTGTTGGGCCTTGGTGGTCTGCTGTTGTCGCCCACCTGGGATTATATGTTTGTCTGTATTGTCTGTCCTCTCCTTGGTGTTTTCCTCTTAGTGTCAGTGGTGCGGACTAGTGATCCCACCGCCCTGTTCACTACACAGGGCTCATCTTAGGGAAAGCCAGGGTTTAGGCACGTGATCGGCGTACGGGTGAGGAACCCGTCTAGGGACGTCAGGGCAGTCAGGTGCCAGCCGCAAGGTGAGTCAGGGGTCACCACCTTTCCCTCTCCCTTGGACAGGGCCTTCCCATTTCCCTCCCTTTGCGTGACGCCGGTCATTACAGTTAGCTGGTCTTCCTCCTGTCAATAGCTCTTTTGTTGTTCAAAATTTTTAAAGGTTTCAAGAGAGGTAGTGTTGTTCCTGACGTTCGCAGGCCCATTACTGTTGAATTATTTTCTAGGCTTTGCATCATTGTTCTTCTTCTCTTTAGGAGTTTTTGCTGTTTAGGTCCGCTTTTGTTGTAGCATTTTTTGATGCATTAAGGGTTAGTGAGCTGGTTGCTCCCAATGTTCACTCCTGTTTTCCTTTATTGTTAGAGGATGTTCAGTTACTGTCTTCTTGTGTATTAGAAAGTCTAAAACGGATCAGTTGAGGAAGGGTTCAGTTTTTACATTGAGTCAGCTTGCTGGTTCTTTGATTTGTCCAGTTCTGGCGGTTTTTAGAAGTGAGGCCTCCAGTTCCTTTTTAATGCATATTGACGGCTCTTCACTTTCAAAATTTCAGTCTAATGCTCTTTTTAAAAAATTTCAGTTTAATGCTGCTTTTAAAAAAATGTTTATCATTTTTGGGTTTAGAGTTTGAGCCTTATTCGTCTCATTCTTTTCGTATTGGCGCTGCCACTGAAGTGCCTAGGATAGGTTTGGATAAGGCTTTAATTAACAGAATCAGAAGGTGGGATTCTGATAGATACAAGTTGTATATTAGGCCTAATTTCGTGTTACTGTAATCTAATTCTCTTTCAGGTTCTGAACAGATCAATGTTTGGATTTTCGGTCATTCCTCTGTTTTTTGGGCAGAGAAGAGGGCTTCAGTCTGTAACTATGCTCATCAACTGTTCTTTGATATTTCTTTTTGCGTTGGAATCAAGAGGCTCCTATTCTTAAAGGTGAGTTGCAGGCTCGTGCTTCGCCCCAGGTGATTATTTTTCATGTGGGTGGTAATGATTTGGGAAAAAAGAAAACTTTGGATTTATTGGCGGATATGAAAAATGATCTGTCTTACATTAGTCAATTGTTGCCGGGTGTTATCTTGTTTTTTTCTGAAATTATTCCTTGTTTTTTGTGGAATATCCCCCATCTTCGCTTTTTAGATAGGATCTGGAAAAGGATTAATAGGGGATTGGAAACATTTTCACCTTCATTGAATAGGTGGTCGTTTCGACACTTTGAATTGAATGGTTTAGTTGCGGGACTTTATTGTGTTGATTTGGTCCATTTATCTGATATCGGGTTAGATATTTTTCAATATTGGTTTACATTCGGTTATTGAAAGGGCCGCGGTTTTGTTGGGGGGGGCAAGTGTGGCTGATGCCATGCTTGGTTGTTGAGGGTTAGTCGCTCAGCCTTACTGGGTAGACTGATGATCAGTTCCTTAATGGATTTTGATTAACATCTGTGGGAATTTTAATGAGTTAATGATTGATGGATTTGTTAATATTTATGGTTACCCCCCCCCCTTTAATAAAGACCGCGGCCATTTTAATGCATATTGTGAGTATGTCGTAATTTATTAATTATTTAAGTGTTTTTCTTTGCACCAATTCTGATAACTCCCCGCCACTGTGTGAAAATGTCCTTGGTTGTCTGTAGAGCTGGTGGTAGACCTTTACATGGTAACCATTCAATGCACAGCTGCAGTGCAAAGCATGGGGGACACACAAAGAAGCAGCCAGAGTACCCATTGGCACAGGAGGTGGATTTTAAAACATTTCAGACTCATAAGCGGTGAATAAGCCAACATTATACCCCCGTCTGCTTCTCTGGCTAATAGACAGGGTCCACCCTCATAGTACCTTAATATGTCCTAACAAATCATATGGAAAAGGGTGTCTCTCAAACTGTGAGGAGAGCTATACCATGAGGCAGCTCTCAGATGTCAGCAATGTGCTGCTTGGAGGACAATTTTGACAGCAGTGATCAGGAGCTGAACTGTCCTTTCTCAGGCTCCAGCACCCTGAGCTTTATCCTCAGAATTGACTAAGGGTACTTTCAGACTTGTGGCAGAGGATTCCGGCAGGCAGTTCCGTCGCCGGAACTGCCTGCCGGATCCGGCAATCCAGACGCAAACGGATGCATTTGTCAGACGGATCCAGATGCGGATCCGTCTGACAAATGCATTGCAATACCGGATCCGTCTTTCCAGTTGTCATCCGGAAAAACGGATCCGGTATTTATTTTTTTCAAAGATTTAAAGGTCTGCGCATGCGCAGACCGGAAGAACGGATCCATCAATGCGGCACTAATACATTCAGGATTTTTGGCCGGAGAGAAAACTGCAGCATGCTGCAGTATTTTCTCCGGCCAAAAAACGTAAGAGGGACTGAACTGATGCATCCTGATGCACACTGAACGGAATGCTCTCTATTCAGAATGCATTAGGATAAAACTGATCAGTTTTTTTCCGTTATTGAGCCCCTAGGACGAAACTCAATACCGGAAAAGAAAAACGCTAGTGTGAAACCCTAAGGGTTCATGCACACGACCGTTGTCAGCTGGTGCCCATATTGTGGCCCGCAAACAGCGGATCCACAATATACGGGCACTGCCCGTTTGTCCACCGCATCACGGATGTCAACCCATTCAAGTCAATGGGTCTGCAATCTGGAAGGTGCGGTGCGTAATGGAGGCACGGAGTGCTTCAGTGATTTTTCTCTGTGCCTCCACACTGCAAAAAAGTAGTGCATGCGCAATTTTTTTGCGGTGCAAAACATGGGATGCGGATTGCGGACCCCATTCAAGTTAGGGCTCATGCACACGACCGTATGTATTTTACGTTCGGCAAAAAACGGATCCGCAAAAAACACAGATGACGTCCGTGTGCATTCCGTATTTTGCGGAACAGAACAGCCAGCCCCTAATAGTACTATCCTTGTCCATAATGCGGACAATAATAGGACATGTTCTATTTTTTTGCGGAACTGAAATACAGACATAGGCCTCATGCACACGACCGTATTTTTTTGCGGTCCGCAAAACGGGGTTCCGTTTTTCCGTGATCCGTGACCGTTTTTTTCGTCTGTGGGTCTTCCTTGATTTTTGGAGGATCCACGGACATGAAAAAAAAGTCGTTTTGGTGTCCGCCTGGCCGTGCGGAGCCAAACGGATCCGTCCTGAATTACAATGCAAGTCAATGGGGACGGATCCGTTTGACGTTGACACAATATGGTGCAATTTCAAACGGATCCGTCCCCCATTGACTTTCAATGTAAAGTCAGGAGTTAATATACCATCGGATCTGAGTTTTCTCCAATCCGATGGTATATTTTAACTTGAAGCGTCCCCATCACCATGGGAACGTCTCTATGTTAGAATATACAGTCGGATTTGAGTTACATCGTGAAACTCAAATCCGACAGTATATTCTAACACAGAGGCGTTCCCATGGTGATGGGGACGCTTCAGGTTAGACTATACTAAAAGAACTGTGTACATGACTGCCCCCTGCAGGTGCTGCCAGGCAGCAGGGGGCAGCGCCCCCTGTAGTTAACACATTGGTGACAAGTGTGGCCGCCCCCCCCCCTCCCTCCCCTGTAGTTAACTCATTGGTGGCCAGTGCGGCCGCCCCCCCTCCCCTGTAGTTAACTCATTGGTGGCCAGTGGGCCCCCCCCCTCCCCTGTAGTTAACTCATTGGTGGCCAGTGGGCCCCCCCTCCCCTGTAGTTAACTCGTTGGTGGCCAGTGGGCCCCCCCCCCTCCCCTGTAGTTAACTCATTGGTGGCCAGTGGGCCCCCCCCTCCCCTGTAGTTAACTCATTGGTGGCCAGTGGGCCCCCCCTGCCCTGTAGTTAACTCGTTGGTGGCCAGTGGGCCCCCCCCCTCCCTCCCCTGTAGTTAACTCGTTGGTGGCCAGTGGGCCTTCTCCCCTCCCTCCCCCTCCTAATTAAAATCTCCCCCCTATCATTGGTGGCAGCGGAGTGTACCGATCGGAGTCCCAGTTTAATCGCTGGGGCTCCGATCGGTAACCATGGCAACCAGGACGCTACTGCAGTCCCGGTTGCCATGGTTACTTAGCAATTTGTAGAACCATTATACTTACCTGCGAGCTGCGATCTCTGCGTCCGGCCGGGAGCTCCTCCTACTGGTAAGTGACAGGTCCGGCCGGGAGCTCCTCCTACTGGTAACTTCTGTTTTTTTTGCTGACCCATTGAAATGAATGGTTCCGTATGCGGTCCGCAAAAAAACGGAACGGACACGGAAAGAAAATAAGATTGTGTGTATGAGCCGTTAATGGGTCCTGGGTCCGCATACGTCAGCCCTACGGGCGGTGCCCGCAGCACGGGCCCGGACGGCACACTTTGGTGTGCATGAGCCCTAATTCTGTATTTTAATGCTTTAGGCTAGGGCTACATGGCAACATTTGTTGTGCAACTTCTTGTTGCACAAACGTTGCGCAACATTTTTTGTAATGATAGTCAATGGTGTCGCACTGTGACTTGCAACATGTTGTGACTGCGACATGACAGTCGCAAAAAATCCATCCAAGTTGTGTTGCAGTCGAGGGATGTCACAGTGCGACACCATTGATTATCATTATAAAAAATGTTGCGTGACTTTGGTGCAACATCAATGTTGTGCAACACATGTCACAATGTAACTGTACCCTTTTTATTGCGCAACTTATTGTCCTGCGACACATGTCGCCTGGTAGCCCTAGCCTAAAGGCCTTTTCCAGGACTCAAAGGGATATTCCTATCTCATTCCCACTGCAAGGATATCCTATAAATATTAGATAGGTGCAAGTCCGACCTCTGGGACCCACTCCTATCTCCAGAACGGGGCCCCCAAAGTAAAGGAGAGTGCACCATGCTTGCAAGGCCACTTCTCCTTTATCCGCTGTGGGACTGCCAGAAATAGCTGAAACTGCGCTGCTCTCTGTTCACTTCAGGGGTCCCGTTCTGGAGACAGGAGTGGGTCCCAGATGTGGAAATCGCAGCTATCTGACATTGATGTTGTATCCTAGTGATATGCCATCAATCTCTGAGATGGGAATACAGATATAATTATTGATGACTAATTCTTGGATAGGTCATCAATATCAGATCAGCAGGGGTCTGACTCAGATCAGCTGTTTTCAGGAGCTGCAGCACCAAAGACAACACCGAAACCACACAGCGGTCATGCTGTGCCGCTCCCAGCTGTGTAGTTCCAGGACCGCAGCTCTTGAAAACAGCTGGGTTGCTGGGAGTTGTGACCCACCGATCTGGTATTGATGACCATACTAAAGATTGATTTCACTAGGTAAGTCCTGGAAAACCCTTTTAAGATAAATCGAGCGATATATTATATTTTGTCATGGATTGTAAGCACTGGGGAATAAGCCCAGGCATCAGCATGTCCACACCATTAGGGTACGGTCACACGGTCAGGTTTCCTGATGTAGTTTTGGAAGCCAATATCAGAAGTGAATTCAAAACAGAGGAGAAGTTGTATATGTCCTTTGTACTTTCTCTCCTTTTATGAAACACTTCTGATTTTGGCTTCCAAAACGGCATCACTTTCTCTACTTCCTGGTCCCTCTACACTGGAAATGCATCCGGTCACATTTCGATGGCGAGTGACGAGGAAGTAGAAATCAGGACCCGGGGAACTGGTGAAGTGAGTATGACTCTTCATTTTTTATACCATTCTAACCTATTCTTTTTATTTAAAAAAAATGTAAAAAGGTTTTCAATACTCACATATACATTTTTTTTATGCTTAGAACATTATTAAAGGGATTCTGTCACCAGGTTTCACCCCTGTCAGCTAAACATATGCTGATGTTCAGGGCCTCATCAGGATTCCTAATGTGGGCTTCTAAATGTGATCCATAGCCTTATTTTGCTATAAAACAGGTTTTACTAACCTGTCACTCAAAGAAATAAGGTGCCCAAGGGGATGTCAGGGGATGTCAAGGGATGCAAGGTGCCCCCCGCACCCACCGCCGTTCGTGCCTAGCGCCGCCTTTCCAGACTTCTGCACCGCCTCCTAATCCTCTGTGCCGCCTCTCGTTCTCCCTCCCTCGCCCCTCCTCCTGCTGTAAGATATCGCGCGTGCTCACAGGGCTCTGAGAGGCTGGTGCCAGAGTGCAGGCCATACCTGGGTTGAGCGAAGTGCCGGCGCATGCGTACTTCGCTTCAAGAAGCCAAATCAAGAAGTCCGCACGGGCGCATCAGGCAGAGCCCTGTGAGCACGCGCGAGATCTTACAGCAGGAGGAGGGAGGAGGGGGGATGGAGGGAGAGCGAGTGGCGGCACAGAGGATTAGGAGGCGGTGCAAAAGTCTGGAAAGGCGGCGCTGGGCACGAACGGCGGTGGGTGCGGCGGGCACCTTGCATCCCTTGACATCCCCTGACATCCCCTTGGGCACCTTTATTTCTTTGAGTGACAGGTTAGTAAAACCTGTTTTTTAGCAAAATAAGGCTACGGATCACATTTAGAAGCCCACATTAGGAATCCTGATGAGGCCCTGAACATCAGCGTATGTTTAGCTGACAGGGGTGAAACCTGGTGACAGAATCCCTTTAAGTGTTTAGTCAGGTGAATGTTTATCCTTTAATCCTTTCGATGTTAGGACAGTTTCCACACTCCAGATTCTAGTCCCATGCCTATATATTTCCTGAAAGCAAACACCTGGCCCATTGTGAATGTGCTACCCAGAGCATCTTTATCTACATGCCGTTATCATCACATTCACCAGGACTAAAGTGACTAAAGGCATTACAATCCAGAAACAAGTAAACATCTTAATCACATATTCGACAAATGGTCTGAGTCAAGGGGGATGATTAGATGTGCAACTGCTCATCTTCTCACTCCTATAGTAGAAAAAGAACGCCCTAAATGTAATAACATATACCCTCACTCATTGGGAAGGGTGATGACATGAAGAAAAGCTCCTAGATTCCCCCTATTGACTTGGGTTTTGTGTCAAAAAACTAGATTCTCTCCGTTCTTCCTTTAGCTCCTCCATTGCGAGTCCAAAGACCTTGTCTATTGTTCATCTAGCCATCAACCTCCTTCCTACCTCTTGATGGTTAGCAGGTTGTACCCCTTGGGCCTTTTCCCTACTCCCATGCTTTTTAAGTTTCCAGTGCCTCTGATGAACAGGAGACAATTCAGGTTTCCAACATCCATTGAGACAGGTAGCCTTGGAGCCACCTATCCTCCATGGGTTCCAGCAAAGCTGCATGAGGCTACCTTTATAGTATGTACAACCTGGCAGCCATGCATGGATTTCTCAATAATAGTTTTTGAAGTCCACTATATTTTCCACTTTTTCTCCCAGAATACAATATAACAGCCTTAACCAAACCTTTGCCTTTATGAGCTTAAATTCATTTATTGATGTCAACTGAAAACTGAGAAAGGGCAGAATCTTTGCAGATGTTACAGCAATCTCCTAAATCACATCCAGACCCACCGCCTCCTTGAGTAGCTCAAAATTTAAACAGGGAGCTGGTTGCAATCAACATTAATTCCATCCAACAAACAGATCTGTGAAGATGGGCCCCTGACATGATGTAAAAAACATGTGATGCATGGAGAGCATTGTTATAAGTGTTGGCTCGGTGCCAGACACTAGCTTCCAGGAAATAACAAGAAGTTGTCATCTCTGGAGAGCATCCTCTTATTCCTAATGTGTCATCTTGGGTCATAAAGACACAATAATGTCCCGTCCATAGCAACTAGTTGTACATAATGCCTTGACCCACTTGACATTTTCACAATCATTTTTTACATGGGTATTTACATTGAGAGCAAAGTCTTGTTTTGATATTGAGGTCTTCTAAGCTCATGACCAGTTTTGAACCTTCATGTGATCAGATTCAAGGATCAACATACTTATCCTCTTGGATGAAAGGCTGGAAGATCGTCCGGAAGGCACACAGTATAGAATAGGTGTAAATGGTCATTAACCTTGGCATCCACCATTTAGGAGCTTTCCATCAAACTTTAAACCCTTTCCATATACTTCCTGCAGTGCACCACTCATGTACTGTGGAGTGATTGGGCGGATACAAGAGCTGCGCTTTCTCGATACTAAGAGCCAGGCTTCTGCTGTAACTGCTGGCATCAGAGATAACTCCAATGCCAGCCTTTGATGTTGCAGCAGGTGCGCACCTAGCCTTTCTGCTTCCTGAGGCAAAAACTGAAACAGCGCCGCCCCCCCATGCCAACCTAACCCCTTTGCCTCAAAAATCGCTCATTCCCCATGGCTCTTCCGCTGCCCCCCTCTTGCCCCTACCTGGTGCTGCCTGAGGCGATCGCCTCACCTGGCCTCATTGGTGGTGCACCCCTGTGTTGCGATCAATGCTGACAGCTACATCTAAGGAGTTTACAGAGAGAGGGGGCTCCCTCTCTCACCGTATCGGCTCCCCGCGATCTGATCGCAGGATGCCGATGGTTAGTGTGGCAGCCAAAAGCCTTATAAAGGCAACTGGGTCTTCCAGCTATGGAAGCCTAAGGCCCTGCCACAGGCAGGGTCTGCTAGGCGAAGTGTCAGTGTAAAACTGACAGGTACAATGCATTACAATACAGTAATGCATTGTACTAGCAATCAGGCTATCAGAGGTAGAAGACCTCTAGTAGGACAAAAAAAATGTTAAAAAACAAAAAAAAAGTTTTAGGGGAAAAAATAAATTTCAAGTAAAAGAAAAAAAAGCCTCCCTCCCCCACTAAAACCTTTTGCTGTTTGAAAAACTGAAATAACTAAATAAAGCAGACACATTTGGAATTGCTGCGTCTGTAACCACCTGCTCTATATAAACATCATCTATGCCAGGGCTGGCCAACCTGCGGCTCTCCAGCTGTTGTAAAACTACAATTCCCACCATGCCATGCTGTAGACTGATAGCTGTAGGCTGTCTGGGCATGCTGGGAGTTGTAGTTTTGCAACAGCTGGAGAGCCTCAGGTTGGCCAGCCCTGATCTATGCCGTCAAGGATATGATGTAAAACATAAATAAAACAATGCCAGAACACCCATTTTTAGTCATCTCGCCTTCCAAAAAGCCTAATACAGGGGTGCGCAACCTGCGGCCCAGGGGCCACATGCTGCCCTCGATACCATTCTGTGCGGCCCCCAACCATCTGGTACCAGACATGTATGTCTATGTCTTGTGACTGCTCACATGTATCTTTCATGTATTTTCCCATTCGATGGGATTCCTGGAAGTGTAACTAGACATTTACAGGGCCGTCTTTAACGCGAGGCAAAAGGGGCAGCTGCCCCGGGCCCAGTTGCTCCTGGGGGGCCCAAGGCAGCTGTCTCTTGAGTCCCGCTGGCCACTGGTGACGTGGGGGGCTGCGGCAGGGCACAGGGAGATGAGCGCATCCATTGTTGAAGCGCTCATCTTCATAGTCATCTGTATCGCCGTCCTCAGGACAGCGATACAGATGGAAGAGCTGCGGCGGGGCAGGGGAGGGAGAGGCGTCTCCCTTCCCCGTTCCTCTGAGAGGCTGCAGGCACTAGGCCGGCAGCCTATCAGAGGCCGCTGCAGGCGGCGCGATGACGTAATCGCGCTGCCTGCGCTGTACAGAGCGGAACACAAGCCGGAAGAGGACTGCATCACTGCCAGCCTGATGGAGGTAAGTATAAGTGTTTGTTTTTATATAGTACTATTACTGGCACATGATTGGGGGCATCTATGGGGGCACCTGTTACTGGCACATGATTGGAGGGCATTTATGGGGGCACCTGTTACTGGCACATGATTGGGGGGCATCTATGGAGGCACTTGTTACTGGCACATGATTGGGGAGCATCTATGGGGGCACTTGTTACTGGCACATGATTGGGGGCATCTATGGGGGCACCTGTTACTGGCACATGATTGGGGGCATCTATGGGGGCACCTGTCACTGGCACATGATTGGGGGGCATCTATGGGGGCACTTGTTTCTGGCACATGATTGGGGGGCATCTATGGGGGTACTTGTTACTGGCACATGATTGGGGAGCATCTATGGGGGCACTTGTTACTGGCACATGATTGGGGGCATCTATGGGGGCACCTGTTACTGGCACATGATTGGGGGGCATCTATGGGGTTCTTGTTACTTGTACATGATTGGGGGGCATCTATGGGGGATAGGCCATCAATATTAATATCCTGGAGTACACGTTTAATCATGAAACTATATCTTGGCCATAGTGTGGCTGCAACATGAGAATCCATAAACTAAGAGAGATTGGGGACTATGTTTAAGGAGCCATAAGGGGGACAGGCATCCCTAAATCAGGTGGTAATATAGGGTGAGATGAAGGTAGAATATGGTCATCAGTACCAGAGAGTCTGAAGGTGATCAAGGGTCTTATGTGGGGGTAGGTGTGAAGGGGTTATACAGGGATCAGAGGATAGATTATGGGGATGAGTTGATAATGTAAGTTTTAAGGGAGGATGGGTAGAGGTAGGGGCATTCATTACCTACCGCTTAATCAGTATAGTACCACCATATCCTGTATGTAAATATTACTTTACAGATGCACACATAAAGTGGACCTGTCCCCTCTCATGAGGTCTGTTTTATTAAAAACTTGTATTCCCCATGGAATAATAACTCTTAAGTATCTATTCTTAAGACTCTGTATTGTGCTGTTCCTCTGTTATCCCTCCTAAATATCTTGAATAACTTGACCATCGGGCATAACCATTCCCCATAAATAGTGTGGCCATTGGTTGCCCCCATTTAGTAAAGAAGACATGTCAGGGGAGATTACAGGTACTCTTTATGGGTGTTATCAGGCCGTAGAATATAGATGACCTATCCTCTGGATAGGTAATCAATATCTAATCGATGAGGGCCCAACAACTAGAACCCCCTCCGATCAGCTGTTTGAAAGGGTCGCAGTGCTCCTGTGAGCTCTGCACCCTTCTCGCAGCTCACCAAGCACAGCGCCGTAGATCGTATTCACTTCTATGGGACTGAGCTGGCCTTTTCAAACAGCCAATCGGCGGGGTGCAGGGAGTGAGACCCCCACTGATCTGATATTGATGAGCCTGATTTATGCTGAGGATGGGTCATCAATATCGAACTCCTGGAAAACCCCTTTAACCACCTCAGCCCCCAGTGCTTAAACACCCTGAAAGACCAGGCCACTTTTTACACTTCTGACCTACACTACTTTCACCGTTTATTGATCGGTCATGCAACTTACCACCCAAATGAATTTTACCTCCTTTTCTTCTCACTAATAGAGCTTTCATTTGGTGGTATTTCATTGCTGCTGACATTTTTACTTTTTTTGTTATTAATCGAAATTTAACGATTTTTTTGCAAAAAAATGACATTTTTCACTTTCAGTTGTAAAATTTTGCAAAAAAAACGAGATCCATATATAAATTTTGCTCTAAATTTATTGTTCTACATGTCTTTGATAAAAAAAAAATGTTTGGGTAAAAAAAAAATGGTTTGGGTAAAAGTTATAGCGTTTACAAACTATGGTACAAAAATGTGAATTTCCGCTTTTTGAAGCAGCTCTGACTTTCTGAGCACCTGTCATGTTTCCTGAGGTTCTACAATGCCCAGACAGTACAAACACCCCACAAATGACCCCATTTCGGAAAGTAGACACCCTAAGGTATTCGCTGATGGGAATAGTGAGTTCATAGAACTTTTTATTTTTTGTCACAAGTTAGCGGAAAATGATGATTTTTTTTTTTTCTTACAAAGTCTCATATTCCACTAACTTGTGACAAAAAATAAAAAGTTCTATGAACTCACTATGCCCATCACGAAATACCTTGGGGTCTCTTCTTTCCAAAATGGGGTCACTTGTGGGGTAGTTATACTGCCCTGGCATTCTAGGGGCCCAAATGTGTGGTAAGAAGTTTGAAATCAAATTCTGTAAAAAATGACCAGTGAAATCCGAAAGGTGCTCTTTGGAATATGGGCCCCTTTGCCCACCTAGGCTGCAAAAAAGTGTCACACATCTGGTATCTCTGTATTCAGGAGAAGTTGAGGAATGTGTTTTGGGGTGTCTTTTTACATATACCCATGCTGGGTGAGATAAATATCTTGGTCAAATGCCAACTTTGTATAAAAAAATGGGAAAAGTTGTCTTTTGCCAAGATATTTCTCTCACCCAGCATGGGTATATGTAAAATGACACCCCAAAACACATTCTTCAACTTCTCCTGAGTACGGAGATACCAGATGTGTGACACTTTTTTGCAGCCTAGGTGGGCAAAGGGGCCCATATTCCAAAGAGCACCTTTCGGATTTCACTGGTCATTTTTTACAGAATTTGATTTCAAACTCCTTACCACACATTTGGGCCCCTAGAATGCCAGGGCAGTATAACTACCCCACAAGTGACCCCATTTTGGAAAGAAGACACCCCAATGTATTCGCTGATGGGGCATAGTGAGTTTATGGAAGTTTTTATTTTTTGTCACAAGTTAGTGGATTATGAGACTTTGTAAGAAAAAAATAAATAAAAAAAAAATCATCATTTTCCACTAATTTGTGACAAAAAATAAAAAATTCTAGGAACTCGCCATGCCCATCACGGAATACCTTGGGGTGTCTTCTTTCCAAAATGGGGTCACTTGTGGGGTAGTTATACTGCCCTGGCATTTTCCAGGGGCCCTAATGTGTGATAAGTAGGTAAATGACCTGTGAAATCCGAAAGGTGCTCTTTGGAATGTGGGCCCCTTTGCCCACCTAGGCTGCAAAAAAGTGTCACACATCTGGTATCTCCGTACTCTGGAGAAGTTGGGGAATGTGTTTTGGGGTGTCATTTTACATATACCTATGCTGGGTGAGAGAAATATCTTGGCAAAAGACAACTTTTCCCATTTTTTTATACAAAGTTGGCATTTGACTAAGATATTTATCTCACCCAGCATGGGTATATGTAAAAAGACACCCCAAAACACATTCCTCAACTTCTCCTGAATACAGAGATACCAGATGTGTGACACTTTTTTGCAGCCTAGGTGGGCAAAGGGGCCCATATTCCAAAGAGCAGCTTTCGGATTTCACTGGTCATTTTTTACAGAATTTGATTTCAAACTCCTTACCACACATTTGGGCCCCTAGAATGCCAGGGCAGTATAACTACCCCACAAGTGACCCCATTTTGGAAAGAAGACACCCCAAGGTATTCGCTGATGGGCATAGTGAGTTCATGGAAGTTTTTATTTTTTGTCACAAGTTAGTGGAATATGAGACTTTGTAAGAAAAAATAAAATAAAAAAAAAATCATAATTTTCCACTAACTTGTGACAAAAAATAAAAAATTCTAGGAACTCTCCATGCCCCTTACGGAATACCTTGGGGTGTCTTCTTTCCAAAATGGGGTCACTTGTGGGGTAGTTATACTGCCCTGGCATTTTCCAGGGGCCCTAATGTGTGGTAAGTAGGTAAATGACCTGTGAAATCCGAAAGGTGCTCTTTGGAATGTGGGCCCCTTTGCCCACCTAGGCTGCAAAAAAGTGTCACACATGTGGTATCGCCGTACTCGGGAGAAGTTGGGGAATGTGTTTTGGGGTGTCATTTTACATATACCCATGCTGGGTGAGATAAATATCTTGGTCAAATGCCAACTTTGTATAAAAAAATGGGAAAAGTTGTCTTTTGCCAAGATATTTCTCTCACCCAGCATGGGTATATGTAAAATGACCCCCCAAAACACATTCCCCAACTTCTCCTGAGTACGGCGATACCAGATGTGTGACACTTTTTTGCAGCCTAAATGCGCAAAGGGGCCCACATTCCTTTTATGAGGGCATTTTTAGACATTTGGATCCCAGACTTCTTCTCACGCTTTAGGGCCCCTAGAATGCCAGGGCAGTATAAATACCCCACATGTGACCCCATTTTGGAAAGAAGACACCCCAAGGTATTCAATGAGGGGCATGGCGAGTTCATAGAAATTTTTTTTTTTTGGCACAAGTTAGCGGAAATTGATTTTATTTATTTTTTTCTCACAAAGTCTCCCTTTCCGCTAACTTGGGACAAAAATTTCAATCTTTCATGGACTCAATATGCCCCTCACGGAATACCTGGGGGTGTCTTCTTTCCGAAATGGGGTCACACGTGGGGTATTTATACTGCCCTGGCATTCTAGGGGCCCTAAAGCGTGAGAAGAAGTCTGGAATATAAATGTCTAAAAAATTTTACGCATTTGGATTCCGTGAGGGGTATGGTGAGTTCATGTGAGATTTAATTTTTTGACACAAGTTAGTGGAATATGAGACTTTGTAAGAAAAAAAAAAAAATTTCCGCTAACTTGGGCCAAAAAAATGTCTGAATGGAGCCTTCCAGAGGGGTGATCAATGACAGGGGGGGTGATCAATGACAGGGGGGTGATCAATGACAGGGGGATGATCAGGGAGTCTATATGGGGTGATCACCACAGTCATTGATCACGCCCCTGTAAGGCTCCATTCAGACGTCCGTGTGCGTTTTGCGGATCCGATCCATCTATCAGTGGATCCGTAAAAATCATGCGGACATCTGAAAGGAGCTTTACAGGGGGTTGATCAATGATAGGGGGGTAATCAATGACAGGGGGGTGATCAGGGAGTCTATATGGGGTGATCACCACAGTCATTGATCATGCCCCTGTAAGGCTCCATTCAGACGTCCGTGTGCGTTTTGCGGATCCGATCCATCTATCAGTGGATCCGTAAAAATCATGCGGACGTCTGAATGGAGCTTTACAGGGGGTTGATCAATGACAGGGGGGTAATCAATGACAGGGGGGTGATCAGGGAGTCTATATGGGGTGATCACCACAGTCATTGATCACTCCCCTGTAAGGTTCCATTCAGACGTCCGTATGCGTTTTGCGGATCTGATCCATCTATCAGTGGATCCGTAAAAATCATGCGGACATCTGAATGGAGCTTTACAGGGGGGTGATCAATGACAGGGGGGTAATCAATGACAGGGGGGTGATCAGGGAGTCTATATGGGGTGATCACCACAGTCATTGATCATGCCCCTGTAAGGCTCCATTCAGACGTCCGTGTGCGTTTTGCGGATCCGATCCATCTATCAGTGGATCCGTAAAAATCATGCGGACGTCTGAATGGAGCTTTACAGGGGGGTGATCAATGACAGGGGGGTAATCAATGACAGGGGGGTGATCAGGGAGTCTATATGGGGTGATCACCACAGTCATTGATCATGCCCCTGTAAGGCTCCATTCAGACGTCCGTGTGCGTTTTGCGGATCCGATCCATCTATCAGTGGATCCGTAAAAATCATGCGGACGTCTGAATGGAGCTTTACAGGGGGGTGATCAATGGCAGGGGGGTAATCAATGACAGGGGGGTGATCAGGGAGTCTATATGGGGTGATCAGGGGTGATCAAGGGTGAATAAGGGGTCAATAAGTGACGGGGGGGGGGGGTGTAGTGTAGTGTGGTGCTTGGTGCAACATATTACTGAGCTACCTGTGTCCTCTGGTGGTCGATCCAAACAAAGGGGACCACCAGAGGACCAGGTAGCAGGTATATTAGACGCTGTTATCATAACAGCGTCTAATATACCTGTTAGGGGTTAAAAAAATCACATCTCCAGCCTGCCAGCGAACGATCGCCGCTGGCAGGCTGGAGATCCACTTTCTTACCTTCCGTTCCTGTGAGCACGCGCGCCTGTGTGCGCGCGTTCACAGGAAATCTCGGCCATCGCGAGAGGACGCGCCGGCGCGTCCACTCAGAATGAATCAACCACCTCCAGGACGCGTCTGTGCGTACAGCGGTCCGGAGGTGGTTAAGAAGGACTCATAAACAGTGTCCCCTGTTCTGCTGCGAGGCCAAATACAGTCCTGATCAAAAGTTTAAGACCACTTGAAAAATGGCAAAAAATCATATTTAGCATGGCTGGATCTTAACAAGGTTCCAAGTAGAGCTTCAACATGCAACAAGAAGAAATGGGAGTGAGACAAAAAAAAATTGGAGCATTCAATTTAATGAAAACAACGAATAAACTGAAACAGGCTGTTTTTCAGCTGATCAAAAGTTTAGGACCACACCTCCAAAAAAAAACTAAATCCCCCCAAAACAGAAATCCAACTTCCAAACATGAACTCAGAAATGAGTAGCTCCGCCGTTATTGTTGATCACTTAAAAAATTCGTTTCGGCATGCTTGATGCAAGCGTTTCCATGAGGTGAGTGGGAAAATTTCTCCAAGTGGTGAAGACGGCCGGCATTGTGTACTGTAGCGTTGTCCTGTTGAAAAACCCAGTCGTTACCATACAGACGAGGGCTCTCAGTCATGAGGAATGCTCTCTGCAACATCTGGACATAGCCAGCGGCCGTTTGACGCCCCTGCACTTCCTGAAGCTCCATTGTTCCACTGAAGGAAAAAGCACCCCAGACCATTATGGCGCCCCCTCCACTGTGGCGCGTAGAAAACATCTCAGGTGGGATCTGCTTGTCATGCCAGTAACGTTGGAAACCATCAGGACCATCAAGGTAAAAAAAATTATCATCAGAGAATAAAATTTTCTTCCACCTTTGAATGTCCCATGTTTGGTGCTCTTTTGCAAAGTCCATATGAGCAATTCTGTGGCGTTCAAGGAGACGAGGTCTTTGAAGAGGTTTTTTGAAGCCCTTCAGTCTCAGATGCCGTCTGATGGTTATGGGGCTGCAGTCAGCACCAGTAAGGGCCTTCATTTGGGTCGAGGATCGTCCAGTGTCTTGACAGACAGCCAATTGGATCCTCCGGCTCAGTGCTGGTGAAATTTTTTTCGGTCTTCCACTTGACTTTTTTGTTCCATAACCCTCAGGATCATTTAAGAAATTCCAAATGACTGTCTTACTGCGTCCCACCTCAGCAGCGATGGCGCGCTGTGAGAGACCCTGCTTATGCAGTTCAACAACCCGACCACGTTCAAAAAGGGAGAGTTTTTTTGCCTTTGCCATCACAACGTGTGACTACCTGACAGAAAATAACAATGAATCCACATCTTTGCACAGATTTGGCCTTTTAAAGGCATGTGGTCCTAAACTTTTGATCAGCTGAAAAACAGCCTGTTTCAGTTTAATCGTTATTTTCAATTAATTGAATGCTCAAAAAATGTTTTGTCTCACTCTCATTTCTTCTTGTTGCATGTTGAAGCTCTACTTGGAACCTTGTTAAGATCCAACAATGTAAAATCGTTAATTTCTAATGATAATTTGTTTTCCCTTAGTCCTAACAGCAGCACAGATGGGGTTAACTGCCCCCTGTGGACTGGTAGGACCGGCAGAATTTTTAATGAGCCCAAGAACCAATAAGCGATCTTCAGCTCCCTGAAAGGGAGGAGATCGCCCCCCAGCCACCGTGTCTTTAACAAGCATAATGTAACTAGGGTGGGATATTTGTGTGCTGCTGTTAGGACTAAGGGAAAACAAATTATCGTTAGAAATTAACGATTCCCTTACGTCCTACCAGCAGCACAGATGGGGAGATAGCAAGAAGAATCCCCTAGGGAGGGTCCTCATGTCTGGCAGAAGTAAAAACTGTCTGCCCAAAAGCCGAAAACTCTGCCACCCTAGCATCTATCCTATAATGGGAGATGAAGGTTGACTCAGAGCTCCAGGAAGCCGCCTTACAGATCAACTCTAAGGGGAGAAGTCTTCTCTCTGCAACAGAGGTGGAGACAGCCCTAGTAGAATGGGCTCTCACAAACTCCGGAGGATCTAGAGATTGGGAGACGAAAGCCTCCCTAATGGCTTCCTTGATCCAGCGACTAATGGTAGCTTTAGACGCTTTACGGCCTTTAGACTTACCGGCAAACAGGATGAGGAGATTCTCATCTATCCTGAACTCTCTGGATCTATCCACATAGACCTGGAGGCATCTCGAAATATCCAGCGGGTGTCTGGCTGGAGTATCAGAGGAGGAGGCTGAAAACAAAACTGGTAAAGAGATTACCTGGTTAATATTTTGGAAGGTTGGAACCTTAGGCCTGAAGTAGGGTAAGAACTTCAGGAGTACTCTGTCCTGCAAGAAGATGATGTAAGGGTGAATTGCAGAAAAAGCCTGTAGTTCAGAGATCCTTTTGGCTGAAGCTACAGCCAGAAGAAAAACCACCTTTAAGGTCAAAAATCTTAATTCCACCTCCTCCAAAGGCTCAAAGGGGGGAGATGCTAACCCCCTGATCACTACTGAAAGATCCCACTGGGGAATAGGTTTCAGTATAGTAGGCTTTAGTCTTTCAGCTCCCTTCAGGAAGCGTTTGATGAGTGGGTCCCGAGAATATGGCCTGTTAAGGCAGGCCGAGATGGCACATATCTGTACTCTCAAGGTAGCTGGAGAGAGACCTTTATCTAGCCCATCCTGGAGAAATTGTAATATCTGCAGACGTCACCTGTTTGGAATCACACAATGACACGAAGATTCTCATAATTCTGGAGTAGGCCTTCTTCGTAGACTCTGCTCTGGAATGCGACAAAGTTCTCAGGACCGACTCGGAAAGCCCTTCTATGTTGGGAAGGGACTGATCAACCTCCAGGCTGTCAGGTTGAACCTGTGCAGATCTAGGCAGAGGTGAGTGTCCCACGACACCAGGGTCTGCTCCGGGGGAAGTCTCCAGTATTGTCCCCGATTCATCTGAATGAGCTGGGTAAACCAGGATCTCCTGGGCCAGAACGGTATGATGGCTATTACCGAGGCCTGATCCTGATGTATTTTCGTCAATACCCTCGGTATCATGGAAAACGGAGGGAAGATGTAAGCCAGCCTGAACCTCCACGGTATCGACAGAGCATCTATCGCCAGGGGGTTGTCTTCCCTGTACAGGGAACAGAACCTCAGCACCTTGGCGTTGAACCTGGTCGCCATGAGATCCACCTCTGGCATACCCCATCTGTGAACTAACTGCCTGAAGATCTCCGGATGCAGAGACCACTCCATGGTCGGTAATCCTCGACTTAAGCGGTCCGCGATCATATTGAGGGAGCCTCGAATATGAGTGGCAGATAGATGGGAAAGGTTCGTCTCTGCCCACCGAAGAATTACCCCGATCTCTGACAGAAGGGGCAATGATCTTGTGCCTCCCTGCTTGTTTATGTAGAGAACCGCAGTCATATTGTCTGACTGAACTTTCACCGATTTGCCCCGGATCTGAGGGGCGAAGTGAAGGAGGGCTAGCCGGATAGCTCGCATATCGCGGAGATTGGAAGAGAGACGCCGCTCCAGAGGAGACCAAGATCCCTGCACTGGGGATCCGTCCAGGTGAGCGCCCCAGCCTACAAGGGACGCGTCTGTAGTCAATATGAGCCAAGAAGGTTGGGTCATAGACTTCCCTGCCGGCAGATGGAACCACCATCTGAGAGAATTCCGGGTTTGACTGGACAGGGAGCACAGGGAATCTAGCCCCGCAGGGCTGCCGTTCCATAAATCTAAGACCTCCGACTGAAGGGGACGGAGGTGCCATAGCGCCCAAGGGACTGCGTCCGCAGCCGCTGACATGAGCCCCAGCATCTTCATGAGAGTTCTGATAGAGACTCGACGAGGGACGTAAAGGACCCTTGCCAGGTCCTGAATCCGCGCTCTCCTTTCTATAGTCAACTGGAGGGACATCTCCACAGAGTCGACCACGAATCCTAAATAATGGATTGAAGTCGATGGGCTCACATTTGACTTCTGCCAGTTGATAATCCAGCCCAGGCGGATGAGAAAGGAGATTGCGATCTGAAGATGGTGGGTAAGGATCGGAACTGAAGAGGCTAAGAAAAGCCAATCGTCCAGATAAGGAAGAATAGTCAGTCCTTGAAGTCTCAAAGCTGCCACCACCGACACCACCACCTTGGTGAAGATAAGAGGGGCAGAAGAGATTCCGAAGGGAATAGCGGCAAACTGAAAATGCCTGCGAAACCCTGAAATCTGGACCGCGATCCTGAGGAACTTCCGGGAGGCGGGATGGATCGGGATGTGGAGGTAAGCATCCTTGAGGTCCAGAGTAGCCATGATGTCCCCCGGGTTGAGGATATGGCTGACTGACCTTATGGTTTCCATCCGAAACCTGGTTTTCCTTACAAATCGATTGAGGAATCTCAAGTCGATGATCATCCGGAGATCTCCCGTCTTTTTGGGAACCAGAAATACTGGAGAATAGATCCCTAGTCCTCTCTCCCTTGCCGGTACCTCCTCCAGAGCTCCCTTGGAGATATAATCCTGTATGTAGGATTCTAGAATTTTCTGTTTGGCAGACCCGAAACTTCGCGTGGCGGTGAATCTATCTGGGGGGAGAGAGATGAGATCTACCTGGTAACCGGCAGAAACTATACCCTGAACCCAGGGGTCTGAAATCTGCTGGGCCCAAAGATGTTTGAAATGGGAGAGACGGCCCCCCACGGGAATCTGGGGGAGGGGTACGGGAAAGTCTAGAGGGGTCACGGCAGAGGCAGGAGGATTTATCCAAGAGCCTCTGGGAGGCCCAAAGTCAGGAGGGTTTCGCCTCCCTGGTGGGTTTGCGGGGGCGTCTCGAGGGTCTACGAGACGGCCCCCCCAATCTCTACACCTAGCCTGCTGCCCTGAACGACCTCCACGATCCTGTCTGGTGCGTCCTGGAAAGGGCTGCTGGTGGAGACTCTTCCCTTTCTTGTCGGAGAGTCCCTCCATAATTTTATCCAATTCGGCCCCGAATAGCCTATCCGGCTCGAAGGGAAGCGCGCATAAATTAAATTTAGACGCGTTGTCCGCATTCCACGGCTTCAGCCATAGTGGTCTACGGGCAGCCGAGACCAGAGCCATTGTTTTGGCTGCCAGTTTTAGTTGCATCTGGGTGGAGTCACACTAAAAATCCATAGCCAGATTGACTGACTTGAAGGCGGACAAGATGTCATCTCTGGAAACGCTCTGGTCTACGTCTGTCTGAATTTGATTCAGCTTGGAGCGTAGAAAGGAGGCTACTTCAGTGGCCGCAATAGATGTCGTTGCGGAGGCAGCGGCCGCCGCGTAACCCCTTCTAAGGGTGCACTCTGCCCTCCGATCTAGAGGGTCCTGCAGACTAGACCCATCGTCTGCAGGGACCAGAGTGCGCCTGGACAGCTTGGCTATCGCCATGTCCACCTTGGGAATGGAACCCCACGATTCCACCAAGGGTTTAGCCATCGGGTGCATAAGCTTGAACTTCCTGGTGAGGACTGGACCTTTCTCAGGCTTTCTCCACTCTGTGCGCATCACAGAGAGAAGGGTCTCATCCGCCCTAAAGACACACTGTGTCCGGACGGCGGGATCGGAGGACTCCCCCATGTCAACATCATGGTCCCCCGACCTGATGGACTTCAGTTTTTTTTTTTCAACTTCTGTGTTTTCTCTGGAGGGAAAAAACAAGAAGTTAGTTCTTCTTCCTCAGAAGATGACCCCCCGGAACAGGGGCTGGGTCTCTCGACAGGTGCAGCCACTTCCATGGGAGTCTGGGAGGATGGTAGCCTCTCATTAAGAAGGCGCACAACTCCCTTTATGGAATCATCCACGTAGGTTTTCATCCACTGGAACATCTTGTCATGGTCTTACCTGCTTGCTGCTCTCCTTCGTTTGACATGTGCTGGCGGCCATCTTGGTTTCTGGGTTTCTTGTAGCCTTCCACCCTGCGGCTCCTCCTTCCCCTGGGAGGAGCTGGATGCCTAGCTCATATATATAGGAGGTCTGTGGCTTCAGTTCCTTGCTTGGTCCTCTTGTGTTCACATGCTTCTAAGACTGCTGCTGCTTCTGGTTCCTGATCCTGGCTTCGTCTGACTACCCTGCTGGTTCCTGATCCTGGCTTCGTCTGACTACCCTGCTGGTTCCTGATCCTGGCTTCGTCTGACTACCCTGCTGGTTCCTGATCCTGGCTTCGTCTGACTACCCTTCTGGTTCCTGACCTCTGGCTTCGCAAAGACTCTGCTCGGTTTCACCATCCGTTTGGACTTTTGCTTTACAGCTTTATTTTCAATAAAGCCTTCCTATTTTCACTTATCTCTTGTTGTACGTCTGGTTCATGGTTCCGTGACATTAGGACCAAGCCATGAATTCTGACGGTACAGGGCCATCCTCGCTACCCTCGCTGGTTGCCAGACTTGATCAGCAGGATCACCTGTTGGGTCGGTTCGCTGTGGCGTTGCAAACCCTGCTTGAACGCACGGCTCATTTCGCTCCCGTTGCCGATGGGTCGGTTGTCGCTCCTGGGCTCGCTCCTACTGCCGCTCCGGTTGTTGCGCCAGAGTCTACCCCGACACCTGTTGTTGCGCCTGCGGTGTTTCGGGGTATGACCGGTTCTGCCCCTCTTCCACAGCGCTTTGGGGGAGAGCCAACTCAGTGCCGAGGTTTCCTTAACCAGGTGGGCATTTATTTCGAGTTGCTGCCACATGCCTTTCCCACTGAGAGATCAAAGGTGGGCTTCTTTATCTCGCTGCTCTCGGACAAGGCCTTGGCCTGGGCCAGCCCTTTATGGGAGAACAACAATCCGGTGGTTGCCGAGTTTTCCGGTTTTGTTGCTTCTCTTCGGAAGGTATTCGATGTGCCGGCTCGTGCTGCCTCTGCTGCGAAGCTCCTTATGTCCATCAGACAGGGTTCACGATCCGTAGCTGAATACGCCATTGAGTTTCGTACCCTGGCAGCAGAGGTGGGCTGGAATAATGAGGCTCTGGTCGCTGCTTTCTCTCATGGTCTCTCGGATGCCTTGAAGGATGAGGTTGCAGCTAAGGACCTACCAGTTGAGCTCGAGTCTCTTATTTCTTTCCTGATTTTGATTGACACCAGACTCAGGGAGAGACCTTCCTTTAAGGAGAACCTGCGGAGGTCTTCTAACAGATTGGTGCCTACGTTTGCTGTCCCACCCGTGCCTCCCTCTCCTCCCACGCCTCCTGGGGATGACTTGTCTGGGGGTGAACCCATGCAGCTGGGGTTTGCTCGCCTGTCCGAGGGGGAGAGGGCACTCCGGAGACACGAGGGACGATGCATGTACTGTGGTCTCGGTGGGCATTTTCGGTTGGCATGTCCGAACCGTCCGGGAAACGCTCGTACCCTGAGATCCTGTCGGGGGCAGATCTTGGGTGGAGTCTCCTCGTCCCCGGTTTCCCGTGTTGACAAACCACTGATCACTGTTGTCCTCTCCTGGGTCGGGGGCTCAGTGACGACCCAGGCGTTGGTGGACTCTGGTGCTGGTGGTTTGTTCATTGATAGTGTGTTCGCTGCCGCCAATTCCATTCCTCTGCAGGCTCGAGGTTCCCCACTGGCTCTTGAGGCGATAGACGGCAGACCCCTTCTGCCGCCACACGTGACTCATGAGACCCTTCCAGTGGGGATAGCCATTGGTGCCGTTCACAGAGAGTCGGTCTGCCTCCAGGTTATTTCGTCTCCACACTACTCGGTGGTCTTGGGGTACCCCTGGCTCCAGAAGCATAATCCGACTTTCTATTGGAGATCGGTCGAGATCCTCTCGTGGTCACCGCAGTGTGGGGCTAGTTGCATCCATGGGTCTGTCAAGTTGCTGTGTACTTCCTCGGACTCTCTGTTGCCTCCTGAATACGAGGAGTACCGGGATGTATTCGATAAGGTGCGCGCGGTTGCCCTACCTCCGCACCGCCCATACGATTGTGCCATAGAGTTACAATCTGGTGCCGTTCCTCCTCGTGGCAAAGTCTATCCACTGTCGGTAGCGGAGAATGAGGCCATGGAGGAGTACGTGAGGGAGGCGCTTTCACGCGGACACATTCGCAAATCTTCGTCCCCGGCAGGGGCTGGATTTTTCTTTGTGAAAAAGAAGGGCGGTGAGTTGAGGCCTTGCATCGATTACAGGGGTCTCAATCGCATCACGATCAAGAACGCTTACCCGATACCCTTGATTTCCGAGCTGTTCGATCGCCTTAAAGGGGCCACGGTCTTTACCAAACTCGACCTGAGGGCGGCATATAACCTGGTAAGGATCAAGGCGGGCGATGAGTGGAAGACCGCGTTTAACACCAGGACCGGTCATTACGAATCCTTGGTGATGCCCTTTGGGTTGTGCAATGCGCCCGCAGTCTTTCAGGAATTCATCAACGATGTTTTCCGTGACCTGTTGCAGCAGTGTGTGGTAGTCTATTTGGATGACATCTTGGTATATTCTGAATCCATGGAGGCCCACATTCTGGATGTCAGACGAGTGTTGCAACGGTTACGAGAGAACAAGCTGTTCGGTAAGCTTGAGAAATGCGAATTTCACCGATCCCAGGTAACCTTCTTAGGTTACATCATTTCCGCTGAGGGGTTCTCCATGGATCCTGAGAAGGTTTCGGCTGTCTTACAGTGGCCCCAGCCCAGTGGTCTTCGTTCCCTGCAGCGCTTTTTGGGCTTCGCCAATTATTATCGGAAGTTCATCAGGGACTTTTCCATGCTGGCCAAGCCTCTCACGGATCTGACCAGGAAGGGCAGTAATTCCCAGGTCTGGCCGCTCGAGGCCATCCGAGCTTTTGAGGCCCTAAAGTCCGCCTTTGTGTCGGCTCCGATTCTGTCGCATCCCAACCCTGGGTTGCCCTTTGTCCTCGAGGTGGACGCGTCTGAGACGGGAGTAGGCGCCCTTCTGTCTCAGCGTAGAACACCAGAGGGCCCTCTGCTTCCTTGTGGGTTTTACTCCCGGAAACTGTCTTCCGCGGAGTGCAACTATCAGATTGGTGACAGGGAGTTATTGGCCATCGTGCAGGCCCTTAAAGAATGGAGGCACTTGCTCGAGGGTTCGGTGGTTCCGGTTCTCATCCTGACGGACCACAAGAATCTGACCTACCTTTCTGAGGCCAAGAGATTGACACCACGTCAGGCCAGATGGGCTCTGTTCTTGTCACGTTTTAATTACGTGGTCTCCTACCTACCCGGTTCCAAGAACATCAGGGCGGATGCCTTATCACGGCAGTACTCCGAGCTGTCCAGGGAGGAGTCGATTCCGACTTCGGTCATACCTCCGAATCAGATCCTGGCCGCCATTCGCACCAGCCTGACCTCTCCCCTGGGTGAGCAGATTTTGGCGGCTCAATCTGGTGCTCCCTCTGGGAGACCCAACGGCAGATGTTTTGTGCCTGAGGAGTTGCGCACTCGGTTGTTGCGAACCTACCATAACTCCAAGACCGCGGGGCATCCTGGAAAGAATCAGCTGTCCTGGGCTGTTTCACGTCTGTTCTGGTGGCCTTCCCTACGTTCCGACATCGCCGCATATGTAGCGGCATGCTCCGTTTGTGCCCAGAGTAAGTCCCCTCGGCACCTTCCGTTGGGCCTTCTGCAACCCATAGCCACCGGGGAGCGCCCATGGTCACACCTGGGGATGGATTTCATTGTGGACCTCCCTGCATCCCGAGGCCATACGGTCATTCTCATGATTGTGGATCGGTTTTCCAAAATGTGCCACTGTGTTCCTCTCAAGAAGTTACCCTCTGCACAAGAGTTGGCCACGATTTTTGCCAGGGAGGTCTTCCGGTTGCACGGTTTGCCTAAGGAGATTGTGTCGGATCGGGGGAGTCAGTTTGTGTCCAGGTTCTGGCGCGCCTTTTGCTCCCAGTTGGGGATTCATCTCTCCTTCTCCTCGGCCTACCACCCTCAGTCCAATGGGGCCGCAGAACGATCCAATCAGGCCTTGGAGCAATTCCTTCGTTGCTATGTCTCCGATCACCAAGACAATTGGGTTGACCTCCTGCCTTGGGCTGAGTTTGCCAGGAACACGGCGGTGAACTCTTCCTCTGGGACGTCTCCCTTCATGGCCAATTATGGGTTCCAACCTGCCGTGTTACCAGAGGTATTCTCTCCCCAGGATATTCCGGCTGTGGAGGATCACCTTTCCGTCCTACGTGCTTCTTGGGTACAGATCCAGAAGTCCCTTGAGGTCTCTGCGCAGCGCCAGAGACTCCAGGCTGATCGCAGACGAGCGCCTGCTCCTTCCTACCAGGTCGGAGACCGTGTATGGTTGTCCACCCGCAACCTCAACCTTCGAGTGCCCACTCCCAAGCTGGCGCCTCGCTTTGTTGGTCCCTTCCGAGTGCTTCGCAGGGTAAACCCGGTAGCCTATGCCCTTGCGCTTCCTCCTGGCATGCGGATCTCCAACGTGTTTCATGTCTCCCTGTTGAAGCCACTGGTGTGTAATCGTTTCACTTCCTCGGTTCCTCGGCCTCGTCCGGTCCAAGTGGGCAATCGTGAGGAATATGAGGTGAGCAATATCCTGGACTCACGCCTGGTCCGCGGTCGGTTGCAGTTTTTGGTCCATTGGCGTGGTTATGGTCCAGAGGAGCGTTCCTGGGTTCCCTCCGCAGATGTCCGTGCTCCTGCCTTGCTCCGAGCCTTCCACGCACGCTTCCCTCAGAAACCGTTTTGTGCTCCGCGGAGGAGGGGCCCTTGAGGGGGAGGTACTGTCATGGTCTTACCTGCTTGCTGCTCTCCTTCGTTTGACATGTGCTGGCGGCCATCTTGGTTTCTGGGTTTCTTGTAGCCTTCCACCCTGCGGCTCCTCCTTCCCCTGGGAGGAGCTGGATGCCTAGCTCATATATATAGGAGGTCTGTGGCTTCAGTTCCTTGCTTGGTCCTCTTGTGTTCACATGCTTCTAAGACTGCTGCTGCTTCTGGTTCCTGATCCTGGCTTCGTCTGACTACCCTGCTGGTTCCTGATCCTGGCTTCGTCTGACTACCCTGCTGGTTCCTGATCCTGGCTTCGTCTGACTACCCTGCTGGTTCCTGATCCTGGCTTCGTCTGACTACCCTTCTGGTTCCTGACCTCTGGCTTCGCAAAGACTCTGCTCGGTTTCACCATCCGTTTGGACTTTTGCTTTACAGCTTTATTTTCAATAAAGCCTTCCTATTTTCACTTATCTCTTGTTGTACGTCTGGTTCATGGTTCCGTGACACATCTCCTGCATCGTGGGTTCCGTGGTTGCGTGTGTGCGACAACTTTCACACCTTGAGTAAGGGCAGTTGTCGTCCAAGGGTGTGTTACAGTCGTAACAGACCAAGTGCTTTCTTTTGGCCCCGGACTTCCGCTGTTGATCAGAATCCCTAGGGGAAGCCATCACTGTAACAGAAAAAAAGAGACAGGTCATAACACCTACAAACACACAGGGAGGTGGAAAAAAGACCATATGGGCGCCCACCAGCACTTGAAGCAATTAGAGCTGGAAGAAAACTACCCAAAGCAAAGCAATATATCCAAGCACAGGGAACTCTGGAGCTAGCTTGTCAAAGCGATGCTACCAGAGACTGAATGACCGGCTCTGGGCCGTTTAAAAAGGGGGGGCCCCGCCCCCCCCCGCCCCCTGGGCGGGACCTCCAGAGAACAAACCCAGAGACCTCATGGAGCCTTATTATAGGCTCAGCTTAAACCTATACATCTCCCTAACTACCCTGACACTTCAGGATGTCCCTTGGAGGAAAAACAACCGAGCGGTGAGGAGAAAAAACCCACCGCGTCGGAGATACGAGAAACCGGAAGTGACGTTGCGCACCTGCGCGTCACTTCCGGAAGATGGCGGCGCCCACGGCGCCGCACAAACGCGGCCGAGAGCAAAACGGGGCACCGCTGAGTCGCCGAAAACCAGGCGGAAGAAGAGGGGAGGGAGCACCCCCCCCCCCCCCCCGACGGTACACTGTTTAAAATAAAGCCGCAATTAAGCCTAAAGTAAAGGCAAAAGGCAAACAAAGGGGCGATTTGTTTAGAAAAAACAAGAGAGCCCCCTTCAGCACTCTTCAGCTCCCCGAAGAGGGAGCCTCACGCCAGTCCACCTGTCCAAAGGACAGAAAAAAACACGGTGGGCTGGGGGGCGATCTCCTCCCTTTCAGGGAGCTGAAGATCGCTTATTGGTTCTTGGGCTCATTAAAAATTCCGCCGGTCCTACCAGTCCACAGGGGGCAGTTAACCCCATCTGTGCTGCTGGTAGGACGTAAGGGAATATGATTTTTTGCCATTTTTCAAGTGGTCTTAAACTTTTGATCAGGACTGTACTTGCTGTATAGCTTTAGACTCATCTTTGGTAATGGGGATGGAACAATCCTAAACTGGGACCCCCTTAATGGCAGCCTCTACCTATGGAATTAGATATGTTGCACCATACTTTTCTGTTCTGAAATCATATGCAAAGTAGTGTGCGGCAAATGAGTTTGGACTTAGGTTCCTTGAGCCCACCAGAGGAGATTATTCTCAGGGCCCAACCCCCATAGCATCAGTCTAAGGCTACATTCACACGACCATGGGTGCGGACCCATTAATTTCAATGGGGCAGGAAAAGATGAGGACAGCACACTGCGTGCTGTCTGCGTCCGTAGTTCCGTTACGCTGCCCCTCAAAAAATATAGAGCATTTTGTATATATCACCAACTCACTGCTGGTATCAGGGTTTTGCGGATCCGAAATTCGTGGACCGCAAAACACGGCACAGTCGTGTGAATGCACCCCAATAGGTTTTTATTCAAAGAAATAGACCCTAATGGTAAGTGATGCTCCAAAGCCAGCTCCAGATGTTTTTTTCTTGGACCTTTGGGGCCCACTATGGTATCAGAGCCTGGCCCCACCGGAGGATCCTCTATTACTCTGGTGGGCCAGTCCGATTCTGGCGACAAATCCAATTTATACCTTAAGGTTCTACTTCATTTTTTGTCCTTCGTTATATATACATTAATAATTCTTATTTACAGATCCGACCATAAAATAGGGAAAAGATGTGCAGCCCGGGATCCAGCTCCGACTATGAATACTCCGAGTCCCTGAATGTCAGAGGTCTTGGTGATGTCATGTTCTGGGACTATGGTGCTTAAAAATAGCTGAGGAGGAAAATGAGCCCATGCCGTCCGCAGAATCCAGGGGGGGCCATGAATGAAGCTGCTGCAAGGTCTCAGAGGAAGCGAACTGGAGTATGAGGGAACTGCCCCCTTTTCTGTAGCCTGATTGTGCACATCTGATCGATGTGTGTACAGAGGTTACTATGGCAACGGAGAGACGGCAGACATCAACTCCTAAGAATAGCTGAGCGAAGAAGTATCCTCATGGACGTTCACTGTAAAGAGGAACCGTCACCTCTCCTGACATGTCTGTTTTAGTAATTACTTGGATTCCCCATGTAATAACAATGCTGACACATCTTTTCTTAAGACTTGAGCTTGTGCCGTCTCTCAGTTACTACTCCTAGAAATAGCAACTTAATATTGCCATTGCCTTTTTCGATCGTGTGTCCCTGCACAGTCTGATACTGATGATTGGACAGTGTCCAACTGTGTAGAGGCATGCCCAACTGACAAAAGGCACGGGAACATCCTGTTGTCCATTTCTAGCAGGAATACTAGAGGAAAGGCACAACTAAGCAGAGTTTTAAGAAATGCTCCAGTATGGTTAGTTCATACTGTCATGTCCCCAGGTCCACTTTGTATGTCTCATCTGGTTATCCATGTCAGAGGTATTTCTGATATTTGCGCTAATCTCAGTATTAAATCTGTGATGCATTAAAGGTAAGTGACTAAGGGGACACGTGTGTCATATTCACATCACCAAATGTCCCCAAAACCAGTTTAACCACATAACTGTGCCATGTTCCCTGCTTCCTTTATAGTCTGTATGTTAATGAGAACTGCTTATTCTGCATCGTTATTTCCCAATATTAAATAAAGGGAGTCAGTTCACCGCCGGCCCGGGCATGCGCACTGTGATGACCATTGTGGGCAGCGGCATCGCCCCATGCAGGGCTCATGCACACAAACGTATTTTCTTTCCATGTTCGTTGTTTTTTTTTTCTTTGCGGACCGTGTGTGGAACTATTAATTTCAATGGGTCCAAAAAAAAAACGCAACTGCGTACAACTCTGTGTGCATTCCATTTCCGTATGTCCGTATTTCCGTTCTGCAAAGAAATAGAACATTTCCTATTATTGTCCGCATTACGGACAAGGATAGGACTGTTCTATTAGGGACCAGCTGTTCTGTTCCGCAAAATACGGAATTCACACGGGCGTTATCTGTATTTTTTGCGGATCAGTTTTTTGCAGACCGCAAAATACATACAGTCGTGTGCATGAGACCTTATGGAAATATGGCTGATTAACATTTTGAAAGAGATTTATCATCTCGTTAAAAAGTTTCAAACTATGTGTTAGCGGCTTTGTGCTAGCAACTTTTTGAAAAAATGGTATCTCCCAGCTTTTTGCTGCTTTCACTGTTCAGATGGGGGCGTGACAAGGGCAGAAAGGGGGCGTGGTCAGAGACATCAACATATTTATCATTTACACCAATTTTTTACGCGAATGAAGCCAAAAATCTGTTTCTGCTTAGGCGCATGGACTGCAAGAGGATGCACCTCATTTATGTGCATGACGAATTAGGTGCATGACGAAGGTGCATGACGAATTAGGTGCACCTTCCGGCAGTAAAAGGGATATCAAGACCGGCACGGAAAGTGCTGGTCTTGATAAAACTTCCCCTTTGCATGCTCAACGGCGTTACGCTAGTTTTTATTTTGTGGCTCTCCACTCTGACTAATAGAGGGGGGTATAGAGCATCAATTTGCCCTAATGACTCATATGGACATGGCTTGTCCTAGTGGGAATACCACAGGGACGTAGTTAAAGGCCTCTTGCACAAGAACGTTGTGCATCCGTTCCGTGCATTGGGGACCGCAACTCTATACACCAACACAATGGATTTGAAATGAAACAAACAAGATGTGCTTTAACTGCAGACTGTCAGCTTTAATTTGAGGGTATTTACATCCAAATCAGGCGAACGGTGTAGGAATTACAACAGTTTGCATATGTGCCTCCCACTTGTTAAGGAACTAAAATTAATGGGACATTTGGCTTCTCAGCTGTTCCATGGCCAGGTGTGTGTTATTCACTCATTATCCCAATTACAATGAGCAGATAAAAGGTCCAGAGTTCATTTCAAGTGTGCTATTTGCATTTGGAATCTGTTGCTGTCAACTCTCAAGATGAGATCCAAAGAGCTGTCACTATCAGTGAAGCAAGCCATCATTAGGCTGAAAAAAAACAAAAAAAAAACATCAGAGAGATAGCAAAAACATTAGGCCTGGCCAAAACAACTGTTTGGAACATTCTTAAAAAGAAGGAACGCACCGGTGAGCTCAGCAACACCAAAAGACCACGGTAAACCACTGTGGTGGATGACTGAAGAATTCTTTCCCTAGTGAAGAAAACACCCTTCACAACAGTTGGCCAGATCAAGAACACTCTCCAGGAGGTAGATGTATGTGTGTCAAAGTCAACAATCAAGAGAAGACTTCACCAGAGTGAATACAGAGGGTTCACCACAAGATGTAAACCATTGGTGAGCCTCAAAAACAGGAAGGCCAGATTAGAGTTTGCCAAACGACATCTAAAAAAGCCTTCACAGTTTTGGAACAACATCCTATGGACAGATGAGACCAAGATCAACTTGTGCCAGAGTGATGGGAAGAGAAGAGTATGGAGAAGGAAAGGAACTGCTCATGATCCTAAGCATACCACCTCATCAGTGAAGCATGGTGGTGGTAGTGTCATGGCGTGGGCATGTATGGCTGCCAATGGAACTGGTTCTCTTGTATTTATTGATGATGTGACTGCTGACAAAAGCAGCAGGATGAATTCTGAAGAGTTTCGGGCAATATTATCTGCTCATATTTAGCCAAATTCTCAAGAACTCATTGGATGGCGCTTCACAGTGCAGATGGACAATGACCCAAAGCATACTGCAAAAGCAACCAAAGAGTTTTTAAAGGGAAAGAAGTGGAATGTTGTGCAATGGCCAAGTCAATCACCTGACCTGAATCCGATTGAGCATGCATTTCACTTGCTGAAGACAAAACTGAAGGGAAAATGCCCCAAGAACAAGCAGGAACTGAAGACAGTTGCAGTAGAGGCCTGGCAGAGCATCACCAGGGATTAAACGCAGCGTCTGGTGATGTCTATGCGGTCCAGACTTCAGGCTGTAATTGACTGCAAAGGATTTGCAACCAAGTATTAAAAAGTGAAAGTTTGAGTTATGATTATTATTCTGTCCCATTAATTTTGGTCCCTTAACAAGTGGGAGGCACATATGCAAACTGTTGTAATTCCTACACCGTTCACCTGATTTAGATGTAAATACCCTCAAATTAAAGCTGACAGTCTGCAGTTAAAGCACATCTTGTTTGTTTAATTTCAAATCCATTGTGTTGGTGTATAGAGCCAAAAATGTTAGAATTGTGTCGATGTCCCAATATTTATGGACCTGACTGTATATATATAAGGCGGAAAAGGGGGGAGGTATAGGATAAGCATAAAACACCTATACCTTCCCCTCCCCCGCCGAGATCGCTTGGTAGGATGGTATGAACTCGCCTCCACGTCCCAGAAGAATGACATCAGGGTTTCAAGTGGAGAGTTCTTTATTGGTTAAGATAGCTCAACGCGTTTCGGGGTATATCCCCCTTTCTCAAGAGCAAATAAAATACATACATACATTTTTGAAGGACCCAACGTTTCCATCCAAATGGATCTTTATCAAGAACATCTGTTAGGAGAAAGTCAGTAGCATGAACAACACTGTGTATTGACAAGACTACGTCACCTAGTGATGTTATAAGCGGAAGCCATGAAACTGCAGTGACCCACTGGATCACTGTTAAAGGGTTAATGTTATGGTTCACTACTAAAGCTGTTAAAATGTTTACTGTGATGCTCACTATTATCTATGCACTATGTATTCCACAAAAGGCTATGTATTGACAGAAAACAGTTAACTGGCAGTTTTTAGTGTTAGTTACTGGGTACTGGGCTGGCCCCATCCCCTAGTTAGTGCGTCCTCTGGTAAACAAGCAAAGAGAAGACTAGAGTGTGCTGCTGGCTAGTAAGCTAGAAGAGAAACTGGTGTGTCTGAAGGGACAGACCATTCCTGTGAGATATCAAGCTGTCCGAAAAGCAGCTTTGCTAAGGACCAACCTCTGAAAGAAAGAAGCATTGAATTATTGCATAAGGTTGAGAACCGGGAAATTGCGTGAACTAAGACAAACAATAGTAGTTTACTGCAGGTGGTTAGGGTTAAGTGCTTCTGGCACCCGCCACATGTGGAACTTGCATAACTTTGTCAATTGGGAAGATTGCTAGTGCCTACAGAGAGAGAGGACAACCATAACAGCCACCTCCTATACCCAGCCTATGGGAAAAGCTTTCTATGTGATATACTTGAGAATTGTGACTATTACTTGTATTTGTACTGTGACACTCATCATTTACTGACCTGGTTATTGGCTCCATACCCGATAAATGTTCTCTTCCTTGCTATCCTGCCTTGCACCTTGCTACCCATTTATTTAACATCAAGGGCACCCCAGCCACCACCAGGCAGGAGACCCCAAAGTCCAGGATGTACCCCGAGAGGAAGAAGTCCTCTCCAGACCAACATGCCCTCTCCCTGTGGGTTGGCACGCTGCAACACTGGTGTTAACAGTACCTACATGTGCATGCTCAGATACTTCTCACTGTGCATACCATTGTCGGTGGTCTCCCACTTGTTGATATGCCATAGGTCTAGGGTGTGAAAACAGTTTTTGCAGGTTTTGGTAAGCTGTAAACTGTTATCATCCATTATGTCCTGTACCAGCAAAACTGCCCATATCACTGACAGAAATGTACAACTTGATTGATTAGAATTTACCGGAAACATTGATTTGATATATATTTTCTTTTGTATACAAGAGATCCCTCTTAACACTCTTTGTTCTTGGCAGCATTTCTCAAAATAACTTTTTATACTTGGGATGGTTCCCACAGAAAGATATTAATTTGCTGAAGTGGATAATTCTGCATTATGCGTCATCTCACTCTAGTAATGAACCCATGTACTAGGGTTACAGAAGCTAAATATACATAAAAAAATGAAAATTCCTGCCCCTGTGGTGCATTGTGAGCTGAGTTTCACAAAAAGTTCTGATGTAATTTCCCTGTGATCACTGGTAAACACAATTGTAAGTATATACAGTATATATACATACTACTCACAATAGTTAGGGATATTTGGCTTTCAGGTGAAATGTATGGAAAACATAAAAAGTGCACACTACAGTGATATTATAAGAAAGTAGGGCATTTAAGTAAAAGCAGCAATGGTGATTTCCTCATCGCAAACAATTTATTGAAACAAAAGCCAACACCAGTGGTGGGTACACCCCCACAAAAATGTCAATGTCTCAGAAACTTGTCAAGTGGCCTTGAGCATCAATTACAGCTTCACAACGACGTCTCATGATGTTCACAAGTTGACTTATTGTCTGCTGAGGCATGGCATCCCACTCTTCTTGAAAGGCGGCCCTCAGGTCATTGACGTTCTGGGCTGGGGTACAGAGTTATGAGCCTCTACACGGCGACTCAGCTGAACCCGTAGGTTGTCAATGATATTCAGGTCTGGAGAATGTGCAGGCCACTCTATTTGAGGTAGCCCAGTCTCCAGCAGGAGTTCCCTAATGATAGGCCTCCATGAGTTAGGGTGCAATTTAGCAGGGGGCGCCGGCCCCGTGCGGTTTAAAAAAAAAGCGTTGCCGCAAGTTTTTTTTTTTTAAAGTACGACGGGTGGCGGCGGGCCCTCCCCCGCACCGGGCGGCTGCTGCACTGCCCAGAGAGAGGGACTGACAGGAGGGAAGCGCCTCTAATGTAGCGTGGCCGAGCTCTGTTCGGTCCGCGGTACAGGAGCATTTGTTTTCTGTTCCCGGTCGGACTGACAGGAAGTGCTCACTTAGTGTGCACTTCCTTTCAGTCCGGCCGGGTACAGGAAACAAATGCTCCTGTACCGCGGACTGAACAGAGCTCGGCCACGCTACACTAGAGATGGGGGGGGGGGGTGGAATGAGAGTGACAAGGGAGTGGGGGGGGAGGAAAAGATGGGAGTGACAAGGGAGTGGGGGGGATGAGAGTGACAAGGGAGGGGGGGAGGAAATGATGAGAGTGACAAGGGAGTGGGGGGAAGAATGAGAGTGACAAGGGAGTGGGGGGGGAGGAAAAGATGGGAGTGACAAGGGAGTGGGGGGGAGGAAAAGATGGGAGTGACAAGGGAGTGGGGGGGGGGGAATGAGACTGACAAGGGGGGGAGGAAATGATGAGAGTGACAAGGGAGTGGGGGGAAGAATGAGAGTGACAAGGGAGTGGGGGGGAGGAAATGATTAGAGTGACAAGGGAGTGGGGGGGGGAATGAGAGTGACAAGGGAGGGGGTGGGAAATGATGAGAGTGACAAGGGAGTGGGGGGAAGAATGAGAGTGACAAGGGAGTGGGGGGGGAGGAAATGATGAGAGTGACATAGGAGGGGGGAGTAAATGAGAGTGACAAGGGAGTGGGGGGGAATGATGAGAGTGACAAGGGAGTGGGGGTGAATGAGAGTGACAAGGGAGGGGGGGAGGAAATGATGAGAGTGACAAGGGAGTGTGGGGGGAAGGAGAGTGACAAGGGGGGGGAGGAAATGATGAGAGTGACAAGGGAGTGGGGGGAAGAATGAGAGTGAGAAGGGAGTGGGGGGAAGAATGAGAGTGACAAGGGAGTGGGGGGGAATGAGAGTGACAAGGGAGTGGGGGGAAGAATGAGAGTGAGAAGGGAGTGGGGGGAAGAATGAGAGTGACAAGGGAGTGGGGGGAAGAATGAGAGTGACAAGGGAATGGGGGGGAATGAGAGTGACAAAGGAGGGAGGAGGGAATGAGAGTGACGAGGGGGGAAATGAGAGTGACAAGGGAGTGGGGGGGGAATGAGAGTGACAAGGGAGGGGGGGAGGAAATGATGAGAGTGACAAGGGAGTGGGGGGAAGAATGAGAGTGACAAGGGAGTGGGGGGGGGGGAAATGATGAGAGTGACAAGGGAGTGGGGGGAAGAATGAGAGTGACAAGGAAGTGGGGAGAAGAAGGAGAGTGAAAAGGGAGTGAGGGGAAGAATGAGAGTGACAAGGGAGTGGGGAGAAGAATGAGAGTGACAAGGGAGTGGGGAGAAGAATGAGGGTGACAAGGGAGTGAGGGGAAGAATGAGAGTGACAAGGGAGTGGGGGGAAGAATGAGAGTGACAAGGGAGTGGGGGGTTGAGAGAGACAAGGGAGGGGGGAGGAAATGATGAGAGTGACAAGGGAGTGGGGGGAAGAATGAGAGTGACAAAGGAGGGGGGGAATGAGAGTGACAAGGGAGGGGGGAAATGAGAGTGACAAGGGAGGGGGGAAATGAGAGTGACAAGGAAGGGGGGGAAATGAGAGTGACAAGGGAGGGGGGAGTAAATGAGAGTGACAAGGGAGGGGGGAATGAGAGTGACAAGGGAGTGGGGGAATGAGAGTGACAAGGGAGGGGGGGAATGAGAGTGACAAGGGAGGGGGGGGAGTAAATGAGAGTGACAAGGGAGGGGGGGAAGAGAGTGACAAGGGAGGGGGGGAAGAGAGTGACAAGGGAGGGGGGAAGAGAGTGACAAGGGAGGGGGGGAATGAGAGGGACAAGGGAGGGGGGGGAGAGTGACAAGGGACGGAGGGGGGGAGGGGGGGGAACAGAGTGACAAGGGGGGGAAGAGAGTGACAAGGGAGGGGGGAGAAGAGAGTGACAAGGGGGGGGGGAAGAGAGTGACAAGAGAGGGGGGGAATGAGAGTGACAAGGGAGGGGGGGGGGAGAGAGTGACACGGGACGGAGGGGGGGAGAAGAGAGTGACAAGGGAGTCCCCAGAGCCAGACTGCAGCCAGAGACCAGATCATCTTATTGTCCTGGTGGTAAGTAGACAATGCAATATGTTTATTATTTAATTGTTTAGTTATTAATACTACATTGGAAACTAATTTACCTCACATTAAGGCTCCATTCACACGTCCGCAACGTGTTTTGCGGATACACGGAGCCGCGGGTCCGCAAAACACGGAAAGCGGCAATGTGCGTTCCGCATTTTGCGGATTGCACATTGCCGGCACTAATAGAATATGCCTGTTCTTGTCCGCAATTGCGGACAAGAATAGGACATGTTCTATTTTTTTGCGGAACGGAAGTGCGGACCCGTAAGTGCGGACCCGTAAGTGCGGACCCGTAAGTGCGGATCCGCAATTCCGTGTCCGGGCAGCACATCGTGCTGCCCCATAGGAATAAATGGGTCCGCAATTCCGTTCCGCAAAATGCAGAACGAAATTGCGGACGTGTGAATGGAGCCTAAAAGGACACTATAGTCCCAGAACCAGTACAGTTTAATGTAGTGGTACTGGTGTTTATAGCCTGTTCCTGCAGAGAAAAGACACTGTGCAGTACTGGTGTTAAAGGAGCACTATAGTGCCAGGAAAACAAACTCATTTTCCTGGCACTATATAGTTGTTAGGAGTGGGGCACCCTCGTGACCCCCTCCCACTGGGCTGAAGGGGTTAAAACCCCTTCAGCCACTTACCTTTCTCCAGCGCCGGCACTGGGAACTCTTCTCCCCGATCCTCCTCTCAGCTGCGAATGCGCATGCGCACACATTCAAAACTATGTACCGCGTCTTCCCACTGTAATTTTCACAGTGAGAAACGCGGAAGCAACTCTAGCGGCTGTCAGGGAGACAGCTACAAGAAGCTTGATTAACACTAAGGGAAACATAGCAGTTCTTTTAATTTAAATGCTGAGAAAGGGGTGGAACATGATATGGGCAGATCATCTAATAAAGGGGGGGGGGGGGCGGCAATTTTTATCCTGCCTAGGGCGGCAAAAATCCTTGCACCGGCCCTGAAAATAGGCTTGTGTTGCTCATGCAGAGGCACAGTGACTGGATTGATGATGTTATTCAAGTAGTATGGGCTTGTCACTGTACCATTCACAAAGTCTAGGGAAGTTCTGTATTGACTAGATACACCTGCCCACACTGTAACCCCATCACCACCAAAGGCTCGTCTGGTGACAACAGTGGCTGATGCGTTCTCCTTGACGTCTCCAACATTGTTGACAGTCATCATTTCTGCTCAGCGTGAATTGACTTTCATCAGTAAACAGCACTGAGACCTATTGGTTCCTCGTCCAGCGTAGATGCTCCCTGGCCCATGCAAGACAATGATGCCTGTGCCTGGTGGTGTGGTCAGGTACCCTTGCAGGTCATCTAGCAAGCAGACCACACTGATGTAAATGGTTTCGAATAGTCTGACGTGACACTTGGGTGCCTCTCACCTCCCTTAAATGTGTCTGGAGTTGTGTAGCATTCATCATCTGGTTCTGCAGGGCATTGTTCTCAATGAAGAGGTCATCAGTGTATGATGTGGCTGAAGGACGTCCACCTCTATGCCTTTCTGTGATTCTTCCAGTCCCTCTGTTGCAACCTGTTGATGACACTCTGTGACACTCTAAGCTCAGTAGCCACTTCCATCTTAGAACATACTGCTTGAAGCCTCGCAATGGTGAGGTATTGTTGATCAATTCATAGGTGTCGTCTTGGTCTCATGATGTTAAAATGTGAACAGCATGATGAGGAGGACTGTTTAAATACCAATTCTAATTAAACCAGAAAATGTATTGGGTGATTCATGGATCAAAACACCTGTTGTGAATTTTGCTGTTAAGCTCCTTGTAAGGCTAAATGCACACGATCAGGATTGCGTGCAGATTTTCTGTGCGGATTTGCGCGCGGAAAATCCGCACCGTAGGTCATATACATTGTATTCTATGAGAATTTGAAATTTTCAATGCACACAATGCGTATTTTTTCTGCGCAGATTTTGACCTGCGGTGCGGATTTTAAAATTCGCAGCATGTCAATTTATTCTATTTTTACTAAAAAACGTTGAACAGTTGGACATGTGCATTCAGAAGTTTAGAGAAGCTCACATTAAGTTCACCTGTAAAGGTTAGAGTGCATTTCAGGTTCATCCTGAAATAACACCTACAAGCCAAATATTCCTAACTTCTTGTAAGTAGTATATATGTGAGGGGAAACAGGCCGACTAAAGCCTGCTGATGGACTTTTTGTGGCAGAACAGCTTGCCTGGTGTGAACTAACACCAATACTGCAAGGTGACTTTTTGCTTGAAAGTCACTTTTTGTTTTGTGAACTTGCTAATGTATGAATAAACACTGAACTTTTTGATTTAAGAACTGGTTTGTGCCTCTATACTGCGTCTGCTTATCCTGTCTATCAGAGAGAATCCCCACAATATAAATATATATATATGTAACTCCTTAACCTCTTGAGGACCGGGCTCATTTTCACCTTAAAGGGAATCTGTCACCTGCTTTTACCATTTTAAGCTGTCACCATTGCCATGTTCACTAAAGTACCTTATTTCCATCAGTCTTCTTCTTACTTTATTTCGTTTTGTCCTTTTGATAAAAAAGCCCTTTTTATGATATGCTAATGAAGCTCCAAGGTGCCCAGAGGGGCGTTTTTTTCCCTCTCCGGTGCCCAGCCCGCCTTAATTTGAATCCCAAGAACGCCTCCTGATCCTCAAATAACCTCCCACAGCCCCGGCAAACGGTTCCGCCCCCTCCCCACGTCACCGTCTACCTTCTAGAAATGCTCCGTCCTTCTTCCTGTCGGCGGCCAGAAAACTCGCGCAGGTGCAGTACTGCCTGCGGCATGCGCCTGCGCGATCATCAACCTCCTCAGGGCAACAGCGCTCAGATTACATCACTGGGCTCGGCGCATGCCCAGTGAGACTTTTGAGGTTGTTGTCCTCAGGAGCTTGATGATGGCACAGGCCGCAGGCGGTACTGCGCCTGCGCGAGATTTCTGGCCGCCGACAGGAAGAAGGACGGGGCATTTCTAGAAGGTAGATGACGTGGGGAGGGGGGCGGAACCGTTTGCCGGGGCTGTGGGAGGTTATTTCAGGATCAGGAGGCGTTCTTGGGATTCAAATTAAGGCGGGCTGGGCACTGCAGGGGGGCGTCACTGGGCACCGGAGAGGGAAAAAAACTGCCCTCTGGGCACCTTGGAGCTTCATTAGCATATCATAAAAAGGGTTTTGTTTAGCAAAAGGACAAAACGAAATAAAGTAAGAAGAAGACTGCTGGAAATAAGGTACTTTAGTGAACATGGCAATGGTGACAGCTTAAAATGGTAAAAGCAGGTGACAGATTCCTTTTAACCCCTTAAGGACTCAGCCCTATTTCACCTTAAGGACTTGGCCATTTTTTGCAAATCTGACCAGTGTCACTTTAAGTGCTGATAACTTTAAAACGCTTTGACTTACCCAGGCCGTTCTGAGATTGTTTTTTTGTCACATATTGTACTTCATGACACTGCTAAAATTTGGTCAAAAAAGTTTATATTTTTTACATAAAAAAATACCATATTTACCCAAAAATTTGAAAAATTTGCAAATTTCAAAGTTTCAGTTTCTCTACTTCTGTAATACATAGTAATATCCCCAAAAATTGTGATGACTTTACATTCCCCATATGTCTACTTCATGTTTGTAGCATTTTGGGAATGATATTTTATTTTTTGGGGATGTTACAAGGCTTAGAAGTTTAGAAGCAAATCTTGAAATTTTTTTAGAAATTTACAAAAACCCAATTTTTAGGGACCACTACAGGTCTGAAGTCACTTTGCGAGGCTTACATAATAGAAACTGCCCAAAAATGACCCCATTCTATAAACTACACCCCTCAAGGTATTCAAAACAGATTTTACAAACTTCGTTAACCCTTTAGGTGTTGCACAAGAGTTATTGGCAAATGGGGATGAAGTTTGAGAATTTCATTTTTTTGCCTAATTTTCCATTTTAACACATTTTTTCCACTAACAAAGCAAGGGTTAACAGCCAAACAAGATTGTATCTTTATTGCCCTGACTCTGCCGTTTACAGAAACACCCCATATGTGGCCGTAAACTACTGTACGGGCACACAGTAGGGCGTAGAGGGAAAGGTGCGCCGTATGGTTTTTGGAAGCCAGATTTTGCTGGACTGGTTTTTTGACACCCATTTGAAGCCCCCCTGATGCACCCCTAGAGTAGAAACTCCATAAAAGTGACCCCATCTAAGAAACTACACCCCTCAAGGTATTCAAAACTGATTTTACAAACTTTGTTAACCCTTTAGGTGTTGCACAAGATTTAATGGAAAATAGAGATACAATTTCAAAATTTCACTTTTTTGGCAGATTTTCCATTTTAATATTTTTTTTCCAATTACAAAGCAAGGGTTAACAGCCAAACAAAACTCAATATTTATTGCCCTGATTCTGTAGTTTATAGAAACACCCCATATGTGGTTGTAAACTACTGTACGGGCACACGGCAGGGCGTAGAAGGAAAGGAGCGCCATATGGTTTTTGGAAGGCAGATTTTGCTTGACTGGTTTATTTACACCATGTCCAATTTGAAGTCCCCCTGATGCACCCCTAGACTAGAAACTCCATAAAAGTTTAGGAAAATTTGGCAAAAAATATCTGTTTTGGCACCGTTTTTTTTTTTTTGGACTGTGTTCATTTGAAGGGTTAGGTCATGGGGTATTTTTATAGAGCAGATTCTTACAGACGCGGTAATACCTAATATATCTACTTTTTTACTCTTATTTAGGTTTTACACTATGATATCCTTTTTTAAACAAAACAAAAAAAAACTTTTTAGTATCTCCATAGTCTGGGAGTCCGTTTTTTATTTATTTTTGGCCGATAGTCTTAGTTAGGGGCTCATTTTTTTGTCACCTTACATCACAAAAAGTGTAATAGCAAGTGATCAAAAAGTCATATGCACCCCAAAATAGTGCCAATAAAACCGTCCTCTCATCCCGCCAAAAATTTGCCCCTACTTAAGACAATCGGCTAAAAATAAAAATAAAATTGACTCTCAGACTATGGAGATACTAAAATGTTTTTTTTTTTGTTTAAAAAGGGATATTCCCTTACGTCCTACCAGCAGCATAGATGGGGTTAACCACCCCCCATGGACTGGTAGGATCGGCGGAATTTTAATGAGCCCAAGTAATAATTAAACACTTAAACCTCCCCTATAAAGGAGAGAATCATCTCCAGCCCATTGTGTTTATTGTGATTCCCCCTCTCTTTGGGGAAAATCTTTTTTTCATGTTATCTGCGGGCTTTGCCTCCGCTTTTACTACTATGACTTGTCTGGCAGTTTACCTGCTGCCGGCGCTGCGCAGCGGTGCTTCGCTGCGGTGCGTTTTTTCGGCGTCCTCGGTCCTTTTCTATGCGGCCGCTGGGCGCCGCCATCTTCCGAATCTGGCGTCACTTCCGGAATTTTTTCCTTGCGACGCGATTTCGCGTCATTATTGCGATTTTTTTATATATAATCCGCGATTTTCCCTCCGGTTGGAGGTTTTATTGTATTCCTTCCTGGGGGGAAACATTTTTATTTACTGTTATGTGTTTTCTCCTCTGGGGGCGGGGACTCGGCTCTGAGCCCACTCCCTCCCCTATTTAAGGAAACATTGTGAACCAGGTCGTTCTCTGGCTGCACCTGCTTTTTAAGCTAGCTCCCAGAGTCCCATTAGCTGGTGTTCCTTCACTTATTGGTGCCTTATTTCTGGTCCTCATTTTCAGCTATCCGCCAGTCTGCCTTTTCTTTTACCTTTCTCCTGAAACATTTATTGGTTGTTTACAAATGTTTTACTTATCCTTTTTTTCTTTTTTCCCGCAGTGAGGTCGGTCAATGGTTATTCTAAGCTGAATTTACTTGCACTCGTCAGATAGCAGAAGATAAGCAGCTTGGGGCTTGGTAGGAACCAGCTTGGGAGACTGGTTGGGAATCCCTTGTTCCGTTGACTTTAAGAAAAAAAAAAGCCTCCACGGGATTCGAATGGCAGAAAGGCAGTTTCCAAGCGGAAACATTTTTCGTGCTATGATTGTAGCGCGCTTTTGGAGGATAGCTGTCCCTACTCCAGGTGTGACGGCTGCCGTCCAAGGGTTCAACCTTCCACCGAACCTACGATGCAGGATATGTATCAGTGGGTAAAGACTTATGTTGATGGATCCATCAAAGGGGTTATAAGCCTGCTGGATGAGAGGCTTCCTACTCAGACTCCTATGGAGTCTTCAGCTCCAGTAGAGAGACCGTCCGTAGTCTCCTTGAGTTCCTCCTCCTCGGATGAGGAGGAGCTTACTTCATGCTTCTTTCCTCCTGATAAGACGCAAAAGTTACTTAAGTCCATCAGGTCGGGGGACAATGATGTTGACCTGGGGGAGCCCTCTGATCCCGCTAGTCGGGCACTTCGTGTCTTTAAAGCGGATGAGACCCTCCTCTCTGTCATGCGCACAGAGTGGAAGAAACCCGAAAGGGGTCCGATTCTAACTAAAGATTCAGAACCATGTTTCCGATGCCTAAACCCTTGGTGGAATCGTGGGGTTCCATTCCCAAGGTGGACATGGCGATTGCCAAACTGTCCAAGCGCACTCTGGTTCCTGCAGACGATGGGTCGAGTCTGCAGGATCCCCTTGACAGGAGAGCAGAGTGCACACTCAGGAGAGGTTATACGGCAGCTGCAGCTTCCGCGTCTACGGCCATCGCTGCTACAGAAGTTTCTACCTTCCTCCGGTCTCGATTAAACCAGATCCAGATGGATGTGGATCAGAAGGTGTCTCGGGACGACATTCTGGCGGATTTCAAGACTGTCAACCTGGCGATGAATTTACTGTCTGATACAGCGCAACAACAGCTGAAGTTGGCGGCCAAAACCATAACCCTGGTTTCAGCGGCCCGCAGGCCTTTGTGGCTTGAGCCTTGGGTCGCTGACAATTCCATGTAGCCTTCCCTTTGAGCCCAACTGTTTGTTCGACTCAGAGTTGGATAAGATTATGGAAGACCTGTCAGATTAAAAGGGGAAGAGTCTTCCCCAACAGTCCTTTCGGGGGCGGGGCAGACAAAACTGTGGTGGTAGGTCTGACCAGCAGTCAAGAGCCCGGAGGGACTGGGGAGCGCAGCAAAGAGGTTCGAGGCGCTCTCGTGAAGGAGCCAAGGATAAAAAATCCACCTCCTGACTACGGGCCTCCTCAAGGTTCTTGGATGACTCCCGTGACTCCTGCCATCCTGCCAGAAGACTTCCCCACTCCCCTGCCTCATCTTCCCATCGGAGGTCAACTCTCCCACTTCAAGGACATCTGGATCCGAGAGATTTCGGATCCCTGGGTCCTGAATGTCATATCAGAGGGGTAATCTTCTTTCTCTGTCTCCGGACAAGTTCATCAGAACCAAACTTCCACAGGCCGCAAGGCAGTCGGTTCTGGAGGCTTACATTCAGGATTACATCCACAAGGGGGCTCTGGAGGAGGTTCCGGCAGGTGAAGGGGCTTAGGGATTTACTCACCAGTGTTTCTGGTTCCCAAGGCGTCAGGGGATCTCCGGATGATTATCGATTTGAGATTCTTCAATCGATACGTAAGGAAAGTAAGGTTCCGTATGGAAACTATCAGGTCAGTGGTTCACGTTCTCAATCCTGGAGAGGTGACGGCAACCCTGGACCTCAAGGATGCATATTTGCTCATCCCGATTCATCCTGCTTCCAGGAAATATCTGCCCCTCACACTTTCACCAAGGTGATAGTTTCTGTGGTGGCGGCTAGCACTCCAAGGACTGACCATCATTCCTTATCTGGACAATTAGCTTTTAAAAGCCTCTTCCTTTGTGGTCCTGACCCACCATCTTCATGTAGCGATTTCCTTTCTGTTCCGCCTAAGGTGGATCATCAACTGGCAGAAGTCGAACGTGAGCCCGTCGACTTCAGTAAGATATTTAGGCTTCATAATCGATTCCGTTGGGAGATCTCTCCGGTTGACTCCAGAAAGTGGATCCCGAATACAGAACATGGCAGAATTCCTATCCGTGCCTTGGCGAGTTCCAATTTGGACTCTCATGAAGATGTTGGGGCTCATGTCAGCGTCTGTGTAAGCAGTCCCTTGGGCTTTATGGCACCTCCGGCCACTGCAGTCGAAGGTTCTCTCCAAATGGAATGGCAGCCCCGCCGGGCTGAACTCCCTGTGCTCCCTGTCTTGGCAAACTCGGCATTCCCCCAGATGGTGGAGCCATCTTTTAGACGGGAAGTCTATGACCCAGCCAGCCTGGGTCATATTGACAACAGATGCGTCCCAAGTAGGCTGGGGTGCTCATCTAGACGATTCTCCAGTGCACAGATCCTGGTCTCCTCAGGAGCGGCTCCTCTCATCCAATCTCCGCGAGATTCAAGCTATCCGGCTAGCCCTCCTTCACTTCGCCCCTCAGATCCGGGGCAAAGCGGTGAAAGTCCAGTCAGACAATATGACTGCGGTACTTTACATCAACAAGCAGGGAGGCACAAGATCACTTACCCTCTTATCAGAGATCGGGGTGATTCTGGATTGGGCAGAATTGAACCTTTCACACTTATCTGCAATCCACATTCGAGGCTCCCTCAATATGATAGCGGATCGGTTGAGCCGCGGTCTTCCAACAGTGGAGTGGTCTTTACATCCGGAGATATTCAAGCAGATAGTCCTCAAGTGTGGAATGCCAGAGGTGGATCTTATGGCAACAAGGTTCAACGCCAAGGTGGAGAGGTTTTGCTCCCTTTACAGGGAGGACAACCCCCTGGCGATAGATGTTCTGTCAATATCCTGGAGGTTCAGGCTGGCTTACATCTTCCCTCCCTTTTCCATGATACCGAGGGTATTGATGAAAATTCGTCAGGATCAGGCCTCGGTAATAGCCATCATACCATTTTGGCCCAAGAGATCCTGATTTACCCAGCTCATTCAGATGAGTCGGGGACATTATTGGAGGCTCCCCCCACGGCAGACCCTGGTGTCATGGGACACTCACCTCTGCCCAGATCTGCACAGGATAACCTGACAGCCTGGAGGTTGATCAGTCCCTTCCCAGAATAGAAGGGCTTTCAGAGTCGGTCCTGAGAACGCAGTCTCATTCAATAGCAGACTCTACTAAGAGAGCCTACTCACAGATTATGAGAATATTCTCTTCTTGGTGTTCCTCAAAGGAGGTGGCGTCTGCAGATCCGCCCCTCCCCATCATCCTTCAGTTTCTGCAAGATGGCCGTGACAAAGGCCTTGCTCCATCTACCTTGAGGGGTCAAGTTTCAGCCATTTCAGCTTGTTTCAACAAGTCTTTTTCGCAGGACCCGCTCATTAAACGGTTCCTTAAAGGAGCTGAAAGATTAAAGCCTACAGTACTGAAACCCATCCCTCAATGTGATTTATCAGTAGTTCTCAGGGAGTTAGCATCTCCCCCCTTTGAGCCTTTGGAGGAGGTAGATTTCAAGTTTGTCACATGAAAACTTTCTTCTTCTTGCTGTGACTTCGGCCAAGAGGGTCTCTGAGCTTCAAGCTCTATCAGCGCACGAGCCCTATACAATTTTTTTGCAAGACCGGGTCCTTTTAAGATTTCTCCCGTACTTTAGGCCTAAGGTTCCTTCTTTCCAGAATATCAACCAGGTGATATCCCTCCCGGTTCTTTCTAGACCTTCTACCTCCTCCGAGGAACCTGCTATACATCATTTGGATGTCTTGAGATGCCTCCAGATCTATGTGGATAGATCAAGGAGTTCAGGAAAGATGAAAATCTTCTAATCCTGTTTGCCGGTAAATTTAAAGGCCGTAAGGCGTCTAAACCATCCATCAGTCGATGGATTAAGGAGGCTAATGGGGAATCCTTTTGTTTCCCAATCTCTAGACCCTCCGGGGTTTGTAAAAGCCCATTCTACGAGGGCTGTAGCTACTTCTTTTGCCGAGAGGAGTCTTCTTCCGCTCGACATGATTTGTAAATCTGCCTCCTGGAGCTCTGAATCAACATTCATCTCCCATTATAGACTAGATGCCAGATTAGCTGAGTACTCGGCCTTTGGGCAGACTATTCTTAGTTCTGCCAGGCATGATGGCCCTCCCTAGGGGTTCTTCTTGCTATCTCCCCATCTGTGCTGCTGGTAGGACGTAAGGGAATCGTTAATTTCTAACGAAAATTTGTTTTCCCTTAGACCTAACAGCAGCACACAAATTTCCCACACTAGTAAGACTAGTTTTTTCTTGCTGTAACACAATGGACTGGAGGTGATTCCCTCCTTTATAGGGGAGGTTTAAGTGTTTAATTATTACTTGAGCTCATTAAAATTCCGCCGGTCCTACCAGTCCATGGGGGGTGGTTAACCCCATCTGTGCTGCTGTTAGGACTAAGGGAAAACAAATTATCGTTAGAAATTAACGATTATAGTGTAAAACCTAAATACATTTTTAAAAGTAGACATATTAGGTATTGCCGCGTCCGTAAGAAACTGCTCTATAAAAATAACACATGACCTAACCCCTCAGATGAACACAGTCAACTCCGTTTTTATTTTATTTTTTTGACTGTGTTCATCTGTGGGGTTAGGTCATGAGAGCTATAGTTTTTTTTTTTGTTTTTTTCTGGGCGATTGTCTGTGGCTAAATAGAATTAGTTTATTAGTATAAAACCCCTACACAACCCCTTTAATTTGTCATTTTAAGTACACTGTAAAATGTTAAAAATGGACATCTTCAGCAGATTTTGTACCTATGAAACTGGTTGACTGGCATTTGCATATATTTAAACATCACTTTTCTCAGCAATGCGGGCACATATGAACATGGGACAAACACAGATGCCTTCAGCTGCCAAGCACACATGTAACAGGTCAGCCAGTTTCATAGGTACAAATCTGCTGACAGAGGCCCTTTAAATAATTATAAAATCTGGTTATGTGACACATTGTACCGACGAAGGTTACATCACTTCCTTGTATATTTAAATATATGAAAATGAGAGTGTAACAGAACAAAAATAGATGAAAATGCGGACAAGCCCTAAAACAGGAACGGCAAAGAAACATAACGATGGGTAATTATCTAACCAATAAAAACAGCTATAACTATTCATTCTGAATTATCCCTGCTGGAACACAATGACAAATGCAATAAAACCTGGCCAGTTAGGTTATATAAACTGCCAAGCATGCTATATGATGTCAACATAAAAAAGCCAAATTGGAAATGTTTACCAGAACATTTAATTAGTAAATGGAATTAGAAGAATTACAACAAGGAGTTGTCTGGCTTGGATAATCCCTTTTTCACTTTGCCAGTATTGCCTCATATCCTAAAAATACACACATAGAAAAGGACTGAGCTAAAGCTCATAACACGTTTGGGACTTTTAAGGGTTGTTCCCTTATTCTCCATTACACTAGAATATCCTCAGTGTGACACGGCCATAGGGTGCTGGCATGATGCTATGTCCACCTCTTTGGTGTAGAGCTATGTCCGTCCTAAGTTTTCCTGGTGACCCTGGCCACCTGGCAGTGCAGGGGTCTACAGCACAGGTGTCACGTTCTGGTGTCGGAGGGAAACACCACACTGTAAAAAGAAGGGAAAGGGGTGAGGGAATAAGGCCTGGCAACTAGGGAAAGGAGATGAACACCTCCTAGTAAAACCCTAATCAAAGTCCTGACTAACTACCAGTATGAACAGACCCCAAAGGTAGGTGAGTTCATACACAGGAATACCTAATGTCCTAACTCACCCATTAGGACCCTGGTACTAATGTCAGGACTAAGGCAACCTGTTCCTCCAAAAGAAAGGACAAACAGGAGTCTCCCTCAGGCCTTAATACAAATGACAGGGAAATGCAACACACAGAACCCAAAGAAAATACAAAAGGGAAAGAAAACACTTAACTTCAAGTGGCTATGGTAGCATTAGGAACTCAGCCAAGATCCACACACCAGCTATCCACAACTCAAACTGAAGCTATAAACCGCATAGCATAGTGGGAGAAACAACAATAAATAGAGAAGGTTAAATGATCATAATAGCCACACCTGGGGATAGAAGATGTGGCAAGCACCAGAAACAACACAGACGTCTTTTGATCCAAACAGAAAACATGTCAGATCAAACCACGTGTTGCCAGTCTCACTGATCTCCTGCCACCTGTCGTGGGAACGTCCATGACAACAGGAGGTCCATTCATTTGAAGCACTAAACCAGCACTGCATCCTCTTCATTATTACTCTTGGTTGTAAGGCCCAAAGGTCTGCTCCTCCCACCGATTATAATGTGATGGAATATCCTAGATATATGTCATGAGTTTATGAAATGGGAATGCCCCTTTAATTTTGATAGCCTATGATTAGGGTAGGAAACAAATATTTGATTGGTAAGAGTCTAACTCCAAATTCAAAAAATTAGAAGGGCTTTCTAACTATGAACATTGGTGAGGAGTACAAATTTACCAGTTGTCATGTCTTCAGCCCCAGCAGTCAGACCTTCTCCAGCAAGACAATAATGGCATATGAAATCAATACACTCTCAACGTCTATAATCAGAAGTAAAACCTTAAACCCCCAAAATGTAAAGAACCCATTATACCACAACATACTGTAGATCTTGACTTTTTAGAAGCCTATGAGTATGAGACCAGACAGAACAATATCAGTATATAATGGGTTGGCTCTGATGTGACAATTTTCGTAGATTTTGCTTTTGACGTTTTTTTTTTGTTGTTGTTCTAAAGCATCTAAAATTAAACAATAAAAGGATCAACTTTGTAATTTGTCTTAATTAATAGCAGAACTATGTCTGCAGTGCCCTGAAACGCACTGCTAGACACTGTAATTGTGTTTCATGGAAATGTGCTAACTGTAATGTAAAGTAATGTCACCAATTTAATATGTAAAGCTGTAAATTCCTATTAACAGGCTGGTAAACCACCACATCACATCAACCACCAGTAGATGGTGCTGGTATGTTCCCCTATAAAAGGGACAGGCTAGACACAGGAAGGGAGGAAGTGTGTGGTGAGAGTGAGGAGAGAGTCAGTTCAAATTGAGGAGAGTCAGAGGGAAGTCCACCATGTAGCTACCACTTTATCCCCATTGGAAGTGGTCAGGCTGAGGGAGGTTGGAGGAGGAATCATCAGAAGCTACCCAGCACAGACCAGTGTAGACTTGGGTATAGAGCAAGTCTAGTAGAGATAGCAGCAGTCTTTAGCTTATGGACTCCACAGCACCTAGTGACCGGGAGAAGCCTCAAGTACCTGGACACACCACTACAACTAAGCGCAAAGTTGTGTTTTACTACATTCCTCTTTGGACCGTGTGGAACCATTTCTATTAGCAACCAGTACAAAGAATGGAGCAGAAGTCGCATGCCTGCTGTTAGCGAGAACCGCCCTGTAGGTTGCAGAAAGGATGAATGGAAGAAAGAGAGATAAAGACATAGAGAAGAAGATTATATTTTATCCAGAACCTGGCTGTTAGGAAATGGACCAATTAACCTAATAAGCACAGATAAAGGACTCATTGATACCAGCAAAAAGAAGTATATTAGTGTCATCAGAACATTGAAGCCTATTAGTATCTCAACTGAGCCTGTTACCTGGAACTACAGCACAAGTAAGGACAGACGTGTATCTGAACACCTCCATGATAACTGACCCTGGAACTGTCATCTCAAGGCAAGTGATTCTAAGTAAATGTTCCATTTATTTCTTCTTCTTCTTCTTCATTATACCACCTAATTCGCACCCAAGGGTGCTGGCGTCACGAACCTCAGGGACCCTGCCTTCCCTGTACCTAAAACCCATACCACCAAGGGCACCTTAACCAACATCTGGCAGGGAATCCCTCAACAGCAGAGTGTTCCCTGAAGAAATCCAGTGCCTTTCTTCCCGTCACTGCACACTGTCCCAGGGAGTTGCAAAAACGTAAGTACCAACTACTACACCCTTCAGGCCGCAACACTCACACATTGCCCCTGTGGTCCTGGTCGCTGCATGTCTCCATAGTAACAGACTACAAAAAACCTGTGCAGTCTGATCTTGCATTCATACATCCTCTCACCTGCCCTCAAGTTCTTCCTAACCTACTGAAAACAAGACAATGGACAAACAATAGACATTTATTTGCCTGTTGTCCTCCTAGGTGGTCTTTGAGCTCCACAGGCAGCAGGGCTGAAATGTGACTGTAAAGTTGTATTCAGGCCACACACAGTGATGTCAGTGTATAGCATATGGCGGTAATGGTACAAACTGAAATGTTGGTTTCTCTGTCTTTTGTAATTCGCTTATCATTGTATTGATCACATCAAAGCAAAGGGCATCCACTTTAGTAATTATGGAACATAAATCACATCCGATTAATCCCCTGCCTTTGGAAGGTATCCATTTTGATGACATAACAAAATGCAGTGACATCATTCTGAAGAATCCAAGAATGAAAGCTAGGACACTCCAGACCATACCCCATCCATGAAAGTACATTGCTTTACTGCAATGACACACCTATTCTCCTGCAGCTCATGCCTCTTTCCAGATTGAATTGATTAACATTACAGATTAAAATCTTAAAACCTCAGCTAACATCATGTATCTGACAACTGAAGAGGTTGTCACGTTAACCCCTGGTCATACATCCTATGGACATAATAGAAGGGGTCTTTAGAAATGGTTGTCGCCACTGTCATCTCTTCTCTACTGTCCTCTACTAGAGATCGTAGCTGCCAGAGTACTCCCTTCTCCCACTGCACTGTGGTCCATGACCCTGCCTCCTTTCTCCTGCTCTGGTTGGTGCACTCTCCTTGGCTTTTAAAGGTCCAGAGCGTGTACAGGCTAATTTGTCCCTAGTCTGTTACTGGGGTTCCTGGCATATAAATGGCACCTTTCCCTAAGAGAGGGTGCCTGAGCAGTAATGTTCCTATCTAGTTTAGTTCTTTTGAAGGTTTCCACTACTATGTATGTTGACTTACCATGTCCTGACCTCTGCCTGATAACTGTATAGATCCCATGCTGCCTGTCCTGTCCTATTGCCTGTTTTACTGCTATGCACAAACTCTGCCTGATATGACCTCAGATTGCCCTCTGACTGCATCTCTGCCTGTTCTCTTGGTGCCAAGCACTGGTGTCCTTAAACCCACCTGGGTCAGCAGACACTGAATGGAGACTGGTGCCCCCCTGCAGTGAAGTCCAGATCGCCTTACAGAAGTAAAAAAGTGGAGACACCAGAGCACCACTTAGACAATGCCTTCAGGAGTGGCCCCAATTAAAAACTGTTCATGGGAGAGAAAGGGGATTTGGAATCTAGTACATCTTTATTCGCAAGGAGTGTTCAAACAATTTCAACAATTATGCTCCGAATTCACCTTACCAGCTACCCAGTTCTATAAGTATCTACAGCTAAGACACGCTGTTGATGCTCAATCACATATAGCAGAGATACAATTTAGTTCTTGCCAAACCTTAAATATGGTGGTGCGAGCGGGCTCGGTGAAAGGAGCTATTTCCATTGTTTATCAAGCCCTACTTGTGGAATTTCTTAAAGCATATCCCCTTAAAGTCAGGAGAGGTTGGGAGCAAGACGTGGGTAGCATCTCAGATGCTCAATGGGAAGAGGTATTGGCCCTTATTCCGAGTCTGTCCCTGAGTGAAGCTGTGTGGTTATCCCATTTGTACTTATTACATAGAGTGTATAAGACCCCTCTATTTTTATTTAGAATAGGATACCGGGATAGCCTGGGGCGCCCAAAGTGTACAGCAGCAGAGGCAGATTTGTTTTATATGCTTTGGGCATGTCCTTTATTATCGGCCTTTTGGACAGCGGTGGTGGAACTAATTATTAAAGTATACAGTACATGTCTTGTTCCCGATCCCAGGATGTTGGGAATTCTGCTGGTGGAGGATCTACAAGTGGTTATCACCATTGGTATTAACAGAATGCTGTATCAAGCGCGCAAAACGTTAGCGGCAAAATAGATGCAACCAACGCCTCCCGTGGTATCGGAGTATGTGAATAGACTGAATGCGATTGTTCGTTTGGAGAGAGGGGTCTATCTAAAAAGGAACAGTTTGTCTAAGTTTGAAGCTATTTGGGGTGCATGGATCGACAACTCAGGGTGCTGTAGCCCGTGGCTGGCACTTACCAGGGGGATCTTACGATCCATTTAACCTTGGTGTTTGGTGGGTGTGGATGTGGCTTTGGAAGGTGGAGAAAGTGTTGATGCTGGTACAGCTGTTGGATGGAGTAGGGTACTGGGACTACGGATTAGTAAGGTACTTGGTGCTCTATCAATATAATGGGCCTGGATGTATAGGTGTCCAGTGGGTGCGATACGTACAATAATACATGCAATTTCCCATGATGTTGATGCCCCCTGCTGTCTTCAAATTGGGATTTGTGGTGTTGACACCCCGGAGGTGACTGAATGGGTCATACTACTGATAATGTGTATTACGCTTACTGCTCTGTATGTCTATTTTCTTTTCTAGGAGGAGACCATATATGGACTTTATTATTATTATTATTATTATAATTATTATTATTACCTGCTCTGGTTATGTTAGGTGGGGTTTCTTGTTATAGGGGATATATACGATCTACTTTTGCTTAGTACTTATATATGTTGCTTTTTGCAATGCTTGTCTTTGTATATGGCATTCCTTAATTTGTCTGATTCACATATTGTATGTGTATGTTGGATTATGCAAAACTTGAGAAAAAAAGCAATAAAAAGACATCTATTTAAAAAATATATATGTTCAGTTTAACAGTGGGCCCACACCCATTGCATTACAGAAATACATAAAAATATATAGCAAAGTCATCCATTTGCAAGCAATTAACACATGTGGTTTTGCACATGAAACACAAATAAGTTTAAATTTGTGTAGAAAACTGGTGTTTTACCGGTCTAAGACTGTAGATGGCGATCTACTAAAAAGTCATGTGCAGTAAGTGACTGCTACTTTAACAGGTTGTTCCCATCTTAGACATTTATGTCCTATCCACAGAATACAGCATAAATGTCTGATTAATGGGGCCCCACCTCTGGGACCTCCAAACACCTTCTCATGTGGTGAGGTGGCTGCCACATCCAGCCATGGAATGAATGGAGACATGGAGAAGTGGCCACCCATTCACTTCTTTGGAGTCACAGAAACAGGTGATCATGCTTTCAAAAAAGGGCTGGGCACTCTCTATATCTGGAGTATGTGGTACTTTATTACATAAAATCCAATGTTGATAGTTAATACTCCTAAAATAACAATACAATCAATAACAAGTCTGGCCAGACTAAAACAATACCTATTAGACAATGCTAATATTATTAAAACAATCCTAGATTAAGAACAAGGTGCTCCTAAAAAACTCATTGGTAAGTCTTCGATCCAATGTCAGATTTCACATAAATAATCGCAGGATTAAAAATGATGTTAAATATTTGAGATTCTCCTATAGAGCTTGTTTGTTAATATTCAATCCAATGTCCAGAATTGTGCACAAATAGTCGTGAAATATTCGAGAAATATTCGAAATTGCTCCGAATTTTTTTCAATAGTTTATAGTCTGTTAGTGAACAAGTCGAAAAAATGTCTTACAGTATATTCGAATAGGACTATGTGTCGATTATATTTTCATCGCAAATACTTATTCCATCTCTAATTGTGTTGTCTACTCACGAAACAGATGTACGTAGGCGGATCCAATGGACGGTCCGCGGCGTCCGGCGTGGTGATTCAAGCCCAATCTTCCACTGGGTGATCATGCTTGCCTGGCTAACAACTATGATTCTTTTGAAGATATGTGAAGACTACCTAGGTGCAGTTAATGGTGCACATCTGCCTAAGGCCAGGAAACGTGCTGTCCACGAACCGCTCACGTATCCTTTGATTTTAAAGTGTATTTACACATCTGTGGTTTTCCACAGACCGTGGGTCTGTGGTGACACCATGGAAGCATGCCCTATTTTGTCAGTGATTACGGATCCATCATGAACCTTACAATCCACGAGTCCGTGATGCCATCCGTGTTAGGTCAGATGTTTTCATGGATCGTTGCTAGAAGATGCTCTGGGAATTAGTTTTCAGCCTAGCAGTGTGCATGGAATACAGATGACTCACAGAGGGTAAAAAACATGGATGAAACATGGATCCTTCATGGATATCTTCACAGATGAACCATTGACCATCTTGTAACTGATGTCATCATGGACACAGATGTGTGAAAGAGATTTTACAGAAGGGATCAGCAACCTCCAGCACTCCAGCTGTGGTGATACTATGACTCCCAGGATGTACTCTTGCTTAACTGTTCTTGGAACTCCCATAGAAGTGAATAAAGCATGCTGGGAGTTGTAGTTTCACAACAGCTGGAGTGCCGGAGGTTGATGTATGCCAGAGGGTGATTCTTCTAGGGTTAGACTGGCCCAACACTTTAGACCGCTGTCGGACAGCTATTACTCCTTAGTCTTTCCATTAACATGGATATTTAGCTCGACCAAGCATGCATGTTCTAAATAGGGATGGCGGTGGCTATCTATCTTGAGAACAAGAGGATCAGGCATGTTGAAATCCAGCATGTTCGAGCCTTCTTTCCCCTGACATTTTCTGTTGGGGTATAGCCAGGACACCACCATACACATGAAATAATCGGGCCAATCCTGTCGAATCATGAGGTTTGGTCAACATTGATCTGATACGTAGGCAGTAGCCAGTATGGACAAGAGACTATGTAATGTAATGCTACTACTAGAGTTGTACCAGTGTGAGACTGTAGATGTCGATGTACCAGGAGGTCATGTGCTTTAAGTGGAAGTTACTTCAAAATGGCCGTTACTCTCACTGAGGACTTTAGATCTGCATGATATACAGTACAGACCAAAAGTTTGGACACACCTTCTCATTCAAAGAGTTTTCTTTATTTTCATGACTATGAAGGCATCAAAACTATGAATTAACACATGTGGAATTACATAACAAACAAGTGTGAAACAACTGAAAATATGTCATAGTCTAGGTTCTTCAAAGTAGCCACCTTTTGCTTTGATTACTGCTTTGCACACTCTTGGCATTCTCTTGATGAGCTTCAAGAGGTAGTCCCCTAAAATGGTCTTCCAACAGTCTTGAAGGAGTTCCCAGAGATGCTTAGCACTTGTTGGCCCTTTTGCCTTCACTCTGCGGTCCAGCTCACCCCAAACCATCTCGATTGGGTTCAGGTCCGGTGACTGTGGAGGCCAGGTCATCTGGCGCAGCACCCCATCACTCTCCTTCATAGTCAAATAGCCCTTACTTTCAAAGTTTTCCCAATTTTTCGGCTGACTGACTGACCTTCATTTCTTAAAGTAATGATGGCCACTAGTTTTTTTTTACTTAGCTGCTTTTTTCTTGCCATAATACAAATTCTAACAGTCTATTCAGTAGGACTATCAGCTGTGTATCCACCTGACTTCTCCTCAACGCAACTGATGGTCCCAACCCCATTTATAAGGCAAGAAATCCCACTTATTAAACCTGACAGGGCACACCTGTGAAGTGAAAACCATTTCAGGGGACTACCTCTTGAAGCTCATCAAGAGAATGCCAAGAGTGTGCAAAGCAGTAATCAAAGCAAAAGGTGGCTACTTTGAAGAACATAGAATATGACATATTTTCAGTTGTTTCACACTTGTTTGTTATGTATATAATTCCACATGTGTTAATTCATAGTTTTGATGCCTTCAGTGTGAATCTACAATTTTCATAGTCATAAAAATAAAGAAAACTCTTTGAATGAGAAGGTGTGTCCAAACTTTTGGTCTGTACTGTAGATGGTACTGTAACTTTTGCCCTCAGCAGTTTACAACAAAAACACACACACCGAGGGTTTTTTGTTATAAAATCTTATATTATGTTTTTTTTAAATGTAGTATTAGATTGTAAAGCTATGGAAACCTTGTATTTCTAAGACACCGACAAATCTATTATGTGCGACTATTGGCTGTGTCTTTCAGCTGCTGCTTGGAGTCCTGGCTTCTGCTCCAATGAGGTCTTCCCACCCTTCTAACAAGACATCTGTTGTCTTCCAGCAAAAAACACGGATGTTGGCTTGGAGTTTGGTACAATGATTCATCCCCAGCACAATATCAACATCATTCAGATGTTTAACAGCTCAGTGTAGCGTGGCAATCCATGACTGCCTGAATTTTTCATCATCAGCTTGGCCAAACCTGAATCTTAAAGGGGTTATGCCATGATTGATGCAAAAAATTAAAATCAGACATCATACAGTACATGACAGTCTATTTCTAACAACACTAGAACGAGCCGAGTACCTCACATGGATCCAGAGATCCCTCCATTCTTTGCTCCAATTCTTTTGCTAGATTTATTTCAGCCTGTCCGATAAGGGGATGTGTCCTTTATGCTGCAGTTCTTTCACTGTAACTGACACAGCTTCTAACAGAAGATATGGCTAATGACAGTTGAAGATTTAAACTGAGCTTGTGCGACCACCTCAGTGAGATGGACAAAAATAAGGAAATTTACAAACAGCAGATGGCGCTATACAAATAAATTTTATTGAATAGCTCAGTGGCTATACTACATATTTATGTATTCAGATCCATTTAAAATATTTTTTATGACACAACCCCTTTAATGTATAGAGATTATATATGTGTAGTTAGGCTCATTACTTGTCACTATGGTGTCTAAAATAAAGGGGTTATCAAATGATTAATGTAGAGAATGAAAATTGTATAACATGGAGTACATGACAATCTCTTTCTTATAAACTTAGAACCAGCCCTGTACCTCACATGGATCGAGAGATCTCCACATTCATTGCTCCAATTGTTTTGCAGGATTTATTACAAGCTAGCAACTCAGGGGGCGTGTCCACCGCTGTAGCTGCTGGCAGTTGAAGGATGGAACTGAGCATGTGCGTCCATCTCAGTGAGCTGGACAAAGAATTTAGAAAAATAGCAAACAGCAGGTGGCGCTATACAGGTAGATTTTAGTGAATAACTGTCACCGCCAGTTCTGTGAGAAGGTCTGACAGATGTTCTTCTCTACCTCTTGTATGATGTTCTTTGTTTTAGTTTCACTTTGTCATCTCCTTTCCTTCTGCCAGGTGTCACTTATTTAGACTAATCGTCTTCCTTTATATTCCCTCCCATACTGCCTCACTTTGCAGTTTATACTAATTCCTGGATGAAGTGTTCACTGCTGGAGGCTGCTGCTGCTGTTTGCTCAGATAAGTCTTTTCCTTTATTGTGTTTCCTTGCTGGCTTGATTCTAGGTGACCCTGACTCCGTCCTTATTAAGTGCAGGGAGCCGGTGGTCGTGTCCCCTCACTATTATAGGGTTTTCATGTGTCATACAGTCTTAGGTACGTGGGCATGCAATCGTCTACCATTGAGACCCTTGCATGTGCATAGCAGTCAGGAAGAGCTCTTAGGGTTTTAAAGGGCTCACCTATATGCTCCTTAGTTTAGGATCAAGCCAGTCAGTCGTTTATTTATAAGTTCCAGCTATCTGCAACTTCACCCGTGACAATAACTCAGAGACCATACTAAATGTTTAATTACATGCAATTACAAAAGTATTCAGATCCAGGTGTTGATTTAAAAAACATAGAATATTTTTGTGGGACAACCTATTAGCATGAAACCTCCGTGCGTACAAACAGTAGTCAAGCAGTGATATAATAAGCTAACCAAATAGAGGCAAACAGCTTAACGGAACTGAAGCCAGCCCAAGGACAAGATTTTATTAGCCAGGAAAAAAAGATGAACCATGTTGCTGAGTGAATCAGCATGTAAGTTGGCAGAGGAGGACTGGCCAAAGACCCTACATGGAGATTTCCTGGTTGCCCGATGCCCAGGGTGCCACCCAAACATTCCCCACTGCCGCTGGCCAACTACGTAATTATCTGATGCTCTCGGTAGTAGTTATGTAACTCTGGTAGTTATGTGGCTGTAGATGCCCTCCTGTCCTCAGGACAGTGATAGAGTTGTATTCTGTGGTAGGCCATGTCTCCCTGCCTTGTTGTCCACCTTTATAGGCCACAGGCAACAATGTGAGACAGAGTACAAATGGCAGAGGGACACAGGTGTCTCAGGCCGCAGGCTGGAAAAGGCCTGGGGCCTGCACCAGAGATGGTGACTTCGAACAGCAGGGGCGTAGCTATAGGGGAAGCCGGGGAAGCTGCTGCTTCTACCTAGAAAACTTTCCCATAGAAGTCAATGAGGTCCCTCCTGACCATTGTGTCTATGGCCCATGGGGCTGCTGTAAAGCTATTAAAGGGGTTGTACGGGTTCAGAGCTGAACCCGGACATTCCTCCATTTTCACCCAGGCAGCCCCCCTGACTTGAGCATCGGAGCAGTTCATGCTCCGATGCTCTCCTTTGCCCTGCGCTAAATCGTGCAGGGCAAAGGCATTTTCTGGAGTTCCGGTGACGTACCAGGCTCTCCATGGGGCTGCCAGAAAGCCCGATGACGTCACCGACACTGATGGGCGGGATTTAGAGCTGCCCTAGCCAGTAAAATGGCTAGGGCAGCGCTAAAGCCCACCCATCAGAGCCGGTGACGTCACCGAACACACTGCCGGGCGGAAACTTCCGCCCAGCAGTGTGTTATGATAAACAAAAGAGCCCGTGCAAGCGAGCGCATCGGAGGGCAAGGGAGCGCATCGGAGCATGAGATGCTCCGATGCTAGACTCAGGGGGGCTGTCTGGGTGAAAATAAGGGTATGTCCGGGTTCAGCTCTGAACCCGGACAACCTCTTTAAGAACAGCTCAGGCAAGATTGCCGCCCCCGTAATCATGTTCAGATAATAGAATAAAGTTATATGTAATCAGAAAATAAAAACAGATAACTGGTTTTAACTGGCAGATACAATTTTTGGTGACACATATCCTTTATAGCATACATTAGAAAAGTACTTAAAAGGGTTCTCCAGCTTTGAGTCCTTGAAAAAAACTTATGGAACTTCCAAGTTCTCTGCTTGACGGGAAACAGTCTTATTCACACCCAGAGACTGATCATGTCTGACTGACACAGACTCCATTGCTTGGGTAAAAGTGGGACGTCTGCACCCCTTTATCTACATAACTGGTTAATATGTTTGATGTATCTCAGTCCGGTCCAGTTTGCAGGGGGCCTAGTCTGGCTACTGAATGCGTTTTCTGTTGATCTTGTATGATTTAAAGTTCAGACAAAAGGAAAATGTTCTTCTTTATATTCTACAAAACAAGGACCGTCCTCTGCGTGAGTCACATTACACATCCATGAGTCACACGTGTCTAGTTCTCTCCTTTGACGAGAAATTTTTAAAGTTCAAATAAAACGCAAATGGATCTGGCTTTATCAGTTTAGCACATCTGGCCAGGGGTGCATGGGCATGGCAGAAGGGGGGAGGACACGTGTCTAAAAAGGTGGTCTTATGCAGGTTAATTCCCTGCAGAAGAGCATTGCGGTAACTGGAGAACTAAGAAGCCATGCTAGTTGTCAGTGACTTGAGCGTTGTCAGGACTCGGAGCATGCCTAAGAGCATGCTGAGAAAGGTGAGGGCAGGTAAAAAGGCTAGCAACATCTCCAAAATGTATTGCTTCTCAGCCTTTAGTGAGGCCGGACTGGAGGCGTAGCCTTAGGGGGAGGCCGGCATGACGGGGGGTGGTTTAGGGAAACAAGAATGGGGATTGGTCAGTTTAAGTTGATGGGGGTGGGGGTTAGTAAATTAGGGAGGACGGGGTCATAGCTTTAACCACCTCCGGACCGCCTAACGCAGGATCGCGTTCCGGAGGTGGCAGCGCTGCGCACAGTCACGCATATACGCGTCATCTCGCGAGACGCGAGACTTCCTGTGAACGCGCGCACACAGGCGCGCGCGCTCACAGGAACGGAAGGTAAGAGAGTTGATCTCCAGCCTGCCAGCGGCGATCGTTCGCTGGCAGGCTGGAGATGTGTTTTTTTTAACCCCTAACAGGTATATTAGACGCTGTTTTGATAACAGCGTCTAATATACCTGCTACCTGGTCCTCTGGTGGTCCCCTTTGTTTGGATCGACCACCAGAGGACACAGGTAGCTCAGTAAAGTAGCACCAAGCACCACTACACTACACTACACCCCCCCCCCGTCACTTATTAACCCCTTATTAGCCCCTGATCACCCCTAATCACCCCTGATCACCCCATATAGACTCCCTGATCACCCCCCTGTCATTGATTACCCCCCTGTCATTGATCAACCCCCTGTAAAGCTCCATTCAGACGTCCGCATGATTTTTACGGATCCACTGATAGATGGATCGGATCCGCAAAACGCATCCGGACGTCTGAATGAAGCCTTACAGGGGCGTGATCAATGACTGTGGTGATCACCCAATATAGACTCCCTGATCACCCCCCTGTCATTGATTACCCCCCTGTCATTGATTACCCCCCTGTAAAGCTCCATTCAGATGTCCGCATGATTTTTACGGATGCACTGATACATGGATCGGATCCGCAAAACGCATCCGGTCGTCTGAATGAAGCCTTACAGGGGCATGATCAATGACTGTGGTGATCACCCCCCTGTCATTGATTACCCCCCTGTAAAGCTCCATTCAGACGTCCGCATGATTTTTACGGATGCACTGATAGATGGATCGGATCCGCAAAACGCATCCGGACGTCTGAATGAAGCCTTACAGGGGCATGATCAATGACTGTGGTGATCACCCCATATAGACTCCCTGATCACCCCCCTGTCATTGATTACCCCCCTGTCATTGATTACCCCCCTGTAAAGCTCCATTCAGATGTCCGCATGATTTTTACGGATGCACTGATAGATGGATCGGATCCGCAAAACGCATCCGGACGTCTGAATGAAGCCTTACAGGGGCATGATCAATGACTGTGGTGATCACCCCATATAGACTCCCTGATCACCCCCCTGTAAAGCTCCATTCAGATGTCCGCATGATTTTTACGGATGCACTGATACATGGATCGGATCCGCAAAACGCATCCGGTCGTCTGAATGAAGCCTTACAGGGGCATGATCAATGACTGTGGTGATCACCCCCCTGTCATTGATTACCCCCCTGTAAAGCTCCATTCAGATGTCCGCATGATTTTTACGGATGCACTGATAGATGGATCGGATCCGCAAAACGCATCCGGACGTCTGAATGAAGCCTTACAGGGGCGTGATCAATGACTGTGGTGATCACCCCATATAGACTCCCTGATTACCCCCCTGTCATTGATTACCCCCCTGTAAAGCTCCATTCAGATGTCCGCATGATTTTTACGGATGCACTGATAGATGGATCGGATCCGCAAAACGCATCCGGACGTCTGAATGAAGCCTTACACGGGCGTGATCAATGACTGTGGTTATCACCCCATATAGACTCCCTGATCACCCCCCTGTCATTGATCACCCCCCTGTCATTGATCAACCCCCCTGTCATTGATCACTCCCCCTGTCATTGATCACCCCCCTGTCATTGATCACCCCTCTGTAAGGCTCCATTCAGATATTTTTTTGGCCCAAGTTAGCGGAATTTTTTTTTTTTTTTCTTACAAAGTCTCATATTCCACTAACTTGTGTCAAAAAATAAAATCTCACATGAACTCACCATACCCCTCACGGAATCCAAATGCGTAAAATTTTTTAGACATTTATATTCCAGACTTCTTCTCACGCTTTAGGGCCCCTAGAATGCCAGGGCAGTATAAATACCCCACATGTGACCCCATTTCGGAAAGAAGACACCCCCAGGTATTCCGTGAGGGGCATATTGAGTCCATGAAAGATTGAAATTTTTGTCCCAAGTTAGCGGAACGGGAGACTTTGTGAGAAAAAAATTAAAAATATCAATTTCCGCTAACTTGTGCCAAAAAAAAAAAATTTCTATGAACTCGCCATGCCCCTCATTGAATACCTTGGGGTGTCTTCTTTCCAAAATGGGGTCACATGTGGGGTATTTATACTGCCCTGGCATTCTAGGGGCCCCAAAACGTGAGAAGAAGTCTGGTATCCAAATGTCTAAAAATGCCCTCCTAAAAGGAATTTGGGCACCTTTGCGCATCTAGGCTGCAAAAAAGTGTCACACATCTGGTATCGCCGTACTCAGGAGAAGTTGGGGAATGTGTTTTGGGGTGTCATTTTACATATACCCATGCTGGGTGAGAGAAATATCTTGGTCAAATGCCAACTTTGTATAAAAAAATGGGAAAAGTTGTCTTTTGCCAAGATATTTCTCTCACCCAGCATGGGTATATGTAAAATGACACCCCAAAACACATTCCCCAACTTCTCCTGAATACGGCGATACCACATGTGTGACACTTTTTTGCAGCCTAGGTGGGCAAAGGGGCCCATATTCCAAAGAGCACCTTTAGGATTTCACAGGTCATTTACCTACTTACCACACATTAGGGCCCCTGGAAAATGCCAGGGCAGTATAACTACCCCACAAGTGACCCCATTTTGGAAAGAAGACACCCCAAGGTATTCCTTGAGGGGCATGGCGAGTTCCTAGAATTTTTTATTTTTTGTCACAAGTTAGTGGAAAATGCTTATTTTTTATTTTTTTTTTTTTTCATACAAAGTCTCATATTCCACTAACTTGTGACAAAAAATAAAAACTTCCATGAACTCACTATGCCCATCAGCGAATACCTTGGGGTCTCTTCTTTCCAAAATGGGGTCACTTGTGGGGTAGTTATACTGCCCTGGCATTCTAGGGGCCCAAATGTGTGGTAAGGAGTTTGAAATCAAATTCTGTAAAAAATGACCTGTGAAATCCGAAAGGTGCTCTTTTGAATATGGGCCCCTTTGCCCACCTCGGCTGCAAAAAAGTGTCACACATCTGGTATCTCCGTAATCGGGAGAAGTTGGGGAATGTGTTTTGGGGTGTCATTTTACATATACCCATGCTGGGTGAGAGAAATATCTTGGCAAAAGACAACTTTTCCCATTTTTTTATACAAAGTTGGCATTTGACCAAGATATTTATCTCACCCAGCATGGGTATATGTAAAAAGACACCCCAAAACACATTCCTCAACTTCTCCTGAATACAGAGATACCAGATGTGTGACACTTTTTTGCAGCCTAGGTGGGCAAAGGGGCCCACATTCCAAAGAGCACCTTTCGGATTTCACAGGTCATTTACCTACTTACCACACATTTGGGCCCCTGGAATGCCAGGGCAGTATAACTACCCCACAAGTGACCCCATTTTGGAAAGAAGAGACCCCAAGGTATTCGCTGATGGGCATAGTGAGTTCATGGAAGTTTTTATTTTTTGTCACAAGTTTGTGGAATATGAGACTTTGTATGAAAAAAAAAAAAAAAAAAAAATCATCATTTTCCACTAACTTGTGACAAAAAATAAAAAATTCTAGGAACTCGCCATGCCCCTCACGGAATACCTTGGGGTGTCTTCTTTCCAAAATGGGGTCACTTGTGGAGTAGTTATACTGCCCTGGTATTCTAGGGGCCCAAATGTGTGGTAAGGAGTTTGAAATCAAATTCAGGAAAAAATGAGGAGTGAAATCCGAAAGGTGCTCTTTGGAATATGGGCCCCTTTGCCCACCTAGGCTGCAAAAAAGTGTCACACATCTGGTATCCCCGTACTCAGGAGAAGTTGAGGAATGTGTTTTGGGGTGTCTTTTTACATATACCCATGCTGGGTGAGATAAATATCTTGGTCAAATGACAACTTTGTATAAAAAAATGGGAAAAGTTGTCTTTTGCCAAGATATTTCTCTCACCCAGCATGGGTATATATAAAATGACACCCCAAAACACATTCCCCACCTTCTCCTGAGTACGGAGATACCAGATGTGTGACACTTTTTTGCAGCCTAGGTGGGCAAAGGGGCCCATATTCCAAAGAGCACCTTTCGGATTTCACAGGTCATTTTTTACAGAATTTGATTTCAAACTCCTTACCACACATTTGGGCCCCTAGAATGCCAGGGCAGTATAACTACCCCACAAGTGACCCCATTTTGGAAAGAAGAGACCCCAAGGTATTCGCTGAAGGGCATAGTGAGTTCATAGAACTTTTTATTTTTTGTCACAAGTTAGTGGAATATGAGACTTTGTAAGAAAAAAAAAAAAAAAAAAAAAAATCATCATTTTCCGCTAACTTGTGACAAAAAATAAAAAGTTCTATGAACTCACTATGCCCATCAGCGAATACCTTAGGGTGTGTACTTTCAGAAATGGGGTCATTTGTGGGGTGTTTGTACTGTCTGGGCATTGTAGAACCTCAGGAAACATGACAGGTGCTCAGAAAGTCAGAGCTGCTTCAAAAAGCGGAAATTCACATTTTTGTACCATAGTTTGTAAACGCTATAACTTTTACCCAAACCATTTTTTTTTTACCCAAACATTTTTTTTTTATCAAAGACATGTAGAACTATAAATTTAGAGCAAAATTTCTATATGGATGTCGTTTTTTTTGCAAAATTTTACAACTGAAAGTGAAAAATGTCATTTTTTTGCAAAAAAATCGTTAAATTTCGATTAATAACAAAAAAAGTAAAAATGTCAGCAGCAATGAAATACCACCAAATGAAAGCTCTATTAGTGAGAAGAAAAGGAGGTAAAATTCATTTGGGTGGTAAGTTGCATGACCGAGCAATAAACGGTGAAAGTAGTGTAGGTCAGAAGTGTAAAAAGTGGCCTGGTCTTTCAGGGTGTTTAAGCACTGGGGGCTGAGGTGGTTAAAAGGGAGCTGTGGGGGAAGAAAGGAAGGCATTTTATAGGGGAAGGCAACGAACCCCCACCCACCCTCCCTTGTTTTGGTAGTTTATGTTGTGGATCCTGTTCGTGTAAGGTGAAGACAAGTTGGGGGGATGTTTTTTGGGATTGGTGTTGTCGCGGCAGCTGTGGCGGTGGGAGGTCCTCGCAGTTGCCAGGTTGCTGAGGAGGGGAGGGCCCTACGGTTGGGGCTGGACTCCCTTGGTTCGTGGAGGATTTAAGGGGTCCATCGGTTGGTGCCTTCGAGCTGGTGTTTAACGGCTGGAGCAGTGGCGTAGGGATCGCCATAGCAACCATAGCAGCGACTATGGGGCCCTACGCAACTGGGGGCCCGTCCGGGCCGCCTTCTGTTGATTTTTATTTTTTTATTTACATACACACCACACACAGGCAGCCAGGCCCGAGCCACGGACTGTCCGCCCACTAGACTAGTGTAGTGGGCGGGGCGCGGGCGGTCCGCGGCTTGGGCCTGGCTGGGGAGGAGTCAGGACTGGATCAGGGCGCACGCAGGGCCGGGCCGACACAGAGGCTGGGGAGGCTCCAGCCAGGCCACTGAGTAAGATCTGATGGTATATTCTAACCCCCAGGCGTTCCCATGGTGACGGGGACGCTTGCCTGGGGGTTAGAGGATACCATCGGATCTGAGTTTTCACGAGCTCAGTGAGATCGTAAAAACTCAAATCCGATGGTATATTCTAACCCCCAGGCGTTCCCATGGTGACAGGGACATTTGCCTGGGGGTTAGAATATACAAGGGCCACGCCGCTCACAGGAGTATATTTATAAACTAATCAGTAACTAACTACTTTAACTTTAATCATTGACATTGCTGATCTCTTTACTGGGATATCTTACTCTGTCTTAGCTCCGGTAACAGCAGGCAGTGCGGGAGGGCGGCGCTCACTCACTGAATTCACGCGCCTGCGCTGCCTAGTGGGAGGAGCAGGCGCGTGGCGTCAGTGAGTGAGCACCTCCCTCCCGCACTGCCTGCTGTTACCGGAGCTAAGACAGAGTAAGATATCCCAGTAAAGAGATCAGCAATGTCAATGATTAAAGTTAAAGTTACTGATTAGTTTATAAATGTACTCCTGTGAGCGTCGGGGAGGGGGATCTGTGGATGTTACTGTTTAGGGGAGGGGGATCTGTGGATGGCACTATTTAGGGGAGGGGGATCTGTGGATGGCACTGTTTAGGGGAGGGGGGATCTGTGGATGGCACTGTTTAGGGGAGGGGGGATCTGTGGATGGCACTGTTTAGGGGAGGGGGGATCTGTGGATGGCACTGTTTAGGGGAGGGCGGATCTGTGGATGGCACTGTTTAGGGGAGGGGGATCTGTGGATGGCACTATTTAGGGGAGGGGGATCTGTGGATGGCACTATTTAGGGGAGGGGGATCTGTGGATGGCACTGTTTAGGGGAGGGGGATCTGTGGATGGCACTGTTTAGGGGAGAGGGATCTGTGGATGGCACTGTTTAGGGGAGGGGGATCTGTGGATGGCACTATTTAGGGGAGGGGGATCTGTGGATGGCACTATTTAGGGGAGGGGGATCTGTGGATGGCACTATTTAGGGGGGGGGGATCTGTGGATGGCACTATTTAGGGGAGGGGGATCTGTGGATGGCACTATTTAGGGGAGGGGGATCTGTGGATGGCACTATTTAGGGGAGGCGGATCTGTGGATGGCACGGGGGGGGGGGCCCATATTTTTTTTTTGCTATGGGGCCCATGCATTTCTAGCTACGCCCCTGGGCTGGAGGCAAGGTGGAGTTCCCCGTATTGGATTTCATTATTTTAGGCTTCGAGAGCCTTTCTTCGTCGGTAATGTTCATAATCTGTATGGATGTAAATAATAAAACGGCTGCTGTGGCCGATTAAAATCCACCGCTGTGTCAGAGTGGTTATTGGGGGAAAGGGGAAAACGATCCTGGGACATAGGTTGGAGTGTCAGCGGACCAGTAACCAGTACCAACGTCATGGCTAAGAGCAAGCGTGGTATCTGCTCTTCTCAGCTTCGTTTCTGATATGTCTCCTATCTGGTGACCTTCTAATCCAGTGTCCAAAAACAGAATCCAGCTCAGCGCACCTGTGTGTGTATATGTGTGTATATGTATGTGTGTATATGTGTGTGTGTGTGTGTGTGTGTATACAGATGTATGTGTGTGTGCTGAAATTGATTCTTTGAAGGGCATTTATCAAAGTCTTTATGCCAATATTATGGAGTTAAAAAGTCACAAATTGTGGTGCGTGCCATATTTGCACCAGAGGTAATGAATGAAACACACAGCAGGTCCAGCATCACCTTAGTAACTTCCTCCCTAAAACTCTATCCTCTATTCATGGACAGCCCCTACCCTCCCTGCACTTTGAAGAAACATACACGAACCTTGTAAAAAAAACTTCAACCATAAGGAAACAGTGTGGACACTGCATACACACGAGGACACATAGAATACTGTGGAAGATGTCAACAACGCTTGTGGCTGCTTAGGCTACTTTCACACTAGCGGCAGCCTTCTCCGGCAGGCTGTTCCGGTGGGGGGTGTTACTTCACAACACTAAGCTAAAGAGCTGCCTCATCCTCCTCTCTGCTCTACTTGTCAGGTATTATGATCCTGAATACTGATGATAAGAACTACAGCTGAATCTCTGTAGGAATGGAGATCATGAGAAGACATGAAGTACACAGAGGATGGACAGGACAGACTGGGGTAAATTGGGGCTGTGGTAATGGAGGCTACATATAAGTGCTGCTGCTCATCAGCCACATCCCCACCTCCTCTCTGTACTTCATGTCTCCTCATGAAGGCCATTCCTACAGAGATTCAGCTGAAGATCTTATCATCTGTATTCAGGATCATAATCCCTGACAAGTAGAGCAGAGAGGAGGATGAGGCAGCTCTTTAGCTCCGTGCTCTGACGTAACTTGTCCTGCTGTGTGATTAGGACAGGTTTTGTGTGTACTAATAGGACGGCGGCCATTTTATTTCTCCTAATGATTGCTCCCCAGACAAAATGAGCCATTATAACTAATGAAAGGTATTTGGGAATATATTTATAATAAAGTAATATTTACGTTCCCGGAGAACCCCTTTAAGTCCATGGTGGTATAGATATTGCAACTACTACTAATAATGGGACAAAGCATTTCCTCAACCAATAATGATACATGTGCATTTAGGTATGCAAAAAAGAAAACATGTCATCGCTTGGTGTCTATGACTTGTGATCCAAACAATCGAAGAATCACTGTAATGGGACATTTATTTGAGTCAAAGACCTTAAAGAGACCTTAAAACCATTTCGATACTGTGGCAGGATCATAAACCCACATTTTTTATATGGAATCCATACATGTGACAGAATCAACACAAAGAGGAGTGATCCAAAATGTATCCACAGTGATTGGAAAGACTGTTCTCCAGTTACCAGGAACATCTGAGGGTAGTTATAAATTGGAGAGGGGACAATTTTTTTTCACACTGGGTTAGTTGGAGATAAGTTAATTATAATTTTTCCTTCAAAAAACAAGCTGATAATGTAAAAAATGATTGTTTAATTGCATTCACTATCTTTTTAATTACATTTTTTGGAAGATCTGAAACAAATTAGAAGTTATATATACCGTAAATTATATTTAACTATAGTTGATAAAATTCAGTGTTATGCAAGCGGGCGTGGACCTACTGCGCCACTGACCGGCTATACCCTGGAGGGGCGTGATTAAGTAACTACCTTAACTTCACTAGAGCCTCTGATGGTGATGATAGGCTTGGGTCGTTAGGGTACATACCAGGTGCTACCCCAGAGCAGTCCCCAGACCAGTGGCAGCTGACCTGGAGGTCAGAGATACCGGTGAAAAGCACCGATGGGAAAGACGTGGTCAGGAAGTCCGGATCAGGGCAGGCAGAGATCAAGTAAAGTCCGCAATCAAAGTCCAAGGTCAGAGGCAGGCGGCAAACAAGAAAAATCCGTTAAATCGAGGAGCAGGGTCCAGTACACAGAAAAGCAGAAACTTCCAAAACACCTTCACACCAGGAACTAGACGAGCTAGTGACCAAGATTGCTCAGGCGGCTTACTGGGGCAGGAAGCGCCTTTAAATACTTCCTGAAACCCAGCCATAGGATGGGGAGACAGAGGACGTGTACGTGCTGCCTCACAAGGGAGGAGAGACATGCCCGTCCACGTCCCAACAATACTACAGGACTCAAGCAGTAAGTAAGCTCTGGCACGGAGCACAGATACAACATGTAAGCTACCTGCTGCCCACGCTTGTCAGCACGGCGCACGGCAGCAGAAGGGAATGAGGAGCCCAGCGCCCCTGCCCGCGTGTAAGGCAGCAGCGCAGGCACGGAACTCTGAGCTAACATTCAGTTTGCACAGCAGTAGAAAAGTTAGATTGTTTTAGGCAGGGACCTCACCATCACTGTAATGGGACATGCTGTTTTTATATTAGTGGCTAATATAAAAACAGCAACATGTGCGAAAATAAATATGAAAATGTGCTTTGCATACAAATGAGCTCCAAAACAGTTTCTGGTCATTTATTAGCAATTGCTTAAAAAGTACTTAAGTTGTAAATGTATAACCCTATATATAAGGCATAACCTGACATTTTATGTTAAAAGAATACTCCCAGGATTCCAGGCAGAACTGGTTGGTTAGTTCAATAGCTTAGCCATTATGACCCATTGGTGCTCTTTGTTTATAGTTCAAAAGCTTTATAAGAATTCACTTTATATAGACATACTAGCAGAAGGACCCGGCTTCGCATGGGTATATTTCATCTATTTCATTTAAAGGATAACTGTCACATTTTGACCCTAATTTAAATTTTCACATATGTAGTTACTAATAACATGATATTCCAGAATCAGTTACTATTAGACTGACTTACCCCATATTTAATAAGATTCAGCCCTTAGCAACCAGTCTGCATAAAACTGCAATTTCACTATTCAGTTAAGATGGCCGCCACTGCCCTCACCCTGAGGCTAATCCCGCCTGCCCTCACTAGCCAGTAACAATAGCCCCCCAAAAGTGTCAGTAACCAGAGCCCTCCCCCCTAAAGGGTTAATCTCCTGCAGCACAAAGGGGTCCTCTTACCACATGTTGCTTTCAGTTATACACTGAGCAGACGGCAGATCTCCCTTCCCCTGTCTGCGCTGCTTCAACTCTGCATTCTCCAGCTCTGCTGAGTGAGGGAGCGTCTGCCAAGCGCAGGGACAGGGAGAAGTGCACACAGCCCAGGCACTGTTATCAGCTGCTGGGGAGGACCTGGCTTTAATCATTTACTTACAGTCCCTGGCTGTCAGTAATGTGACCTTGCACAACAGATAGACAGACCATGCCTAGCAACCCTATTTTAAGCACAGGTAAAAGTAGGCAGTACAGGGAACAAAAATGTGGAATTAAGGGGTAATTGAATACACAAAAGTTGAAATAGGGCCACCAAGGAGATATTAATCACCACAATCCAATACTCCAAAAAAAAATATATACGACAGTTATACTTTAATGTTTGTGTGTGTTGTTAAAAGATATCAACAGTATCCACTATAACAGTGACCTCTACAGCACCCCACCCCTTCAACAGTGACCTCCACAGCGACCTGCCCCCTTAACAGTAACATCCTGTCACGAGGGTGTCAAGAGCCACGTCTGACTCCGTTATACCCGGGGTCAGGAAGTCGCAGCGGGTGGCTGCGCGCTCTATGTCTAAAGATAGTACTGTTTCTTAATGGTAGCTTTCTGGGTTTGCTTTGCAATCCTTTTTGTCTCACTCAGGGATCCGTAGCTTCTTCTCCTCAGCTGTTTCTTGTCCAGCAATCCCAACCTCCTTATATTCCCCTCTCCCACTTCTCTGGTTGCCAGATATAGAGCTTCCTGCCTGGACTTCTATACTGACCCACTGGAGCTGTGTAGCTGTGATTCCTGGTTGTTGTTCCAGAGCGTTAACCTCTGGATCCCTGTTGGACTTTTGTTGTCTGCTGTTGTCGCCCACCTGGGATTATATGTTTTGTCTGTATTGTCTGTCCTCTCCTTGGTGTTTTCCTTTAGTGTTAGTGGTGCGGACTAGAGTTCCCACCGCCCTATTCACTACGTAGGGCTCATCTCAGGGAAAGCCAGGGTTTAGGCACGTGATCGGCGTACGGGTGAGGAACCCATCTAGGGACGTCAGGTGCCAGCCGCAAGGTGAGTTAGGGGTCACCACCTTTCCCTCTCCCTTGGACAGGGCCTTCCCATTTCCCTCCCTTTGAGTCACGTATGTGATCGGCACGCCGGTCATGACACATCCACAGCGCCCTCCCCTTTAACAGTGACCTCCACATCGGCCACCCCTTTATTAGTGACCTCCACAGTACCCTGTCTCGTTAACAGTGATTTCCACAATAACCCGCCCCCTTAACAGTGATCTCTACAGAGCTCTGCTCCCTTAATATGTGACCCCCACAACACCCCCCCCCCCTATTACCAGTGACCTCTACAGCACCCCGCCCCTTAACACTGACCTCCATAGCGGACCGCCCCCTTAACTGTGACCTCCACAGTTCCCTGTCCCCTTAACAGAGACCTCCACCCCCTTTAACAGTGACCTTCACAGCATCCTGCCCCCTTATCAGTGACCTCCACAGCAGCCCGCCCCTTTAACAGTGACCTCGACAGCATCCCGCCCCTTACAGTGACCTCCACAGCAGCCCGCCCCTTTAACAGTGACCTCCACAGTGGCCGCCCCTTTATTAGTGACCTCCACAGTACCCCATTTCCTTAACAGTGATTTCCACAACACCCCGTCCCCTTAACAGTGACCTCTACAGCAATCTGCCCCTTAACACTGACCTCCATAGTGGACCGTCCCCTTAACTGTGACCTCCACAGCAGCCTGCCCCTAGGGTAGCCAGAGGTCCGGTTTTAGGCAGGACAGTCTAACTTTCAGACTCCCTGTCCTCCGTCTGGCGCAGGGCCTGGACGGACACAGGGATGTTCTTTTGAACAGCTCACTCTCAGACAGCAGCACTGTGCTGTGTGAGCGTGAGCTGCAGGGAGAAAGTCACCCTCCCTCCTATCCCTGCAGCTGACAGAAGTTAATTTTTACCTTAAAGAAGACCTTTCACCAGAATAAAGTATCTAAACTGACTATACAGACGTGTAGAGCGGCGCCCAGGATCCCCCTGCACTTACTGTTATCCCCGGGCGCCGCTCCGTTCTCCGGTTATAGCCTCCGGTATGTTCATAGTTAGGCTCCACCCAGGGGAACCTGCCGCGGTCTCCTTCTCCTATGCTGTAGCGCTGGCCAATCGCAGCGCTCAGCTCATAGCCTGGGACTCCCAGGCTATGAGCTGTGCGCTACGATTGGACAGGGCTGCAGCAAGGGACAACCCTAATACAAAAACTCTGCCCCGTACAAAAGAGGGAGCTGCAGACACCGGAGCCTATACCGGGCGAACGCTCTGCCCACTGATATAGTTAGTTTTTAGTTTTTAAACTAGTGAAAGGTCCTCTTTAAGCTAGGGGAGCTGAGGTGGTTAAAGGGGTGTGAAAGTCACAGTTAAAAGGGCGGTCACAGTGAAAGTCTCAGTTAAAGGGGCGGTCACAGTGAAAGTCACAGTTAAAGGGTCGGTCACAGTGAAAGTCACAGTTAAAGGGTCGGTCACAGTTAAAGGGGCGGACACAGTGAAAGTCACAGTTAAAGGGGCGGACAGTGAAAGTCACAATTAAAGGGGCGGTCACAGTGAAAGTCACAGTTAAAGGGGCGATCACAGTTAAAGGGGCGGTCACAGTTAAAGGGGCAGTCACAGTGAAAGTCACAGTTAAAAGGGCGGTCACAGTGAAAGTCACAGTTAAAGGGGCGGTCACAGTGAAAGTCACAGTTAAAGTGGCGGTCACTGTGAGTGAAAGTCACAGTTAAATGGGGGGTTACTGTGATAGTCACAGTTAAAGGGGCAGTCACAATGAAAGTCACAGTTAAAGGGGCAGTCACAGTGAAAGTCACAGTTAAAGGGGCGGTCACAGTGAAAGTCACAGTTAAAGGGGCGATCAAAGTTAAAGAGGCGGTCACAGTTAAAGAGGCGGTCACTGTGAAAGTCACTGTTAAAGGGGCGGTCACAGTTAAAGTCACAGTTAAAGGGGCGGTCACAGTGAAGGTCACAGTTAAAGGGGCGGTCACAGTGAAAGTCACAGTTAAAAGGGGGGCCACAGTAAAAGTCACATTTAAAGGTGCTGCCACTGTGAAAGTCACAGTTAAAGGGGCGGTCACTGTGAAAGTCACTGTTATAGGGGCGGTCACTGTGAAAGTCACTGGTAAAGGGGCGGTCACTGTTAAAGGGGCTGCCACTGTAAAAGTCACTGTTAAAGGGGCGGTCACTGTGAAAGTCACTGTTAAAGGGGCGGCCACTGTGAAAGTCACTGTTAAAGGGGCGGCCACTGTGAAAGTCACTGTTAAAGGGACGGCTGTCACGGCGGGGAGTGGGGGAAACCCCCCACCGTGCGGTGTCAGAGCGTAAAGGGGATCAGCCTGGCCAAAAGGAGTAATAAGGGAGCAGGTCACCTCCTACCGCGTCCCTAATCCTCTCCCTGACTCCTCACTGTATGAGCGGACCCCGATGGTAGGACGACTCATTCTCAGGATTCCTAGAAACCCTAAGTCGCCCTGGTAATCCCTCACATAGGAGCAGGGGAGAGACAACCTTGTTCATCCCAGTAATGGAGGAACAGGAGTCTCTATCTGAGGCCAGGCTGCAAGGAGAGGGGAACACATACAGCTATAGAGATGGCAGGTAAGCGAGACCAGTAACACACTTACCTGCCACAGACACACTGACTGGAACCCGTGCACAAGTGCTGGTGTCCACACCAACATAAAAGAACACAGCACACACCACAAACCACACAGGGACCCAGGAGATAAACGTGAGACACCATAAGAACATCAATGACCACAAGGGTGGGCCTCACTGGACAGATGGAATATGAAGACCAGGAGGATAACTCCAGCATACACCATAGCTGGAGTACCCCTCAGCTTCAGGCATCCAGCAGAGGCTAAATAGCCCAAGCAGCCACACCCACACACACATAAACCCAGTGTTAACAAAACACTTGGAAGGGAGTTAACCCTTCCAACACCAGACAAGGGAAGGAAGCCACTTAAAGGGGAAGTGCACACACAAGCATAGAAAGCTACACGTTGCCGCAGGCAACAACATGCGTGGCAACCATGTCACGGCAATCAGCCAGAGGGCTGAGACGCTGCCACCGCATGCTCACACAGCAACACGTTGCCGCGGGCAACCGCAAGTGTAGCAACAGTGTCACAGCACACACCATAGGCCGTGACAGCGGCCACTGTGAAAGTCACAGTTAAAGGAGCGGCCACAGTGAAAGTCACTGTTAAAGGGGCGGCCACTGTGAAAGTCACTGTTAAAGGGGAAGTCACTGTGAAAGTCACTGTTAAAGGGGCGGTCACTGTGAAAGTCACTGTTAAAGGGGCGGTCACTGTGAAAGTCACTTTTAAAGTGGCGGGCACTGTGGAGGTCAATGTTAAAGGGGCGGGTACTGTAGAGGTCACTGTTATGGGGAAACTGTCGATATCTTTTTATGACACAATGCAACATAAAATGAAATAGATGAAATCTACTCGTGAGAAGCCGGGTCCTTCTGCTAGTACAATTAATCTGCTCTAACGCCCTGATAGAAACCCTCAGGATGTAAATACATACAAACAACGGTCAATAGACCCAAAAATATCCATTTAGGGGTCTCTACTAAATAAGTGTAGAATAAAAACTTAAATCTTTATTTCTTCATTTAAAACACTAACTGTCAGGGAAAACAAGGGGGGGATTTCTTTAAAAATATCAGTCCAAGATAGGATTTGATACTTGTAAATCTAGTGGCTAGTACTGTATATATAGATCAGTCAAAACCTATGTCTCTTGGCTTTCTTCATGCTGCTGTGTTGGAATTTTTATACCTGAGACAATTCTGACATATGCCATGATCGTCTGGAGTACTGGGGGTCCACCAAATATATATATATATATATATATATATATATATATATATATATATATTCTTTCTATCTATCTATCTATCTATCTATCTATATATCTATCTAATGCATTCAGATAGTATTCAGACCCTTTAACTTTTTTCAAATTTTGTTATGTTCCGGCATTGTGCTAAAATCTAAAAAATTCTAATTTTCCGTCAGTAATCTGCATTTAATACCCCATAATTAGAAAGTGAAAACAGAATTTAAAAAATGTTTGCAAATGTATTAAAAGGAAAATCTAAAATTTTGCACGGGCAGTATTCAGACCCTTTGCTATGATGCTTGACATTTAGCTCTGGAGACCTCCCATTTCTCTTGATCATTTTTGAGATGTTTCTACACCTTGATTGGAGGCCACATGTGGTAAATTCAGTTGATTCGACATGAATTGGAAAGACACAGCTCTGTCTATATAAGGTATCACAGCTGTCAATGCATATCACAGCAAAGTACAAAGCCAGAACTGCCTGTAGAGATCAGAGACATGATTGTGTGGAGTCACAGATCTGGAGAAGGGTACAAGAAAATATCTGCTGCACGGAAAGTTCCCAAGAGCACAGTGGCCTGCATAATTCTTAAATGGAAAAAGTCTGGAACAATGACGGCTCTTCTTAGAGCTGGCTGCCCCTCCAAACTAAGTAACCGAGGGGGGGAGGGGGGAAGAAAGGTGACTAAGCATACAATGGTAACTCTGAGGGAGCTCCAAAGATCCTGTGTGCAGATGGGAAAAAGGTCAGCCATCCCGGCAGCTCTCCGCCAATCTGGGCTTTACGGCAGAGTGGCCAGAAAGAAGCCTCTCTACAGTATAAGACACATGAAAGCCCACCTGGAGTTTGCAAAAAAAGAACCTAAAGGCCTCTCACTGTGAGAAACAAGATTCTCTGGTCTGATGAAACCAAGATTGAACTTTAGACCCAATTCTAAATGTCGTGTCTGGAGGAAACCAGGCACTGCTCATCACCTGCCCAATACCACCCCCCACAGTGAAGCATGGGGGGTGGCAGCACTAAGCTGTGGGGATGTTTTTCAGTGGCTGGGACAGGGAGACTGGTCAGAGTTGAGAGAAAGCTGAATGGAGCAAAGTACAGAGATTTTCTTAATGAAAACCTGATCCATAGTGCTCTGGACCTCAGACTGGGCCAAAGGCTCAACATTCTACAAGACAATGACTCTAAGCACACAGCCACAGAAGTGGCTTAGTGACAAATCTGTGAATGTCGTTTTGTGGCCCTGACTTGAGCCCAATCAAACATCTCTAGAGAGACCTGAAAATGGATGTCCAGCGACAGTCCCCATCCAACCTGACAGAGCTTGAGAGGATCTGCAGAGAAGAATGGCAGAGAATCTCCAAATACAGATGTGAAAACTTGTGGCATCATACCCAAGAAGACTGGAGGCTGTAATCACTGCAAAATGTGCTTCAACTAAGTACAGAGTAAAGGGTCTGAGTACTTATGTCAATGCAAGATTTTATTTTTTATTTTTCAATAAATTAGCAAAGATTTCAAATATTTTGTTTTCACTTTGTCATTATGGGGTACTGAGTACAGAATGATTTGTTAATTTATAGTGCAAGCCACAACATAACAAAATATGAAAAAAGGTCTGAAGACTTTCCAAATGCACTAGCAGTACTCCAGAGCAGGGGTATCTGCAAATGGTTTGTTATTTAATGTTATATAATGGTATTTTATAAATCCTGGCTTATCCCGTTGCAGGAGGTTGGGTGGGGATCCAGGATACGCCCACAGCTCAGTCAGTGAGCCTTAGGAGAGAATTCAGAGAGGAAGGAAACAGTTGACCAATGCTCCTTCTCCTTAGGCCTCAAGTTCCAGAGACTAACAGATCAATGTGTGAATTATTGCATGATCAACAGAAAGAGAAAGATGAGAACTTAGAATTTGCATGGTCAAGCATAGGAGTCAGCAAGGTAACCTGCTACTACAGCCATGCCGACTTTGCTGCTGTGGGGGACACAATTAAGACACCATTCACATTTGAACATTTCCTGGCCAGATGTGTCTTTAAAATCTTTTATCCCGCAGTGGACATTACAGTCGTTATTGCCAAGTTACTGTTGCCTGTCATATAGATAGAGAATAGAGGACCAGCACTCCCATCCTTGCCTAAATCCATACATCACTATCTAGAAAAGAATTGCACTGTGTACAGTTGGAATTGTGTTTTTGCTATCATTGGATGTACTACAACTCCCATTTTGCAGTTAAAGAGAGATATTTTTTCTGTTAAATCTGTCCCAGTTACTGACTCCTGCGCAATATGCCGGCCATTGCACTCCACTTGCCCTACCTTCCCCCCATACAAACACTCAACATCACGGGCACCCCAACTACCATCAGGATGGAGTCCAAGAACCAGGGTGTGCCCCAGGGAAAGAAAGGGTGCGCCCTCCTTTAATTGCACAGCGCTATGGAGCTATGGTGTGAGGAAGACCACTGTGATTGACTGTGACAGCCAGAGCCACTACCATCCTCTGCTACATATAGTATATACTGTATGCACACACATTTTATCTATCTATCTATCTATCTATCTATCTATCTATCTATCTATCTATCTATCTATCGAAAGGCTGAGAAAGTGCTTGAGGAACCTATACCATCCAGATGTTTCTGTGCAGCAACCACTGCAGGGTAAATTAAATATTAAAGGGAGTCTGTCATCAGCATTTCACTTTTTTAACCCTTACCATAGCTCCCTAGCATGCTTACATTTAATAAAAACGTTACCACTGGCATCAATCCTGGACTTATAGAACCACGGCGTTACACTCGTAGGTGCCCTGCTTGCTCAGCCTTTTCATTGCGTCCCCCCGCCCCTTCCTATCCTATGCCCACCCATCCTTTCCCTCTGACCGCCTTTCTACTAACTTGTTATTCCGCCAAGATCCCGCGCCTGCGCAGTCAGTCCGTCGGCCGGCGCATGCGCACTGCGATGCCCATTCCTTGTACGGCATCACAGTAACTATTGCGCATGCGCCGGCTATGAAGGCATCAAAACTATGAATTAACACATGTGGAATTATATACATAACAAACAAGTGTGAAACAACTGAAAATATGTCATATTCTAGGTTCTTCAAAGTAGTCACCTTTTGCTTTGATTACTGCTTTGCACACTTTTGGCATTCTCTTGATGAGCTTCAAGAGGTAGTCCCCTGAAATGGTCTTCCAACAGTCTTGAAGGAGTTCCCAGAGATGCTTAGCACTTGTTGGCCCTTTTGCCTTCACTCTGCGGTCCAGCTCACCCCAAACCATCTCGATTGGGTTCAGGTTCGGTGACTGTGGAGGCCAGGTCATCTGGCGCAGCACCCCATCACTCTCCTTCATGGTCAAATAGCCCTTACTTTCAAAGTTTTCCCAATTTTTCGGCTGACTGACTGACCTTCATTTCTTAAAGTAATGATGGCCACTCGTTTTTCTTTACTTAGCTGCTTTTTTCTTGCCATAATACAAATTCTAACAGTCTATTCAGTAGGACTATCAGCTGTGTATCCACCTGACTTCTCCTCAACGCAACTGATGGTCCCAACCCCATTTATAAGGCAAGAAATCCCACTTATTAAACCTGACAGGGCACACCTGTGAAGTGAAAACCATTTCAGAGGACTACCTCTTGAAGCTCATCAAGAGAATGCCAAGAGTGTGCAAAGCAGTAATCAAAGCAAAAGGTGGCTACTTTGAAGAACCTAGAATATGACATATTTTCAGTTGTTTCACACTTGTTTGTTATGTATATAATTCCACATGTGTTAATTCATAGTTTTGATGCCTTCAGTGTGAATCTACAATTTTCATAGTCATGAAAATAAAGAAAACTCTTTGAATGAGAAGGTGTGTCCAAACTTTTGGTCTGTACTGTAGGTAGGCCCAGACAGGGGAGAGTTAGTGCATTCCAGGTGGCTAGTAGTGCAGTCTAGCCTGCCTGAAGTTCCTGAGCCTCTGTTAGCTCAGAAGATTCACCCCAAGAGAAGAGTTTGCCTCCTGGGAGAAACCTACAGTTCCCACAAGCAGAGCAGAGCCAGTGTTCCAGCTAAACAAGTAAGCTGAAGGGCAGAGGAATCATTGACTTCAAGCAAGGGATATATATCTGAGGAAGATTGTTTACCAAGGATAAAAGCCAGCATTAGGGCATATGGGCCTTGGAATATAGCCAGCCAGAACAACTGAGGAATAGTGCAGCCTGGTCTGGAGTGTTGATTTTACCCTCTGAGTATCTTGCAAAGAACATTATCTGCCATTTATAAAAAGCCTGCTAATCGTTACTGCTGCAATGTGGAACTGAACCTGTATTGTACAAAGTTGAACTGTTTTCAGTAAAGCAAAGTTTGGTTCACCATACCATCGTGTTCCTCATTTACTACTACTAGAAATCAGTGTGCCACCGTTACAGGCACTGGCATCACGTTTCTTAAAGGGACCTTGCCCCAGGCACATAAAACACCTGCAACATCCAGGGCACCTCATCCATCACCAGGCCTGGTCCCTAGATACAAAGTGTGCCCCAGAGGACTCCTGTGCCAGCCTCTCTTCACTGCTGTACGCCTGCCCAGGGTTTTCCTACAAAACTGTGAGTAACCCTCGCTTGCCCACGAACCGTGACCTCACAATCACAATACCCTGCAGGTCTGGCGTGCTGCAGGTCCGCCCCGGGTGCCAGCTCTCAGGGGGTGCCAGAGTCCAGAAGCTATGAGCGCTTCCATCACTACACTACTGGAGTGCAGGGAGCTGGGTCCTGTCACTCACCGCTCAGCTCCCTGCGCTCCTCCCCTCCTTCAGGACTGCAGCGCACTAAATAATGAAACAGGAAGACCTCTCCCCGCTCCACCATTCAGCCTGCAGGCACAGATCGTGCTGCCGGTCTGTGTGGGCGGAGCCTGCAGCCCAAAAATCTGCATAAGCTCCATCCCACACCGTGCTGCAGAGCGATCTGTGTCTGCAGGGAAGAGAGGACTGTGAGCTTCAGGAACGGGGCAAGGTGAGAAGTTACTGTGTTTTTTGTTTTGTTTTTAACACAGAGGGGGCACAATGAGCATTTTTACTCTGGAGGGGGCACAATGGGCATTTCTACTCTGGAGGCGGCAGAATGAGCATTGCTAATGTGAAGGGGCACAAAGGGCATGGCTAATGTGAAAGGGGCACAATGGGCATTTTTACTCTGGGGGGGCACAATGGGCATTGCTAATGTGAAGGGGGCACAATGGGCATTGCTAATGTGAAGAGGGCACAATGGGCATTTCATCTCTGGATGGGGCACAATGGGCATTTTAACTCTGGAGGGGGCACAATTGGCATTTTAACTCTGGAGGGGGCACAATGGGCATTTCTACATTTCTACTTTGGAGGGGGCACAATAGGCATTTCTACTCTGGAGGGGGCACAATGGAAATTTCTACTCTGGAGGGGGCACAATGGGTATTGCTAATGTGAAGGAGGCACAATGGGCATTACTACTCTCAAGGGGGCACAGTGCACAGAGGGCATTACTACTATGAAGGGAGCACAGAGGACATTATTACTGTGAAGCGGGCACAGTGGGCATTACTAGCACAGAGGGCATTACTACTATTAAGGGGCACAATGGGGATTTCTACTATGGAGGGGGCACAGAGGGCATTATTACTGTGAAGGGGGCATAATGGGCATTATTACTGTGAAGGAGGCACAATGGACATTACTACTATTAGGGGAGACAGTGGGCATTATTACTATTAAGGGGGCACAATGGGGATTATTACTTTGAAGGGGGTACAATGGGCATTACTACTATTAAGGGGCATTATTACTGTGAAGGAGGCACAATGGGGATTATTACTATAAAGGGGGCACAATGGGGATTATTACTATGAAGGTGACACAATAGGGATTATTACTATGAAGGGGGCACAATAGGTATTATTACTGAGCAGAGGACACAATGGGGATTATTACTGTGAAGGGGGCACAAAGAGGGAATTACTACTGTGAAGGGGCACAGATAGGGCTTTAATACTGTAAAAGGGGCACAGAGAGGGCATTACTACTGTGAGGGGGCACTTAGGGTATTCATACTCTGTGGGGAGGAACTAAGGAGGCATCATAATGTGTGGGGGCACCAAGGGATCACCCTGCTATAAGGGTGCACTTAGGGGTATTATACTCTGTGGAGCACTAAAGGGATATCATACTGTCTAAGGGCAATTAAAGGGGCATCAATATTGTTAGGGGGCACTGAAAGGACATTCTTACTGTTTGGTCAGCAGAAAGGAGATTAGGTGGGCTTGGAGGTGTGGATTATTGTAAAAAAAATAAAAATGCAGCGCTACATGCCAATGGTGTGGTCCCTCCTTATATAGTGTTTTGTTTTGCAGCTCGGACCTTCATCCTACAGCAGACTAAGGTATGTGGACCTTTACAAAAAGTACTTGAGTACCCCTGATCTATAGGGTCAGTAAATCTGGGCCTATGATGTGGTCATGAGACCATGAGTTATATTTGGTGAAACATTTTGGTTTGTTTCCTCAAGACAACCCCTGTCCTCATACCCTATTTTGCAATGTTAGGGCAAATGGATATCACTGCGGAGTTCCTCTCCTGAGATGTCGTTCTATGAGCTAGAGCTGGTATGTAAGATATGCTGATGTTCTGGATGATCCGGTTTGTCCATGTACTTTTTGTTTGGCCATTCATATGAATGGAATGGAGTCCTGTTTATTTAAAATCGGCAATTAGGTTTAGAAAACATATTTTAGATCCCTTAGTAAGGCGTTGATAGAAGGGGTTCCTCCTTTCAGGACGTTTATCTGTGGAAAGTGATGTGTATAATGTAATAAGACAGAGCTTGTGTCGGGTACTTTCACATAAGCGTTTTTTTCCGGTATTGAGTTCCGTCACAGGAGCTCAATACCGGAAAAAAACGAATCAGTTTAATCCCAATGCATTTTGAATGGAGAGCATTCCGTTCAGGATGCATCAGTTCAATCCCTCTTACGTCTTTTGGCCGGAGAAAATACAGCAGCATGCTGTATTTTTCTCTCCAGCCAAAAATCCTGAACACTTGCCGGAATGCCGGATCCGTAATTTAAATGTATTAAAATTGCCACATTGACGGATCTGTTCCGCGCATACGCAGACCTTTAAATCTCTGAAAAAAATAAATACCGGATCCGTTTTTCCGGATGACACCGGAGAGAAGGATCCGGTATTTCAATGCATTTGTCAGACAGATCCGCATCCGGATCCGTCTGACAAATGCCATCCGTTTGCGTCCGGATTGCCGGATCGACGGAACTGTCTGCCGGAATCCTCTGCTGCAAGTGTGAAAGTTTTAGGAAAGACGGTTTCTAGCAACAGAAACAACATGAGTTAAAGGATATTTTGCACGCGTAGGTCAAATAATAATTTTACACAAAAGTGGTGACCAAATTGATAGTAATGCCTCCCCCTATTCTTCCTGATTTAATTGTATTATGGGTTTTTTCATATTCTGTGGAATTCATGCTCAGATTTGGTAGACAAGAGCCATCCCAGCGAAAAGTGTAATGTAAAAAAATACAACAGTGCCATCTAGTGCTCAGTTTGAGAAATGTTTATATAAGGGCTCTTTCACACTTGCGTTCTTTTCTTCCGGCATAGAGTTCCGTCGTCGGGGCTCTATGCCGGAAGAATCCTGATCAGTTTTATCCTAATGAATGGAGAGAAATCCGTTCAGGATGCATCAGGATGTCTTCAGTTCCGGACCGAAACGTTTTTTGGCCGGAGAAAATACCGCAGCATGCTGCGCTTTTTGCTCCGGCCAAAAATCCTGAACACTTGCCGCAAGGCCGGATCCGGAATTAATGCCCATTGAAAGGCATTAATCCGGATCCGGCCTTAAGCTAAACGTCGTTTCGGCGCATTGCCGGATCCGACGTTTAGCTTTTGCTGAATGGTTACCATGGCTGCCAGGACGCTAAAGTCCTGTTTGCCATGGTAAAGTGTAGTGGGGCGCGGGGGAGCAGTATACTTACCGTCCGTGCGGCTCCTTGGGGCCGGATCCGGCATTAATGCATTTCAATGGAAATTAATGCCGGATCCGGCATTCCGGCAAATGTTCAGATTTTTGGGGCGGAGAGAAAACTGCAGCATGCTGCGATATTTTCTCCGGCTGAAAAACGTAAGAGGGACTGAACTGATGCATCCTGAACAGAATGCTCTCCATTCAGAATGCATTAGGATAAAACTGATCAGAGGACGGAACTCAATACCGGAAAACTTTAACGCAAGTGTGAAAGTACCCTTAGAAAAAGTAAAGGTTGAGGATTTAGGAGACAGAGATCTTCAGGACAAATGAGTGCTGGTCTCATTTGCAGTGTATCCAGGGCCGTCTTTAACGCGGGGCAAAAGGGGCAGCTCCCCCGAGCCCAGTTGCTCTTGGGGGGCCCAAGGCATCTGCCTCTTGAGCCCTGCTGGCCACTGGAGGACCTTTCATGGGTCCATACTTTATTAACTAAGTAGCAGGACATGTAGGGCATACATGTGGGATGTCCCTGCACTTACTATTATTTCTGGGCGCTGCTCCGTTGCGCCGCTGTGGCCCCCATTATGTTCTCCCACGCTGTATGCTAAGTAACAGCATCGGAACACCAGGGAGGAGACATCAGCTTTTCTCTGTGGGCGTTCCTTCTCCCTGTCCAATCGCACCGCAGAACGTCGCGGCCAGGGAGAAAAAAAACCCCTCACCTTCTCCCTGACTGTGACGTTCTGTGCTGCGATTGGACAGCGCTACAGCCAGGGAAAAGGAACGCCCACAGAGAAAAGCTGATGTCTCCTCCCTGGTGTTCCGATGCTGTTACTTAGCATACAGCGCAGGAGAATGTAACGGGGGCCACAGCGGCACAACGGAGCGGTGCCCAGAAATAATAGTAAGTGCAGGGACATCTCACATGTATGCCCTACATGTCCTGCTACTTAGTTAATAAAGTATGGACCCATGAATGCGGCAGCGGCACTTGTGTTCTCCCTCTTGCCCAGGGTCCAATCAATATTAAAGACGGCCCTGAATGTATCCAAATGAGTAGTAAGTACACCACCAGGCATGTCAACTCACACGGTTTTACCAAGAGTCTTCCTGTTTTTTGCTAGATAACCCTCATCCGGGATATATAGTGTTCACCCAGTTGTCCCAGGGAGGGGTCTTAGCATGGAAGTATAAAAGATTGGGCATTTATATATGGGATGAAACCAATAGTATAGGCTGCATACTTACACTTTTTGCTTCCAGCTCTTGTTTGGCACCAGTGTCCAGCGTCCTGATCTGGGTTGCCAACCAGAATTTTTTTTTTCTGGACAATGTCTCTTTGAAAATCACGGACAGCCAACATTTTTTACGGACAAATTGGAAAACCACAGTGAATTATAAAGATTATAAGTAAAAATTTGATTTGGTCGGTTCGCCAAATTTTCCGAAAAGATTTGATTTGATCCAAATTTATTAGTGGCGAATCGTGTTAAAAAACTGCTATTTCCTGGCTGCAGAGAGCCTGTATAGTGGTGTAGAACACTGTGCCTTGCAGTAACACGCATAGGGAGTCTGCTGGGGTAATGAAATAATACTGTCAGTATGACATGCAAATGACAGGCGTCGCTCTTAGAATCACTGCACACTTCACTTATTTGGGCAGTCACGGGGCCAAAACTGACCAAATAACTCAAGTGTGAACTCAGCCTTTCAGGTCGATGTTAGCGCACCCTCTTACTCCGTTGTCAGCTGATTCCAGATGTCTACAGAACCTGTTCTATTAAATGCTTATACAAGTAGAACCCCCCGAGTGGAGAGGGTGTCAGCAGTAAGTTTCTGTTGACGTCACTCACTGATTATTTTACCCTTTCTCTGATCCGTCAGAACAATAACCGCCAAAAAACGGATCCTGTCTGTTGAGCATCAGCCTTTACTCGGTCACATATATTTTTTCCTTTATTTTCCTATTTCTACACCCCAAAAAAAGAAATATAACAATCACAATGTACAGCAGAATGGCTAATAGGACGTACGTATATTTCCTTTTTCTACAGCACGTAAATGGCTGTAGTACAATGTAACTTCCCCGTTGAATGCCAATTATGACATATATTTATTTTTCTGATTAATAAACTCTACCCCCCAAAAAAAATAAAATATCACAATTCACCGCAGAGCAGCAATTAAGACGTATTCTTTTTCCTATTTCTACACCCCAAAAAAAGAAATATAGCAATCACAATTCACTGCAGAACGGCTAATGGGACGTACGTATATTTCCTTTTTCTACAGCACGTAAATGGCTGTAGTACAATGTAACCACCACTGAACGGCAATTATGACATATATTTTTCCCTTTTTTTTCCTATTAATAAACCCCCCCCCCCCCTAAAAAAAAAGTAAAACAATGTCAAATCAACGCAGGACGGCTAATGGGACGTACGTATCTTTCCTATTAATACACCCCGTAAATTGCTGTATCACACAGCACTTGCACCCCAATCACAAGCACGGTTTGCCGGAATTAGTGTGATGTATCATATAGTGCAAACAACCTAAAAGCAGCAGTATAACTGCAATTTGGATCCCCAATTAGTGCAGCAAGATGTAATAGAATCGCTCCTGTTATCGAGGCTGTACACTCTCTTATTGCACCCTGTTCTCCTTTTATAGCGTGGATGATGCCTCCCTATCCTTTCCCTACAACTTGACTAATCTTTCCCTGAACTTGTAAATCTTTTTTTCAGCACAATGAACTTTTTCCTAGCACTGTCCCTAGCGCCTGCTGACGTCTCTCCCTGCACTAAGCACACTGGAAAATGGCAGAATCCAAAATGGCTGACATCACACGGGCTGGCTGGCTGCTGATTGGCTGCATGCATGGCATTATGGGTGATCCATCGTTCCCAGAGTTTTTTGCTCCATGTCCTAACACATGCAGCAGCCATTTTAGAAAAAAATGTGATTCGTTACCACGAAGCGTGAGGAAATTCAGATTCGGTGTGAATCAAAGTTTTCCTGAAATTCGGATCGAATTCCACTTCTTCAACTTCGATTAGGTCATCTCTAGTTATAAGTAATACGTGTCTATAGCTCAATATACTAATAAGAACTCATTACCAGCATTTACTGAGAGCTGGAAAATGATAATTACCACAAAAAAAATCTAAAGAACCACCAGCCTAAAAAAATCACAGACACATCTATTTATTTTCACGGACAAGTGAAAAAATCCACCTTTTTTTTACAGACTGTCCAGAAATTTCTGGACGGTTGGCAACCCTGATCCTGATGCTGGCTGGAATCAAGACCCGGTAATGGGGTGCTGGCAGATGGCAAAAGTGGCAGTAGTGGAGTGTTTTATTCTTGGCTGTTGTCCAGAACCGACCCTTGAGATGGGACATGGAGGCAAATGACCCACTTCCTTCTCAACCATATGTGATTATATAAATAAAAACACTGACAACATATTTCTTAGTGGAATAGAAATGGCCGAAGTGCTTTATTAAGGGTAACCAAAATTAAAACCAATAAATAATTTAATAAATTAATAAATAATTAAAACCATCAACCATAACAATAAATACCAATTTCAAACCATCCATATAGACCAAGATCCACTCAGCATCAGCTGAGCGATACAGCCCCTCTAATAAAGCACAGCGACAAGTAGCGCAAAATTTAAGGGAGGGAGGGCGGGCGCTGTCCAGATCCGCGACGACTGCCCTGAGGTAGCGGCGAACCTAAAATATAAAGGGGACAAATTTCCCGCCTTGCAGGCAGGAACAAATCACAGAGCTGGAAATCTCCCCCAGCAACCGGGTAGCAACCAATTAACAGCTCGGCTTCAGTTGCTATCCAGAAAATCAAACATAAACAAAACCAGCTGTAACCGGAATCTTCTTCTTGAGGTAAATTCACCTGAAAAATAAGGCGGGAAGGGGAAGAAAATGGGGAGAGAAAGGGGAGAGAACACAAACTCCCTAATAAATTTGTCATAAAAATATGGGGTCATTGCCCCCATGTGTCCCCCAAGCTAAACGCTCTGGTGGGCCCTTACATGGAGGCAAATGACCCACTTCCTTCTCAACCATATGTGATTATATAAATAAAAACACTGACAACATATTTCTTAGTGGAATAGAAATGGCCGAAGTGCTTTATTAAGGGTAACCAAAATTAAAACCAATAAATAATTTAATAAATTAATAAATAATTAAAACCATCAACCATAACAATAAATACCAATTTCAAACCATCCATATAGACCAAGATCCACTCAGCATCAGCTGAGCGATACAGCCCCACAAGCCACGCCTAGCATAGGCGAGGCCCCCCAAAGCACCTCAGCCATTTCTCAATTATATTCTGAAAACCCAAATTGAATATATCAATTCCTACATCCGAAAGATGGACATTGTCCGATCTATAGAGCCCAGGAACGAGGCCCTCTAGGTCTATGTGTCTATAACTAAACCCGCCCACTAAAGGAAGAAATTTCTCCAATGCCCTATTGACCCGTTTGCGAATTTTTTCAAGAAAAATACCCTCCTTACCCGACCATATTAAACGAGGAACTATTTCAGAAAAAACAAAAGTAGTATCTGGAAGCATATTTCGCAACAAGGACAAATCCCTCTTCATCACCCATAATAATTCGCAAGTTTTCAATCTCCCAATGTCATTACCACCAAGGTGAAGCACAAGGAGATTGGGAACAGGCCATTTAACTAATAGTTTACGGACTTCAGACAATACTCTCTTCCAACCCAACCCTCTAACACCCCACCAAAAAACATGCAGGTCAGCAGAATCAAAAGTTAAATTCTCAGAATATATTCTCTTCTCAGCTCGCTTCTGAGCCCAGAAAATAAAGGAGTGACCCACAAACCAGACCACCAAGTGACTACCTGTGGAAATAGAAAAATATTCAGACTGGTAAAATTAAATCTGGCCTAACATATAACTTAACCCGATGAGAGTCCCACCGCCCAATCCTCTTGATAATTGACTCATCCAACCCAACCCGCGCCGCCTCTGTAGCCGCGCCAATCCTAAAGGAATGGGAGGAAATTTTACAAGAACCAAGATTCAATACAAGCAAACATTTCTTTAATACAGAGCTAAATTGGAATCTAGTGAGCGGAAAACCATCTTCATGCACTAAAAACGGACCACTACACGCTGAGCGAACCTCCAGCCAAGACCTTACTACCGCCACTGGACATAAATCAGAACCTTCCCAAGCATTTAATCTAATAAATCTACCTCTCCCATATTGATCAGTTTTTGACCTCCTGAGAAAGATTTCAACTACATTACCCTTCAGGGAAATATCAGAGAAGTCCAAACCAGAACAAACTCTACGGCTGACCGCAACTAACTCGCTGATCCTTAAGACCGCAAAAAATGCTAAAACGAAAGCAGTGCGAAAAAGTACAGACTCAAAACTATCAAAGCACACCCTAGGCAGAGTATTACATAATGCTCCTAACAATGGGATAGAAATTGGCCTCCTCCTATCTATGTTCGGCAGGCCCCTCCTATAGCCCTTAAGCATCTGTTTAACCTGAAAGTGAGATGACAACGGCCGACTACCATACAATTTCTGAAAAAATGAAACCCCTGCCACTATCCTAGCTACCGACGAGGGGGCCAAATTCCTCTTAAGCAAACTAGCCACAAAAAATAACCCACAACTTAAATCATCGCCTTTAACACTGACCTCAACTGAATTAACAAAGTTCAACCAGTCCTGCCATGCAGCAGCATACGCCGCCCATGTTCTTGGGGCCAAAGAATGTTTAATAGCATCACCTATTAGTCCCATATCAAATCCCATAGATGATGAGGGCACGGACTCCCTTCCATCTCCGCTTCTGGAGCTAGATCCCGAAACTTCAAAAACTGAAAACGAGATAAGGCATCAGCTAAAATATTAGATGAACCCACCACATACTTTGCTTTTATCCAAATATTATACTGCATACAAAAAAGAACTAAATGTCTCAACAATTTAACTACTACATCACACTTTGAAGAAAGAGTATTGATAGCAAAACAAACCCCTTTATTATCTGAGTGTAACAAAATTCTTTTATTCTTAAAATAACCACCCCATAACACCACTGCTACAATCACCGGAAAAAGCTCCAACAGTACAATATTTCTTGTCAGACCATTGAGCACCCATGATGACGGCCACTCTTCAGCGGACCATTTACCATTCCAAAATGCCCCATAGCCACGGCTTCCAGCAGCGTCCGTAAACAGGCCCAAAGCATCAGATTCAACAAAATCTTCTTGCCAACAACTAGCACCATTAAAGTCCTGTAAAAATTCAAGCCAAATTAACATATCCTCTTTCAAACATTTAGTCAATCTAATATGAGAAGTTGGAGACACTAAACCCCTAGTAGAAAAATAAAGACGTCTGCAAAAAACCCTGCCTATGGGAATAACTCTACTAGCAAAATTCAGATAGCCTAACAAGGATTGCATTTCCTTCAAACTACATTTTTTCCTACCCAACAATGAAACTAATAAAGACCTAATTTTTACTATTTTCTCAACCGGCAGCCTGAAAACCATATTTTCAGCGTCAATGACTATCCCCAGAAATTCCAAACATCCGCAAGGAGGAACAGTTTTTTCTGCTGCTACAGGAATGCCGAAACAAGAACAAATGTCTAAAAATCTAACTAACAAATCCGAACAGAGGTTAGAATCAGGAAAACCAATAAACAAGAAATCATCTAAGTAATGTAAAACCCCTCCCCTTCTAACATCAAACTCAACAACCCACTGAATAAACGACGAAAAAGCCTCAAAATAATAACAAGACAATGAAAACCCCATTGGGAGACATTTATCAAAATAAAAATAACCATCAAAATGAAAACCTAATGAATTAAAACCTGATGGCAGAACCGGCAGTAAACGAAAAGCGGACTTAATGTCCGCCTTTGCTAATAGCGCTCCCTTACCAAAAGACCGTAACAACGCCAATGCATTATCAAATGAAGCGTATGCCACTGAGACCTTAGACTTATCCACCATGTCATTTAAAGAGCTTTTCTCAGGATAAGACAGGTGATGGATAATTCTAAAATCACCAGGCTCCTTCTTTGGCACAACGCCCAAAGGAGAAAGCCTAAAGTTCTCAAACGGAGGCTCTAAAAACGGACCAGCAATCCTATCCAACTCAAGCTCCTTCTGCAACTTATACCTAACCACCTCTTTATGTAGAGATACTGACTTCAGATTCTCCACCCAGCAGCAACCAACCCCCAGGAACTGAGGCACCTCAAAACCGTACTGAAATCCTTTAAAAAGCAATTCAGCTTTCTGACGATCTGGATAATGGACGAGCCACGGTAACATTTCTGCTAACCTCACTGGACTCGATGCTTTTTGCAACAAGCTCCCTGGTATTCGGTTGCTGCTGGCCGGACTGTGAGTTCCTTTTGAAACAGCGAGACATGGGGTGGGTACCTCCACAAAAGGAACATTCATGTTTAAAACGACAATTACTTAACCATTTGCAAGTGGCCTCGTTAAAGGCAAAACACACACCTTTTCTCATATTGGTCTGTGAAGGATTAGATGACTTAACTGGAGCAGCTTTCTGGGGCAACATCAAATTCACCCACAGACCAATATCCTTCACCCCCCATTTGAGAGACGGGTGCACCGCTAGCTTTTGACGGAATGTTTCGTCATACTGGAACCACGCCATTCCGCCAAAATTCCGGTATGCCTCTATAATTATATCTAGATGCTGAAAAAGACCTGAACAGAGCTCAGGATGCTTCTCCCCAAGAACTGCTGAATAAACACAAAAGGCTTGCAGCCAGTTATTAAAAGACCTGGGGAGAAAACGCTTCCTTTCTTCATCCACTCTATCATCCTTTTTAACAACCTGCTCCTTTGCTGACGGCAATAATGACATTAATTCTACATACTCCATTCGCCACACACGCTCTTTAACATTACTACTTAGATGAAAACCCAGCGGTGAAACCTCACAAGCTAGAGCTTCTTTAAAACAAGTCTCTTTAACTCCAACACCTTTTTCAATATTGGGTAAAACACTGACACAATCGACCCCAGGCAACCTAGCCTGCTCAGAACTAGAGCTCCAGACATCTGAAGCTGAATTAACCTTTCGCCTGCCAGTGACATCCACTAGCAGCTTAACCAAACCAGCTACCAATGCTGAATCAGACGTAGACAAAACATTGAGGATCTCACCAACAGGACGTCCCTCCTGGACTGGACCAGCAGCAGCAGCTGACTGATGAGGGGATCTGCTTAAGGGGCCTGGAGACAGCTCAACCACAGGAGGTGGGAGCCTCTCAACAGGGGGCCCTAAGTCTTCTTGCAGGAAGCTTTGAGAAGCACAAGCCTGTGCTGGCAGACTTCCACTGGCCGCTTGATGATGACGTCTCCTAGGACTCGCCGCTTGCAGATGACGTATCTCTGGGGAAGTCGGATGCTGATGATGCTGCCCTCTGGTGGCGCTGGAACTTGCCGCACCAAGCGGAACGATGCTCTGTCCTCTTGACACGCCGCTCTTACAGGACCTACGGCTCCCCCCAGAGGCCGCACCATCGACCCTGCTGCTGCGCCGGCGCCCTGCATGTGGAGGGGGAGGAGTGTAAGCGCTCCTAGTTTTGCGAGCTCTTTTGCGAGGCAGCGCAGACAACTCCTCCTCCCGGCACAGGGCGACTAATGGCTCTTCTTCTTGCAGCTCCGGAACATGTCCCCTTCCTTCTGGCTCCCTCACTTCCTCAGCAGATAATCGGGGCAGCGGCGACGTCGTCCTCAGCGGCGATGGCGGTGGCAGTAGAGACGGCGGCATCAGCAGGCAGGTCTTCAGCCACTCTTCTCCTCCGGCAGACTCCGCTCTCACGATCAGCTGGCGCAGCAAATCCTCCATCCTGGTCCGGCGCTGTCCAGATCCGCGACGACTGCCCTGAGGTAGCGGCGAACCTAAAATATAAAGGGGACAAATTTCCCGCCTTGCAGGCAGGAACAAATCACAGAACTGGAAATCTCCCCCAGCAACCGGGTAGCAACCAATTAACAGCTCGGCTTCAGTTGCTATCCAGAAAATCAAACATAAACAAAACCAGCTGTAACCGGAATCTTCTTCTTGAGGTAAATTCACCTGAAAAATAAGGCGGGAAGGGGAAGAAAATGGGGAGAGAAAGGGGAGAGAACACAAACTCCCTAATAAATTTGTCATAAAAATATGGGGTCATTGCCCCCATGTGGCCCTTACAATCTTTTGCTTACAGACTTGGGAGAATTTCTGTCTCTGTTAACCATGGGTCAACCATGTGAACTTGGCATTACACACAGCTGATCTCCTTCCTCATACATATTCAGGCAGACTGCACACATCAGGGATAATTTATTAAGGGACTTGCGACTATTTTAGATGAAAAAATAGTCACAAGTTCCTTTGTTAAATTTGTTAACTAAATATTGTCGCACGGCCAATTTCATGCCATGTATGGCAGTTGGTTGGGACGGGGGTATGTCCAGGGCCAGGACTCCGGCCCCAACAAATTTATTAACATTAAATGTTTAAAAACTACATCAGCCAGGTGAAAAGACTGCCATAGATGTCCAAACATAAAGTGAAAAAGTCCAGCTCACCAGATATCCACCGTGCAACGGACAAGCCAAGCTGATCATGAGTAAGAACCTTATGCTTCGAAACATGTCGATCTGACGGGAGATATCGGGAGGTTTTGTTCACTGCATCTTCATTGTTGCGAGTGCCATGGAATAAAGACGAAGTAATCTTTTATACCTACTACGTGCTGGAAGTTTTTCTTTGAAGATTGCCATAGATGTGCCTAATTTATGACGAGGCACACGCCTCATCATAAATTAGATGAAACATACGGCAGTGCAGGGGGGGAAACTAAGACCAGTGGAAAAAGATGTTATTAGTAAATGTGTCCCATCGTGTTCATAACTTTTCTTACATTTAGGAATGATTAGATTGTGCAGCTGGTCTTTGCGCAGTCTGTTCCTAGTTGATCTTACATAAATTAGTGATCATAAAAAAGCCAATTAACACCAGAAGAAAATCCAAATATGGTTAAGAATGGCATCAAGTTGTATTTCAAAGGGAATTTTCCACCAGGCTTTAGTTCAATGTATGGATCATTATCCCCAGTAAGTTGATCTCACCTAATCTCCAGTACAGACTGATGAAGTGTTGCCTACTGAAACCTCTACTAGAAGATTTAAAGTTGTGATTGAGATAATCACTTTTTTGGATTCCAAAACCTCTTTCTGTAGATTAAAAAGTTTGAATTGAGGTCGCAGTATAGCTGTAGCACCCCAGGCCTGTGGGTACTAAGATTGTTTATATTGGTGTGTGATATATTTTACTGTTTGCTTCTGGCTGTAGCTACCAGCAAGGAAAGAATGGCAAAGGTTGGCAGGAACAGGGTTAACCACCCTGCTCCTTTCTTATTGGTAAGAGTGGACTGGTCCTCCTCTATGCCAAAAGGGGGAGTTGCTGTCTAGAGACAGAAGGAAGAGGAAGCACACGGCAAAGCTCCTGCTCCTGATACAGGATCTTCAGGATTGAACTATTCCATAAGTCTCAAGTAAAGCCTTGAAGACAAGACAGCAAAATTAACTGCTCTGATCAGTATCTACAGGCACTGATGTAAGGTTTGGGACTACAGCCAAGCCACCCATCACCAAACAACCACTAGGCCAATATCATCTATGTGCTGAATTGCAACCAAGTAACCTGCCTCCATATCCTTACTGCGGTCAGAGAAGAACTGCACTAAAGCTTGCTGCTACTGTATGTATTTCAAGATCTGCGTTACACTTAGTAAAAAAGACTTTGTTATGTTTAACTCTGGCCTCATTCTTCAGTATTATAATTCCACTGCACCGATCTCCAGGGAGAAACGGTCAGACACAACACTTCATCAGGGCCACTACCACTCCAAATAATTGCATTAAAGAGCACCTATCAGCATTATCAACTCTAATGAACCAGGCATACTGCCTGTTAGACCTTATTCACATGATGGCGTTTTTTTAAAAACATCTGTGGCAGTCTATGGGTTTATTCACACAACCTTTTTTTTACGGACTTTGAATACTTGCTGTCATAAAATAGGACATGTCTTATTTCGGCTGCTTTCATGACACAACAGAATCCATACAAGTCAAGAGCGGGCCTTGCTTTTGCAGTGTGCTAGCCTACGGGGGAGGCAAAAAGGATAGGAGTGGTGGCGTTGGCTACGAGGGTAGCTGTAGTCCTTACGGTGGCTAATCCTGCTCCAGAGCTTCCTGGAACGTGCATGCACTGAATAGAGGGACGCAACTCTTCTACTTACCTAGCCTAAATTCCTTCCCGACAACTGTTCTAGCTCCTGCACCAAAACAAATCTGTCTACAAATGCTGTCAGTTGTCACACTGATCGGCGGCTCAGACGACGGAACTACCTGCCGTATCAAACTAACGCTAGTGTGAAAGTACCTTTAGCTGTGTAAGCTTATCTAATTATCATACGACCAGAACGCAAATATTGGGTGTTTCTTTAGATAAATGAAGTTATGTTTTTATATGGATGCTGATGCTTTCAGGGCTTCACCTTTGTTCTAGCAACAGTATGTATAGGTGTCAAGAGAATTGGGATTATATGTATCTGCTAAACCCATATTTCTGGTATTAATCATAAGAGGATAAATGGATAGACTTTTAACTGGATAGATTTTGAAAAAAAAGTTCTTCTACCATATCAAAAATTGATATATGGAAAACTACATCCTGAATAGCATCACTTTTTAAATGATTCTGAAACTTAAGGGGAGTCTTTCACCATTGTATTATCATAATTATCATTGTTCTGTCTTCATACACGTTCACACAGTGTGAAGTCTGACATTCAGCATCAACCATTCCTGTCTTCCAAAAAAGAGGACTGTTTTCTGTAGTCTAACTTGTTTATTGGTCAACAGGATTGTGAATTGGTTAAACTACAAGAATACAGATAACATAGTACATAGTACATAAGGCCGAAAAAAGACATTTGTCCATCCAGTTCGGCCTGTTATCCTGCAAGTTGATCCAGAGGAAGGCAAAAAAAAAACCCTGTGAGGTAGAAGCCAATTTTCCCCACTTTAGGGGAATAAAAAATTCCTTCCCGACTCCAATCAGGCAATCAGAATAACTCCCTGGATCAACGACCCCTCTCTAGTAGCTATAGCCTGTAATATTATTACGCTCCAGAAATACATCCAGGTCCCTCTTGAATTTCTTTATTTTACTCACCATCACCACCTCCTCAGGCAGAGAGATCCATAGTCTCACTGCTCTTACCGTAAAGAATCCTCTTCTATGTTTGTGTACAAACCTTCTTTCCTCCAGACGCAGAGGATGTCCCCTCGTCACAGTAACAGTCCTGGGGATAAATAGATTATGGGAGAGATCTCTGTACTGACCCCTGATATATTTATACATATTAATTAGATCTCCCCTCAGTCGTCTTTTTTCTAAAGTGAATAACCCTAATTTTGATCATCTTTCAGGGTACTGTAGTTGCCCCATTCCAGTTATTACTTTAGTTGCCCTCCTCTGAACCCTCTCCAGCTCTGCTATGTCTGCCTTGTTTACAGGAGCCCAGAACTGTACACAGTACTCCATGTGTGGTCTGACTAGCGATTTGTAAAGTGGTAGGACTATGTTCTTATCACGGGCATCTATGCCCCTTCTGATGCAACCCATTATCTTATTGGCCTTGGCAGCAGCTGCCTGACACTGGTTTTTGCAGCTTAGTTTGCTGTTTATTAAAATTCCTAGATCCTTTTCTATGGAATTCAACTGTACCGTGAATAACCACTGATGTGGTAAAGTATCAATAATATTACTTATCTGTGTTCAAAAAAATCCCAAGCTTTTTATATACACTTTGGGGATATTTACTATTTCAGTGATATTAACATACTGTCCCTGCAACAAAGGTATATGTCTTACCAGATAAACTTGCAAAAGGATTGTGGAGTTTAAGAAGATATGCAGGAAACAGCTCTGCTGATGTCCTGTAACATGGAGGCTGGGCTTCTCTTTCCCAGATTGCACTACACTCCCACAATACAATAATCTTTATTAACAGACAAACAGAGTGCAATACATTTTTACCACGCTTGATGGTGCTGTTACCAAACTAATAACAACAGAAATACAGCAGATGTGATCTTTACGATACTGAAATAAATCTCCCTGTGCTGGGACAGAACACTCTCCTTCTGGGGTCAACGGACGCCACCACTGGGTCCTTCTCTCTTAGCAACCCATTTAGGTCAATAGTGGGATCAAGCTTTTCCAAAGCACTACCTTTGGAGACTGTTTGACTTTTGCTTAGGTAGTCTATTTCCTTAGTATAACATTCACGTTGTATCGTGCAAATTATTATGTTTTCGGACCTTTCCACATAGGGAGCGGTAAAGGGGTTTTTGCAGTGATGCCAGCCTTTGCAGGGCTTCTGGCTCACAGGTAATATCTGAGCTATATGAACTACACAGGCTATAGCACAAAAGAGCAACACCCAGGTGAAGAACCTGTTAAAACGATGGGATTGGTGGTCCTGAAGTCACTGTACGTAGAGTAGATACTTCAGGTCGGATTTGTTCAACTGTATCTGGGTCTACCAATTCGAATGTGTCGTATCTGATGTTGCAAGACGTTGAACGGTACAGAAATGCAGGACCTGTAAGCCATGTTGTGTTCTTAAGGTGGCTCGCTGAGACAGATCTAGTCGCGTGGTCCACAGGATTATGCTGTGAAGGCACGTAGCAGCACTGTTTAAGACAAGTGGATCTCCTGATCCTTAGCACCCGATTGCAGACGTAGACGTAAAAACGTCTGGTTTAGTTGCAGATATATCCTAGGACTACCTTGCTGTCTGTATAAAACTCGACTTCTTTGATTTCTAGGTTAATTCCTGAAGTTATAAGTTCAGCCAACTCCACTGCAAGCGCAGCAGCGCAGAGTTTCAGTCTGGGTATCGTGTGTTCGCAGAATGGCGCCAGTTTGGTTCGGCTCATGACAAATCCTATATGGCATTGTTCTTTGACATTGATGGTCTGTGGGTATGCTACGGCAGCAATCGCCTTGACTGAAGCATTGCAGAAGATATATAGTCTTTGCATCTTGACTTCAGTAGATGGCACAGAAGCATATGGTTCTGCCACATGAAGGCTGGTCAAAGCTTTGAGAGACTTCTTCCAACCTGTCCACAGGTCCTTTTTCTCCATGGGAAGCATATCATCCCAATCAGACATCTCTGTGGTGAAGTCTCTTAACATCATTTTACCTTGGATGGTAACAGGCGCTACGAATCCAAGAGGATCATATAAGCTGTTTATGGTGGACAGGACTTCTCTACGTGTGAACGGCTTTTCTTCCTTGCTGATTTGGAAGGTGAATGTTGCGGAGCTTCAAGGTATACCATCAATATCTCCACTTAAATCCCCTTGTAGCTGAAGAAGCAGGTCAATATCCAAGAGACAATTTCCCCAGTAACTGGACGACACACAGTTTGGGAGTCAACTGACTTTACTAGGCATGCGCAGCTGGTTTCAAACCCCCAACAGCCTCATTTACATACAATACATAGATTACTATGGTACAAGGAAAGGTGGGGTCAGACAATAGCAAGGGCTGATGGGAGGTTGAGGGGGGACACTGCAGCTAGTTTAAACAGGTTTGTCAGTGTCCCTGGGACACCGCCCTGATCTTGGGAAACAATGGAACAGGAAAGTGGGGAAGGGGAAAGGGGGTATACAGACAGTGGAACATAAAATAATATAAAAGGGTCCATCTGTTACACTGCTCCCCCTTAACCACAAGCCAGCATACACAGTCTGATCCCCCAACGGATCGGCTTGGGGATGTCTGGGAAGTACTCTCGAATCACTTTTCCAGTTCAGTTTGTCGTGATAACCCGTCAGCATTGCCATTCTGTTTTCCGGGGCGGTAGTGAATTGTAAAATCGTATGGTTGTAACGCCAAGCTCGAGTGCAACAACCGGGCATTGTCCCCTGCCACACGATTTAGCCATACTAACGGGCTGTGATCCGTGAGTAATGTGAACTGCTGTCCATACAAGTAGGGTTGAAGCTTCTTTAGGGCCCACACCACAGCCAGGCATTCCTTCTCTATGGCGGCATAGCTCACTTCCCTGGGTAGAAGCTTCCGACTCAAGTACACCACGGGATGTTCACCGCCATCTTCTCCAACTTGGCTCAGTACCGCTCCCAATCCAAACATTGAAGCATCTGTGTGAACGAGGAATCTTTTATATGCATTGGGAGCAGCGAGTACAGGACTATTAACAAGCGCCTGCTTGAGCTGTTGGAATGCCTGCTCACACTCTGGGGTCCAGACTACTTGGCGGGGACGATTCTTTTTGGTGAGGTCAGTGAGGGGTTTGGCCAGGGTACTATAGTTTGGGACAAATTTCCGATAATAGCCCGCGGTCCCTAGGAAGGCTAACACCTGCGTTTTGGTACGGGGGGTTGGCCACTGGGTTAGGCCAGCCTCTCTGATGCGGTCTATCACGGCACTTATGTGTCTCAGATGCTCTTCCCAAGTTTCACTATAAATAGCAATGTCATCCAAGTATGCACATGCATAATCTTGGAAGCCATCAAGCAGCCGGTCCACCATACGTTGGAACGTGGCGGGGGCATTTTTCATCCCAAATGGCATGACCTTAAATTGGTAAAGACCAAACGGGGTGACAAAGGCCGACTTGGGAATGGCATCTGGCGCTGAGGGAATTTGCCAATAGCCCTTACATAAGTCGATGGTCGTGAGGTATTGACCTCTAGCCATCCTATCTAAGAGCTCGTCTATCCTGGGCATAGGGTAGGCATCAGAGACTGTTTTATCATTGAGTCTCCGGTAATCTACACAAAAGCGGGTCGTGTCATCCCGCTTTGGTACTAGAACTACCGGAGAGGCCCAAGGGCTATCCGATGCTTCTATGACCCCTGAATTTCCTGTCTCATGTGCTCCCTGGCAGCCTCAGGAATTCTGTAGGGAGTCTGTCTAAGGTGCATTAGAGAATGTGGTGCCCTTTGTGGCTAACAGTTGTCACCACTGGATACGCTCTTGGGGACTTAGTCTCTCCCCTAGCTGAACGCCATCTAGGGTCCCTAGTTTATCATGCTCCCCTAGAAGATCCGGTAGGGGAAGATTCTCAAAGTCGTCAGAGGCGAGCTCACATATGGCGGCCACATCCTCTGTTCTCTCATAGTAGGGTTTGAGCTTATTCACGTGAAGCATGCGTCTCCTCCCACTACCAGAGCACGGGCCGATCACGTAAGTGGTGTTGCACCTCTGCTCCACCACTTGGTATGGGCCCTGCCAGGGGCCTGGAGCTTGTCATGGCGCACAGGTTTCAAAATCAACACCTTTTGGCCAATCCGAAAGCTCCGGTCCCTGGCACCTCTGTCATACCATCAGCACTGACAGGTCTGCGCCGCCTGGAGGTTAGTATGCACTTTCTGAGTCAATTCCTCCAAGCGGTCACGGAACTTCAGCACATAGGGTATGACAGGGGTACCATCCTCACCTACTGCTCCCTCCCAGTGTTCCCGGATTAAATCTAGGGGACCTCTAACTCTCCGTCCGAACAGTAGTTCAAAAGGCAAAAACCCTGTTGATTCCTGTGGCACTTCCCTGTAAGCAAAAAGGAGGTGGGGTAGGAATTTTTCCCAGTCCCAACGGGTGTCAGTAAAGGTGCTAAGCATCTGTTTTAAGGTGCCATTAAATCTTTCACACAAGCCATTCGTCTGGGGGTGGTAAGGTGAGCTAACGATGGATTTGATGCCGCACAGTTTCCACAGCTGTTGGGTAACTTCTGCAGTGAACTGAGTGCCCTGATCCGAGACTATCTCTCTGGGAAAACCCATCCGAGAGAAGACTCGCATCAATGCCTCCGCCACCGTCTCTGCCTGAATATTAGTCAGAGCCACAGCTTCTGGATACCGTGTTGCATAATCCACTATAGTTAAAATATACCTTTTGCCTGACGGTCTGGGTTTGGCCAACGGTCCTATAATATCTACCGCTACCCGTCCGAACGGTTCTTCGATAATGGGTAGAGGTTGCAACTTAGCTTTGTGGCGATCCCCTCTTTTACCTACTCGTTGGCATGTGTCGCATGTTTGACAGTACTGCCTAACATTTTTAGAGATGCCAGGCCAAAAAAAAGTGTGGGTAAGCCTGTATCTGGTGCGGCTGACCCCTAAGTGTCCTGCCAGGGGGATATCATGCGCGATCTGTAATAACTCCCTCCTGTACTTGTGTGGGACTACTAGCTGTCGGGTGGAGATAGGTGGGGACCCTGCTGTGACCCTTTCAGAGTCCCGATATAATAACCCCTGCTGCCAAAAATATCTCTCTCCTTCTATTCCGTTCTGGGCCTGGTTTACTTTATCCCTATAAACCTGCAACGTAGGGTCACTAAGGGTTTCTTGCCCAAATGCTGCGGGGGTATCCCAGGGAATAGGGTGAACGTTTTTGGGAAGGGTTCTTACCTGGACCTTAGAGTGTGCCGGGTTGTTCAGGGAGTGGGCCTGTGACCTGGTGGTAACAGGATAGGTCTCGTTGGTACCCTAGGAAGGTACAAAAGTGGAAGTCATCGGGCCAAGATCATTTCCCAGCAAAACATCAGCGGGTTGGTCTTTTATCAACCCAACATTAACCATTCCCGCCTCCACACCCCAATGTAGATGTACCCTGGCTGTAGGTAATTTGTGGATGGTCCCTCCCGCCACCCATACAGCTACAGAACCCCCAGTGCGGTCGTTCTCTGGAACCAGATGTCGTCGCACCAGGGTGAGGGTGGCACCAGAATCGCGCAGCCCCTGGGTCTCCTTGCCGTTGAGGATAACCATCTGCCTGTGATGCTGTCGATTATCAGTCTCCGCCTGTATTGGGTCTGCCTCGTGTAGAACACCCCAGTGTTCCTCTGGATCCTCTGCTCTGATGTTAAGCGGGACAGCCTCATTATGGTAGTAGTGGGCGGCTGCCCGCGCTGGAGGAGGTGGACCTGGACGGATCCATGCAGCCTGGTTTCGGTTATGGGTACAGTCCCTCTGATAATGCCCAAACTTTTTGCAGGTATGGCACTGTATGGTGCTGCGATTAGGGTATCTGTTCGCTGGGATACTAGGCAGGAGCCCTGTGCATTGTGGTGCTGGTGGCCCAGGAGGTATTGGTCTGGTATTGGGTCTGAAGCTTACCCCGGATTGTCTGCGGGCATCCTGGTAGTCATCTGCCTGTCCCGCTGCATCAGATAGAGTGGTAGGTTTCCGGTCCCTTACCCACTCCTGCACTTCTGGATTTAGTCCATTGAAAAATTGTTCCAGTAGAACCAGCTGGGTAATTTCCTCTGCTGAAAAAGCTTGGCTTGCCTGTAGCCAGGCTAGGGCTGCCCTCTGCATGTGGCAGGCCCACTCTTTGTATGAGTCTTTTTCCTGTTTTTTAGTGTCCTGAATCGTCTCCTGTATGCTTCTGAGGTGATGGCATATCTTGCCAAAATTACCTCTTTCACCCTGTTATAGTCTGCAATCTCCTCGTCAGGTACAGCTCTATATGCCTCTGCTGCACGGCCAGAGAGCTTACCAGCGAGGATCCGTACCCAGTCTCCAGTTTGCTGGGGGTACCTGGTGTAGCCTGCACTGCCGTTCAAAGTCTTGCAGGAAGCCATCGATCTTACCCTCGGCTTCCACAAATTTTTTAAACGCATCATGCGGTACCTTGACTTTGGGTTCAGGAACCGGAGTACTAGTTAGCAATCTTTCCAATGCCCACTGCTCTACTATCCGGAGTTGGTTCTCTCTCTCTTCCCTTGCAGTGATCAAGCTATCCACCTGGTTCATGGTGGCCTGTACCAGCTCTATGGAGGGATTCTCTCCATAAAATGTTAGCCTGCGTTTCACCTCTCTGTCGAACTCTGACTCTCTGGTTTCTGTAGCCATACTGTGTGCCCGGTCTCCCTCAGTCAGTTCAGCAATTAGTACGGCCTTCGTTTTATTGCTGGCTATCTGCCCTCTCGCTTCCAGCAATTCCTATAATGTTGTCCGTTTTAATCCAGCATAGTTCGTCTCCATTCACAGTTCCATTAAACGACCTGTTATCTGCACGTACTGCTGCTGCTTTCTTCTGCTGCAAGGCTTGTATCCCACCGCTGCCACCAATTGTTGCGGAGCTTCAAGGTATACCATCAATATCTCGACTTAAATCCCCTTGTAGCTGAAGAAGCAGGTCAATATCCAAGAGACAATTTCCCCAGTAACTGGACGACACACAATTTGGGAGTCAACTGACTTTACTAGGCATGCGCATCTGGTTTCAAACCCCCAACAGCCTCATTTACATACAATACATAGATTACTATGGTACAAGGAAAGGTGGGGTCAGACAATAGCAAGGGCTGATGGGAGGTTGAGGGGTGACACTGCAGCTAGTTTAAACAGGTTTGTCAGTGTCCCTGGGACACCGCCCTGATCTTCGGAAACATTGGAACAGGAAAGTGGGGAAGGGGAAAAGGGGTATACAGACAGTGGAACATAAAATAATATAAAAGGGTCCATCTGTTACAGTGAATGTATCTGCCTTTAAGTCCCACAGCAAACCGAGACTCCACTGCATTGGAAGGGAGTCGGTGCTAAGATCCGAGTCCTTTAGATCACTTGAATAGTCTTGGGGTGAGAAGGCCTCCAATAACTCATGGCTATTGGGGGCTATTATGTGCAACCTCAAGTTGGATAGAGCAAGCATCTCTTGAGCCCTTTTCAGGAGACTGATTGCGGTCTTGTTCGTGGGTGTGGATTTCAAGCAGTCGACCACGTAGAAATCTTTTTCCACAAAGGATCTGACATCTGACGCATACTTTGCTTCACCCTCTCGGGCTGAATGCCTGAGACCGTAGATAGCGACTGCAGGGGAAGGACTGTTTCCGAAGATGTGCACTCTCATTCGGTATGCTACAATTTCTTCATTGGGATCGTTGTTGCGGTACCAGAAGAATCTCAAGTAGTTTCTATGTTCTTCCATGGCGAGGAAGCAGTGGAACTTCTGTTGTATGTCGGCCATAAATGCTAAGGAATCTCTGCGGAAGCGTAGAAGTACCTCCAGAAGTCTGTTGTTGAGGTCTGGACCAGACAGTAAGACATCGTTTAATTAGACGCCGTCGCACCTGGCGCTCGAGTCGAATACTACTCGTATCTGCCCTGGTTTTTTAGGATGATACACGCCGAATATGGGTAAGTACCAGCACTCCTAAGAGTCTTGGAGAGTGGGTGCCATTTCTGCATGGTTGTTCTGTAATATTCTTTCCATGAAGGTAAATAAATGTTCTCTCGCCTCTGGTGTCCTCTGAAGTTTGTGCTTGAGGGAAATAAATCGGCTGTAGACAAGTTCTTTGTTAGGTAAGCGTTGTCTCGGGGGTTTAAACAGTAAAGGTGCGACCTAGCTTTTTGACTTGTCTTTTACTATTCCTTGATCCATGATCTCCAAGAAAAGCCTGTCCTCTATGGACATTGCAATCCTGTTGTCTTCTCTTGTCCTGTGGAAAACTGTGCACCCTAAGTGATCTTGCTCATCATCGCAGGCGTGGTCTTCACAGGAGGTATCTGCGAAAGGACAAGGCACGTGAGCGCTATGTGGCAATTCTTTTATCAGGAAACTGCTCTGACATGGCTGGAATAGGGAATGACGTCCATTTTTAAGTGTGTTGGTAAGCATACTGCTGACTGAGGTCGGCTTGTGTGCTCCTCCTAGACAGACGTCTCCTATGATGACCCATCCTAGGTGAAGTCTCTGGGCGTATGGAGCGTTTTGGGAACCGTTAATCTGTCCTCTAGCCTTGGGAACTCGTAGTATGTCTCTTCCAAGGAGTAAGACTATCGAGGCTTCTGGGTCTAGTTCCGGTATCAGGTGAGCTATACGCTTCAGGTGGGGGTGGTATGCTGCTACCTCTAGTGTAGGCATCTCAGGCCGGTTGTCAGGAATGTGATTGCACTCCAGTATGGTTGGCAGGGACAAGCAGGTCTGACCATCTATGGACTCTACCTTGTAACCACTTGCTTTCCTCCCCACTGTCTCAACAGTACCTGCACATGTCCTTAAGGAGTAGGGAGAACCGGGCCCTACGATATTGAAGGTGTCGAAGAAGGTGGATTTAGATAAAGACCTATTGCTTTGGTCATCTAAGATTGCATATATCTTAATCGCCTTATCTCGGTGACCGACCGGATAAACTCTGACAAGGCAGATTTTTGAGCAGGACTTTCCTCCTGTGAGTCCTTTAGAGATCTCAGCCCAGTGAGAAGTGACTACTTGGGTATCTATGTCGGTGTCTATCTGCTTTCTGTCATGCTCCTCTGCTTGGGATGATACCTGAGAGGGTGGTCCAGGGTGTAAAGCTGTGTTGTGTTCTGTGCACGTCACACTGACCTTACAGTTACTGGCGAAGTGTGATGTTGTAGTACAACACCTGAAGCACAAAGTTTTCTTTGAGGAATTCTTTGCGGTCCTCAAAAGACCTCTCCCTGAAGGCTCTGCACTTTACTGGAGAATGTGGTTTCTTGTGCAGGGGGCATTCTTTGGTAAGATCTTTGGGTATGTTCTCTTCTTGAGAAGACTTAAACGGCTTGTAAGGAGAACCTGTGGAGGCAACGTTAGTTTTGTGGACTGCCACTGGTGTTGTAAGAGGTTTGACACCAGGGGTAGTGGGACATGACAATGTAAAGTCAAAACTGGGATTATAAGGGAGTTTTTGGACAATCGGATTGACACCTCTGGCGGTGTCCAGAAATGTTAGCCCCCGGCAGATCTCCTTCTGCCTGAGCAACCTGTACCTCTAATCAACAAATCACTGAGTTCCCTGAGCTTCTGGTGACCCCTACCCACTATTCCGGGAAATTATCTATTCTCTTATATAAAGCATTTTATATAGCTTCTATTGACTTATAACACTCATCAAGTCTTTCCCAGACCATCTTTAGGCTTTTGTCCGGATAGTTTATGTTAATGTCCCTGATTCTTTTGGCGTGTTCAGCAAACTCACTTCCAAGCCACTTTACCAAGAGATCTAACTCCTCACTACAGGAAAGATCTAAGTCCCTTATGGTGTTCTGGAAGGAGGCTCGCCATGCCCTGTAGTTCTTGGGGAGATCTGTGAACTTTATAAGTCCTTTGATAACCAGCTCCCATTTAACAAAGAACTTAGCAAAGTCCATGGCGGTCTGGTTAGCGCCAATACTACCCTGTGTGTTGTTGTTATGCTGCGTGTGCGGTGTATCACCATACATTTTAGGGGTTTCTGGCTTAGGGCAGTCTGTATAATCCCGTTCTGACGCGAAGGGTGTCCCTTTAAGTCAAAGTGAAGGTTGTAGTTTTCGTTCTTCAGCGCGGTAGTTGTGGTCAGCATCGTATTGTCGCATACCGTCCTGCTGGAGGTATTGTGGTTCAAAGTAGGATCTTTGATACTCTGTATAAGCTGGATGATATACTGGATCATAGTTGTCATCTGTCTTGGGATGCTGATGGACTTATTCTGAGACACTCTGTCCTGCATCTTGTTGATGTAGGTCTGGCCCAAGTACTTGGCTGTGTTTTTCGGATTTGGGGAACTCCAAGGTTTGCAGGTACTCTGCTTTGGCTATTGCGGCTGCCGCTTCTTTCTCTGCGGCGAGTTTTTCCAGTGACGCTTGCAGGCATGCTGTCTCTTCTTCTTTTAACGCTTTCTCTTTTTCCTTTGATGCTCTCTCTTTCTTTAGTTGCATATCTCGTGCAGCAAAGGAAGACCTTACTTTTGCAGCCTCAGCTTCTGCACAGGCGAGAGCAGCCTTTTCTCTTATTGAGGACTTGCTAGAGCAGCTTGCTCGTGACCTGGTCCTGTATGATGATGCCTGGCTAGCGAACATTGTGTGCCTTTTGCTGGCTGTTTAATGTCTCTGTGCAGACTCAGTCTATGTAGAAACGGACTTCAGCGTGGTCTGGATCGTGCTGCACTTGCTGGGGGCTGCACTCTCACTTCTTGTGACTTTATGGCAGCCGCTGAAATCTTATACGCAGGACCACGTGTGTGATGGGGGCTCCATATATGGGGCGTCGGTGTGTCTGCCATACCAGACTTCGTCGACTATGTTTTTTTTGTCAAATCTTTATTTTATTTTTCATTGCATTACAGCAAATAATATGACATTGTTTAGTGACAACAATTAACAATAAACTGCTCCATCATCTATATTGGTCATATATAAGCAAATATCAGTGCTAGTTATGAGAATATTCGACTTCGTCGACTATGTTAATAACAACCCTTATAATCTCAAATTTACACATTTTGTGGACCCCCATACCGTCAACTTTTTAGACCTTAAAGAGGACCTTTCACTAGTTTAAAAACTAAAAACTAACTATATCAGTGGGCAGAGCGGCGCCCAGGGGTCCCCCTGCACTTACTAGTATGTCTGGGCGCCGCTCCGTTCGCCCGGTATAGGCTCCGGTGTCTGCAGCTCCCTCTGTTGTACTGGGCGGAGTTTTTGTATTAGGGTTGTCCCTTGCTGCAGCGCTGGCTAATCGTAGCGCACAGCTCATAGCCTGGGACTCCCAGGCTATGAGCTGTGCGCTACGATTGGCCAGCGCTGCAGCAAGGGACAACCCTAATACAAAAACTCTGTTCCGTACAAAAGAGGGAGCTGCAGACACCGGAGCCTATACCGGGCGAACGGAGCGGCGCCCAGACATACTAGTAAGTGCAGGGGGACCCCTGGGCGCCGCTCTGCCCACTGATATAGTTAGTTTTTAGTTTTTAAACTAGTGAAAGGTCCTCTTTAAATTAATGGGTACATCAGGTTGCAACATTTACACAGAAACATTTTGCAAACCAATTTCGGGCAATACCATTTTGAAGGCTACCAGCCATCACCCTAGACCTACAATTAAGGCTATTCCAGTAGGAGAATTCATTCGTGCACGCAGAAATTGCAGTACGGATGTGGCTTTTACACGGGAGTCTCAAATTATTTGGAACCGCCTCAAAAGGAGAGGCTATCCGGATTGAATGCTCGATAGAGCTCTCAATAAAGCGTCCAATAAATGCAGAAAGGATTTGCTATTCAAAACTAACACTGTTAAATCTGATATTAGCAATGATACTCGTAATAATAATAATAAAAGTAAAAAAATATATAAATAAATGAATAAGGACAGATTTTATGAGGATAAAACAGATAAACCAACCTTAGTCCTCACGTACAGCCGGCAGTTTCCTGAAATTCAGCGCGTGCTCAGGAAATGCCTCCCGATACTTTATGATGATGAGGTACTGTATAATTGTCACGTGGGGAGTGGGGAAAACCCCCCACCGTACAATATAAAGGGATAAAGGGGCAGCAGCTAGGCCAGGATTCCGGAATCAGGGAGCAGGTCACCTCCTATTGCGTCCCTAATCCTCACCCTAACTCCTAACCGTATGAGCGGACCCTGAGGGTAGGAAGGCTCATACCAGGATATCTATGGCCCTGAGTCACCCTGATAATCCATCACATAGGAGCAGTGGAGATACGACCTGTTCTTCCCAGACATGGATGAACAGGAGTCTCAAATGGCCAAGTAGCAGGGAAAAGGGAAGCCCATACACAGCTAGAGGATCGGCAGGTAAGAACAACAAAACTACTCACTTACCTGCCAAAGCCTCCACAACTGGAACCCATGCATAAGTACAGGAGCCCGAACACACGGCAGGTCACAGTACAAACAACCGGCAAACCAACTCTGCCAGAGCCCCCATGCTCACACAGTGCATGGCAGCCCCAAGCAGCGCTGCAAACAGGCTTCAACATACAGGGCAAACGTCTTGCACACATGCAGGGACAAACACCAACAACAGCCCAGACATGTAACAACAAACAAGACGTACAACAAACCCTGAACATAAACCCACACCAAACATACAAATAAGGACAGGAAGGAAAGGAGACACTGGGATAACATTGAACATCTATGACCACAAGGGTGGCCCTCACTGGAGAGATGGAACACCCTGGACTGGAGCAGAGCTCCAGCACCAAGGACAGCTGAAGTACAACTGACTCCAGCCAGGAAACCACAGAAGATAAAAGCCAAGTGACCACACCCAGTCAGGGAGTTAACCCTTACAGCACCAGACAGAGTAAGGCTACAACTTAAAGGGGAAGTGCACACACAAGCATACCAAACACGTAACCACCATAAACCGCAATCGTGGCAACAGTGTAACAGCGTACACCATAGGCCGTGACAATAATACTTTGAAAAATGGTTGTCGAATTGTTACAAGGAGATCTAGAACCTTGGCTAATTCTTTATCCCCATCATTATTCAGACGTACTATGATCAAAAATGAAAATATTTGGTTGACATTTAACCCCTTACGGACACATGACAACAATACTGCCACCCTATCCCATAGTTTCTAAAATGGGGCCACTTTTTTGGAGTTTCTACTCTAGGGGTGCATCAGGGGGGCTTTAAATGGGACATGGTGTCAAAAAAAAGCAGTCCAGCAAAATCTGCCTTCCAAAAACCGTATGGCATTCCTTTCCTTCTGCGCCCTGCCGTGTGCCCGTACAGCTGTTTACGACCACATATGGGGTGTTTCTGTAAACTACAGAATCAGGGCCATAAATATTGAGTTTTGTTTGGCTGTTAACCCTTGCTTTGTTACTGGGAAAAATGGATTAAAATGGAAAATTTGCCAAAAAATTGCAATTCTGAAATGTAATCTCCATTTGCTAATAACTCTTGTGGAACACCTAAAGGGTTAACGACGTTTGTAAGATCTGTTTTAAATACCTTGATGGGTGTAGTTTCTTAGATGGAGTCACTTTTATAGAGTTTCTACTCTAGGGGTGCATCAGGGGGGCTTCAAATGGGACATGGTGTAAAAAAAAACAGTCCAGCAAAACCTACCTTCCAAAAACCGTATGGCATTCCTTTCCTTCTGCGCCCTGCCGTGTGCCCGTACAGTGGTTTTACGACCACATATGGGGTGTTTCTGTAAACTACAGAATCAGGGACATAAATATTGAGTTTGGCTTGGCTGTTAACCCTTGCTTTGTAACCGAAAAAGAATTATTAAAATGGAAAATCTGCCAAAAAAGTAAAATTCTGAAATTGTATCACTATTTGCCATTAATTCTTGTGGAACACCTAAAGGGTTAACGACGTTTGTAAAATCAGTTTTGAATACCTTGAGGGGCGTAGTTTCTTAGATGGGGTCACTTTTATGGAGTTTCTACTCTAGGGGTGCATCAGGGGGGCTTCAAATGGGACATGGTGTCAAAAAAACCAGTCCAGCAAAACCTGCCTTCCAAAAACCGTATGGCATTCCTTTCCTTCTGCGCCCTGCCGTGTGCACGTACAGCGGTTTACGACCACATGTGGGGTGTTTCTGTAAACTACAGAATCAGGGCCATAAATATTGAGTTTGGTTTGGCTGTTAACCCTTGCTTTGTAACCGGAAAAAAATTATTAAAATGGAAAATCTGCCAAAAAAGTGAAATTTTGAAATTGTATCTCTATTTTCCATTAATTCTTGTGGAACACCTAAAGGGTTAACAAAGTTTGTAAAATCAGTTTTGAATACCTTGAGGGGTGTAGTTTATGGGGTCATTATTGGGTGGTTTCTACTATGTAAGCCTCGCAAAGTGACTTCAGACCTGAACTGGTCACTAAAAATTGGGTTTTTGAAAATTTCTGAAAAATTTCAAGATTTGCTTCTAAACTTCTAAGCCTTGTAACATCCCCAAAAAATAAAATATCATTCCCAAAATGATCCAAACATGAAGTAGACATATGGGGAATGTAAAGTAATAACTATTTTTGAAGGTATTACTATGTATTATAGAAGTAGAGAAATTGAAACTTAGAAATTTGCTATTTTTAAAAAAAAAATTGGTAAATTTTGTATTTTGAATGAATTTTATTGACTTCATTTTACCAGTGTCATGAAGTACAATATGTGACAAAAAAACAATCTCAGAATGGCCTGCATAAGTCAAAGCGTTTTAAAGTTATCAGCACTTAAAGTGACACTGGTCAGATTTGCAAAAAATGGCCTGGTCCTTAAGGTGAAATATGGCTGAGTCCCTAAGGGGTTAAGGGTTTCACTAAATAAGGAGGTCACCCCTGCAAGACTTTCAAATATGCAGTTCAAACCACCGAATTTGATAATTCCCTACATATAAATACGTTTTCTATACGCAATTATATTAATTGTAATACATCGCCATTAAAGGGCTTCTGTCACCCCACTAAACCGTTTTTTTTTTTGTTTACTAATAATCCCTATACTGCGAGCTCTGCATACATAAGTTAAATAATCATTTTGGTTCAGTAGAATTTGATAAAAAGCTATTTTTAAAATATGCAAATTACCTTGCTAACAGCAAGTAGGGCGGCTACTTGCTGGTAGCAGCCGCATCCTCCGATCCTAATGACGCCCCCTCCGCATTGTGATTGACAGGGCCAGGGAACGGAATCGTTCTCTGCTGGCCCTGCCTGTTAGCATTCAAAATCTGGCGCTTGCGCCGCGGCCGTACCTATCTTCAATCTGCGCAAACCCTTATGGAGGCTAACTTGCAGCAGCGGGAGGCTACCAAGCAGCAGCAGGGAACTAACCAGCTGTTATTACAACATGTGATGGCGTTGCAAGCGGCAGGAGCGTCCAAGTGTTGTTCGATCTACCCGATCATCAAGTGGCCGACTACCTGACCGTAAAAGGTGAGATCCTGGCTAGGGGACTAGGGGTGAATGTATTGGTCCGGGCCCAGCAGGTGCATCAGTGGGAATTTAACCCGGCTGAACCTGCCAGACCACAATATTATGACCTGCTACACCGGTTGCAAAAATGGCTGCAGCCTTGACTCCCACTTCTATGCTGGACCGTTTGTTGGCGGATGTGTTCTGGAGGGCTTTGCCATACCCTCTTCAGCTCTGGATCGGCCAGGTGTCTCCTGGTAATGCCTTAGAGATGGTCGACCTGGTGGAGTGCTACGAGGCCACCAGAAAACTACAGTGTTTTATTTTTGCGGGGGCCCGTCAAACCCTGGAAATCTCCACCCTAGACCCCGCGGCTGGTGCCAGCAAAACCCGCCCGGGACATACCCCCTGCAGACCCAGCCCCGGTGGTCTGCTGGCGGTGTCAGGAGCCTGGACACATAAGGGACGACTGTCCCCATCAGGGTGATACCATGGATACCAACTATGGCTACCGCCACTCATTGTATGCCAGGAAGCTGTGTGCTACAGGTACCTCCGAGACTATAGACAATAGCCACCTGTGCCAGGTGGAAGTGGGGGACACTCTGGCGGTGGCACTGCTGGATTCAGGGAGCCTGGTGTCCCTGGTAAGAGCTGCCCTGGTGTGGCCCTAGACTTAAAAAACTATCCCACCGCCCTGGTCTCTCTGTCAACGGTGGCCGGCAGGTGGACTCAAGAGGTGGCCGTCGCCACAAAATTACAGTATGAACTAATAATTGGGAGAGACTTCCCCGGTTTCCGGTCACTGTGGCCTGAGGCGAGAGTCACCAATACACATGAGACAGGAATAACCCTAGCATAGTGGCCCGGCTCAGGGGGGAGACCAGAACCCCGGGCACCTGAGACCGTAGGGCCAGAGGTAGGGGTGACTGACACTTGGGTGGAAGAGGAGAAGAAAACCCCGCTAAGTATGATGGTAGGAGACGTGGAGGACTTGCCGCCGGGTCCGGAGTTGGCAGACCTCAACGTCTCCGGAGATAATTTTGGTACAGCACAGCACCAGGACCCAACTATCTCGAGCCTGGGAAAATGTGGTAGTAGTTGAGGGTGAACAGCAACAACCGGGGGCCGAGTCTATGTTCCCCCGTTTTGTGGTTCAACAGGAGATGCTGTATTGGGTAAATCAACTACGGGGTGAACATATTGAACAGTTGGTGGTGCCCAAGGCGTATCGCAAGCTTGTGTTGGAGTTAGCCCACCAACATGTTCTTGAGGGACACCTGGGCCAGCAGAAAACGCAGGACCGGATTTTACAGCGGTTCTACTGGCCCAGTGTGTTCAGAGAGGTGGAAGAGTATTGCAAGTCTTGCCCAACCTGCCAGATAAACAGCCCCCAGCCACATTTCCGTAGTTCCCTTGGCCCATCTCCTGATTATTGAGGTTCCATTCAAGTGGATCGCTATGGATCTCATAGGCCCATTACCAAAGTCTGCTAGAGGGCACCAACATATCTTGGTAGTCCTGGACCATGCCACTCGATACCCGGAGGTGGTGCCACTGCGACATACCTCGGCCAAACTCATAGCCAAAGAGTTAGTGGAGATGTTTTCCCGAGTGGGCCTTCCTAAAGAAATTCAGACCGACCACCGGACCCCTTTTATGTCAACGGTCATGAGGGAACTCAGTAAACTACTACAGATCAAACAGTTGCGAACGTTTGTATATTACCCGCAAACGGACGGACTGTTAGAAAGGTTTAATCAAACTTTGAAAAACATGTTAAAGCGGGTGGTGTCTAAAGATGGAAGGGATTGGGATCTGCTACTGCCCTATCACATGTTCGCAGTGCGACAGGTGTCTCAGGCCTCTTCTGGGTTCTCGCCCTTCGAGCTGCTGTATGGCTGACATCCGCGTGGGTTGTTGGACATAGCCAAAGAGGAGTGGGAACAACAACCCACACCGCATAAAAGTGTGATTGAGTATGTCACTCAAATGCAAGAGCGGATGGAGACAGTGTTGCCACTGGTTAGGGAACATATGGAGGCAGCCCAGCGAGCCCAGAGTAGGGTCTATAATCGCCAGGCTCGTGTTCGAAATTTTAACCCGGGAGATCGGGTTTTGGTTCTGGTGCCGACAGTGGACAGTAAGTTCCTGGCTAGGTGGCAGGATCCCTACGAAGTGCTAGAAAAAGTTGGGGAGGTAACCTACAAGGTACACCAGCCTGGGCTGAGAAAGCCAGAGCAGGTGTACCATGTAAACTTGTTGAAACCGTGAAAAGATAGGGAGACTAGTATGGACAACAGTCTCCGGCCGGGTTTTCTGGGGGTAGAGTTTCCAGTCCCGCGGTCTGATATGAGGGAAGCAGCTGCCACAGTAAAGATTGCTGACAACCTTTCCTATAAACAGACTCAGGAGGCCAGGAAGTTCATCAGCAGAAACACGGATGTGTTTTCGGACCTCCCTGGACGCACTTCTATCTTCCGACATGACATTGTCACTGAGCCTCAGGCCAGAATCCGGTTGAAACCATACCGGGTACCAAGCCATCTCGGAAGAAGTGGAGCTGATGTTACAGCTAGATGTCATCGAGGAGTCAAAAGTGAATGGGCCAGTCCGATAGTCTTTATACCCAAGCCGGACGGGACATTACGATTCTGTAACGACTTCTGCAAACGTAATGAGGTTTCCAAGTTTGACGCATATCCCATGCCCCGAGTGGATGAGCTTATTGAGAAGTTAGGCCAAGCCCGGTATTTTTCTGTGTTGGACCTCACCAAAGGGTACTGGCAGGTACCCTTGACAGAGGCTGCCAAGGAAAAAACGGCTTTCATCACACCAGAAGGGCTGTATCAGTACAAGGTATTAGCCTTTGGTCTACATGGCGCTCCCGCCATGTTTCAAAGGCTAATGGACATTGTACTCCGTCCACATCGTCGTTATGCTTCGGCGTACCTGGACGATATCATCATCCACAGCACCGACTGTGAAAGTCACCTACCTAAAGTACAGGCTGTAGTGGACTCCCTTAGGAAGGCTGGCTGTCATGCCCTGCTCAGACGATGTGCGGAGGTCTGTCAGATTAGCAGCATGTGTCTAATCATTTGTTTTGTTTTGGAGTCGTGCTAGATCCGCCTTCCTTCATGTGCTCTGGGTGGGGTCATTGGCTTAAATTACTTTCACTCCCAGGGTGCCGTGCGGGTTATAGCTTCAGTCAGTCTGTGGAAGTAAGGAGTGAAGGATTGGCTTTTCCGGCTCAGATAAGATAAGTTGGTTTCTTATTTCTTTGGTTTGCTGTCTAGGCTTTTGTGTGTCGTCTGTCCCCTCCTGGTTCTGAGGGAGCAGGCTGTCCCTTTTTCCCCTTTCACCATCTCAGGGATTCTAGGGTATTCTCAGCCCAGGCACGAGGACACATTATTCCTACCTTCAAGGTCTGAATGTGGGCAAAGCAGAATAGGGAGAGCAGTTAGGGATTAGCTAGGAGGTGACCTTATCCCCAGCTTCTCGCCTAGAATACTTGTTTTGTGATTTGTGTATCTTATATCCTGTCTGCCGTGACACTGGCTTGACTGCTAACCCAAAAAAGTGCACGATAGGGTTAGAAGAGACCAGGTACCTGGGGTATGTAATTGGACGCAGAGTTATCAAACCTCAGGTGAACAAAATTGAGGCAATTCGAGAATGGCCCCGACCTGTCACTACTCGGCAAGTAAAGTCGTTCCTGGGAAAGGTGTAATACTATATGAGGTTTGTCCCCCACTTTGCCACAATGGCCGCACCATTGACAGGCCTTTTGAAGGGACGCAAGTCAGTGACGGTCCACTGGAATGAGCAGGCGGTAAAAGCTTTCTCCACTTTGAAGTCGGCCCTGTGTGGGTCCCCGGTTTTGGTGACGCCTGACTTCAGAAGGGAGTTTATAGTACAGACCAATGCCTCCGAGGTGGGTCTAGGTGCTGTACTGTCTCAGGAGGTCAACAGGGAGGAGCATCCCGTTGTCTTCCTCAGCCGGAAGCTTACCCCAGCCGAGACCAGGTATAGTATAGTATAGTGAAGAGAGAGTAAATAAACACTGAACTATTTACGTTAAAGACTTTGTGATTGCCTCTATACTGCGTCCGCTAACCTGCATTCCAGAGCGATTTCCCACATACCCCTTGGTAGAACCACGGATAGCATCCTTTCCATAAGGGGGGATGCCATTTGTTGTTTATAGATGATGGGTCCTTATGTATCTATGTTCATATATTATCAGTTACTTCTACTTACTGTTCAAATAGCATATTTTTCCTTTTCTTATGCTATATTACATGGTCATCTCCTGAGGATTATATTTATTGTACCTTCAACAAAGAGATAGCCCCACCTGGGGACAGTAAGGTTTAAGTTTCAAATGCTAGCAATTATTTCATTAAGGGCGTGGGTTTGTGGTGTCAGATCAGGATGTACATGTACCATCTCCTACCCCCACACACCCACTCTTCAGCAGGAGACAGAGAAATTTGCCTTGTACACTACAGCTCCTATCAGGGCCTGAAGTCCGCCGGGGAGCTCGCTAGGCTTATCTGTCACCTTTACATGATTATAGTTTAAGAGTTTAATTAAGTTCAATGTGTTTTGCATACTTGCTCAGGTCGCTCCCGGGATCATCCGTCTCAGAAGATACGATACCTCAATCTCTCTATTTATATGACTACAGTAACCACTACATCTTTCAACGTTAGAGGATTCAACACACCTCAAAAACGGTCACTGGTAATCACTCTCCTGAAGAAGAGTAAAGCAGGCATTTGCTTTCTACAGGAGACTCACCTCAAGACTAATAGGATACCTAATATTTCTCAGACACATTATAATCAATGGTTCCACTCAACTTTTGGAGGAGCGGCGAGGGGAGTTAGCATAGCAATTGCTAGGTCGATCCCCTTTATACCTGTTCTAACCCAGACAGATTTAGAAGGGCGTTATGTATTTGTCAAGGGAAAAACAGATCACATTATGGTATCATTGGCCAGTATCTATGCTCCTAATAGTAAAAAACACAACTGGTTTAGATCTACATTATCTAAATTCCATGCTTTTGCTGAGGGAGTCAGGATAATGGGAGGGGATATAAACATTCCCCTGAACCCGATTGTTGATACTTCCACGGGAACTTCAGCTGCTTCACAAAAAACTATTGGAGGGATCCAAAAAATCCTCAAGAAAACTCATTGAGTGGACACATGGAGGACCCTAAACGCATCAGTTAGGGACTTTACATTCTATTGAGCGGTACACCAAACTTTCCAAAGCATCCACGACAAGCTATCCCATTATTTTATAGATAATAATCCGTCTGATACTTCCCAGACCATAGTTTGGGTAGCACATAAAGCATTTATCAGAAGAGAATTTATAGCGCTGGGTACAAAGGTCAAGAGAGAGAGACAGAAGCTATTTAACTCTTTGCTGTCACAGATAGCTTCTTTAGAAAAGATCCAAAAAAGATCTAAAGCAGAGACAAAACAGGAGGAGCTATTAGCATTAAGGCAGAAGCTAAAAGAATTGCTAAATGTTAGATGCGCTAGAGCATACCAGTACACGAGATTCAAATATTACGCACATGGGGACAAGGGAAACAAGCTGATTTATAAAAAGCATCAAAACCCACTCAGGCTCTCTAACAACTAATACCAAAAGCATAGCGAAAGAGCTTAACCGTTTCTATCGTCAGTTATATAACATTCAGCCTCATACACTACTAACTACGGACTATTCCCGCATTGATCATTTTTTGAAGGATCTGAACCTAACAACTCTCACAGAAGAGGAGGGTTCATACCTTTTGTCTCTAATCTCTTCAGATGAAATTTCAGGGATTATTACCTCCATGCCAGTGGGTGGGTTACAAGCCAGGTATTATAAAAAAATGTTTACCAATCCTTCTCCCACATATCACATCCTGGTGCCAAGCCTTACTTGCAGGAGAACATCTTCCAAAGCAAGCTCTAGAGGCGACAATAACAATATTACCAAAAGAGGGCAAAGATGAAAGAGTCTGTGGTAATTACAGTCCTATTTCTCTTTTGAACCTAGATGTGAAGATCTGGGCCAAACTGTTAGTGACTAGGTTAAACAAGATAATTCCTAGGATTATACACCCAGACCAAGCAGGCTTTGTTGCCGGTAGGGAGGGGAATTTTCACTCTTGCAGAGTTATAAATGCTATTAAAACAGCTACTGACAAAAAACTAGTTCGATAGGGTCAACTGGCTCTTTATCCCCGAGCCATTTGTTTGGGCAGCGATGTCTCTTTACCGCAACCCCAGCTCATAAGTCTGTGTCAATGGCACGCTCTCGGAACCCTTTACCATTAGTAATGGAACTAGGCAGGGTTGCCCCCTCTCACGGACACTTTTTATTATTGTAATGAAAACACTGTTGCAAGAAATAAGGGGTAATCCAGCTATAAGGGGTCTGAAAATTGGGACAGAAGAGCATAAGTGTGCTGCGTTCGCTGATTACTTACTATTAATGCTTACAAATCCCACTCAAGCTCTCCCACTGCTCATGAATATATTCAAGAACTTTAGTACGCTAGCTATTTTCAAAATTAACTATTCTAAATTTAGAGGCTTGAATATAACTCTTCCAACATGACAGATAAAACACTTTAGTTCCTCCTTCCCCTTCAAGTGGCAATCGGAAAAACTCAAATACCTTGGGATCTTCTCTACTCTATATCCTGCCAATTTCACTCCTTTGTTACAAAAGGTCAAGGATCAGCTGAATTCACTGTCTCTACCTTATGTTTCCTGGTTAGGGAGGAAAAATCTTTTACAGACGTATACAGTCCTGATCAAGAGTTTAAGACCACTTGAAAAATGGCAAAAAATCATATTTTACATTGTTGGATCTTAACAAGGTTCCAAGTAGAGCTTCAACATGCAACAAGAAGAAATGAGAGTGAGACAAAATATTTTTTGAGCATTCAATTAATTGAAAATAACGATTAAACTGAAACAGTTTGTTTATGAGCTGATCCAAATTTTAGGACCACATGCCTTTAAAAGGCCAAATCTATGCAAAGATGTGGATTCATTGTCATTTTCTGTCAGGTAGTCACATGTTGTGATGGCGAAGGCAAAAAAACTCTCCCTTTTTGAATGTGGTCGGGTTGTTGAACTGCATAAGCAGGGTCTCTCACAGCGCGCCATCGCTGCTGAGGTGGGACGCAGTAAGACAGTCATTTGGAATTTCTTAAATGATCCTGAGGGTTATGGTACAAAAAAGTCAAGTGGAAGACCCAAAAAAATTTCATCAGCACTGAGCCGGAGGATCCAATTGGCTGTCCGTCAAGACACTGGACGATCCTCGACCCAAATTAAGGCCCTTACTGGTGCTGACTGCAGCCCCATAACCATCAAACGGCATCTGAGACTGAAGGGCTTCAAAAACAAAAAACGTCTTCAAAGACCTCGTCTCCTTGAACACCACAGAACTGCTCATTTGGACTTTGCAAGAGAGCACCAAACATGGGACATTCAAAGGTGGAAGAAAGTTTTATTCTCTGATGAGAAAAAATTTAACCTTGATGGTCCTGATGGTTTCCAACGTTACTGGCATGACAAGCAGATCCCACCTGAGATGTTTTCTACGCGCCACAGTGGAGGGGGCGCCATAATGGTTTGGGGTGCTTTTTCCTTCAGTGGAACAATGGAGCTTCAGGAAGTGCAGGGGCGTCAAACGGGCGCTGGCTATGTCCAACGCTACAGTACACAATGCCCGCAGGACAAGGGACTTTTTCCAGGAGAATAACATCACTCTTTTGGCCCATCCTGCTTGTTCCCTTGATCTAAATCCAATTAAGAACCTTTGGGGATGGATGGCAAGGGAAGTTTACAAAAATGGACAACAGTTCCAGACAGTAGATAGCCTTCGTGCGGCCGTCTTCACCACTTGGACAAATGTTCCCACTCACCTCATGGAAACGCTTGCAGCAAGCATGCCAAAACGAATTTTTGAAGTGATCAACAATAACGGCGGAGCTACTCATTACTGAGTTCATGTTTGGAAGTTGGATTTCTGTTTTGGGGGGGTTTAGTTTTTTTTTGGAGGTGTGGTCCTAAACTTTTGATCAGCTGAAAAACAGCCTGTTTCAGTTTATTCGTTGTTTTCATTAAATTGAATGCTCAAAAAATGTTTTGTCTCACTCCCATTTCTTCTTGTTGCAGCCATGCTAAATATGATTTTTTGCCATTTTTCAAGTGGTCTTAAACTTTTGATCAGGACTGTATTATGCCAAAATTCCTTTTATTTACTTCAAATGATACCCCACTCCTTTTTTGCAAGGTTGCGCAGCCTGTTTACCTCTTTCCTATGGAAGGGTAAAAAGCCAAGACTAGCGTATGATAGAATGATTAAGGACCGCCTCCACGGGGGCTATAATCTCCCAGATATAAAAACATACTATAAAGCAAACCAGATGAAAAGATGGCTTCAAATATGTGTTCCAAAATTCAGGACCTTAGCTAATATCTCAGACAGACAATAAGCGGGTCTTTGGGGAGTCCCGGTCTCTCAGCCAAATGTGGGGGGTTTGACAAAAGGGGTATACAACACCATCAATGCTTTACATACCAGCAGGACTCTTTTTTCTGACTTTCCAAGTAATTTGCCCTCATCTTTGACCCCTTTTCTACTTTGCCCCAACATCGCCAATCATCCCCCTTATTGGAGCCTGTTCAAAGAAATGACTATCTCCGAATTAGCAGAGCGTACAAAAACAACGCAGGAAACAGACAACTTCAGCGCCCAATATATAAAAGAGGGCAATTTCATTAGTCAGATTTCAAAAGATCATGTCAAGCCCTTCGATCTAGATACGCAGCAAAGTCTGCAAAATTCCCGGGCATGCCATATCCCTCTTTTATAAGACTTTAATATCTGAGAGCGAAGGGACCACTCCTGCTTATATTAAACTTTGGGAGAAAGATTTGGGAAGGTCTTTTTCTGTAGCAGGACGGAGGTCGTATAAAAAATAAACAAATAAAAAAATCTTGCGAGAAGCCTT